>NW_024543097.1:5711250-6337500 GCF_018167655.1 Microtus oregoni | reverse complement strand
TATATTTATGCACCATGCTGCTTTTTTCCCTCCATCTTCTAACTTGGTTTCCTTTATTGTCTTCCAATGTCTTACTTAATATTAGTCCATAACAACAACAACAACAACAACAACAACAATTAGCTTAACTAGTTATAAAATTGTTTTATTTTCAAAGTGTACCAGGTTTCTTTCAAATTTTTCAATCTGAAGGTCACACCAAACTGACATTTTTACTTTATTGAATGTATCATGGAAATTGTGCTAATTTTTGTACTTATTAAGGTGTAGTGCCTGCACTATGGGGATAGTATGGAAGCCGGGAAACGGGCTGGAGATTTAAACACATATGCACACAGACAGGGACAAGGGGACATGGATGATCCTTGAAACAAGAATGACAACTTTATTGTGCTTCAGGGAAGCTTATATAAGGATCCTTAACTGATAGCTACACCCAGCTCTTGGGATTTTCAGCTGTAAAACCCACCAGAAACTACTCCCCTGCTATCAAAACCTCATGAGGGTCAAATGCTCAGAGCAGCTGCAGGCACAAGAAAACAAGTTATTAACTTCGTTCATTCCAGCAGGCAAAGAAAGTCAAGGGGCCAGGGGTATGTAGTCCCCAGCATTAAGGTCGAACTTACTAGAGTTCAAACAATTATCAAAGTTTGTTATAAAGGAATCATTGTCCTGATAAATTTTGCTAATGTCTTAAAATACAGAGTACATGCATGAGAAAAAGCAATTATAAATGTCAAAAAGCAAATTTCTTTTATTTATAATTTATAAATAATTTTTCTATTTTAAAGCAAATTTTTGATCTTTCTTATGTTCTCTAGTTGGTTTGTTTAGTGTGTGTGTGTGTGTGTGTTTGTATGCATGCATATGTATGCAGGTGCCCACAAAATCGAGATAAAGGTGCTGTATCTTCTGAAACTGGAGTTACAGATGGTTGTGAATGCTGGGAATCAAACTCTGGTCCCCTGAAAGGGCAGCAAATCCCTAGCTGCTGAGTCAATTCTCTAGTCCCTGTATAGGCCTTTCTTATTTAAAATATATCACACAAAGTAAGTTTGACCTTTAAACTATTGTAGAAACTGATTCTTCTCTGCAAGCTTACAAGTCATGCCTACAGATCCCAGACATTTTAGTCAATTCTCAAATCAGATATTAGGGCCTCATTGTGACTTATACCGATCTATGCCTAAGTCTACCTTGCCTGCAGTGTTTCCATCCAGGGACCTCATGAGTAGGTCTTCACTTTTTTTTCTCAGCAAGGATCCTGTATCCCTACCAAGGAGTAGACCGTGCGGCTCTACTCTCTACAACTGGTGTCTGACTGTGTGTTTCCTTTTCTCTTTGACTTTCATGCTTATAAATAGTGTTCTTTTTGTGCTGGTGTGCATGCCCTCGTGAGGGGCCAGAGACAACTTAGGTTTTACTCTTCATGTGTTACTCCCACCCCTATTTCTTTCTTTTTTTTTCTCAGTGAGCAGAGTGTGGCTTTAATTGTACGTAGCACTGGGGTGGGGTGGGGCACTGTAGAAAGCTCTTGAGTCTGGGATCAGTCCAGGGTGCATAGGAAAGACCCTGGAATAAGCACACACACAGACACACACAGAGAGAGACACACACACAGACACACACACAGAGAATGGAGATAATTACATTCATTTTGTAAGACATAAAATTGTGATATTTATAATGACTGGTTATACGGTATGTTCTTTTTTCTTGAGAAACGACTGCTCCCTGGCCTGGAACTTAGCAAGTAAAGTAGACTGATGACGGACCAACCCCAGGAGTCTAGCTGTTTCCACTTCTCTAGCACCGGGAGTTCGAGTGTGCACCACTAGGCCTGGCTGCTTGTGTGGACCAAACTCAGGTCCTCATTTCTGAAAGTCAAGCACTTTACCACCCAAGCTATTTTCTCAAATATGAATTCTACAGATAGAGGATGGTAGGGCTCATACCAATAGTTACATCTATTCTTAGTATAAATTAACAGCAGCAATGTCTGGTAGAGCAATCACTTGAACTTCAGTGTTCCCCATGACATATCTCTACAGACTTGCATTTCATTCCCTACTGCAGGTTTGGCGTACTGGTTTCCACAATTGTGTGAGAACATATGGCATTTGTCTTTCTGTGTCGGACTTGTTTTTCCCATCATAATATTCTCCAGCTTTTACTGAAAATGTTTATTGCAATGTGTTCAAATATTGAAAATATTAAAATGACATAAATATTAACTTCTGTCTAATTTTCCTATTTCAGAGAGAGAGAGAGTTATTTACTTGGCGTATTATCTTTGAAGATCACAATATATTCTAAGGTGATATGTATAGCAATGTTTTACGTGGAACTTACATTATTTTGGGGTACATTTATTTTTTATTTTCTTTTATCACATTCTTTATCACAGGAGTGACAGAATCCTTCATGATGTTGCCTATGGAGAGACTGAATACAGCAATAAATATATATGTGTTTGTATTAAAATGTACATAGATCACTTCTGGAAGACATAATTTAAACAAATAATTAGTTGGTTTTTTTGTTTCTTGACAAGTCTCAAAAGCAATTTTTTTGTGTACTTGAAGACAAGGACCAATTTTTTTTCTGGTATTGTAAAGATATATTAAACATGTGTATTTGTCTTAAATATCATACAACACCATGGGGAACAGAATGGAAAATAAGTTGAATCCTGACAAAACAAATCTCATTCCACTTCACTGTCTAACAAAATTTATCATTTGCAGGAATTTTGTTTATATCTACCCTACTTTTTAATTTTATATTTCATGGTAACATGGTAATTATTTTGTGAGTTGTTAGCATTATCTATGAACTTATAATTATTAAAGAAGTTATTTACTGCTATGTCCTTTCTCTAAGCTAGGCGGTGATGGCTCATGCTTGTAATCCCAGCACTCGGGAGGCAGAGGCAAGCTGATCTCTGTGAGTTTGAGGCCAACCTGGTCTACAAGAGCTAGTTCAAGGATGGGTTCTAAAGCTACAGAGAAACCCTGCCCTAAAAAAAAAGACAAAAATAAAATAAAGTAAAATAAATAAAGAAGTTGTTTACCTCTATACCGTTTCTCTATCACTCCTTAAATACTTAGACTATTCTTAATTTGTTATTCCTTAAACACCCTAGGACATGTTTACCATGTGAATTAAACACCTCACATTTATATTATTATTATTTCTAAGATAATATTTAAACATCATCAGTAGAGTGTTATTTGTATATTGTTTGAGATTTTAGTTTTACCTATACTTTATATTTTGTCTTCTTAGCTTTCTATAACAATCATTGGATTATCTCCTAACTATAAAAGAACCCAAATTCTTCACCTAATGCATTTGTAAAATAAACTCCCCATTGTTTTTGAGTTCTGTATCTTGGCACCCATCATGCTCCAGCTCCAGAGAGACTTTTCTAGCATCTTGTTGCTGTTTCTTCTGAGACAAGTTTTTGTTGGTTTTTAAATATATACATAACTTAATCATTTCTCACCACGTCTTCCTTTCTTCCAATCCCTCCCAATTCCCTTTGCTTCTTCTCAAGTTCATGACCACCTTTTCTTTGTTATTGTTACATACATATTATATGCGTATATACATATATGTGCATAAATATATAAATCCAATTTGCTGAGTCCATTTAGTATTGCATGTATGTATATAATTTCAGTGGTAACTGCTTGCTATTATATAATCGATGAGGGGGCTCATCCCTGGGAAAGATTAACTATTCCTCTCTCAGTAGCCATTAGTTCCTTGTTTAGGAATGGGGCATGTCCCTTCCACATTAGCATGTCTGTGATATTTGCATTCTTCAGGCCTTGTTTAGGTAGACATGTTATTTAGGTGTGATGAGTGACTGTACCTTCCCTAGGAGATTCAGTTTCACAGAAGACTTCCTAGTTCTCTAGCTCTTCGAACCCTAGTCTGTCTCCTACAATGTCCTCTCAGCTCTAGGTACAGGGTCTGTGTTGGAGATGTATAGGTTGAGGCTGGGAGCCCTATGATCAGTGAGTGGAGCTTTGTATGTCAACCAGCTGTGGTTTTCTGGAATGGTCTCTGCTGCGAAGCTTCTTTGACGACGGTGAGAGCTATGCTTATCTGTGGGTATAAGGATCCATTTATAATGTAGCCAGAAATTATGTTTTTCTAGTTAAGCATCAGTAGTAGATTCTCCTCTAAGATCTATGACCTCACTAGTCTCAGGAAGTTTTGGAGGTTTCTAGTACCAGGTACAGTTTCCCTTCTTTAGAATGGACCTTGAGTCCAACTAGACAGTTGTTGGTTACTGCCAAGGTATTGCACCTTTAGAGATATATGGGCAACCTGGCCATTGCTGTAATTTATAGGGCTCAAATGTGTCACACTTGATAGGACTACTGATTGCCTCTCTTCCTTGGCAGCTTGTGTAGAACCTTCTGATACTATAAAAGGAGGCTTCTGGGTGAGATCCAGCTTGGATCTTTGGAGTCTGGAGTCCAAAGTACACGGTGTCTTCAGCAACAGAGATTTATCTTCAACCTCTGGGAAGAAACCAAGGGCTACAGCGATAACCTATATTGATTTGGGAGACTTCTGAACTATTGTGACCAAGAACTGGAATGGAGATTTCTCATGCCTGGTCCTGCGGTGTTTGTTTTATGGTCTTCTTAGTTGATGCCTCAGCTTCTTTTCACTTTTGTTCTGAATTTCCATACTCCGGTCTTTTTAACAGAACCTTGATATAGAGTCTTGGCTAAGATGTAGGTGAGGATTTCTTCGGACGATGTAGGTGAGGATTTCTGCCTCTGTCTTAAAGTGTGGGATTGCAAGTGTTAGCTACCACAGCCAGCTTTCCTTCATTTTGTTGGGAAAGAATGTGCAGCAAGTTCTGGAAGGAAAATAAAAGGATTCGCAAGATGAACATATTGAGCCCAAGCCTAAAATATGATCACGTTCTACTGTCATATTAATAAGATTAATAACTAATAAGTGGGCTGGGTGCAGACTTACACAAGGGGCTTAGTTTTTCTTTAAGACCTGTAAGCTGGTTTTATAGCTGGCTTTAGCATTCAACTGCAGTCAACAATCTTACGTGTTATATCTTCTAAATTTCCTGGTTAAAGTTTTTAGGAATTTCCTTAGTCTGTGGTGTCAGTCACCTTACAGTGATGTCCTTTGTGTGGATTGTTTAGAAAAAAATCAACATATGCATCCTTTGAAGTGCCTGCATTAAGAATGCAAAATTTTCAGTTCTCTTAAACTTCTTGTCTGCAGTTTTAATGTTTTTTCCTCTCTCTCTTTAAAAATCTGTATTCAAAAGTTGTATGTCTTATATAATTTTATTGTTGCTTTCCCTTGTAGTTTGCATTTTTTTGTGCCATAATATTTGAAATTTCCATATACTATCTCAAGGGAGACAGAGCAAGTCATTCCTGCCAAATCTACCTGGCTGAGCCAATGCGTTTAATTAATGGTACTTGCAGGAGTGTGATCAGCTTTCGGACAGCAGCAACCATGAACTGTCTCGATATCCTAGGGGAGGGGTTCTTCTAGGACAGAGCATCCACGCACCTAATCTTGTTCAGAGTCACTTAGGTAACCATTGCTGCTGAGAGTTCAAGAGGGTAACAACTATGTCATATCCAGGGAACATTATTCCAGAATACCTCAACTTTATATTCATAAACTTTTAATTTATGCTGTCATAATTTTTGGTTTCAATGTTTATCCGATGATCTTGGGTTGTTTCTTTAGAAATGGTAAGATTTTGCTCTCATCTGATGAATGCAATCTGTGACAGTATTTTTGTCAATTTTCTCTAGATGCTGTATCATTTTTTTCCTCCTCTCCCCCACTTCTTTCTCTTCTTTAGGACTCCGCATTTTACCTTTGAGACTATGTCAATTGTTTAATGATCTTTGCATATTTGAGCTATGGTGATTCATAGGAAATTACTAGAATGGTTGAATAATTGGAATTACATATTTTTAAATGACCGATGTCACAGAATGCTGAAACACTTAATATAGAAGATGGATCCTGAGAGTTGAATCATTCACTAGTTAACCCTTTGTTGCCTAACTTTACCATCAGTTGTTCTTTTAAAAGAAGTTTTAAAAAATATATCTTATTTTGTTTTATGCTCGGTTTTTTTTGTTTTGTTTTTTTGTTTATTTGTTTTTTTTGTCTGCATCTGTTGATGCCTGGCACTCTTGGATCTTCTGCAACTGGAGCTGCAGGCAGTTGCTAACTAACATGTGGTTGCTGGGAACTGAACTCATGTCCTCTGGAAGACCAGCCAGAGCTCTTAATCACTGAGCCATTTCTCCAGCAGCTCTGTGAGTTGTTCTTGATCACTTGATTATAAACCTTTCCTATTGAACTTCCCCCAGAAAGCAACCTCTAGTCTCGTCCTAGAGTAAATAATGGTTAAGCTTAAGAAGACATATAAGGGAAGAGGATCGAGGAAAGTAACAGTTTGCTTTTAATTCATAGGCAAGAGCAGCTCTCATCTGTCCCACAGGTTAGGAGAACTGTGGCAGGCCGTTCCCAGGCCGACTCATCTATCCCGCAGGTTAGAACTGTGGCAGGCTGTTCCCAAGCCGTCACCAGTGTTCTGCACACAGCGTTAGTTTGCTGCTTTTTCCCTTATCTGAACTCACCTGTGTTTGTGTACGTCTTTCATTCTACTCCCCAAATGTTGACTTTTGTTGCTTTCCGTTATTTATTGTGCTATTCTCTTGTAGCCCTATACGTCTTTAAATTTTATGACTGTAGATTTTTCTTGGAGGAGTAGAGACTTACGTGTGTGTTCCAATTTCTTTATCGATGTCAATTAGTTAACACAAACCCCAGGACCATGGTTTAACTAAGATATCCAGGTAGTTGTAGATTCAGAACTAGACTCCATTTTCTCCATCCTCCGTATATATTCTGCTATGACATTGGTTTCTAGATTAAGCTCTTAATTCACAAATGATCAAATTTTTATTCAAAATTTACCTTTGCATCCTTAAACAACTCAATATCCAAAAGATTACAGCAAGTTAATTTCTTGGTATGAAGTTTATGTAAATTGCTTTTTTAAAAAATTGTGTAGAAAATAAAATGCTTTTGTTACATCAGAGACAAGGGTTCATTCCTTCAGACACTCATGAGAACATAAAACGTGAGTCTTGTGATTGGTAGGATCTCATTTCCATCTCCTGTTCATGATATTTCCCTGTATTATAATATAATAATTATATAATATCATATTGTTATAGAAACTTGAGAATGCTTACCATAGTAAAATTAATTCTATAACTAAAATAAATACATACAGAACATATCAAAGAATGGCTCTTAAAACGAAAACAAATATGGCCATGGTTACCATGGTTTCATGTATCTTTTATGGCTATATAGAGAAAGATGGAAGGGAGTAAGAATAAGAATTTGCCAAAATAATTTTATAGCAACAGAATATTTAAAGAAAAATCTATTTTATTGAACTATACTTGCGAGGACTATAATAGAAAAAAGGGGAAAACATAGTAGTTCTTGAACTTCAGATAACCCATGACCTCAACGCATAGAGGAAGCCTTAAGAAGGAGACGTTTAAACTCTTGTTTCAACTTCACTCAGTGAGAACCGATTCTCTTCTACACATTTCTCATCTCCTTTGAGGACTACTTGGGAGTCATGATCAAAGGTTGTGAGTCCTAAGACAAAACTAGTATGATCAAGTCGTATCTCCACCACCCAACAGTTGTAAGAAATTATGCGCAATGCCTAAATACTCCATCTTCCCAGTTTCTTATCTGGTCTGTGAGACTAACAATGTTGAGTGACTCAGAAGTTCATTGTTGGAAGCCAATGAGTTCTTAGAGCATTTAAGGGAAAGGAAAGCTCGTGGGTTTTCTTCTAGTGATACATATTCTCATCCACTCTCCTTCCAGTTCTTTCAACTTTTTTCATGTAAACTGTATTAGGTGTTTTATTTATTTTTAAACAGCCCTGGCTGTCATGGACCAGGCTGGCCAAAGTGCCCTTTTAGACCAGGCTGGCCAAAGTTCTGGGATTAAAGGCGTGCCCCACCACCTGGCCCAGGTTTGGGTCTAGCATATTTTATGATGTTGATTAACTCTTTTGAAACTCTGCTTTAAATTTTCTGTTGTGTGACTTGCAGGTCTACATGTAAATTTAATATGTATGGCCAATTCTTCTTCCACTGGCATTTAATTTCTTAATTCTTTGATTGGCTTGGCTTCTTTAACCCGTTCACATCTCAGAATCCCTTTCTAACCTAAGTCATCAAGTCTGATCTTGATCACTTGGCTCCTGGCAGGATCCCCAGCTCTACCCACCTGCCCTTATTCCTGCCTGTTACCCTGTGCATCCTCCATGACCAAGCTGTTCCTCATTGTGGGCACACCAGGCTCTTTAAAGCATTTACATGTTGGCTCATAGTGTTGCCTCTCTTGCTAATACCATTTTCTGTAGCCAACTTGGCAAAAGTCTACCTGACTTGCAACATAAACGTACCATTCGAATAGATATTAGCATACTCCATAAAAGGACTTAGCTTTCAAGCCCAAGAGAAGCTTCCTGCTTCTTTTCCTACAATACACCCCACATCAAATTCCCCAGCTCACACGCCATGTGCTTCCTAAACAGAACTGTGTATAATTCTCTTTCTTCTACCTCCTTGGTCCGTGCATTGCTGTCCTTTTGGATGACCTTTTTCTTATCATTTTCAGAATGTTCATCTGTCCTTTCTATCCTTGCCTGCTTCAGTCTGCCCTGTACACAACCAGAAAACATTCATCCTCTGATGTAAACTTATTTTTACTTCTTGAGGTTCCTGACTCTTTCTCTGGAAGTATACTGTTAAATGATTCTGTGAAATGTTTTTGAAGTCATGATGTTCAGTAAGTAGGCAATGAAATGTGGAGATGATCTTTAGACTGGATTTCTCCTTTAACCAAATCCCATTTTTGAGCCAGGAAATATTATGTCCTTTCTATAACAGGAAACATCTTCTCTGCTTGTATTTTTAAAATGTAAAGGATATTTTAGAAATACTTTCCTACTTGTATAAAGATTTGAAGATCTGGCATTCTATTAATGAATGGCTTTGAACTGGATATTTAATTTGGATTCTTAGATATAAGACTATTAAAAGGTATAATTTTATTACTGGAATAATTTTTGTTTTTTGAGAAGTAAGTTTCATTCATTTCTACCATGCACTGTTATTCTTGGCCTCTTCAACTGACAAGGAAAAGAAGGGAGCAGGGTAAAGACAAGGAAAAGAAAGGGAAAGAAGGAAGATAGAAAGGAGCAATGGAGAAGGAAAGGGGAAAAGTATAATACATGAAAAATGCCCTCAGCAGAAAGCAAGGAGACCAGTTAGGATTCTGCTAGCCACACTAGCCCCCTTCCTTGCCATTATTACTGACAGAATAACAGCGGCAAGTACAGCTACTTATTGAATTCTTTCTGTCTCCCAGACATAGAACAAACCATCCTTTAAACATAAGCTCATCGAACATCTTTATAGGAGCATAAAACTTAACAAGATATCATGTGGCCTGTACCAGCTACCCAGGTAGTGAGTATCAGAAGCAAATCTTGAACCCAAGTATTACATCTGATGCTCTCAGCTTCTCCATGCCTCTACAAAATCCCCCTTCTCTTGTCATTCAATAATGAATTAAAATGGAACAATATCCTTCAGAGGTGAGTTAAGAAACTGGAACTGTTTGTGGTTATGGTTCTTATTTCCTCCATTGAAAAAAAGATTGTGTTTCACAGTTTTAAATCATAGCGACTCCATTAGGATTCGGGTTTTGCTGTGAAACGGTTTGGACCTTTGCCACAAAATGCCCTTTAAAATAGAAGTTATAGCCTAGGAGCAACGGGAGGGCACAATTATCTATTAACATGAAGTTGCCAGTCTCGAGTGGTGTAGGAAACACAATACATACTGCTGACTACACACATTCGGAATTATTTTTAACACTAACAGAGCCCAGAGTTTTCATATTTAGAGGTGGTTACAAATATTTCTCTAATTTCTTTCACTTATTTTGCAAGCAGGCAATAACACTATCCTGCAAACTGCAACCAGAAGATGCTTGCTCTGTATCCCCTCATTTTTTACCCAATCCAGATTTACTGGAACTTGGGGGTAGACAGTATGTCCCTTGGACTGGGACTGAAGCTTACAGAATCACTGCATCCTTTGGGCATTTAGCACCCCTGGTATACATGTCAGAAACTCAGTGGAGCTTATCCATGAAATGCGCTTACTGTGTGCATATGTAAATATTTAGGGCAAGGGCACCCAGATATGTCTGGGTCGGGATAATCCAGGAATGTGAGCAGAAAGCTGCTCAACTCAGCTATCAACTTTGTTCTTTCTGTTTTTTTTTTTTTTTTTTTTTGGGTCCCTGGCAGGCAATATTTAGGTGGGCCAAGGTGGTTTAGATTTATAGTATGTATTTAGCCTAGTAACAAAATATATCATGATATCAAATGCGCCTCAGTCCTTATCACTTCAGCTGATGTCCCTGGATACTCACTACTGGCACCTTTTGTTCAGGCATCCACCCCTAGGTCAGTGTAACTGAATTCCCTAGTAGGCCACTCAGGGATTTCACTTCAATCAAACAGGTAGTTCTTATTCTACCAATGCGTTGATGCTACGATTTAAACAAATTTCACTTTCAAAGTCTTCTTGGAGCAGAGATTTCAACCAGCCTCATCCGAAGTGCCATGTTTGTTGTCGTGGTTAGTTTCCATTGTTAACTTGACCTAATAACCTGGAAACACCTGCAAACAGAACCTGAGTGAGGAATTATTTACCTCAGCTTGGCCTTGGGACATGGCCGTGGGTGGGAAGACTGTGTTGAGTTTCTTAATGGATGTGGAAAGACTCACCCTCAGTGTGGGCCACCCTTCTATAGCAGCCCAGATAAGAAGCCATGGAAGACAGAAAGCTCTCCTTTCGTGATGGCTTGGGCTTGTCTCTCACTGGGGAGTTCCTGTGTCCTGTCGCTGCTGATGTCTTCACTGATGTTAGAAGCAAATTCTGTGGGCTGAAGGACTATAGGCCAGCAGCTCTACAGGGGCCGTCTGCACTGTGTAATTGCTGGGTTCTTGGCCTTACCTGTGTGAGACAGCCATTGTTGGCCTACTCCAACCTTACTCCGTAAACCAATCTACTAAATCCTCTCGTAATATATAGTCATTTTGTCAGTTCTGTTTCTAGATAATTTGGAACAATAGGCAAAGTAAAAAAAGATAATTCCTATTTTATCAGTGTTGTTCAAATAAAACAAGCCTAATACAACAAGACTTTTGTCTAAATCAAGTGACAGAGACAAACGGTAATGTCACCAATTTTCATTTTCTTGACATAATGACAGATTATTGTTGATCAATTTGTTTTGCGTTCACTTTTCAATGCCGGATCATCTCCAGATGCTGGCATAGTTTGTATTAGTCATTGGTGACAGAATTTAAATCACCATAGAAAATGGAGATAAAGTGGACTTTGCAGTAGGAATTAAGCTATCTAGGGGAAACTGAGGAAACATAAGAAATATCAAGGCCAACTTCATATATGTTCTATCCCTTCCCAGTTAGTGGTGAGTGATGTGGCAGAGAGCCCAGTGTCTCTGGGTTGACTTGTTTGATGGGAACACCATTGTGTGCTTTATGTGTGTCAGCAGGGATTTCCAACCGTCAGCAACTGTGCTAAGTGCTGTCTAAGGCAAGCGCCAACTACTATGCTTCTGGTACAATAGGGAAAAGTAGGAGGAGAGAATAATGAATATAAATCATAAACTCCGAAGGGTAGCAAACTTTTAGCTGAAGTAAAAGGCACAGAGAGCAATTTTAGCATTCATAGCATATGTACCCAAGAAACGTTTATCAATGAAAATCAAATAGAAATTGTAGAGAAGAAAATTCTTCAGTGCTTAAAATAAGGAAAAAAATGAAAATGACTTCTGCCATGCTTATCCACTAGCCAGGAGAAACAGTATCCAACTTGTTTGCCTCTTAGGAGTATTAAATGAGATGACGCTGTCTTATGCCAGGTTCACAGAAAGTCCTCAAGAATTGTGAGATAATGCATTGCATTGAAATGCCCTCTTGCGCCGATTTATGTATGTAAATGAAAAGGAGAGAAACTCTCACGACTGTACCTAGGACCTTGTCTGCCCAACTTGAATCTCCCCCGAAGGTCTTGGTTTTCAGTGGCACGCTTGCCAGTGCGCGGGTTTCATACATCAAGTTGGTGAGGCTAATGTCGAGAGAGCACTGAGAGCAAACTGTGTCTGAGGGGAAATGTAGGTAAGTTTTTCCTTGTTAACCACGGGTCCTGGAGGATGGGGGCAGGAAGGGGTGGGAGCGTGTGGGCTCTGGTCTGTGATGCCACAGTACTGCAGCGGGTGACTAGCGAAACATTTATGGAAAACACCCCCCTGAGCAGCCACCCAGCCTCTTGGGAGTCTCCCAGCCTCCCGGCCTCTGTCCCCATTCCCAGCCATTAGCAGTCCCGGAGTCAGAGTCACTTGTTAAAGATGCATTTTCTGAAGGTTCTAACTGAGCTCTTTCTGTGTAAATAAGAAAAGAAAAAAAAGGCAAGTAAGGAAGTTTAGCTTCCCTCCTTCCTATTTCTTACCCTCTGCACCCTGCTGGATCTATTAAAGCACTAGGTCATCCATCTCTCTGTGCCTTTCTTCTAGGAGCCAGGTGCAGGCCGTTGTAGCACCAGCCACTAGGACCCCGGAAGTGGGCTTTTATTTCTTCTCTTTGCTTCTTCACTCCTGACCAGACTCTCCGAGAGAAGCGCTCATACTTTTTCGCGGCTGCTGCTGAGCTACAAGTTCAAACCTACACTCCTTTCCATGGGCTTCAGTCATCAATGGTCTGAGCGAGGTCTCCCACTAAAGCAACTTCAGTTGACTCTGCAGTTGTAGCCAAGCACTGGACCAACTCGATAGGTCTCTCCCTGTAGTTAGTATCAGACATTTGTTAATATTTTGGATATATAACGGATGACTTCCCATTGCTTTTAAAAGATCTCTTTTTACAGTTAAGACATTATTAATTTTTGAGGTTGTGTGAAAATGTTACACTCTCTGTATTTTTTATTTCAGGAGAACAAGCGAAAGCACAAATTGTTGTTACAAGGGAAAGCGGACTGGGAGAAGGGTGGGAAGCACTTCCGCGAGGAGAGTGAGGTTAGGAGACAAGCAGCAAGTGGAGCCTAAGTGTCCACAGCCCTGACTGCCTCTCACCCTGCCACTCACACTGTAATGTGAATGGGCAGCCTCCTGCTCATATGATGGTAGAGAAATAGAAGACAAAAATCTCTGCTGTGATCTGAGCCATCTGCGGGCAGGAAGGGAACCCAAAACAAACCGTTGTGGGGTTACTCCCCCTTCCCTAGTCCTTCTGCAACGTCATGGCAGGGAGGGAAGGCAAGGCGGCACAGGGCCATGCGAGAGCTTTCCTTGAGGCTGGCAGGCTGTCCTGTAGGTAGATGAGCTCTCATTTTTCACTTACTTTGCATATGCGTACAAGAAGGAGAGCTCACCTAAGCCTATTCGAAACCTTAAACTCAACATCATTACTGGCAAACACTGGAGTTCCTTTTTAGATTCTTCTTCTTGGTGGCAAGAGTTTTCAGTTCCACTCAATAAACCCTCTTTTGGCTAGAATAGGTGTCTTGCCACTGTCACCTCTGCTATCATGAAGTACCAAAGAGCTCATCATACAGCTATTTCCTTTAAATCGAAAAATTTCATCCTAAGGAAGTTCAAAGTGGCAAGACTCAAAAGCTCACTTCCCAGCATTCCTCAGGTGGTAAACAATGGCGGTGAAGAGCAGATTCTCCTTCATGGAGCTGCCTGCAGTTGCGGCAGTGAGTTCCACTGGCACGGTTTTCGTGAGTTGTCACTCATACAGAAGGAGGCACGATGGTGGTGGTAACCTTGGTGATGTAGCCTTTGAGTTCCGTGTGTTCTTGTAGGTAACCCCACGTGAACGCATTGGTTTGTCAACTTTAGACTTGAGTGGAACCCTTTCTTTATCCTATTGTTAGTGCCATAACTGGGGTGAATAGGCATTTATTTGCCTCTACCCAGGAAATATAAAGCAACATATCTTCATGACAAGAGGGAGGAAAATAATGCGACCAAGATAGTTTACCTGCGGAAACTAAGGATTTATAGGAAAGCACTGTTCCAGGTGTTAAACTGCCTGAGTTACCTGGGTTGGATTGTGTATTCATTTTCACTGCTATCCAACAGAGGATCTGATCAACTAGCTCAAAAGTTAAAAGTCTACAGCTTTAATTATTAAATGTGGCAAAAAGCCAATTGTAGCTTGGCTATAGCATACATATTGTTGGGATAGTGTTTTGGGGGTTTTGACAAAGGAAAGATTTAGGAGGTTACTAATGAAGGGGTGAGAGTACACCCTAAAGGGGAAAAGAGACAGGGAAAAGGCAATTTCCAGACACAAGCCAAGTATTTCCACTTGACAGTTTTGCCTGGGGCATATCCTGTGTGTCCTTATCTGGGTTCAGATAACTTGAAGCTCAGGCCAAAAGGCTTGTCCTCTGTTCTGCATGATGGAGCACAGGCTGGCCTGAGAAAGACTTCCTAGACTCTATTGAGGACAAAAGTTAAGTAGGGAGAGGCTGCTCTGCTAACACGAACCCTTACAAAATCTTCCTTTGGTTCTCAGATATAGTTTCACCGTATTTATGAGTTCCTCTAAAGTATATTTTCTTCATTATCTCTCTTTTCTTCTTTCTTGCTCTAAGCATTCTTGTTTTTATTGATTTTGGACTTCAACCACCCTGCATTTTGTGGGAAATGGAGAGAGTTATAAGAATTAGTCAATAAATTCTGCGCTAGGACAAAGGGAAGACATTCAGCAGAAGGTTATGGCTGACCCGTTCACTGCCATTCTCATTTTACTGCGCCTAAGAGTTGGTTTAAGTAGTGGATAAAGGTTTTTTTAATGGCTTTAGGAATGCGTATATGTAGATGCTTATCACAGGACTGTTGACATTCTAAGGGAGGATTTTATTTATTCATTCAGCAAATATTTATCAAGCAATGAGTATTGCTAGGTGCAAGGGAAAAGGTAGTGAATAGATAGGAAAAAATGCAAAAAAAAAAAAAAATTAGATACCCTAACCAGTCCCATGCACCATTAATTTTATGTGGGATAGCAGAAGAATAAAAGAATAAACAAACCATATATTGAACATCATAGGGGAGAAAAGAAGATAAAATGGGTTAGATGGTGACCATATGTAGGGAAAAGGACGTATAGATTTACATCTGGAAGAAAATCCAAACGCAACAGGGAGCCAGCCGGCCTGATATTTAGAGGAGTCTCTTTATAGGTAGAGAAATCAGCAAGGTCCTGGAGGTATGAGCATGCCTGAAATAAATTCATGGAGAGCTAGACACAGGGTAGACGGGGCAGCGCAATCAGAGAAGGGTGGTGACTCAGCTAGGAGAAAGTCAAAGTAAGACCTTCGGAATCACCGAGGGGCTTTTGCTTTTAGAATGATAGTAGGGATGTCATGGAGTTGTGCTGAGCATGGCCGTGAAATAATCCCCTTTGACCATGTCAGGTTGGCTGCCTTGAGAAGAGATTAACAAAGAAAACCCAAAAGGCGAGGGGCAAAGGGGATGGCAGCAGAAGGGAAACAGACACCGTCAAGGATGAGAATATAAATGGTCCCAGCAGCAGTGCTCCACTACGTCAGATGTTGTCACAAGGGTGCATGAGTTTGCCTTCTGCTTTTGGCAGGAAGAAGAAAGTGATGCGGACAGGGACTATTTTCAAGAAGTTGGGACTTGATAAATTAAGTAAGGTCCTTTGGGGACATACCAGCGTGGCAGGAGGTGGAGGCAGTAGAGCATCACAATTTTAAAGTATCAGTTTGGAACAAAGGAGCAAGAAAGCAGCTGTAAAGGGAGAGTATAAAAACAGTGAGACAGAGAGAGAGAGATCTGAAGTCCAGCAAAGTGCTTTGGTTTGCCTGTTTCGTGGAGGAAATTTATGACATGTTCCTTCTAAATAAAGAAGTAAGTGATGGTTCAAAAACAATTAGGGCAAAACTATTGAATAAGAAACATGAAAAAGAGTCTGGGGCATATAGTAGGGGAAGAAGTAAAATTGGAGTTAGGTAAGAAACAAAAATCCATCACAAAAAGCAATGCAAAGTACTTGGTACAGAAACACTAGGAAGGAAATGTGGACATGGTTTTATTGCAAAAATATTAACAGTGAAATCTGAGATAAGGGGGCTGGCCAGAGAATGTAGAGAAGTGTCTAAAAGATGTTGAGATTTGAAGGAGAAAGGTTAAATGTTCAGACACGGTTTGTTTTCAGTAAGGAAGTTAAGGTGAATGGAAATGAGCGTTGGGATTTGATGACTACATCATAGGCCTACTCTACCAATGTGGTAGTCGTGCATTTCAAGGAAAACAGATCAGCTCTCTTGCGTGTTTTGTCAAGTCACACTTGGGCTGCTCTGAGTCAGGCAAGAATAGGAAGAAGCTGTCGTCAGGATAAACAGTGGATAGGACAAGGAAAGACGGGCAGTAATATTGTCAGAGGAACATGTGAGATAATGAGAAGGATGATCATATCTGTTCTACTGGGTAAGCAGGGAAACAGCTGTGAAGATGAAAAGACAAGTAAATGCTAACTGGATTGGTCTCCCAGAGTAAAGGAAGAATGTTTTTTGCAAACATTATTAGAGAGATTAACAAAGAGAGGGAGGTGATCACCACCCACAACCAGGGCATTTTAAGAGGAGGCTATTGATGTCTCTACCATTAAGGTTACAAGAGGATCTCTGTCTGACTTGGGACCTGGTCAAAGAGAGAGAGTTGAGGATAAAATCTTTGGTCTCGTGGAGGTCAGGGGACCAAGAGCAAAGACAGTAAGAGAATAGTCCATCATAGGAGTCTACCTGGATACAGAATCACCAGATGTGGAATAATTGCAAAATAGTGGTGGTATTAGGGAGCAATGTGTTCATTTTCCCTTACTACAGACCCTTATGTTTAGCAAATGAGTAGGATGAGGGTAGTGGGTATTCTAAGAGGAGGTTGTCAAAGGCATAAACCTCAAAGGAGCTGCATTCCTTTTTAAGGAAAGAGGTCTAGTTTCATGGAAATGCCAACAAGAAACAATATCTCAATACTTTTAGATTTATAAGATGTAAGAGAAAGAAAATGCTCTCCTTCTGAAGTGCAGAAGGGATGTAGTGTTCACAAGTATAAGGAGGCTTTAGCCCCAACAGGAAAGGAAAGAAAACACTCATAAGGAAGAAGAAAGATCAAGTCAGTGAGTTATCAGAAATTCCAGAGGATGCGTTGGCAGGATTTGAGGGAAAAGGGAGGAGTGGAAGATGTTTCCAGATTAGAAACTGTTCAAAGGGCTATGGAGATGGGAGAGTTCAAGTGATGAGAGACAGCTTGTGGTTTTCAGGATTGACTGAAGTAAAAAGGAATGTAGGCATGATGGGATTAGCCCAGAAAGAAGATTTTGGTTATCTTCATAAGGTATTACTCAGCCTTCCCCTCACTTTGGGAAATGCTAGGAAAGCTTGGAAGGGTGAGAAGCAGGGCGTAAGTGGTTGTGATGAACATGCCTAACTATTTAGCATGAAACTGCATCCTCAGCACTGCAATTTACCCACAGAACTGTCTAGTAGAGTTATGACTACCATTTCATCACTGATTACTTTGGATATTTATTGTGATAGGTAATTTATGTCTGTTATTTAATTTATTTCCTCAAATAACATTCTAAGTTATAAAGTCACCTCCAATTTTGACGGAGAGTTCTTTGACTCCAAAGTGAATGATAAACATTGGTGAGAATACAGAGTTTTAAAAGCTCATAGGTGAGAGGGGAAGGGAAAGTCTGGTTCCAACAGTATCAGTGCCACAGATATCAAGTGTCTATATTTCAACGTTGCACCAGACCATGGTTCAAAAGCCCTGAGAAAAACTAGCTCATTACCCAAGAGAAGCTCAGCTAGAGATGATGTCTTCCAAAGTAACACTCAAGTATAAGAAATGCAAATATTCAAATGCCCATATCTAGACACAGTAGCACATGGTGATGAAAATTGATGATCCCTGTATCTACAAGGAAGGTAGTTAAGGACCTGTCAGCATTTGTCAGGCAGACAAAAGGCAAGGCAAAGGACATTCTAGAAGGGGTCAACAGAAGTAAAGACACAAAGGTATCAGGCCAATAATTTTCTGAGCTTATAAGGAAGGAGATAAGGACAATAAAATCTATGGATACATATCTGTGTGGCAAAGTCAATGAGACAGTAAGCTCAGGAAGTGCCCCTTGTATTTTTAAAGTCATTATCACTAAGTTAGAAAGTTTAAGAAGAGAAAGATTAACATTTGCCACTGTGACTCAATATTAATAAGCATGTCTTATTCCCATTATATAGTTGAGAAGGAAAAAGAGAGAAATCTAAATTTATTTGTCCCAAAAATCCATAGACAATATACAAAGATGGCACCAAACTTATATGAGCCATTTGACCAACTTGCAATTATGTCAAGACATGAAGCAGGCAGGGAAAATAGAAATCAAAGATTGGCATAATAGTACAAAAGAACTTTACCAGTAAAAATAGAGATTGCTAAAAGAATTCTTATTTATGTAAGACTAGTGAGTAATAACCCTGAGCCATCGGCCAAACAGATTGTAATTAATATGAAGCCTCAGAGTGGGTATTCTGGAACTGGAGGTTGGGAGAGAAATCAACAGTTACATAAGGCCATTCATGGATAAAGTCTAAGGTGTAAGACTCTGAACACCTTGTGTTAGGAACAGTTCATATGTAGAAAAGTCATTTGTTCATTGATTGATTCCCTTTGGTATAACACACATATATTTAGGAGTTAATTGTGCCAGATAGTTTTTCTGGTCATGGTTAGATATAAAAAAAAAAAATCCTGCCTTGTATGAAGTTAGAGTTAAGACAAAGAAGCATCAATAATCACTCAATGGATGGATATTGTGAGAGGAAAACTCAGAGCTTGAAAATTGTTCTGTACAATATTCAAGGTGAAAATAAGTGGGAGTTTTCTGGTACATGGTAGATGCTTGAAAATGATAGATATACAGTGTTCAGTAGATGTAGATGGAAGAAAGAATGTCAGGTATATATTCATTGCTCTCCTAGTTTTGATCTATTGGACTAGAATATCACAAAAGAAGAATTTGGACACATAAGTGTTTTTCAGTTGCTCCTGGTGTTTATTTGAAGAAGCAACTCTACAAATCTTTTTTTTTTTTGAGGCAGGTTTCCTGTAGCCAAGAATTTTTGATCCTCCTGCCTTTGCTTCCTAGTATGTTCCTTTGTGCCTAGTACTAAGGACTGAAACCAGAGCTTCACACATGCTAGGCAAGTATAATACTATGCACAATAAACCATGCTGCTTGTTGGCAGAATGTGGACTTCGGGACACTGAATTAGGAAAGCAGTTGAACATTTTAGATGGGCTTTGGTTGACCATCCTAGGAGAGTAGAAGGTAGTGGTATTGAGAACAATGTAGATTATGACATCTTATCTCTAGAGGAGATGAATATTAGTAAGTGTCCTGGAGATTATTCTTGTGATATTGTTTTTTATTTTTATTTTATTTTTTTCTCTGCAGCATTGGAGCCTGTCCTGAAACTAGCTCTTGTAGACCAGGCTGGCCTTGAACTCATAGAGATCCACCTGTCTCTGCCTCCCGAGTAGAGTGCTGGGATTAAAGGCCTGTGCTACCATGGCCAGGCTCATTCTGGTGATATTTTAGCGAGGAATATGACTGCTTTCTGCCCTTGTCCTACAAATCTGCCTAAGGCTAAATTGAAGAGTTTTGGATTGATGGCACTGGCAGAGGAAATATTTAAAGCAGCCTAGTATGGGCTCTGTTGTGTATTTATTAGTCGTCATTGTCATGCAGATGTATAATAATAGAAACAAGCTGAACAAGGGAAAATCCAAAATGTACAAATTTAGGAAAAAAGGAGCACCAGGAAGTGTAATGGAGTTAAATCCATTGTTGAGCTACAAGGCTCCCTACCACGATGATAATGGACTAAGCCTGAGAAACAGTGAGTAAACCTCTTTCACAACAGTTGCATTGGTCATGGTGTCTCTTCATAGTAACAGAACAGTGACTCAGACGCATAGTCACGGGATTTGATTAATGCAAGGTGACTGGTGAATGTGATCAGTACAGATTTCAAGGTGGGGCAGAAGTCAGAATATAACGGACTGAGGGATAATGAGGATAAGTGAAAGCGGAAAATGCGTGTGCAGATTGTTAGCTTGAAAAGCTTACTCTGAAAGAAGCCAAAGGGTTATAATTTGAGAAGGATCAGTAATCATTACACGGCCTGGCAAAATGGTTCAGTGGTAAAGGGTACTCCCTGCTTCTCCAGTGGACCCCAGTTCAGTTCCAACACCCGCCTCCAGCTGTTCAGTGCCTCCCATTTTCTAGCTGCAGGGAGTCTGATGCCCTCTTCTGGCCTCTATGACTATGGCACACACGTACACACATAGGCACACTGGGCTGGATAGTTTTATGTCAACCTGATACAAGCTAAAGTCATCTGAGAGGAGGGAACTCAGTTAAGAAAATGCCTCCATAAGATCAGGATGTGGGCAAGCCTGTAGATAATTTTCTTAATCAGTGATTGATGGGAAGGGCCTAGCCCATTGTGAGTGGTGCTATCCCTGGGCTGGTGGTCCTGGATTCTGTAAGAAAGATGTATGAGCAAACCATGAGGAGCAAGCCAGTGAATAGCACTCTTCCATGGCTTCTGCATCAAACCCTGTCTCCAGGTTCCTGCCCTGTATGAGTTTCTGCCCTGACTTCCTTTGATGATAACCGATATATGGAGCTGTGAATGAAATAATCCCTTTCCTCCCCAGGTTGCACTGGTCATGGTGTTTTACCATAACAATAGTAACCCGGATACATGCACACTCATAAGTAAAAACAAAGTGCTAAAAATTAATTATCAGTAAAGAAAGGATAAAAAAGTTGAGAAAGCCTGAGACCTGACCACAGTAAAATTAGCAGGGATGTGTAAGTTCTGCTCGGAAAAGTTTAAGGATTGGTGTGTATCTGGACAGGGGCACACCTTTGATAGCAGAGGTGAAAGAAAATTTATTTTTACTGATTGAGTCTGTCAAAAAAAAGGTATAGACAGAGAAACTGGGGGAAATGAGACTGAGAAGGGTAGACTGAACGCAGTTGACGACATTTCCTACAAAGAGAATCTATCTTACTCTGATTTTTACTCACCCAGTCTGCAGAAGTCACAGAATCTGAATGCAGGAGTCAAGCAATGGATAAACATGTGTATTTGGCACAGATGAGTTACAGGAGAGTGGAACAGAGCTGACCTACCAGCATCCTTCTCTGTAATAGCAAGTACCATGTAAGTGATATCCGAAGTGGTTCTCACTGCAGGAGGGAGAGGACTCCTGAGAGAATGGTGCATTGAAGAGAGCAGGTTCTAGTCATTGGCCTAAAGAAGGGTCAGGATGTTAGTTAGCACATGTTAAAAGGCAATGATAATGAGACTGCAAACGCATCAACTAGGATGGGCGCAGGGATCAGACAGACGGAAGTGGCCGATTTAGGAGCGTGGAAGATAATGTTTAGGCAAAACCCATTTGTGAATAGTTTTAGTCTTGAGAATAGATTGGCTGCATTCTACGAATACCAAGGAGTCACTGTTAGTTTGAAGGTGGTTCATTTGGTAGCTACTCATGTGGTGTGATGTCTAAGAGTTTTGTGACTGAACGTCAGTCTTTCGCTTTTGGTTTTCTCTATTGAGCTTCATGTTCTTCTTCCTCAAATAATCACCCCAGCACCCCCTGGTTCTCATGCTATCACCAGATGGTCCCCAGATTTTATTCTTTTTGCTTACTATACCCCAAGCTACATCTATGAAACTTTCTGTAGTTTGGTATTGGTTCTGATTCTGCTTTTAACCGATTAGGATATCTTTTTTCATTTTTTAAAGATTATTTTATGAATGAGTGCTCTGTCTGCATGTATACCTTTATGCAAGAAGAGGGCATCAGATCCCACTACAGATGGTTGTGAGCCACCATGTGGTTGCAGGAAATTGAACTCAGGACCTCTGGAAGGCAGAAGAGTCATTACTGCTGACTTAGGATATGTTAAAGAATACGATTAAATATCCAAAGGACTGGAGATGTAGAACATCTTCTAGAAATGTGTGTAAAACCCTGAACTCTCATGTAGTCCAGGGTAGCTAAGAATGTGGCCCAATACTAAAGCAAAAACTGACTTAAAATGTTATGAGATTTCTTTTTCTGATTTTTTTGTGACTTGATTTTGTGATTCTCAAGCATTTGACATTCACATTCTCAAAAGTTTGGATATGTCTCTAGACTCTATTGGTTTCTAAATACAGAAGTTTTGATTTTTATAGAATTAAGTGTGTGTCAGGTAATAGCAGTGCATGCCTTTGATTCCAGCATTCAGGAGGCAGAGACAGGAGGATATCTCTGTGTTCAAGGCCAGCACAATCTACAAAGTAAGTTCCAGGACAGTGAGAGATACTACACAGTGAAACAAAAAAGTGTGTGCCCTGATGGAGGAGGGTCATCTGTCTATGTGTTACTTACATTGGTTAATAAAGAAACTGCCTTGGTCCTTTGATAGGACATAAAATTAGGTAGGTGGAGTAAACAGAACAGGATGCTGGGTAGAAGGCAGTGAGGCAGACATGATGAAGCTCTGGCCCAAGATGGATGTAGACTAGAATCCTTCCCAGTAAGCCACCACCTCATGGTGCTACACAGATTATTAGAAATGGGTTAAGCAAGTTATGAGAGTTAGCCAAGAAGAGGCTAGATATAATGGGCCAAACAGTGTTTAAATGAATACAATTTGTGTGTTGTTATTTCGGGTGTAAAGCTAGCCGTGCAGGAGCCAGGCGGGATGAAAATCAGGCCTGCTTGCCTCATCACTACAGCGCCCTTCACACCAGATTGTTGTGCTCCTCAGCTTGAGAACTTCCTGAAACTTAGAGTTGGTTTTCCCCTGAGACTTCACCACGTAGATATGGACATTTACTAACTCAACCTCTATCTACTTTCTCTTCCCTAGAAACAGGAAGAGCAGAGTTAAAACTTTGAAGTTTTGAGTCTACTTTGTTTTTCCTGATGGTCAGATACCCTGTAGGAGTCCACCAAGTATACTATTACCTCAAAAGGTTCTCCTATCATCCAAACTCAATGGGGTCAGATGCTGTGTCAGGAACTGGGGTAAAGACCGAAGATTAGGACAATAAATGTCCCTAGTGCTTCTGCCACTTAGGAAATAACTGAAGTTAGAGGCGATCTAAGGGAACAGGCTAGGTGTGTGTGTGTGTGTGTGTGTGTGTGTGTGTGTGTGTGTGACAGCCTTGGTGGCTGAAGCTTTCTCACTTAGAGTTTCCTTCATACTGTACACTTAGTCATATCTGACTCTTCCTGGCTCTCTAATTTCAGTTGATCACTCATTGTCATGGACAGAAAGAGTCCAGCAACTACCTAACCTTTGCTTTCATGCCCGATCTCCATTTTGCTTGAATTTTAGCAATATTTGCACAGCTTCTCCCTTAAGTTCCCTATATTAGCTCTCATCTTCACTATTTTTGTGTTTTTCAACATCAACTATATTCCAATGGGATGCCCAATGCTTCACATTTGATAATTTATGGAGCTTGTGGTTTTTCTCTGTGGACTGCAAATACAAGGTGTTCTGTTCTCTTGCTCAAATTCCAAACACATTTGTTCCTGATGATAAATTCGAACTCAGTTTTAAAAAGTGAACAGTAAGGATTTTATAGGGTGCTATGCTCCACTAGCACCTCCCAAACTTTCTCCCCTGCCCGTTTGCAGCCCTTCTTGATGGGCACTATGAGGCAGGCGTATGTGTCACCGCTGTCCTGTGTGACTCACTGCAAATCTCTCTTCATCTATTGGTCTTTTGAGTGATCCATAAACACATTAAGAGAAAGAATTATGAAAAAACCAAAGTATCCCTTGGTGGTAGTGGTGCATGCCTTTAATCTCAGCACTTGGAAGGCAAGGGCGCATGGATCTCTAAGTTTGAGGTCAGCCTGGTCTACAGAACAAGTTCTAGGACAGCTAGGGTGACACAGAGAAACCATCTTGAACTAACAAAACAAAATAAAAACAATTATAACTTTTAGAGGCTAGCTCTGGAAGACCTCTCTCAAAGTAGCCCTGTACCACTGACTTAGACTCAGCCTGACAAAAGCATGAAGGTCCCATTTTTCTCATCACCAGCTTATTATATGTGGTAATGATAAAAGTAGGCTATTGGCTCTCCGTTTTCTGATGTTTACTTCAAGACTCATTGTCTCTAACCATCTCCCTTCCTTTGGCCCATCTGGTGCTGGTATTCTAAGTTCCTTGAAAGGCGTGTGGGCATGCGGCTTCCACCTCTTAGTTAGATTTCAGGGTTTACTCATTCATGGAATGATAACATCCCAAACAGACAGTAAAGGCTAAGTTGTGCTCCTCTCCAAAGCATTTTTAATGCTTTCATCATATCTACATTTTCAGACCATATCCATTGGGAAATGGGCATTCACACCCAATCCTAGGGCACTGCCATTCTTATGATTCTACTTCCTGGACCTTTAGAGACAGGTGAGATTGGATCATATATCCTCAACCATCAGATCCTGCACTAAAATAATTAAGGCTTAAGGCAACGTTGCACACCTGGTTCAATTTGCAAAGAAGCAGAGCTCCATTAGAAGTTGTTGGGAAAGGTGAGTGGCCTCCGTACTGGGAATTTCAATGCTTCATGTGTTCATGAGGATGGCAGAGAGCTGAACCTTGTACTGGCTTATTTCTAATGAAATGATAAATTGTCAGGACAATGGTGTAAAGGAACTGACTCTTGCATATTTCTTTAACTGGGTAGACAAAAAACACGCTAACTCCTCCTACTGCCTTGGATCTTGCAGAAAAGTGCCCCACAAAGCATGGAGGAGTCTCAGCGGCAAAGGAGATTCGTTTGAAGTGAAGTGAGTTTGAAGAAAAAGTTCAGCGTCACAGGAATCCAGAAAGACAGGAGTGGGGGCATTACAGCTTAGTCATGGAGCATTTGGCTAGCATACATGAAGCCTTAACCCCTAGTACTGGGGGTGGGGCGGATTTAGGGAGGGAAGGACAGGACATTTTATCCAGAATCCCGTTTTAGCAGCTTAGTTGAGATTGGCAGCAAAGTGGGCCGCCTTGAGGACAAGGAAATGTTCTTTATGGGTTCAGATTGGATGAGTGATGTCTTAGGTCAGCTCTGAGTGCTGCCTCTGATATGACTTTGGACAGATGCCATCCTCCTTTGGCAAATGGCATTAGTTATGGCTTTGTGCAGTGGGGCAAACCCAGCTCTTACAGCTGGGTGGAACTTCTGAGGGAACGTGTTCCCTGAAGTTATGGACTTCAAAAATTCTTTCAGCTAGAAACAAAGCTAATGAGTGTACCTCAGGTTCTAATGTTTCCCAAGAACGCCCATGAATTCTATTAATTCATGTTTTTAATTTTAATTTTTTTAAAATAATGTTTTGACTTCTTACTGTTTGGCCTTATTTAGGTTTTTAGTGCTTTCAGTGTCTCTTAGAAAGTGATATAAGTGAAAGTAAAAGGAACTCATAATATAGTAAAGAAAATGAGTTTAGCTACATGGAATTTTGCTTCATGCAGAATGTCTAATTGTTATTAAAGTGTTTAGATTTTTTTTTGTGGTGTATGCACACCTGTATGTGTGTGGAAGCTTCAGGTTGACTGTAGCTATATCTTCCTTTATCACTTTCTGCATGACTGTTTGGTGTATGCACACGTATATCTCCATGTGTGTGTGGAAGCTTCAGGTTGACTGTAGCTATATCTTCCTTTATCACTTTCTGCATGACTGTTTTGACACAAGGGCATCACCAATTCATTTTATTTCATGCATGTGCTGAAAAGTTGTGTGATACCACAATACTCTGAAAAACTGAAACATTACTTTGAAGAAGCACACTACAACTATACACCAATCATGGGTAACATTCTAGTTATTCAGGGAAAAGAGGGAATCATGTTCTCCCCTTCCTGTTTCTCCCCTCCCACATGCAGCCTATCAGCACAGCTCAAGGCTTTAACCTCATTTCCTCCACATCAAATTTCCACCAATAGTGTCTTTGCCCAAGCGTTGAAAAGAAGCCAGTATTTGTGGTGATCTCTTAATTTGTCTTCTTAATCCTACTCTTCCTTCTCCACATTTTTAATTCATAGCCAGAATAGTCTGTTTAAAGTGAGATGCTATCACACTATTCACCTTGGCTTAAGATTAAAAAAAAAAGCAAAAAAAAAAAACCCAATACTAACAAAACAATAAAGCAAAACAACAACAAAAGCAAAGTATTAATTATAGCCTCTAGGACTGGGCTAAACCTCAGAGGCCTCTGAATTCAACAGCTGCCACACCCCAACCTCATCATTTACCTCCTTAGTACTCACGGACTACGACAGCAGGCTTCCTTGGAACTTTCCCCCTGTTATCTTCAAGGCTTGGTCTTGCCCTTTATTGAGAAACACAATTTCTTCAATATCTTTGACATTTGTTTGATCTCACTATATTCCTTTCTTCCCAAAGGCAGACAACGACCATTCCCCTAGAGCACTTACCATCCTTCGGCTTCACTGTTTTGTCCCTGATTGTACACAATCTCCCTGGAGTTTAGCCTAGTGCCTGCCATGTTGTTTTAGCAAATACTTGTTGACTAAATCCCGAGTTAGGTAAAAAGCAGGGTCAGTATTTTATATAGCTGAAGTAGAAGAAAGCAATAGAGAGATGGGGAGGGGTTCAAATTTATCACTACCCTTATTTATTTCTTTACTTCTTAGCAAAAGCCCATTTTGTTTACTTGTTCACTGATACCTCTTTTAGATTTATTTTTCTTTTGTGTACATGGTAGTTTAGCCTGCACGTATGTCTTTCTACTACCTGCGTACCTGTTGCCCGAGGAGGCCAGAAGAGGGCGCTGGATCCCCTGGAACGATAGTTACAGATAGTTGTAAGACACCATGTGGATGCCGGAAATCAAACCTGGGCCATCTCTTCAGCTCCTAACATTATTGGCAAAACTGTGCATTCCAAAGTTCAAAGGAAGAGTTTCTGTCCCTTTTTAGGCATGGTTGCTCACCAGGAAGGACAGCCATAGACTGGGTGGTAACAGAATCACAGTTCCTAACAAGATATGAAATATAAGCATGCTATGCCTTGAATCAACAAGTTTGCCAATGGCTGGGCATGCAGGAAATGCCCTTTTATATATACAGTTGTTGGTCTCTTCCTTTCTCTAAGGCACTGAGAAGATAAACATACACAAGCATTAATCCCTGGGATTGTAGTCACTGGGCTCCTATCATAGCACAGATAAAATCTTTCTCTGGCTGTGGCTGTGCTGATTCCTTCTTTTCCGAGTCACAGCATTTTATTTCTGTTTTGTTTGTTTGTTTGTTTTTGTTTTGCTTTGTTTTTGGACTTCTGGTTTTCTGATTCATTTCCTGTGTTTCATACTGTTCTTTCTGTCTATAATGCCCTCTCCTATCATGGACTTTAAACTAACTGGAGACTTTCCTTATGGGCATAATAGTAGAGCATAGAAGTTCAGATTTTAAGTACAATGATTATTGCTATAGATTCACATACATCCTAAATTACCCTTTTTACAGTATTTTTTTAACAGTGGTGATTCTTTTCCTTACTATTACCTAATAATTCATACCTAAGGAAACTAGAGAGTCAGATTAGATCATAAACATGGAGCTCTTAAACAGTAGCTGACACCTAATTAGGTGTATATTAATGTTAGCCATTATCATTTACTTCAGTGGTAAAGTGGCATTCTCCAAGGCATGGCAATGTGCTCTGATAGTCTCTCCTGTATATTTTGGGATATATGTATATGAGAATTAGGGCAAAACCTCATTCTGATTTTTTTTTTCCAGAAAAGAAGTATTTGGAGAAAATCCAAAAAGCAAAATAATTAGGGTACATAATTTTCATGTCCATTTTTCTTGTAACATTCAGAAAGGGCTCATACTGAGTGTTGTCTCAAGCCTCTTGGGTCTCTCCCTTTTAGATATTTTCTGTCTATTATTCTGTATTTGATTCACCTATAGTCTAGCTCCACATAGCATTCACTGAACAACTGTTGACTGTCAGGAATACAGTGGTCACTCAGACAGTACCCTATCCCGTGAGCACAGCATTTTTGGGATACATCTTCCCAAAGCCTTCTGGAGCCATGAGAGCGCATCAGTCTAGCATGAGAAAATAAATGGCAGCTCATTTCTGGATTTGGCTTGGAGTCAAGAACCTGGCCTTATTTGGTCCCATAGCTATCCTTAGTGATGTCAGTGGGAATTTTGAGGGTATGTCTGAGAAAGAATTTTGAACATGGCTTGCATTACTTCTAAATATAAGTACATGTACCCAAGACATATGATGCTTATATGTTCTTCATCTTCCACATGCTGGCCACTAACTACTGTGGAACAGGTAGGAATACCTCTGTCATATAGATATTCAGAATGGGAGAAGGGGCTAGAGGGAATTTAAAAATCATTAGATCTCATAGTACTCTGTGGCAATTGTCCTGCCAACAGATTTTAGAATCTATCTTAAACCAGAAATATTGCAATAGCATTCCACTGACAAGGATATATGCTTGCATATGTGTGTATAATTTTATATATAATTTAAATAGTATATATCGTATTTAGGGAAGCCCTTTGACTTTTCTAGACCAAAGGTCACTCAGATGGTTAGTGGTTTAGGCAGAACTAAGAGTCCTGCTGCTGTCCCTGATTGTGAAGTGTCTGGTTGGGTTTCAACTTCTATAGTATGGTGAGCTATTTGTGTGGGGAGGCTCAGCATTGCAATGTGCTTTTTAAAATGTAATTATTGAATGTAGTGTGTGGAGGTGCGCATACACCATAGTGCATATTTGGAGGCCAGAGGGCAAACTTTCACAGGTCATTTCAGTTCTTTCACCAGGTAGGACGGGGGATCAAAACTACGCTCTCCAGTTTGGTGGCAACCGCCTCTTCCCACAGAGCCACCTCGCTGGCCTGGAATTATAATTTTTTTAAAGCCAGCCAGAGCTGATATGGTACCACGAAAACGATTTAATTTTATATACCTCAGGGCTGGTAGGCCACAACCGCATAGTGATGCACAAATTAATGGAGATGGGTTAGTTTAGGAATATAAGAACTAGCTAGAATTACACTTAAGCTATTGGCCAAACAGCATTGCAAATAATACAGTTTCTGAGTGATTTTTTCGGGTCTGGGCAGCCATAAATGAATGAGCAGCCTCCACCAACATCCCCGATCAAGTTTTTACCAGGGCAAATTGAATCTGTTCACAAATGCTGTGTAAAATTTTAGAGAAAAAGTAACTCCGTTTTTTTTTTCAGTTTTTATTTAAAAAGTTACTTTTCATTTTGCATACCAATCCCATTTCCCCTTCCTCCTCTTCTGCTGCCCCCCACAGGCCCCCTCCTAACCTTCATCCACTCCTCAGATAAGGTAAGTCCTTCCTTAGGGAGTCAACAAGGTGTGGGATACCAACTTGAGGCAGGAACAATCAATCCCATATCCCCGTATCAAGGCTGAGCAAGATATATCATCAGAGGGAATGGCCTCCAAAAAGCCAGTTCATGCACCTGGCATAGGTTCTGGTGAGACTGCCAGTCCCCACCCCCCCCCCCCACCGCAACAGATCAAGCTACTGACACCCACATTCAGAGGGTCCAGTTCACTCCCATGCAGGTTCCCTAGCTGTGAGTTCATAGTTTGTGAGCTCTCCACTAGAAAAAAAAAAAAAAAAAAAACCTAAATGAGGTGACCCAGGCCCAGGAGGACAAACACGGAATGTACTCACTCATAAGTGGATACTGAATATAAAGCAAAGGATAACCAGGCTACAGTCCACAATCCCAGAGAAACTCTAACCTACATCCAGTACCTGATGGAAGCAGATGCAGTGACCCACAGCCAAGCATGGGGCTGAGCTTCTGGGGTTCATTTGAAGAGAGGAGGGAGGGGTCATATGAACAAAGGGGGTTGGGAGCAATATGGGGAAACTACAGAGAATTAGTAACTCTTTTATTTGGTCATTGCTTCAGGTTCCTCTATGCAGTCCTGCTCCTGAGAGAGAGAGGAGATGGGGCAGGGACTAAGCAACAGCCAATGGGTAAGCTATCCATTTATGCTATAGAAACAGAATGTGCAATTAAGTTATTTTTTATTTTGCACAGAGTGACATTATACTCCTACAGAACCTACAGAATTTTTCAGTAAGGAGGAAACCTTAGAGACCATTAAATAAAAAGCTGACAGAAAGGACACTAGCTGAAAAGCATCCCTGTAAGAAGATAAGATGCTAATTTTTAGAGGCACTCAGAAGTTGGAAAATCAATTTTTCTTAACGTTGAGAATTATTGAGTGGCTAGAAAAGCATCTTACTCCATGAAATATAGTCACTGTTTAGTGCCTTTCCATTTTATTTACTATTTAAAGCATACAACAGCTAGTTAACCAACTACTTATAAAATATATTTAATGTTTAGAGGCACTCAGTGTGGTTATAAAATGATTTTAAGGGTATACAAAAATGGTACATTAACCGCATTTCATGAACTATGGTTCCCTCTGGAAAAACAAAAACATTTTCCCTGGCATCCTGCGGCATCTCATCCTGAAGTTTGTAAATGGCCCACGCTGCTCAACCCGGCTGCCTCTCTGGCTTTTGATGCCAGCCACTTTAGAGCACACACCAGAAAGATCAATATAACCCGTACGTAAGTGATAGAGCACGGTGCACTCAAAGGCTGTTAGAATCTCCAGTAAAGAATGGCTTGCCAAATGCAGTGAAATTAAGCAGCATGCACAAAACCCCAGCAGAGAGGTGGTGTGGTTGGAGTCTTTTCTCCATCCATGGTGGATTGATGGGTGTATCGTGACATAAGATGCATTGAGACGAGACCTGGCCCCTGCCATGTGTATGCATTAGTGAGTTTATGGCCTATGAAAACGTGGGGAGAGTCTAACAAAGGTGTTATAAGAATTGGTCCTTTTTTTCCCAAATGGAGAATCATGACAAGTTAGACACAAGGAGACTCAATATCAACTTAAGAGCAAAGGGATGTTCAAATATATTTATTTCCAGAGAGTATCCTAGTGCCTGCAAATGCTCTACCAAAATTCACTAATGCCTGTTTTCATCACTGAAGTTCCCTTGCATGGGTTACTGAAAAAAAGCGATGGAAACCTGCTTTCAGCACCCAGCTCGCATGCTATAGTTAGACGTAATGATGTCTGCTTTGTTTTGTTCACCTTTCTGGTCGGCTTCTGGTCCAGGACTTTGCTGGGCTCATGTCAGGGAAAGGATGCAAAGATGGACCAAATGAAACCCTGTGCAATATCATTCTTTAGTTCATTCTTTACTTAGTTAAGGAGAATTTTTGTGGGTACTAATTCCAGGGAAGAAAAGCTAAATTCTAAGTGGCTCATTGCCAGAGGCTCATGACACACACATGTGACTTCTAAAACCTTCAGAGGAACTCAGTGGGAATTGTGCTCCGTAAGCTTTAGTTCCAGGAGACTTATCGGATGGTCAAAGTAAAGGATGAGGGAAAATGTCCTCGCAGACTTCTGTCAGGAAGAGCAAAGAGCGGCCACTTTGAAAGTTTCCAAGGACTTTCACCTATTTCGCCAGTTACCTAATCCACTACTGTGTTTTCATACAAGCCTAACTAATCTAGCAAATAGGAAATGCTGACTCCAGCCGCCTCAAGTCAAGTCCTTCCTAAGTTGGAAAGACACTATGAAGGCTATGAAGGTCAAACCCTGGTAGTAGAGGCCCGTGCGACACAGATGGAATCAGAGGACTCAAGACTGCTTCTCTTCCCACCATGCCTTGGTGACTTAACAGTCAACAGTCTATTTAACACAGTTCCTTTCACTAGTGTTCCATGTTCCGCTTTGACAAAAAATTCAAAGGTGTACTAAAGGCAAGCAAACACAAACACACACACTCGTGAAAAAAAATACATAGACCATGTTTGTTTTGTAGCATTGGGGACTGAACCTCTGGTCTCATGCATCCTAGGAATGCATCCCACGGCTAAGCTATGTTCTCAGCAAGGTATGGTCTTACAAACTTAACATAGTCACCAGGCCACAATCCAACAGCAGCCCCAACGTTTGCTTGGATGAACTGAAACCTTACACCCATATAAAAACCCACACACGAGCACACAGATAGATATGTAACGATTTTATTCATGATTGTCCCAACTGGGAAGCAACCAAGATTTTCTTCAGCAGGTGAAATGCAAAAACAAACAGTTGAACATCAAGGTAACACATTTTATCTAGTGTTAAAAATAAATGAGTTGCCAAGCCATGGAAAGACATGACAGAAACACTCGTGCACTTATTCACTCTGCGAAATAAGCCAGCCAGGAAGGTTACATACTGTATGAATCTCTGGAACGATCTATGTTCATAATTGTGATAACAGTTATAGAGCCTTGGTTTCTAGACATCTGGAGGAGGGAGTGATACAAAGATGGAGTGAAATGATTTTTTAAAGACAGTGACTATCATGATAGATACACAGCATATTTGCATGCCTAAAGGATACCCAACTCCAATAGCAAATGCTAAAGTAGACAGAGTTGGAGTAATGACTTAGGAACATAAATTCACCAAGTGTAACCCATGGCCATGTGTGGTATGTGATGATGGTGGCGGCAGGGCTGGGGCTATGCTATGTGGATTCCCAGGTTTCAGAAACCTCTCAGTATTTCCCATGCCATTTTACTGAAAACCCAAAATTGTTGGAACACTGGCTCCAGGCTCGTGCAAGCAATCCTAATTAAACTTAGCGGATCACAGATAAAACAACAACAAAAATGAAAACGGGGATGGAGAATGAGAGTAGGTAATAGGGGAGGTAGAATTCATTCTCCAAAATATTCTCCTGTGGATATATGGGACCTCAGAAAAATGAAAAAACAAAAGATGCCAGGCATTTGATGAACTTAAACCAATGGAGATTATATAATAGTCTAGCAAACAGATTTCTTGTATTGCGGCAGTGGTTGCGCTTTTAAAGGAGAGTGCTATTTTCACACCTACAAATACAGCTACAGAATCTCCAATACATCTCCTTGCTGGGAATGTTTGGAGATTAGGTTCTCTTAGCACACGCTGAAACCGATGGTAAAGATGAAGTCAATAAAGTTTCGAATCAACGTTTTTACTTTTGCTCGAGGAAAAAAATGTCAACTCAGGTTAGCGCTTTAAGATTTAATCCATTTCTATGCTTTCTCTCTCTCTTAGGGGGTTGAGTGCTTTTCCATGTGGATTAGTTCCAACACAAATGCTAATGGCTGCAATAAGTGCATGGGGAGGTATCCCAGCTCTGGAGTTCCTCCCCAAGAAATAGCCAAAAAAAAAAAAAAAAAAAAAAACAACAAACCAAATTACCTTCAGATAGGGTTGCTGAAGGCTATGCTACAGAACCAGGCAGCTTTAAGGACCCTGTTGGCAGGCAAACCTGGGTCTAGCTATGAGGACCTTGCCTCTGCATGGGCTTAGGTCGGTCGATGGCTGTGCCTTCGATGGGACCTATGTGGCTCACTGTGGTGTCTGGAAGGATAAGGGGTTGCCTCTCTGTTTCGGTGGTGGGTAGAGATTCTGCGGATGGGGCCTGGCCTCTGCTCACGATATGCTGAGCTGGATTCCCTGTTATGCTCATTCCTGCGCCTCGGGGAAACTCTGCGAAATGGCTGTTGCTGAGAGGATGGAGAGGAGGACGTGGCGTCTTCTCTGCGGCTTGGCAGGTTTCGCACATGAGACGAAGATCTCTGAGGACTGTGGCGGTGGTACCTGGGAGAGGAAGAGTGCCTGGACTCAGGGGCTTCACGAACCTCACGCCTGTCGTGGTCTCGAGGCTGCCTTCTATCTGCCCGGTCTGGCTGTCTCTGAGCGGGAACATCCCTGATCCACCTGCCCACAGGGTTGTGAGCTGGGAGGACCACGCCCCAGGCGTCTGCCACGTGTGCCAGCAGCAGCTGCGAGAGGTGGCGGTGTGCCCGCTCGTCCCAGTGGACGCCATCACTCAGTCGGTGCTGCCCCGCATGGCGGAAGTGGAAATGGAGATCCAGCACGTCGAAGCCACGCCTCACCGCCTCCGCGGAGCTGTAGAAGTTGGCCTCCATCACATCTTCGCGCAGGCGCGTGGGGCAGGCTGGCCCATCAGGCAGGATGAAGCCCCCAGATACGACCTCGGCGATAGGCATGGCGGTGTTCCACACCAGGAGGCAGGAGGCAGGCAGCACTTGATCCAGGCGGCTGAACAGCTTCTCCAGGTCGTCTTGGTAGCGCCTACGGAAGTTGCGTCCATATCTGGACAAGTCCCAGAGGCAAGAGTTCATCACCACCAAGTCAGGGGCATAGTGGCCCCAGCGCAGCTGGTACAGGATGTCCTCGACGTAGGGCGAGTAGGCACGTGTGAGAAAGTAGAAGCGCACCAAGTGGTGGCCCGAGCAGAACTGGCGCACCTCGCGGTAGTGGGTGCCATTGTGCATGCGTCCCCACCTGCCGCCCTCCAGCAGCACGTCGTGCTCGAAGCTCAGCTCACCTTTACTCTTCAGCTGACTGGAAGACAGCAAGCAGTCTTTCTGCAGCAGGAGAACCAGGTCCTTGTACACGGCGCGCTGGATGGAGTCCCCCAGGATGACGACGAACTTGTTATGCAAGAGCTTCTGGACTTCGTGAGCTCGGAGGTGGGGCATGATGGCTTCCTTGGTGGGAGCTCCCTTCCAGGGAGCTCAGGGAAAGCGGAGAAGCTCGCAGTAGAGCGCTCCGTGCAGCTTTCTGGCCGCGAGGTTAAGGAGAGCAAGCTTGAGCTCCTGAGGCTGTAGACTGCCTCATCCGGTTTGCCACCGCCCACGGTGTGACCTCTGAACCCTGAAAAGTGTTGCGTGCGTCCAGGCTCCACCTGGCGGATGGGAGGCTTAGCACCTCATCAGGAAGTAGCGGCACCCCGAGAGTACAGGCGGATGCCCTGGGCATGGACCCTCTTGCTTCTGCTGTCTAGAGTGGCCTCAGCCAGGGTCTCAGCACGGCTAAGGTCTTTTTGGCCTCCAGCGTCTTGTTAACGTCTGCAGCTCTGTCTGGAATGCCTTGAGGGTGCTTTCTCTAGCTGCTTTCTTTACCGCGAACCTTACTCTAGTTGACTATTTTTTTTTCTTTGTGTTTCCATTGTGGGGAGAGTCCGTTCTGGAGGGTAGAACCCTGCCTGACACTCACCAATCTATGGCCATGGTGACACTACAAGCCAGGATGGGTAGAAAGCACAGCCCGTTGTAAGAAATAATAGAGAATTCCCACGTACCTTTTTCCAGCTTTTCTGTAACCGTGAAATCCTTAAGGACTTAGGTTATCTCTGTACGAAGGTATACGGGCTGTTTTCTTGCTACAAGATACGTTTGTACTTGCGTTGGCTTCTTGTCTCCTTCACGGTCCCACTCCCTAACTCCTGGTAGCCACTTAAAATAATCTCCATTTACACAATTTACCATTTCAGGAATTCTATGTAGGTGGGATTGTACAGTGTGTGACCACGAGGAATCTCCCCACCCCCACCCCACCCTCATTGTCCCCTGCATTTGTCAACTTTCCAAAGTCTGAACTTGTTGTCTGAACTAGGTGAGTTTACTGGCGACGGAGATGTCTGTCCTTTCTTCTTTTGGCTCCCTGAAGCCGCCCATTGGAAGGACAGCTGGGTTGTTGGCAGGTTTTGTCTGTCACAAACAGCACTGCTGAACATCCTGAACAGGTTTCGAGTAGACCTGCATTTTCTTTATTTTGAATAAACCCAGTATTGTCATTGTAAAGCTGCAGGATGGTGGTACAGCTAACGCTTTAAGAAATGTTTTTGCCTATCTGGTGTAGCTCATGCTTTGTAGTCCTAGGAGGAAGAGACAAGAGGCTAGTGAGTTTGGGGCCAGCCTGGGCTATTTATCACATAGTGAAAGTTAGTATCCAAAGAGAAAGGAAAACCAAAGTCTCAAATTGTTTTTTTGGGGTGACTGGGTCCGTTCTTACTGGTGTAAATGACGGTTTTTGAGAATAATGTTTTTTTTTCTTTTTAAAGATTTATTTATTTCGTATCCAGTGTTCTGCCTGCATGTATGCCTGCGCACCAGATCTCATTACAGATGGTTGTGAGTCACCATGTGGTTGCTGAGAATTGAACTCAGGACCTCTGGAGGGGCAGCCAGTGATCTTAACCTCAGCCATTTCTCCAGCCCATGAATAGCGGTTTTTATTTCTTTCTGGATTTTCATCTGCATAGCCTGAATATGTTAAACTCCAAATCTTTCATATACTTACTCAAGCAGGTCTAACCCCAGGGAGTCAAAAAAAGAAGGCCACTTTCTTTGTCTTTGGGTGCACTTGTAGATGCTATTTAGCCCCCATGGAATCTGCTTAAGATTCCCTTGTCGCTAGGTTATCTTAGACCATTTAACAGGTGTTTGGGAAACTCAGTGGAATAGTGCTTCATTTGGGAGCTAAGAGAAACCAGAGATTTAGAGCACTTACCTGGGCAGGGATGTGAAAAACAGTTAGGTTTGGTTCTGAAGCCAGCATTGAAGTCTGACACCACCATTGTCTCAGTGTTCAGGAAGGAAGGATGTCAGATGAGCAGGTCTTACCTTCCAGGAGGTTCTGCAGTTCTACAGTTGTGCATAGTGTCCACGCTGCTCGGGGCAGACAGAATCTCCGAGGTTCTACTCACATTTTCTTGGGACATTTTAAGCCATCTTTATTCTACTCTGTCTTCTCCAGCGATTCAACTGCCCTTTCTCCTCTAGGAATTTCTCTCATTGAAAATCTCTTAGGTTTTAGGACTAGTTTTCATTTTAAAACTGTATCTATAATTTTGGTGTAATCAAAACAATAAGGAATCATGCTTGTCTTTCATCTATCAGTCACTTCATTTGCTTTTTTTTAAACTACAGAGACAAGTATCTTGCATATTTAATTTTACTTTGCTAAATTTTTTTCTCTGAGATGGTGGTTGATAGTGTAAGAAATAATTTCTAAGATAATTTTCACATTATGAGTCTGTATATAGAAAGTTGAAACAATACCTTTTGACATACTGCTTTTGTAGAATCTGGAAAATTATTTCTTATTCTAATAATCTTTTAAAAATGACTCTCCAAATATCTCTTTGTACTTTGGCTAAGCACACACATAGAAAAAAATTAAGAAAGATTATATCAATAAGTTATTTAGGTTTGTGTATAATTTGGATTCTATAGTCCAATTAGTTTGCCTTCCTCTTAGTTTTGAAGAGTCTATGATAACAATACGTCCCCCCCCACCCCAGAAGCAGATTTGGTCACATGTTAATTTCAGTATATTTTGACTCCCATGCAGTGAAATATAAATTTCAAATTAAATATCTATATTTATTTATTTTTCAATAATAAAGAGGATGGCCTATCCAGTTGGTGAGATAAAATTTCCTTGAGATGGATAGGAAACATAGATGAATAAGTATGTCCTCTCTACTTTAATAAATAGCTTAAGATTTAAAAAAAAAAGCAGAGCTAAACCAAAGTATTAAGACATTTTGAATGGGGCGAGCGAAGTGTACGGCTAGAGGTGTACCGCTATACCCATGCATGGGCCAAAGTGCCTGGCAGAGTCAGATTTCAAACTTTATGGTAACAGTTTCACCCCTAAATTCTTCAGAGTTTAGAACATCATTCTGGTTGTAAGAGTTAAGAGTTAATCATGTTGATGGTAAGAAATATGTGAAAGAAAAATCAGGACCTAGGAAGGCATAGGACTGAAAATGAAGATACGGATAATGAGGAGATGTGCTCGCTGCCTAGAGAGGCCTTTGCTGACTGTCTTTATCCCGCCCACTTTCCCTCTTGCCAGCAGCTTCTTTACCCTGCTTTATTTTTCGTTATAGCCTTTACTGTTACATGGCATTTTATTGTTATTACTTTATGATTACCTTATCATTTTCTTATTCCCTCTGATTTAAACCTGATGAGAAAATTACTTGTTTCCATTTGTTCATGTTCAGCTTTTAAAATGATTTTGACTGTGTGGCCAATAAGTCAATACATGTTTCGGGGATGCAAACAGTAAACCATGGAAATTCATTATTGGGAGAGATCTTTAACAAACTGTCCCGACACCCACCTAATACTTGTATTGCCTGAGTAATACTTCTGCTTAGAGTCGCCCAGTCTGTGTTCTTACACTCATTCATGTGTCAGAGTAGGGGAGGGTTGCCCTTCCTGAGAGATCCCTGAGAGATTGTTCTGTCCTCAGGACGTGGAAACAGCAGCTGAGCATGGCTGAACTCTGGGGATATGTACTCAAGTTACTGTCTTGAAAGAAGAAAGGGAGGAAGGGAAGGAAAGAGGAGAGGAAATGGGAAGAAGAAACAGAGTGAGAAAGGGGGGGAAAGGGAAAGAAAACTGGGCTGTGAAGAGCCTTCGATTCTGGTCCATGTCTGGGCCCATCGTCCTACTGCAGCTGGGATCTGTGTGGATGACCATGGCCAATGCTGTACAGAAGGCCACACAGGTGTCTGTGGTTTGTACTGAAGCCTGAACCCATGCTGACATCCGAGGTCTGTGCCTCCGCTGCTGCTGCTGCTGCTGCTCCTGATGAGGACCATGTTGTTGTGAATGGCTCGCAATGCCACCCGAGGCCATGTCGATGTCCTTGGCCAGTGCTGCTGCTGAGGGTTCTGATGGGGTCCTTGGCTTGTGCTTGGCCTGTGCAAGGACCGTGGTCTGTACTGCCACCAGAGACCACGCTCAATTCTGTGGCATGTGCTGATGGCTGCTCAATTCTGTGGCATGTGCAGACGCTGGGGACCATGTGGGTGCCCATGGACGAAGCCGTCTCCAGAAACCATGTGTAAATCCATAGTCTGTGCTCCCACGGACAGTAGAAGGCAAAGAAGCTGCTTTTGCCATTGTATTAACGACTGCAGAGTCATAGTTGAGAAACAGGCGTAGAAGGCTTTGGTGAGAATCCTCCCTCCCCCCGCCGGAAAAAAAAAAAAAGCAGCCTAGACAGAAATCAATGGAAGAGAGCTCTTAAAAGTTGTGATAAGGATACTGAAGTGTAGCTCTCCACAGTTGATGGCTTCTGGCAGAGGTGCAGGCAGGGAAGGCTGTTTTCTTTAAGGGGCTGGCCACTGTGAGTTGGACCAAGTTCCAGTGAGTATATGGACAACACAGATTGGAGTATCTTTTCGTCCTAAGGGTGAGGGGAACAGACCTGGGAGGGACTGGGAAGTGAGTGTGCTTGGGGTTCATGATATGAAATTCCCAAATCAATCAAATAGTATAAAAAAGTTTCATTTTTTAAAAAATACCGCTTTATATCTTGAGATATTAGAGGATTGTCATAATTATTCTCCAATGTCTTTAATGTTATTTGGAGACCACTAATCTCTGTTTTTTTTTTTTAAATATTAGCCTTAAATCTCTTCCGTTATTTACAATACCAATGCATGTTCTCGTTGTGTGTTTCCACATGTCTGTACACTCCATGAACACAACAGTAGGCGACTCAGAAGTATGCCGCCAGGCCACAGAAAGAGCCGCCCTGCGTGGTAATATTGTGAATGCTTGTGAGATAATGTTCCTTTTCTCTCCCGAAAGGACTAAGTTTTTGATACAAATTCTCTGTCCTGCATATTTGGGGGTGAGTAGGGAAACAAGCATATTTTCCCCTGTCTCTTTGTTCCTTACTCTTAGTTAGCTTGTTGTTTGAGCAGTAATAGCAAAACCTTGAGATTCAAGTTGTCATTTTACCAGTTACTAAAGCCAGGCCACCTGCTGGGGTTGGTTCTAGTTAAAAAAATCTCTTCTCTATTCCTAGTTACTCCCCTCAGAATGCGTCACAAGACATCTGTGGCATTCAAAAGCAAATCCAGTTTTCCAGGTGTGGCTTGATGCTCACAATTCCAGATGTGGATTATCACCTCTTTTGTTAAAGCAACGCTGCCTAAACTCTAATCTGCCGTTTTGGATAATGCCTCGCGCTCATGACTCATTTTGCCTTTACCTTCTACTGTTCTCGTCTGAGTCATTTTCAATACATGACAAATATTAACTTCCTTGTCCTAAGTCTATGCCTCTGGCCTTATAATTTTGAGAACAAATAGAAAAAGACTTTTTACTGTTAAGCTTACTCTGTTGTCCCTGCTTGCCAAGATCTTGTATCCCGTTGCTGTAAGCTGTTGTCCCGGCTGTGGGTTCTAACTTGGCCATTCTACGCATTGAAGGCCCTTTTTGGGAATGTGCAAACCATGCTCAATCAACAAGGCTTCTTTCGTCAACAGGAAATGATCGCGCTAGATAGGACGAGCCTTGGTGCGTATTTACTTCCCTTCCAGGCTGCATTCTATCCCGGTGTCAGTGACTTTGCAGAGGATGCTTTAACGCATTATTGACCTTTGCCTCTAAGAATCCTTTTCTACCTTTCCCGAGACAAACGCTTTGTGAGACCACATGCTTTTGGAAAGCCTTTCTGTCCTAGACTTATTGTAGATTGGACAACATGTCCTCACAGAGGTATGCAGGACAGCCTCCCTGCCTTCTCCCAGTCCACTCTGCCCCTGTTTTGTGCTCTGGGAAGCTGTACTCTTTGTACTCTTTGTACTGCATTAACTGGATTCCTTTGTCCTGAATTAACTGGGGACTGCAGGAGAGCAAAGGGAACGAGATTGTGGCCTGCATTCTATCAGATTCTTGTCTTACAGCCACTCATAATATAGCATGTTTAACATAGGTTAAGTGGCTTAGTCCCCCCCAAAGGCTTGAAAGTCCCTCCTCTGAACTCTTCCTTGCCTAAAGAGATAAAACTAGAACACTATGCAGATTCGCAGAGGCCCCTGCAACCCTGCTGCTTGACATCTAAGGGTCAGAGACTTCCTGCTGTGTGACCATGTAGGGCTGCAAGTTTGATTTACTGCTCTGTGGTTCCTATTTTGAAATTCATAGTCTGTTTGGAAAGGGGCCCTACAAATTATGCAGCCAGTCTTGCTGGGGCTGGTGCTGTTTTTCCTCAGTCACCTTACCATCCCCGAGGAGGCTTTTCTTCCTACTGCCCCATGCTTGTGTGGTGCACACTTTCTTGTATGCACCGTCTGCTCCCTGTTGAAGCTCTGACTCATACAGACGGAACTGTGATGAGTCTCATTTGTTCTTGTGAGGCTCTGTTGACTCCTAGTGATCATTGGTTCTTTATGTCCTCCACACCTTTCCCTTTGTGTAAAAAATTCTAAAAGCTTAGTTGAAGTCAATCTAACACTTCACACTAATTTGCTATGGCTCTATTTGGCCCCTTTTCAAGATCAGCTAGGACTTTGCAACACTTGGTTGTCTTTCCTACTGCTGTTTTGAGCTCCTCAAAGGCCACTGGCTCTTTAGAAACTTCTAGAGAAAACTCAGAATCAGCCAACACTCCAGGTTCCTCTTATCAATCCACTTTGCCCTTTTCATCCACAGAGAGGAGAGGCTTGCTTTCTTTGCCATCATTGAAAAACAAAGCATCTTTCTTTTCTTGAACTGATAAAAAAAAGACTAAACAAACAAAAGGAAACTTCCACCCATTTGGTACCACAAACTTCCTAAATTCATCACTTCCATGCCACTTTCTTACATGAATTCTCCCATGACTGCTGTTTCTGTTTTGCCATCTGAGTTTTTGAATCCCTGGAGAAGGTCAAGATACTAACAAAGTACAAGTTAACTTTATATTTCACTCTTTTCTAATTCCAAGGAAAAAAATTTCTTTCTTTCTTTCTTTCTCTCTCTCTCTCTCTCTTTCTCTCTTTCTTTCTTTCTTTCTTTCTTTTTTTGTAGCTGTCTTTATGCTACCCTGATTGGAGTCATAAAAACTCCAAAAGTATTAGTTTTCAACAGAATAAGCCTAGAGCAAAATGTAGGTATAAGGACCAAATTTGAATCATAAAACCAAACATGTTAGGGAAGACCGAGAGGATGAATAAAGAAAAGCTGTGCCTTGTCTTAATACATGTGACTGCTCCAGAGACATCTGTGTGAGTTTCTTCTCACAGCTTTCTGGGTGGTTACCATGTCCCCTGCATTTGCAGGTTTAGGCTAGCCAGAAGGGCAAGTGATGCTTAGACTTTCTCCGTGTCCCTTCAGAGGCTGAGCTCAGCAACCACATTGGTTTCTTTGTACTGCCTGCCCCTTTCTTCCTCTGTGGCTTCTTTATTTGTAGTCATACTATTAGAATTGCATTTATGTGAACTTCTGAAATCATCTTCCATCTCCTGATTTCCTGGCATAAAACCCAAATTTGCCTTTTATTTTTTAAATAGAAATAGATCTTGTCTACTCTTCTTCAGCCTCATCTGTGGAATATATTTCTAGTGAATCTTTATTCAGATGAATAAAATAAATGTTTAAATATTTTGTGATAAGTATTTAGAAAAAGCTCTTTCTGTTGTCTTAGTCCATTTAGGGTTATCTAATACTATACTGTTCCACATTATTAATATGATTTTGCTGTTTTTGTTAGCTCTGTGTGAGGTTTTTCTTTGTCATTGTGCTGGTATAACAAAATACTTGAGATTGGGAAATTTATAAAGCACAGAAGTTCAAGGTTGAGGGGCTAGGGAGTCAGCGGAAGTATTCCTTATTTTTCCATTTATTGAAAATAGATATTTCTTCTAACATTATATATCCTGATTGTTTACATTTCCCCCTCCCTCTGCTCCTCCCAATCCCCCCCCCCCCCGCCCTATCAGGATCTATTCCCTTTCTGTCTCTCATTAGGAAACAGGCATCTAAGGGATAATAATACAATGCAACAAATAAAATAAAATATAAAACAAAAGCTATCATGTCAAAGTTGGACAAGACAAACAAACAGAAGGAAAAGAGTACAAGAGAAGGCACAGGAATCAGAGACCTGGTTTGCCACACACTCAGGGATCTCATAAAAACACGAAACTGGAAGCCATGATATATACACGGAGGGCCTGGTGCAGAACCGTGCAGGCCCTGTGCTTGCTGCCTCCTCTCTGTGAGTGCATAGGAGCTTTGATCATGTTGGCTTAGGGGGCCTTGTTTTCTTGGTGTTCTCCATCCCCTCTAGCTCTTACAGTCCTTTTGACTCCTCTTCCCTGGGGTTCCCTGAGCCTTGAGGAGAGGGATTTGATGCAGACATCTCATTTAGGGGTGAGTGTTCCAAGGTCTCTCACTCTGCAGTGTCTGGCTCTGGGTCTCTGGATTTGTTCCCATCTGCTGCAACAGGAAGCTTCTCGTTGAGGTATTTCTTGATGCATCTTCCCACAGGAGAAAGTGAGGGCTTAAGGAGGCAAGTTGCTGAGTGGTAACCTCCAGCTGTTATATAACTAGTCTTGTTCCTCGTGGAATCCCAAGGGGCCATACTTCCCTACACTGAAGTTGTGGGGATTAGCTTTGTGCTTTCTGACACATCATTGGGATGACAAATTCAAATTATAACCTTCCTCTCTGGCTTTCCAAATTTATAATCGTCTAACATATGAAACATATTCACTATGGCCAGAGCACTTGTTGTTCCTAATTTCTGACTGGCTTTCTTGTCTGTGGGTTAGAGGGTAAAGACGTTACACGGGGAAGAAAACACAGACACGCGGAGGTCCCACGTGGATGCACTTTTAATGGGGGAGGGGTAACAGCGGGCAGGTAAAGGTGTAAGGAAACGACAGGAGAGGCGGGGGGGGGGGGGAAGAGGAAAAGGGGAAGGGTCATAACGACCCTAGCCTTTTAACGAGGAATGCAAAGCCTTCTGGGAAATGTGTCTGTAATCCAGGGGAACGCTGGGAGCTGTAGTTCTGCAAAGGAACAACAGCACTCTGGAACAGGAATGCATCCCAGACCCAGATAAAAGTAGAAAGTTTTGTGCAAATCACACATAAATGTGAGATTCAAGGCACAATCACTGCCTGCCAGCCCCCCCCCCCGCCCCGTGTGTGTAAAATTAAAATTTACTTGTTTCTAAAATATAAGAGTGAGGTAGGCATAGGGCAAACAAATAGGATAAGTGGGTTCAAGTGAAACTGAACTCCAGCTGGGAAAATAACCTTAAGCCTTAAAACTTTAGAATAATCTCCTTTGACTTCATGCCTTCTATTTGGATACACCGGAGTTCGAACTGGGCCTCTGAGGTTTCAGGTGATCTCTCCCATTGTATTGGGCTCAGTTTACTTAGCAAACTCTAATCATTTTGCCTCTTCAAAACTGGAGCTGCAGACCATGGTTTCATACGTCTGTGGTCTTGGAGGCTGCCCTTCCAATGGCTCCACTAGCAATGCATTTGGGAGGGCTCTCTGGGGATTATGTCCCTATGGCAACACTGTCTCTCCCGGCATTCTGTGATACTCACTGAAATCTATTTTGCAGGCTGTCCTCGTATCCCTGTCACAGCTGGAGTTTCAATTCAAGAGATGCCCAGATCAGAGTGGCCTCTGAGCATGCCTGTGGGGGAGTGTCTTGATTGTTAGTTAGTTAATAACCCCACTATGGGCAGCACCATCCTTAGGCATGTGGTCCAGAACTATATAAGGAAGCTAGCTGAGTAGAGACCAGCTTGCAGGTGAGGCAGAAAGCACCATTTCTCCATGGATGGCTCTGCTGTACTTTTTTGGCTGTGAGTGCTTTGGTTGGAGATAATCCCATCTAGAATAGCAAGTAGGCCTTGCTTGAGTTCCTACTTTGATTCTCTCAGTGATGAACTGGGACCTGGAATTTTAAGCAGAACAAAGCGTTTTGTCCTCTAAGTATTATCAAATTTTTAAATCAGGTGTTTTAATCAAAGCGACAGATATCAAACTGAAAGCATGGCCCCGTTGTTCCTGAACTTGTTCACCCACAGTGTTAGCATGACATGGTTGTTGTCACAGTTTATCACTAGACCCCTTGGGAGCTGTGAGTTCAGGCATGCGTGGCTTACCTGAACCAAGGCCCTGGGGTGGTGGGCAGTGCTGGAATTTGGTGCTGAGATCTTATGTATTTAAAAACCTTGGACTTAGTGTCCTAGTTTGCCCAGAAGGACTTTTAAAATACTTGTGGCTTGTTCTTCCTTCCCTGGCCTTCCCCTGTGTCAAGCTCTGTAGCAAATGGTTATTTGTGCATTCCCTTTGTTTCCAGCTAGCAAGTTATATTTTCCATGGAAAGACTTAGAAATTTCCAAGTCTTTCCATTCCTTTTCCCTTTTAATCTCAGACTCCAGCTCTTAAAACATTTCTCTCTTCTTTTACTGCAACGATGCATCACCCTGAACAACTTGCTGCTTCATGGTTTGTTCTCCAGATGACCCAGCTCTTAATGGTTTCCTGTACCTTTTATGTAATTTAGCAAACCATTTGAAGACTAGAGGGTTGGTTTAGGAACATGCTTGCTGGACAAGCGTGTGGACGTGAGTTTTGATCTCCAGCACCCACAGAAAGAGCTGGTAATGCACATGTCATCCCTGTGATGGCGAGGGAGAGACTGAAAATCCCTAGAACCTTCTGGAACCAAATCAGTGAGCTCCAGGATAAATAAGAGACTTTGTTTCAAAACAATGTGTGGAGGTTGTGTAGCGGTGGCCCCTGCATTAATCCCAGTGCTGGGAAGGCAGAGGCAGGCGATCTCTGTAAGTTTGAGACCAGCCTGGTCTACAGACTAAGTTCCAGGACACCCACGGCTATTACACAGAGAAACTTTGTCTTGAAAACAAACAAACAAAACAATAAAAAAAATGGGGGTGGAGATCAATGGAGGAAGATACCTGATGTGGACCTTAGGCCTCAGCATATGAATATACATGGGTACGCATACCTGCACAACATATACTCACATGAACAGGAATACATGTGTTCACCACATGCATGCACACACACACATCCACACATCTACACACAAAGGTAAGTACATAAGATAAGGTACTCTCTAAGAAAAAAACTCATCCCTTGGTGGATAGCATCACTTAGCAGATCTGCTGTGTGGGGAGAAGGAGGGGAGGGGCAGAGGGGAGAGAATGGGAGAAATGGAAAGGAGGGGTAGGGAAAGAAAAGGAGAGAGGCAAGGGTTGGGGAGGAAGGAGGGTGTTTTATTTTTTGTAGTAATTGCATTAAATTAATTAACTCCTACAAGATTTGCATTAATCCCTTAACAAGAGCAGTCGTGTCCTAGTCACCTAATTATTCCCACCTTACTCTTTCTAGAAGGTTCTATGGCCTCTTATCACTGCTACAAGGTGAAGCTTATAAACATCAGGCTTGAGGAGCCAATCCATATTCAGCCTCTAGCAGTTTGATACCTCCGAAGGTTTGCCCGTGCTCCATGTTAACATGCCTATGCCATTTGTATTCACATGATTTATTCAGGAAATTTATTTGGGATGGAAGCTGCAAATAATCTTAGAAGCTCAGAGGAAAACCACTTATTCAATATACTTTCCTTCAGTTTTACTTTTTTAAGACAGTCTGTCATCAAAGCTGTTTCATCTTTTAGAAAACTTAATTAGTAATTAGTTTTTGATTTTATATGTATGGATATTTTGTCTGCACGTATATGTAGGTATATGAACCACGTGCATGCCTGGTGCTGGAAGAGTGCTCTAGATATAACCTGGAACTTGAGTTACAGATGTATGACCACATGTGGATTCAGGGAACTGAACCCATTTCCCTTGGAAGAACAGCGAGTATTCTTAACTACCAAGCCACCTGAGGTGGGATTCTTTTCTTTTCTTTTCTTTTCTTTTCTTTTCTTTTCCCTTTCCTTTCCTTTCCTTTCCTTATTTTTCTTTTCAGTTTTTTGAGACAGGGTTTCCCTGTATAACAGTCCTAGCTGTCCTGGAACTAACTTTTGTAGACCAGGCTGGCCCCGAACTTTCAGAGATTGACCTGCCTCTGCCTCCCGAGTATTGGAATTAAAGGCATGCATCACCACCACCCAGCTGAAGTGGGTTTCTTAAACCATATGTAGGCTGTGTTATAAAATGGGAAGCTTATATATCATTAAATTTCTACAATATTCATCACAATTCTTTTCTGAAAGACTTAACTTTAACCAGATCCCTCAAATCTCATAAATATTTTTGTTTTAATCTCCCCACTAAGATCAGTCATTATATGGATTTTATCTGTTTATCTCCTTTAGTGCTGATAATCAAAACCAGTGTTACCCCATCAACAGATTACTTTAGGGAAGCCAGTATCTGAAAATATGGTCAGAAAAGGGCCACTGGATGATGGAGGTGGGTCTTTATCTATCTGTTGCTTTCATTGGTTAATAAATAAAGAAACTGCTTGGCCTTTGATAGGACAGAAAATTAGGTAGGCGGAGTAGACAGAACAGAATGCTGGGAGAAGGAAGCCGAGTCAGGCAGTCGCCAGAGCTCTGTTCTCCAAGATGGATGCAGGTTAAGATCTTACCAGTAAGCTACCACCTTGTGGTGGTACAAAGATTATTAGAAATGGGTTAATCTAGATGTGAGAGCTAGCCAGTAAGAGGCTAGAGCTAATGGGCCAAGCAGTGTTTAAAAGAATACAATTTGTGTGTTGTTATTTCCTGGTATAATGCTAGCCGTGCGGGAGCTGGGTGTGAACGCAGCCTGCCGCTCCATACTACAGAGTGGCACCCAACGTGATAATGAACTCCACGTAAAACCTGAGAGGGCTTGAAAAGGAGAGAGAGAGAATTTAAGACAGATTTTTGCTATTTGTGGGTTGCCTGCTGCAAAGAAATTGTCCTGACTCAGCAACAGGAAAAAACTGGCTATTTTAAAATGCCAGCTTTCTGGACTGTGCTGCCATTGTGATCTCTGTCTGGCTCCTGCGGGAGACAGAGCTTTTGAATGGAGCATTCGGAGTAAAATGCTATGGCTTGCTTGATGACAGTGTGGACTGCTGTGTGCGTGGAACTGTTTGTGGCTCAGGGGCACCAAATGGCTCTGAGGCAGGAGTGGGTGCTCCATGCTGAACTGTGCTGGTCTCAGGCAGGAACTATCGTAATTACCGTAATCACAGCACAGTTAAGGTTTAGACTGGGCAGGACATAGGTAGTACCGTATTACCTGTACATGGTGCAACTTAAGTTTTTAAGAACTGCTTAACATTTTAAGAAATGCTCCTGGATAGTAAAAAAATTACAGATTCACAATAAAACAGATTCAGACATAACAGACCACTAAATGGATCACAGTGTTGGATGAGTATGTAGGCTTGAGAGAGAGAGGAAAAAAAATATAGAGAATAAAGTTAATGCCTTTAAAAAAAGGGGTAAAGTCTTTAAAGAGACAGAATAAAGTAATAGAGTAAAAATAAGCCACATAAAAATGGAAAATTCACAGAGAGTCTGGATTCTTTGTATTATTGTGTTTTTTAAAAAATATTTTTGACTGTGAAGGAGCTAAGTATAGAGAGACATATCATTATATGGGCTGCCAAGAATGGATATCATAAGGGTATTATGATTTCAGAATATGATTCTAAGGATATGATGCTTTGGAGAGGGTCTTCTTTTGTTTTCACAGAGGATGAGACCCTGTGGATTGCTTCTATCCCAATATGGTATGATAAACCACTCCCTCCTGAAAGGTTGCTGTGAACACCCTCAAAAAATTACTTCACTCAACTGCCAACTGAGATGAACCTGGCACACAGGTTACACCATGAAAGATCTGATTAACAACGCCCCCATTCAATAGGAAGCAATTTGGAGAGAAAAAACTGTGCCCATGTTCCCAAATATTGTTTATAAATGTTCTTTTATATTTAAAGGGGGATATGATATAGATATGAATAATTTGCATTAGTATAGATTTTACGGTCAATTTTGTTATATGTATTTCTGATCTTGATTAAGGTATTGTGATTGTGTAGTTCATTTAAAAATGTAATGTATAGGCTATGTTTGAAATTTCAGGGAAGGGATGTTTTATTTGCATTTGAGCTTTGAATGTGGATTCTAGTTTGTGGAATTTGATAACTTTCACAATTGTATCAAGACTGTAAATAACTCTTGTTGAAAATTTAATCTTACAGAGTAGCAATGTGGAGAAAAAGGAGAAGCACTTATTTTCTTATTATTTTTGTTTGTTTGTACTTATCCGTGTGTGTGCATGTTTACAGGAATAAGGTATTCATGTGTTTGTGCTTATGTGTGGATGTTGAAGGTTGACTTTTGGTGTAAAATTTTCCTCAACCCCTTCTGATTATTTTTTAGACAAGGTGTTTTTTTTTTTTTGAAACTACAGTTTGTCAATTTCACCAGACAAAGTAGCAACCAAGCCCCAATGATCATTTTTTATCTCCCCAAGTTTAGAGGTACCCACCACAATGCCTGGTTTTATGTGAATGCTGAAAATTTCATTCAGAACTTCATGTTTTCATGGCAAGCTTTTACTGACTGAGCCATATCCCTAAGCCCTGTAAATACTGTATTATTTATTCACCATGGGAAGACTGGCAATAATGTGAGCGTAAAGTTAAGAAATAAATATTCTAGTCATTAAAACAAAAAAATGTAATGTATAATTAGGAAATATAGGTTGTTAATGGATAATCATCGATAATAGTAAAGCTTATAGTCATGTTAGTTAGATTTTCTAGATATATAGAGATATATTTCAGTTAGATAGGCATTCTTCATATCTTTCAAAGACTGCAGAATATGGCATTTAATGTTTTAATAATTTAGGGCTTTTCATGACAATGAGACACGTCTGCTCCTGGCAGCACCAATCTACTTCAAAAGGAAGATGGGCATTGAAGAGGCTCCTTATGGAGTTTGATAGCCATTTGGGTAAGAAATTGCTTTTGCCTGGACTGTTACATAAGCTGGACGCAGAGAACCCGCAGAGAGAGGACTGCTGAACTTGCCTAAAGGTGAGATGGTCTTTTGGGCTTCCTGACTCATGAAAGAGTCTGTGAGACATTCTGCAGGACACAGCAGATAGTGACTGAACTGTCTTTGAAATTTCCTGCTTCATGGAAATGTCTGCTGGATACTATGGCCTGTAGGCTGAAGATGTATGCCCCAACCGTACAAAATAACTTTGGGTGACTGTCCAGGCAGCGAGATGTTTCTGTCATTTCTAGAGTTTTAGAAGTTGCTTACTTCTTGTTTTCTTAGGTAATATTATATCCTTCTGGAGTCTTTGATGGAGTTGAAGAATGGATAGTCATAGTTATAGTTTTCCTTAGTTATGATAAAAGATAAAATAGATATAAATATTATAACTGTAATTCTTACTTGATAACTGTTATATGTAATTTTGCTATGTTAAAGTTAAACTTTTCTTTTTTGTTTAAACAGAAAAAGGGGAACTGATGTGGGAGTGTCATCTATCTATCTGTTGCTTTTATTGGTTAATTATTAAAAAAAAAAACTGTTTGGCCTTTGATAGGCCAGCCCTGAGGTGGGGGTGGAACAGACAGAACAGAATGCTGGGAGAAGGAAGCCGAGTCAGGTAGTAGCCATAGCTCTGTTCTCCAAGATGGATGCAGGTTAAGATCTTACCGGTAAGCTACCACCTTGTGGTAGTACACAGATTATTAGAAATGGGTTAATCTAGATGTGAGAGTTAGCACATAAGAGGCTAGAGCTAATGGGCCAAGCAGTGTTTTAAAGAATACAATTTGTGTGTTGTTATTTTCTGGTATAAAGCTAGCCATGTGGGAGCTGGGTGTGAACACAGCCTGCCGCATACTACAACTGGATTTTTATTGTTCAAACTTCCTAATATTTAATATTCCTTGCCAATGCATTTATATATACTAAAAGTAACCAGTTCCTTTCTTCTCTGTATATTTCTTCAATTAATAATACAATACTAGAGTTTGTGATTTGAATACATACAAAATTATTGTGTTGAAATTTAATTTTGTTGAAATTAAATTTTGTGTTGAAATTAAATTTTAATTTAACATTTAATTTTAAGAAATGTCAGTGTGTCATAGTGCTCTAGTTTGCTTTTCTGTTGCCATGACGAAAAGCAATTTAGGGAAAGAAAGGGTTAATTTCAGCTTGCACTTCCAAGTCCCAGGAGGCCTTCATCAGGGCAGGAACTCAAGCAGGAACCAAAGCAAAAACCATGGAGGGAAATGGCTTTCTGGCTCACTCTGCCAGGCTCCTGGTCAGTCAACTTCCTTTACAGCCCAGGCCCACTGCTTAGGAATGGCACTGCTCATGGTGAGCTGGACTGGCCCACACCTATCACCAATCAAGACAGTCTTCACACAGTTCAGGCCTGTTTGATTTATGCTATCCCTCAGTGAAGACTCTCTTCTCCCAGGTGTCCCTTAATCAAGCTGATAATAAAAATGAACCAAGACAGTATTTGAACATGGACTTTTAGGAGATAAGTAGGCCATGACCGTAGAATCATTACAGGTCAGTTCAGGGTTTTTATATGAAGATTTGAGTGACTGGATTCCACCTGTTTCATCTTCTGGCCTGTGAGCAAACTGGCCATGCTAGTTTGCTCTTTCTGTTCCTTGTACCATGTCAGTTTGCATAAACAATGTCATCTATGACAGATGGTTCATTTTCAGACAACAAACCTGCCAGTATCTTCACCTTGGACACTGTAGCCTCAAGAACTATAAGATGCTACTGGTTACAGAATTTTATTTTCAATTTTCACTAAACTGAACTCAGGGGTGATCTTAGTTACTTTTCATTACAATAAAATATCCTGACAACAGGAGCTTAAGGGGGAAAGGGTTCATTTGGGCTCACGGTTTGAAAGTACAGTCTATCTTGATAGGGAATCAGGAAGCAGAGAACAGTAAATGCCACTCAGCTGACTTCCTCGTCAAGTCATACAAGGATACAAGCATAGGGAATTGTACCACCTAGAGTGAGTCTTCCAGGCTCTCTTCAACTAATCAATATAATCCCTGACAGACGTGCCGAATGGTTAACCCTATCTGAATGGTCCCTCAAAGGTGTACCTGGAGGTTTGTCTCCTGCCTCGTTCTGAGTCCCGACAATTTGGCAATCAAAACTGATCATCACAGTAAGTCTCAAAAAGTTATGTTCACAATTGAATTGCAAATGAAGTAGAAGAAAGCTCTCAAAAATGTCTACTAGTTGGAACTCTAAAATGCTGATCTTATAAGCCTAATATGAATGATGACAGCTTGGGTATCATGGAAAGTTACATGTTCTTGGACTCTCAACTAATTCTGGTTTAGGGTTTACAAAAGACAATGAAATGTGGACGGAAATAGGTAAAACAGGACATGCAGTTTTAGACAGTGTTACCTGCCATTTACTCTTCTATCACTTGGTCATCCACGCTCTTCTTGCCAGGCCTTCTCTGATGTAACCCCTCGCCCACTCTACCTGATGAGATAGCCATGTGTAAGGAGTTGGATTCACAATGTTCATAAAATTGAAAATTAAAACAAGTTTATACATAGGTGTAATTTGCTGAACCTCACTTTTATTTTTTGGGAACAAAGATTTAAATAACTACTATTAGTACCTAAGAGGGAATTGTGATGATTAAGACATCAAGAACAAAAGCTGCTTACAATTAAATAAATTAAATAATTATTGATCTCTAAAGTTGGTGACAGGTGCAAGTACTAGTTGACATTAAGGAAGAAGAAATAGAAAAGGCGACAAACAGTACCAGTCCCCCTAAATATTTTTTTTGTTATCAATATGATTTTCAGCTGAATCATAAAGAGAGTGATTGCCATTTTTGTGGAGTGTCTCAGCTTTAGTTTTGAATTTTATTCATTGAGACTAGAAAACTACAGCAGTGATCAAAGGCATAATTATAGCATATTTATAGCCTATTATTATTGTAACATTCTGAAGTAAAGGGTAAAATTCCACCCAGTGAACTTGTTCTTCCTGTTAATGACACAGGATTGAGACATTTAAATGCTAAGACATGGATCCCTCAGGCAGAACATAAAATATTTATAATGAAGAGAGTATGGACCAATAAATTTCAGTTATGAATGATTTTAGCTAGGAGAAATAATAAATAACCTTCTACAGGCAGTCTTTCAATTTGCATTTATTGTACTTCATCCCATCATGTTTTCAGGAAGCAATAATGATTGCATAGCAGGACACTAAATTACTCTCACGTTTGATGAACAATTCATCTATATAGCTTTGATTAAGATGTAAGATCTCCCCTTATTTGACTGTGAGATGTTTCCTTGAAAATGTATGGTTTGTGATAATAATAATAACATTGTACTTTTTATATTTTGTAATTGAAAACAAGCAGTTTCGAAAATATGGAAAGCTTGGGAAAAGGATGATCAAATTGCAGATTTGGGAGAGAGAAGAAGGGGCATTACTGAAGGATGAAGAGATGAAGAGTTGAAGAGAGAGGAAGGAGCCAGGCTGTGGTGGTGCACGCCTTTAATCCCAGCACTCGCGAGGCAGAGGCAGGTGGATGTCTGTGGGTTTGAGGCCAGCCTGGTCTACAAGAGCTAGTTCCAGGACAGGAACCAAAAATCTACGGAGAAACTCTGTCTCGAAATATCAAAAAAAAAAAAAAAAGAAAGAAAGAAAAAAAAGAAAAGAAGAGAGAGGGAAGCATTACTGAAGGATGAAGAGATGCAGCAGTCTCTTGGGGAGTTCTTTACTTTAGCTTTAGTACATTAAAAGATTATTTAATTGCTAAGGAAAATGACCTAAGTTTATATTGATATTATATGGAAATTGCTAATAGATTATAGGACCTGCAAGGAGACAAAATGTGTTTGTATAACTTTCTGGCTCTGTGACCTTGACCAAGTCATTTCCTTCACACACTTCTTTGTCAGTAAAGTAATAGTAAGATCTACATTGCTTGACTGTTACAAGGTGAGGTGATGTGTATCTGCTGAGACTGTCCAGGGAACAAAGCAGGGGTGGAAGCTTTATATAGGTCATTTGCTCCTGGGACCAGGAAGGAATCAAGCATTAGGAGCCAGGTAAAAGAGGAAGGAGAGCCAACAGCAAGTCGACTTGTCAGTAGACCATCGAACTAAGTGTCTAGTTTGTTCACCGTCTCTCTGAGAGGAATTACATAAAATATGAATCAAGACCAACTGTTGAAGGGAAGAATCGAAGAAGAATTTACCCATCAATTTCCTTCTCTACATTCATCACCTATGGGCTATGTTAGGAGTTGAGCCACATCCCCCCCTTAATTCATACCTTGAAGCTGGAATGCTCCATACCTCTGAATGTGACTCTATTAGTTTTAAAGAGGGGGTTCACATAAATTGAAGCAAACAGGATGGGCCCCAGTATAATCTCAGTGTTGTCCCTACAAAAAGAGTAATATGGGCGCACAAAGGGAAGTACATCTAAGAACATGATGGGAAGATGGACCGAGTCATAGAGAGAGGAATCAAAAAAAAAAAAAAAACAAAGCTACTGATACGGTGGCCTTGTTCTTCTAAAGCCCCCAAATGCCGAGAGACTATATCTATGTGGGGTGAGCCCCTCCATCTGTGGTATTGTTCTGGTATTCCTAGCAAGCTGACACAAGGTGGTAACTTCCCACACTCTGGGTGCTACAAGTGTAAAGGAAAATAGGTTCCATACTTGGCCCCAGATTGGAATGTCAATAACTGGGAAGTGAGAGGGTGGCCTTGGAGACAAAACCCATTAAAGCGGCACCTGAAGCTTAGGTGCCTACTTAGTGTCTGAAATGACCTGGTGTGACCAAGAGAACCTAAAAAACATGGATACAAAACAATGAAATCTGAAGAGACATTTTAAAACGGTGGTTTATTAATAGTATTCCAAAACCACACATTACTATCTGATAGAAAATTTATGTAGTGTTCATTAGAAAATATAGATGAACTCATAATTATGTTCCACGTCTCTTCTGAAACCAGAGAGAAGTAGCTATGTTTTCACCATAAAGTAATCAAAACAGTCTGTAAAAATAACTACATACTTGGAAATATAAAGCATTACATAAAATATGACATTCCTCTGATTTTCTTTAAATGCATATTTGATTCCTTTGAACTGTATTTGGCCTCCAAACTCCGTGTACTCTATTGCAAAGAATCTTGAATTGAACACACGAGAGAAATGAGTGATTCTCTTGGTCACAGGAGGCGTGCACATGGTTATAAGTTTGGTTACATGAGACCACTAAAGCTTTCTGTTATATTTGTGGAGATGTCGGGAAATGTCTCTATATTTCAGGGGTTGTTAAAGGGTTTGTGGATTGGTGAAGTGAGAAGGGAAGAGAGGAAATGTGGTTTCTGTGGGTCCAGAAATGGAGTCAGGAGTCCTGAGTGCTATGACATGCACGAGCGTGGCGGCACCCTCAAGCAAATCCAGCAGCTGAAAACTTGGCAGATTCCAACTTCATTCCACTAAGTCCAACACCTGCCTTGCTTCATGTATGCATTCTTTTTCAAGAAAATAGCGGTTTGATGTCCTTTCTGAGAGTTAGCATCAGGAAGGAAGTCAAGCTGGTTTTCATACAAATATTATCTAAACGTTATGTACTGAGCAGCCCCATAAATGTTGGTAACATGAAATGTGAACACTGAAATTGCAGGCTTTGCATAAGTCATCATGTAATAACTACCTTATTTACCTAATAACTACCTTATTTACCTAATAGCTGAGAAGGGGAAAACAAGAGGAGACAGATGTACTTGCTCTCCCACTGTTTAGCTTTGTGCTTCTCTCTGGCTGAATGCCATTTCCAGGTGTTTGGTGTTGAGTCAAATACTAAAATTAGGCATTTGGTACAGCCCAAGTTGAGACACAGGGGTGATGCAGAAAAGCTTGTTCAAGCCTTGTTCCTGAAACTGCTATTAGTGCCTCTGTTCCTAGAACTGTCAAATTTACCCAGCAATTTAAAGGAAGATGACATAAGAAAGGCAGAAACGCAATCCTAGAAAACTGCTGTATACCACAGCGCAGCCTCCCTTGAATTTTAGGATTTACGTCAATATTTTAAGCTCATTTTCATTAAGCATGGAATAAGAGTGATCCTTTTTGGGGGGTTTGATCTGCATCAACTTCTAGGTGTGATCAGATGCATGGCACTGCAAAGATAAGTTTGTAAAAACAAAGTCAGAGCTGCAGACATCAGAGGAAATGAAAAACGAGCATATTGCCTGTGAGTTTATCAGCTTGTAGACTCTGATCCTCAGATTTGTAGATATATGTTCTAATTTACTTCTCTGTTACCGTGACAATACACGGACCAAAAGCGACTTGTCGGGGGAATGGTTTCTTTCCTCTAACAGTTCATACTCCTTCATTAAGGGCAGCCAAGGCAGGAACTCAGGGCAGGAAGGCAGGAACTGGGGCAGATGCCACAGAGAAATGCTGTTCCGTGACTTGCACCCAGGCTCATGACCAGCCACCCTTTTTCTACTGCCCAGGTTCAGGGACAGCAGTGCCCAAAGTCTGCTGCACCCACTGTATCAGTGAGCAATCAAATGCCTCGAGGGCACACACAAGCCAGTTCACTGAAGCAGTTCTTTAGGTAAGGTCACTTTTCCAAATCATTTCAAGTTCACAACAGAAATAATTAGCACACTTCATCCCTTGTTAATTATCAACTTGACACACAAACACGTCACCTTAGCTATAACCTTTCCTTTCTCGTTTATTCCCAAAATCCCATCTTAATATCTATTTAAAAGTATGACACAAAAATTTAAAAATTTAAATCCTTAAAAGAAAAAAAAACTTTTATCTGTGAGTGTCTGTAAAATCCAAAATTAATTACGTATTTTCTTATTCCAAGAGAAAGAACCAGCACAAATTTATAATCATATCAAAGCAAAACCAAAATCTGACAGTGAGGACAGTGTAGTGGCCAACACCTGGGCTCACTCCTGCTCTTCTCCACTCCAAAGACAGTCCCATCCCCCTAGTTCTAGAACTGTCCAACTTGTCTCCTAGGCTCGTGCAGGCTATGTCCCACACTTCTTATTCTCAATGATCTTCCCACAGTTCTAGCATCTCCAACATGCAGGAGTCATGACTGCAACTAAGACTTCAACTTTACCAATGGCCTTTCAGGCCTCTTTTCCAAATTTGTCACTTAGTGTCAAGCCCCAGCTGCTCTTCAAGACCCCTTCCTATTGTCAAAACTGTAACCATTAAGGTGTGGGAGACATACACATTGCCAAGTTCAGCTGCCATTTTGAGATGCATCCTTGGTCCCCTCTGGCCCACAGCTTCTGTGTGGTGACGCTGAGGAGACACCCCCTGGAATACTTCACCTCCATGGTCTGGTCTCTTCTTAATCAGGTCAGACTTTTGAGACCCCGCCAGCCAGTATCCCCTGCAGCCGAAAGGTTTTGCTTCTTTTGATTTTTTACTTATAATGAATCACAGCAATGGCCCTGATAATCTTTGTGGGGATGCTCCAACTTACCTTTGAAACTTCACAAATCAGGCCTCATGCTTTGCATTTCTCCAGCTATTTTCACCTTTAAAACTCCCATAACAGTAGCTGATTGAGCTCTGAACACTCAATGACTTTTCCAGTCCAAAGTCCTAAAATCTTCTACACTCCCTTCCCAAACAACACGGGCCTGTTTGTCAAAGCAATGCCCTGTTCTTGAACTCTTGGTACCCATTTCTGTTCTAGTTTGCTTCTCCATTGCTGTGATAAAATGTTGAGCAAAAGTAACTTAGCTGAGGGAAGAGTTTCTATTTCCTCTTGTGTCTTATAGTCCGTCATCAAGGGAAGTGGAGGCAAGATGCTGCAGGCAGGAAGAGAAGCACAGTTAACGAAGGAATGATGTTTATTGGCTTGTGCCCTGTTCCACATGCAGCTACTCAGTTTTTCTCCAGGTACTCTTTTATACACCTCAGACCCATCTGCCCAAAGGATGGCAGCTCCCACACTAGACAGAACTCTCCTATTATTAGCATTCAAGAAAATACCCCACAGACTTGCCCACAGGCCAGTCCCACAGAAACAGTTCTTCAGGTGTGGGTCCCTTTTCCTAAGTGTGTTAAGCTGACATTACAAACTAACAAGAACAATATGAAAACCCTATTTTGCTAGTCCTATGGAGAATAATGTAGACTAAGGCTGCCTGGTATAAGTTAGAATGAATTTCATTTTATCAACACTTGGTTTATAGTTATACACCCTAAAGCAGTGATTCTCAAATTTCCCAATGCTGCAACTCTTTAATGTAGTTCCTTATATGGTGATGCCCAACTATAAAATTATTTTTATTGCTACTTCATAAGTATAATTTTGCTACTGTTATGAATTGTGATATAAATGTCTGATACGACAGATATCTGATATTTCACCCCTGTTTAAGGGTTGTTCAGCCCCTAAAGGCGTTAAGGCCCAAAGGTTGGAAACATCTGCCCTAGGGGCTAGAAGTATCAGAGAAACATTTGACCTGTTATATGTATCAAATATATTGGCATCAACAATTAACTCTGGGTACTGTAGTGTTTCCCCAATGGTTAAGAAATAGTGCATTTTTAGGGCTGAATGAGAGAAAAAGAGAATAGGATACTTTATATATTTAATATTCTGGTCTAAGTATTAGTTATACTTGTTTTGGTCTCAAACAACAGGAAAAATCTGACAGTAGGATGACAGCTGAGAGATGCAAAATCCTCTTTGTGTATCAGGCCTAAAATATAATGAATGTATTTTTCACCCATACTTGAAAGAACCCTGAAGCAAGAATTCAAAATCACAAAGTTTTTCCAAGAGCAAGGGTTTAAAAATAGAGAGATGAAGAGTTTAGATATTTGGTCTCCACCTTGAGGATACTAGAACAATGTCCAGAATCTGATATATTTTTATTTATTTATTCAATTTATTTCTCACTCTTCTTCTTCTTCTTCTTCTTCTTCTTCTTCTTCTTCTTCTTCTTCTTCTTCTCCTTCTTCTTCTTCTTCTCCTTCTCCTTCTCTCCTCCTCCTCCTCTTCCTCCTCCTCCTCCTTCTCCCCTCTCTCTCTTTCTATGTGTGTGTGTGTGTGTGTGTGTGCGTGTGTGTGTGTGTGAGAGAGAGAGAGAGAGAGAGAGAGAGAAAGAGAGAGAGAGAGCTCCTCCTCCCTTCTTCCCTCCCTCCCTCTCTCTTTCTGTGTGTGAGAGAGAGAGAGAAAGAAAAAGGAGTTTCACTGCATAGCGTTGGCTGTCCTGGAACAAGCTATTTAGACCAGGATGATCTTGAATTTAGAGGCAGCTCTGCCTCACAAGTACTGGGATTAAAGATGTGTGTCACCATACCTGGATACTTAATTTCTTTCCATTAAGCCATTTTTTTAATCATGAACACATTTTATATTCACAAGGTCCAAAACATGCAGAAAGTCATTTAGAGCCATGTGATGGTAACATTTTTAAGTTAATAAGTTCAATGTATATTTTTAATTTGTATGTGTTCATCTGTGTGTACAAATATGTGCTACAGTACATGCAATGGGGGTGGAGAGTCAAACTCGGGTGCTGTTTCCCAGGTCAGGTGTCTAGTTGGTTCTTTGAGGACAGATCTGTCACTGGGACTTAGGCTCATTGTCTGGATGGACAACCAAGGGAGCCTCAGGGTCTGGGTGTCTCTGCCTCCCCATCAGTGGACTATCAAGTACTCTACAGCATCTTGCTGTGCTACAGCACTTTCTGAACTGAGCCAGCTTTGCAGCCATATTTATTTTTTTAAATCTTTAAGTATACCTTTTCAGGTGTAGTATTTTGAAATAAAGCAATGGGTCCAAATATTAATGAAAACGTATTAACGATACTCCTTTTCCATGTGTCCAGAATTTTGGACACTTATTTACTATGCTTTTCCTGATTAAAAATTAAACCTAAAGGATGAAATTTAATGATGTCATTCCCAAAAGGCATTTTGGACATAATATTTTGACAATGTAATGTAACATAAAAGCTAAAATAGTTTACTCGAATTTCAAGGTATTTTTAAATACTTTGAGATTCTTTTAGACAAGCATGGATGGTACCTGTTTCTGGTCAAATTGTCCTTTGTGAACCAGGGATGCTTAGGTTTTAGAGTCTGAATCTAAGGCTTGGCAAGTCCCAACTTACTGCAACCCCTGATACCTATCCATTCTGTACTCACTCTAACCTATGGAGTCCCTAACATTGCTACCCAAGGCAGACAGGGAAATAGTGAAAAGAAAATGGAGCTTTGAAAACTCCCAATCTCTCTGTGAGATGTCGCCACTAACCTGGGGAATTTGAATCCCTGTGTAGCCCAGGAGCTGAGAAAAATCTTTCCCTATGCTGTTGAACTAGGAATAAGACACCTTTAAAATGGAAAGAAAAATTCAAGAGTGTCCTTGCTCTCATCTTAATTCTCCCCTAAGATTTGAAAGGAAGAGAAGGAAACTTAAGAGTCTAAAAATGTGTCTATGTATCTGTGTGCATATTTACTCTCGTTACTGTGTTTGTTTCCAGAGTAATTAGAAATATCCATTATCAAAAGTTAAAATTCTCTTTGTTCAGAAAGAACACTTTCCTCCATTTTACAGGTAGGGGGCAATGAGAGGGAAGTTGGGTTATTTTTCTTAAATAATCTGAGTCAGCCCAAGGAGAGTTGGGCGCGATTACACATCAGAGCTGCTAACATTGAAACGCACGTGCACACCACTAGACCACATCATCGTTATCTTCCATTTTTGAATCAGCTGACCAAACAACACAGCTGTGCTTTCAGAACCCTCGACTTGCGTGCTGAAGCAGTTACAGGGAAGATAAAACACATGCATCACAAAGGTGTCACTTGTCCCCAGGGATAACAGCTTGTGTCCTATCTTTGAACACAGGATGACCACTGGAGAATGGAGAATAATGCTGAGACCCTACTGTTTCATTGTTTATGACCACATTCACGCTGTATCACTTCCAAAAAGCTGCAAAGGCATTCTGCCAGAACTGCTCCTGATTCCTAATCAGGGGCCAGAAAGATGAGAGCAGACCACAGACCCGTCGTTATTGAAAACAATAGATAAAGACTCAACATCCAGAAGTCCCAAACTTCCTTCTCACTACTAGCTAGTAAACTATGAACATTCATCCTTCTCATACTGAATGCACTTACATTAAAAACATGGGTCCAGCCGGGCGAGGGTGGCGCACGCCTTTAATCCCAGCACTCGGGAGGCAGAGGCAGGCGGATCTCTGTGAGTTTGAGACCAGTCTGGTCTACAGAGCTAGTTCCAGGACAGGCTCCAAAGCCACAGAGAAGCCCTGTCTCGAAAAAAATAACAACAACAACAACAACAAAAAAAAAAAAAAAAAACATGGGTCCAGAGGGAGAAATAGGAGTTCATTCCCAAATAACCAAGTTACATATTATCTAATGACCAAGATACACATTCAAGACTAAAAACAGTACCCACAAGACATCCAAGCCTTGTAGTAGTGGGTTAGGAAACGTGTGAGGTAAGTCGGGTTCCCAGTCCACTATTCACACTTTCTCCAGAACTAGGGAGGTGGGTCGCATAAATTGCTCTTCATACGCTAGCGTGTCAGGTCTTAGAGATGGCACCCAAGGTGGCCTTGGCAAAGTTGCCCGGAGTGGCAATGCAGCCCCTGGCTGATGTGTAGCAGTCATCAATGCCAGCCATCATCAGTAGCTTCTTGGGCACAGGAGCAGAGACTATGCCAATGCCTCTGGGGCAGGGATGAGACGCACCAGCACAGAACCACAGCGACCTGTCACTTTGCAAGGAACAGTGTGGGGCTTGCCAATCTTGTTCCCCAAGTAGCCTCTCCGCACAGGGACAATGGAAAGCTTGGCCAAGATGATGGCCCCTCGGATGGCAGTGGCTACCTCCTTGGAGCACTTGACACCGAGACCTACGTGACCATTGTAGTCCCCAATAGCGACGAAAGCCTTGAACCTGGTCCACTGGCCTGCCCTGGTCTGCTTCTGCACGGGCATGATCTTCAGAACCTCATCCTTTAGGGAAGCTCCCAGGAAAAAGTCAACAATCTCAGACTCCTTAATGGGCAGGGAGAACAGGTAGATCTCCTCTATGGACTTGATCTTCATGTCCTTAACCAGGTGGCCCAGCTTGGTGACGGAAATCCACTTCTTGGCTTCAGCTTTACCTCTGCGAGCCCCGTGGCCTTGGCCACGGCCTCAACCGCAGCCGTGGCCCCTCAGACCGCTGCCGAATCCTCTGCAGAAGCCACCACGGCCTCCTAATCCTGGGCCCCCGAATCCTCGGGGGCCCTCCCTCTGCACTGGCATGATCCGCCATTTGGTGTTTTCCAGAAAAAGAGAAGAGCTGGATTAAAACTTCTAAACACAGTCTAAAGTCTGTGTTCTAAAGAGAAAATTTCAACTGGTCTGTGACAAAAGCAAACAAAGAATGTTGATAAAAAATAATGAATAAGGTTGCCTTTCTGGACTGCAACTTCTCTTGGTAATTTGAGGAGAGACTAATTTTGTAGTAAATGAGGATTTTGCTTTTCCTTACGCTTCACTTTTAAAGAAAGATCAAGGAAAATACAATAAGACCTACAGCTGAGAAATGTCATTGTGGAATTCCACTCTTGCACTGATATTGTTACAAATGACTTAAAGTAACACTTCACTTTGAGCTAATCATTTTCTTATCCTGTATCAGTTTGTCTTTTTATGACTCAGAGTTTTGCATCCAGAAATTCCAGTGGAAGGCATACAAATTGTCAGATAAGAACGGACTTTTCTAATGATTTTGTTAAGGAAGAGGAGGAGGAGGAGGCGGTGGAGGTGGCGGCACTTTTGGACGAGTCCCTGAATCTCTATTATTATACACACGACTTGTGAGAGGATGGTGAAGGTGAGGATGCTGGTTGGTGTGAGGAACTAGATAAAGTAGAGAGAGCAGTACTGTTTTCCCACAGGGTCTTCAGAGCTAAGCTTCAGTAATTATTTTTGTCTTTTATTTATCGGGCGGGCCGATTTTTGTAGGATAAATGAGAATTTAGAACTTTCTTATCCTTCCTCATGTTTTTTTTTTCCTTTTTTAAAATTAATTAATTAATTTATTATGTATACAATATTCTTTTTTTAAATTTATTTATTTATTAAGGATTTCTGCCTCCTCCCCGCCACCGCCTCCCATTTTCCTCCCCTCCCCCATCAAGTCCCCCTCCCCGATGAAAGGAAACAAAGACAGAGACCCACATTGGAGCGCCAGACAGAAATCTCAAGGTCCAAATCAGGAGCAGAAGGAGAGAGAGCACGAGCAAGGAACTCAGGACCGCGAGGGATGCACCCACACATTGAGACAATGGGGATGTTCTATTGGGAACTCACCAAGGCCAGCTGGCCTGGGTCTGAAAAAGCATGGGATAAATCCGGACTAGCTGAACATGGCGGACAATGAGGACTACTGAGAACTCAAGGACAATCGCAGTGGGTTTTTGATCCTACTGCACGTACTGGCTTTGGGGGAGCCTAGGCAGTTTGGATGCTCACCTTACTAGACCTGGATAGAGGTGGGCGGTCCTTGGGCTTCCCACAGGTCAGGGAACCCTTCCTCATGTTTTTGAACTGTAATCTTTCCAGCATTCTGCCACACATACTTACAGTAGGCTACATCACGAGCATGTCCCTCTAGCATGTCTTATATACCCATGAGGCCCCCCGGGCAGAGGGCAGGGGCGGGGCTTCTCAGTCAAGGTGTTAGATCAGTAGAGAGGATGTCAGGGGCCAGGTTTTAACTCTTATGTTTCTAATTTCCCTGAGGAGTATCTTCTTCAGTGAAATGGTTAGCATTGTTACCTAGTCTGAAGAGATGCAGAAGTTAAAGAGAAATATTTTCTTTTTGTTTGTGGATCAATAGTTTCTTGACTCTGCAAGAGAAGAGACCTTCAAAAGTATAGTATTTGAGGTTCCTAAAGCAGTTTCTTTATTAATCCATGATAATAAAATATATTCACAGCATACAGAGGGGAATCTCACATCATCTCCCCTTTTCTGTCTAAATTAAAGGAAGGTTTTAACATAGTAAAATTACATATGACAAAACGGTTATAAAGCAAGAATTACAGTTATAATATTTAGTCTATTTGTATCTGGCAAAATTAAAGAAAATATTCTATCATCTATTTTATCTTTGTGAGTCTAAAGTTTCATATCTAATTTATCTTTTATCATAACTAAGGAAAACTATAACTATCTGTCTTCAACTCCATCGAAGACTCTAAAAGGATATAATATTACCTATGTAAACAGGAAGTATATTGTAAGCAAATTCCAAAATTCTAGAATTGACAGAGACATCTCATTGCCTGGAAAGTCACCTAAAGTTCTTCGTTACCATTGGGGCATCCATCTTCAGCCTATAGGCCCAGTGTATCAATCACACTTTTCCATGAAGCAGGAAATTTGAAAGACTGTTTTGCCTGTATTGGAAATTTGTCAGTAACTTTCTTCTCTGTTCTGCAGAGTGTTTGCAGACTTTTCCATGAAGCAGGAACCCTAAAGAACCATCCCATCTTTTGGAGAATTCAGTAGTTACTTTTCTGTTGGTCCTGAATGTTCAGTTCATAGAGCATACTATCAAGCAGTATAGGCAAGAGCAGTTTCTTGCCCAAATGACTAGCCTTGTCAATTTGAAGGCAAATTCCATAAGGAGTTTCTTCAGTGCTCATCAACCTCTCTGAAGTAATTGTTGCTGCCAGACACAGACAAGTCTCACTGTTGAAAAAAATCCAATTAAGAAATTGGTATTTTAAATACCATATTCTGTAGGTCTTTAAAAATTTTGAAGAATACCTGTTCATCTGAAACATATCTCTCTACATCTAGAAAACCTAACTAACATTACTACAAGTTTGACTATTATAAATGACTATTAATCTGTAATTTTTAATTATATATAACATTTTTATACATAACATTTTAAATGAGCTGTATAGACATAAAACATTAAACGACAGTAGAAATATACATATAACAAAATTGACCTTAAATTTGTATCAGTAAACCAAGATCCACACCAACGCAAAGTATTCATCTCTATATCATGCCCCCCCTTTATTAAAAAAGAGATAGACTGTGTCCATTAACATTTTATACCCAACCCCTTTGAAATGAAAGCAAACATTAATAAATAATCATTTTGGAAATTTGGGTATAGCTTTCTCCAAACTGCTTCCTGCAATTTGTTGGTCAAAGTATTTTTAGGGTTCATGGAGACTCTTCTGGGGTCTTGTTTCATCAAACCACATTAGCCTGGAAGGAATCTATAGGTTCTCATTTTTCTGTGGGAACAAAAGCAGAACCTTTTTTCCAAAGTAACATATCCTTAGACTCAAATTTTGAAGTCAAGCTGCCTTTATGTTGGTTTAGCTTAGAAGCCCCCATAATCAAATGTCTCTCTGCAGATAGCTCATTAATAGTCAAAAAATTCAAAGAAAACACAATCATATACATAATCAAAACTCTGTATATTTCCCATCTTTACATGGCTTTTAACTCTATTACTTTTTAATATTTATTTTATTATCGTTTTTGCCTTAGTCTATGACTTTCTGTACTTTCATATTACTTTTACTGTTTCTTTAAAGACTTTGTTCTCTTTTTAAAATCTATTTCTTTTTATAACTATCATCTTTTTCTCTCTCTCTTCCAAGCCTATGTACACATTTTAAACAGTATCTCATTTAGAGGTCTTTTATATCTGAATCTGTCCTATTGTGTATCTGCATTCCTTTTCTGACAAGGAACCTCTTTAAAACCATAAGCACTGTGGTCACAGTGGCTCTGGATGCTGAATCCATCTCTCTCAGCATTTGCACATGGCAGAGGTACACTCACTGCGAGCTCTGGGACTGCCTAGCTCACCGTGACCTTAACTCTCAGAAGCAGTTGGCTCATCCTGCCACCAAGTAACTTGTAGCACACTGCCCACAATTCCCATTCAAGTGCTCCATATAAGGACCTGTTGAAAGAATCAAAGCTATTAGTGCCCCCAGTACAAACCAGGAAACTGTCTCTTAAAAGAGCCATGCAGTTTTTGTTGCTAGTGCTGACTCAGGAAACCTCTTAAAGGAGCCATGCCTCTGCTTGCAACCAGCAAACAGAACATATCTGAAAAAATAATGTGACTACCAAGAAGCTGTAATTGGTACCTGTTTTAATGGGTCTAGAAACCCTCTTCTTTTTCCTTAATCTTTTTTTAGGTTTTATGTGGATCCATGCCCCAGACAGTGGGGGCCATTATGTAAACTGAGACTGTGCAATTGGTTTCTCAGCTGCCTAGACCCAAATAATCATACAGAAATGATGGAGGTGGGTCATTTGTCTATCTGTTGCTTTCATTGATTAATTAATAAAGAAACTGCTTGGCCTTTGATAGGACAGAAAATTAGGTAGGCAGAGTAGACAGAACAGAATGCTGGAAAGAAGGGAAGTGAGGCAGAGTTGTCATAGCTCTCCTCTCCAAGATGGATGCAGGTTAAGATCTTACCGGTAAGCTACCACCTCGTGGTGGTACACAGATAATTAGAAATCGGTTAATCAAGATGTGAGAGTTGGCCAGTGAGAGGCTAGAGCTAATGGGCCAAGCAGTGTTTAAAAGAATACAGTTTCCATGTAATTATTCTGGGGCTAAGCTAGCCGGTGGCTGGGAAGCGGCCCGCAGCTCCTTCTACACAGAAACCGTATTATTTACAACACCATTTAGCTGATGGCTCAGGTTTATTTCTAGCTATTTCTTACACTTAAATTAATCCATTTCTATTAATCTGAGTATCATCATGAGGCTGTGGTTAACTGGCAAGGTTCTAGCATCTTTCTTCTTCAGTAGCTTCATGATGTCTCCCTGACTGTGCCTTCTTTCTCCCTGCATTAGGTTTAGTTTTCCTGCCTAACTCTATTCTGCATATTCACAGCATTGTTAGACTCTGCGTCCCACCGCCCGACTACCTTAGCCCCTGAAATAACAACACAGAAACTGTATTAATTAAAACACTTCCTGCCCCATTATCTCTAGTCTCTTCTTGGCTGACTATCACATCTTGATTCAACTCATTTCTAATAATCGGTATGTCACCATGAGGTCGTGGCTTACTGGGAAAGATTCAGCATGTCTGACCTGGCAGCTTCATGGCAGGCAGCTGTCTGACCCTGCTTTCTTCCTCCCAGCATCCAGTTCTCTTTTCCCCACCTATCTAAGTTTCTGCCCTATCAAAATGCCAAGGCAGTTTCTTTATTTGACCAATGAAAGCAACACATAGAAAGAAGAACCTTTTACACCACAGCATCTAGAGGGGAATCCTACATTATGCCTGGTAAGGGATTGCCTTATTTTACACGGATAACATCTTCTGGGTGCACTTGTGAATGGAGGAAGAAGTGGGGAGTCTCTCTTAGCCCTCTTTAATTACAGCTTTAATACAAGTCACGAATCATTCTCCCTCAAGATCTAATATCCTCCCTGATTTGTCCTACCTCTTAATATCTTCATTTTAGGTTTAGGGTTTCCAACATATTAGTTTGGAGTTGGAACACAAACATTCAAAGCATAACCAGTAGACAGATGACACCCTTAATGATGAAAGAACTTGTGGTTATGGGGAGGAAAGTGTACCAGATATTAAAATTGCAAATGAAGGGCATGGTGTTTATACTTGGTTTCAACTTGACTGGATGTGGAGTCAGCTAAGAGATAGACTGATTAATACAGCTATGAAGGGTTTTATTGTTCAAATGATTTGAAGTGAGAAGACCTGCATCAACTATAAGCTGCACCTTCTACTAGCAGCCCGAAGAAAAGCATATCTTAGGGAAAAGCAGTGCTCTTATGCAGGACTTGAGTTTTGTTCCCAGCACCCATGGGAAGCTCACAACTACCGCTAACTGTAGCTCCATGAGATGCAATGCCTTCTGCTTGCCTTTGCATGTACCTGCAGTCATGCAACATCTACTCATGCAGACATGGGTATATACACATTTAACATGGATTAGAGCCAGCGATGTAGGCCAGAGTATGCTTGAGGCAGTGAACTCCACAGGAGCAGGATTGAGCTACTGACCTGGGCCAGAATGGGCCTGAGGCAGCGAGCTCCACAGGAGTGGGACTGAGCCACCGACTTAGGCTGGAGCAGGCCTGAGATGCTGAGTTCTGTGGGAGATGGAGTGGATCCAGACCAGGGACATTTGTGGAGGAAGGACTGAGTCAGTGACCTGGGCCAGAGTAGGCCTAGGATGGCAAACCCCATAGGAACAAGATTGAGCCAGTGACCTAGGCCAGAGCAGGCTTGACACAGTGAATTCCATGTGAGTGGGAGTGGATCCAGACCAGGACATTTATGGAAACAGGACTGAGCCAGTGACGTAGGCTGGAGCAGACCAGAGACAGTGAACTCCACAGGAGCAAATATAGGGGAGCAACTGCTGAGGGAGTGGGTCAGAGCCAGAGACTCCTGCAGGTCCAGGCATAAGTCTGGGACCTCTGAAGGTATAGGAAGGAACCAGAGACCTCTGTGTGTCTGGGTGTGACTCTGGGACCTCTGAGGGAGTATTCCTGAGCCAAGAACTCTGTGGGCACACCCAAGTCTGGGACCTCTTTGGGAGTAGATGAGAATCAGAGACCCTTGCAGGACCAATACCAAGCCAGGGACCCCCTCCCCCACGGAGCAGATCTAGATCTGGGACATTTACAGAAACAGGTCTGAACTGGCAAACTAGGCCAGAACAGGCCTGACACAGCAACCTCCAGGAACACGAATTGACGAACAGGATGACTGGAATTGTGCCACTGACTGCATCATGAGGAGCTACCATCTGAGCCTTGGATCTACTGGCACCTGGAAGATTGATCACCAGGGTCACAGACAGCTCCAACCACACCACTTAGAGGAAAAGATGGGTAGACAAGGTAAGAACACACCAATACCACAAAGAGAAACACCACATCAGTAAAATGTAGTGACCATAAAAAAAAAAACAAGAGTTAAACAACAAAATACAGATTAAGCAGAAGAAAATTACCTAAAAATAACTTTAGGAGAATGTTTGAGGCCCTTAAAGAGGAAATGGGAAATTTCCTCAAAGAAATGGAGGAAAAGACAAGCAAAAAATTGGAAGACATCGACAAATCCTTTAAAGAAAACCAAGAAAAAACAATCAAACATATGAGCAAAACTATTCAAAGACTTGAAAACTGAAATAGAGACAATAAAGAAAACACAAACCAAGGGACTTAGAGAATCAGAAATCATGAGAAAATGATCAGGAACCACAAATGCAAGCATAATAAGCAGAAAACAAGAGATGAAAGAAAGAATCTTGAGTGCTGAAGGTACAATAGAGGAAATAGACTCATCAGTCAAAGAAAACATTAAATCTAACAAAAGCTTAACACAAAATATCCAGAAAATATGGGACATTATGAAAAGACCACCTAAGAATAATAGGTAGAGACGAAGGATAAGAAGTTCAGCTCAAAAAGCACAGAAAATATATTTAACAAAATCATAGAAGAAAACTTTACCAACCTAAAAAAAGATATGCCTATGAAGATACAAGAAGATTACAGAACACCAAATAGACTGAATCAAAAAAATTCTCCTTGCCACATAATAATCAAAACACTAAACATACATAATACAGAAATAATATTAAGAGCTACAAAGAAAAAAGGCCAAGTAACATATAAAGGCAGACCTATCAGAATTATACATGACTTCTCAATGGAGACAATGAAAGCCAGACGGTCCTGGGCAAGTGTTACACAGACATTAAGAGACCATAAATGCCAGCCCAAACTACTATACTCAACAAAATTTTTTGGGGCATAAATGTTCAGTATTGAACATCACTGTAGAAGGATAAAACAGGATATTCCATGACAGAACCAGATTTAACCAATACCTAGCTACAAACTCAGCCCTACACAAAGTACTAGAAGGAAAACATCAAACTAAGGAAATTGGCTACATCAAAAACAAAAACAAACAAACAAATAAAAAAACACAGACAATTGATGATCTCACAGCAGCAAATCCCAAAGAAGGGGAAAATGCACAAATTAACAGCACCACCAATGAAAACTAAATTAACAGATATAGCAATCACTGGTCATTAATATACCTTAATATAAATGGACTCAACTCACCTATAAAAAGACACTGGCTAACAGATTGGATATGAAAGCAGAATCCATCCTTCTGCTACATACAAGAAACATACTTCAACCTCAAAGACAGACATCGCCTCAGAGTAAAGGGTTGGGAAAAAATTTCCATTCAAATGGACCTAAGAAACAAGTGGGTCTAGCTATCCTAATATCTAACAAAATAGACTTCAAACTAAAATCAATCAAAAGAAACAAAGAAGGATATTCATATTAGTCACAGGAAAAATCCATCAAGAGGAAATCTCAATACTGAACATCTATGCCCCAGATACAAGGGCACCCTCATAAGTAAAAGAAACACTTATAAAGCTTAAATCATATATTAAACACGACACACTAATAGTGGGAGACTTCAATACTCCACTCTTTCCACTGGATAGGTCAGTCAGACAAAAAAATGAACAGAGAAATAAGGGAACTAACAGATGTTATGATCCACATGGACTTAGCAGACATCTATAAAATATTCCATCCAAACATAAAAGAATATACCTTCTTTTCAGAACCACATGGAACCTTCTCAAAAATTTATCACATACTCGGTAACAAAGCAAACCTCAACAGATACAAAAAATGAATTGGAATAACCCCATGTATTTTATCGGATCACCTTGGCTCAAAACTAGAATTCAACAGCAACACAATTCCAGAAAGCCCACAAACACATGGAAATTAAACATTGCTCACCTGAATTATGAATCGGTCAAGGAAGAAATAAAGGGAGAAATTAGACGTCCTAAAATTTGATGAAAATGACCACATAAGATAATCAAATTTATGGTAGCAGTTTTAATGATAGCAGTTTTAAGAGGAAAGTTCATAGCACTAAATGCCTACATAAAGAAGCCGGAAAAATCCCACACTAGTGAATTAACAGAATAAATATTTGAAAACCTTAGAATAAAAAGAAGCAAACTCACCCAAGAGAACTAGATTTCAGGAAATAATCAAAGTGAGAGCTGAAATCAACAAAATAGAAACAAAGAAAACAATACAAAAAATAAATATCATGTGATCATCTCACTAGATGCTGAAAAAACTGTTGACAAAATACGACATCCCTTCATGTCGTGTTTCTCTTTGTGGTATTGGTGTGTTCTTACCTTGTCTACCCATCTTTTCCTCTAAGTGGTGTGGTTGGAGCTGTCTGTGACCCTGTTTTCTTTGACTGATGAGTCTATTTCCTCTATTGTACCTTCAGCACTCAAGATTCTTTCTTTCATCTCTTGTTTTCTGCTGATTATGCTTGCATTTGTGGTTCCTGAAACAAAGAGTTGGTTCTTTGAGAAAATTAACAAAATAGACAAACTTTTATTCAAACTAACCAAAAGGCAGCGTAAGAATATCAAAATTAACAAAATCAGAAATGAAAAGAGGGATATAACAACAGACATCGAGGAAATCTGGAGAATCATCAGGTGATATTTTGAAAACCTATACTTTACAAAATTGGAAAACTTAAAGAAAATGGACAACTTTCTGGATAAATATCACTTACCAAAATTAAATCAAGACCAGTAAGCAAATTAAACATATCTATAACTGCTAAAGAAATGGAAACAGTCATCAAAAGTCTTCCAACTAATAAAACCCCAGGATCAGATGGTTTCAGCTTGGAATTCTCCAAGATTTTCAAAGAACTAATACCAATATTCCTCAAATTGTTCCACACAATAGAAACAGAAGGAACATTGCCAAACTCTTTTTTATGAGGCTACAATTATCCTGATACCCAAACCACATAAAGACAAAGAAAGAGAAGTATAGACCAATCTCACTCATGAACACTAATGCAAAAATACTAAATAAAATACTGGCAAATAGAATCCAAGAACACATCAGAACCATCATCTACCATGATCAAATTGGCTTCATCCCAGAGATGCAGGAATGGCTCAATATATGAAAATTTGTGAATGCAATCCACCATATAAACAAACTGAAAAATAAATATCACATGATCATCTCACTAGATGCTGAAAAAACTGTTGACAAAATACAACATCCCTTCATGATAAAGATCTTGGAGAGAGCAGGGATACAAGGAACATACCTAAGCAAAATAAAGGCAATATACATCAAGTCAACAGCCAACATCAAACTAAATGGAGAGAAACTTTCCAGCTCTAGTTCTAGAGTTCATAAGCTACTACAAGCTCAGGTCAGCTGTCTCTGTGGGTTTTCCAGTCATGATTGTGATCCCCCTCCCTTGCTCATATTACCCCTTTTTTCCCCTCTCTGACAGGACTCCCAGAGCTCGGCCTGGTGCTTGGCTGTGGATCTCTGCATCTGCTTCCATCAGTTACTTGAAGAAGGTTCTATGATCACAGCTAGGGTACTAACCAATCTGATTACAGGGGAAAGCCAGTTCAGGCAGCCTCTCCACCATTGCTGGAAATCTTAGCTGGGGTCATCCTTGTGGATTCCTGGGAATTTCCCTAGCACCAGGTTTTTTCCTAGCCCCATAATGGTTCTCCTATTTCTTTTGGATAAGGAAGGATTCTTTAAAGAAAAAAACAGAAGATACTAACTTTGAAGAAATTTGTTACCTGTATTGACAAGAGGATTTTCTCATTAAAGTCACTTAAATGTAGAAAAAATAGAAAATAGAGGATGAAATTCATAACACATCAAATAAACAAAAAACATTAGTTTCAGGTAAACTGGTCTGAAAAAGGCAACCAAACAAATAGAAATGGGTAAGTAACAGAAACAAACCTGAGAAGAATGAGGAATATATTGGAGAAAGGTGTTTGATTTGATGTCCATGGAAACTCATGTTAGGAATTAAATAATCATATATAATTTTATACCTGGAAGATTGAAAAGTAAGACATATCTGTACATGAAACTACGTGAAAATGTGTTCACTGTAGGTGGGATAATTAAGTGGTTCAATATCTTACTTGAAAAGCTGGGCATTACATTTTTATAAGCTACTTGTGTGCTATGGTAATTAATATTCTTAAGCTGGCTAAGTCCTTTCATACGTATCAACCATGTTAAGGTTTTCAGGAAACAGAGGGACAATCATTCAATGCAATTAGTGTTTTCAGATGCTTGCCTACAAAAGCTGGAGGCAGGAAAAGGCAAATATTCCTAACCTTTTCTCTGCTATTTTCTAGACATCATCCTTCTCACATTTTCTGCTGTGATTGGTTCATGGTCATCTTACTCCTGGTTAGGTTTTGTTTCTATGTAAGAGTTTATAGTTACGCGTATCGGAGGTTACCTTAGCTTTCTGCACAGCCCCTTCCCATTATGTCTGTACTGATTTTGTAGTCATTTATTTACTTTTGTAATTGCCTGAAACGATGACCGGTATTTAAAAGCAAACTTTCTATGAGCAAAAGGGATTCCGGACTTGAACAGAAACTGACAATTATAATAATAAAATAGAGTGCTGGTGTCTGGTTTACTGATTTCTACTGCATTCTGGCTTCCTGGAAAAACAACTCATTTTACTTAAGGCTTTTGTGGAGTGAGAGAAGCAATCATAGGTAAGAATGATGCAGTTAGTTATGGTTTTTGTGTGTGCTGTTCCAAGTGTTTCTCAGACGTCACAGCTATCTGGAAGAAAGTCCACAAAGAGCATTGCCAATATTATCTTTTATTTTTAGTAAATCTTCAGCAGAGGCCTAATCAATGCCCCCATTATAAACCCTTTCGGAATTGAGTCCGAGTCATCTTGGCATTTCTTCTCTAACCCATTTGTTTTCTAGGTAGACTGATTGGTTTCTTGATTGAATGATTTTCAATCGTGACTCCAGCCGCAGATCAGAAATGGAGCCTGTAGAGCTGTTTCATCGGCTGCAGTGAGCCTCTAGAGACGAGAAACCTTCAAAGATCACCATCATCAAAGGACCCAGCTTGAATCTACAGCCATTCGCAGCCTGCACCTGCTATCCAGTGAGCTTTCAGGGAGGCTGCTGACACTTCAGAACCAGAAATGAGTAAAGATCTCAAGGAAACAGTCAGAAGAACACGTCACAGAAAGCAGACTCTGAGGTTTCTGTCATTGTGGTCATCGACATTCTTAGTTTCCTTACACATACACTGAGCGTTATATTCTATAAAATGTTGTGGGATATGCTTTCTCAGAATCAGGCCATAAGAGAGGCAAGTGACTAAATGTCACATGTCACCCTCTTTTAAAGATTAAGTTGAGATTTAAAGATGACAATCTGCTTGTACCTAGTTGCAAGACCAATAAATAATAGAGAAGGTTCCAGCTGGGTTTTTCTAAACCTCTAAGTTCAGTATCTTTTACTACACAACACTAAAAAGTTACCGTGCAACAGGATAAAATGTAAGGACAATTATCCCACTCCTAAATTTTTCAACTAATCTTGCTTGCTTTCCTCCTCCCAAGCAGCTATGTACAGTGTTTACTTAACTAGTCATTAATAATAGGTAACTTTTATCATAAGTTTCCTGGAGGAATATAAATTTGTTCCAATTAGTTTTCTAGAAGTAACTCAAAGGAAGGTCATTTATATATTTATGTACATTGCTAGGAGCTATTTTTTTTAAGTTATAGGCTCTTCCCTTTGCATGCAGGGATAGCATGGGAATGTATTTCTGCAGTCTCCTCCACTCCTAAAATTCTATGATGTGACTTTTTAAAATTGACTGTGTATTTTGCAGTAGCAAAATTTTATGAACAGAGCACATTTGTGGCTTGACTAAATCCTCAGTGGTATTTGCTGGATGTTCTGTAGGCATTACCTAATGTAATGGAAATATCCATTTGCAGGTAGATATCATTATTGTCTTTTTTAGTGTTTAAGTAATCTGTTTTAGTTCACCTGGTCAATAACTGTGCTGAGATGTGAACAGTCTGCCTTATTTCATGGGCCAGCTTCATAGCTCTATAGTGCCCTGTAGAAATTTGATATTCATAAGACAACAATTTGAAGTCTAGGAAGTAATATTAGTGAAGGCTAGATGCAACACTCAGCGACTCATTATAATCTGGATAAGGTTTCCTAATCCCATGTAGAGGGGGAAGAACATCCAGGCTTTTGAGTAAAACCTGGTTTAAATGTGGAGCACGTGAATCTCACAGCATTCATATAACAACAATGAAAGAAGGGCTACAGAATATCTGACATGGAGTTTGACCTTAATAAAACCTGCCTTTCGCCGGGCGGTGGTGGCGCACGCCTTTAATCCCAGTACTCGGGAGGCAGAGGCAGGCGGATCTCTGTGAGTTCGAGACCAGCCTGGTCTACAAGAGCTAGTTCCAGGACAGGCTCCAAAACCACAGAGAAACCCTGTCTCGAAAAACCAAAAAAAAAAAACCAAAAAAAAAAAAATAATAAAACCTGCCTTTCTCAGCCCTCATATACTTAACATATGTAATATGCCACTTAGAACGATCTTTGTTTTAAGAGACAGAAACTCTAGTGAAATATATCTGATAACTGTACAGCAAGAAGCCCTTCAGTGGGGCACTCTTTTACTTATGCACTGTTGGGACAAAACACCTGACAAAGCAATTTCACGAAGGAAGGGGCTTATTTTGGCTCAGGACTCAATCGTACAGCCCAAGCTTCAGATGACGGCATCAGCAGTCAGGAAGCAGGGAAAGATGAACATTCATACTCTTTCATACACTTCCTTATTTTTATTCAGCCCAGGACAACAGCCCAGGGAATGATTCCTGTCCCCAGTTAGGGATAGTCTCCCACTGCAATTAATCTAACCTAGAAGTTCCCTCAGAGACATACTTAAGAGGTCTGTTTTCATGGTGATTCTAAATCCTATCCAGTCTGCGGTCAGTGTAACTATTACAATGGGCAGTTCTATAATGTTCTATAGTCGGACTATAATGTTCAGTGGAGCCATTTTCCCACTTATTGCTTAGCAGCGTCATAATGCTTTCTCATGGGATGCATCTATACACGAGTTATTCCATGTAGACACTTTATACCAAGTAGGAGAAGTGGAGGTTTCCCTTGTAAGGCTTCTATTTTGAAAACCACCAACAGGAAAATTTGGCATGTCTCTTTCAAAACATTATCACTGCCAAGGACGATAGAATTTATCTTAGTAAACTTAAGGTTCCAAGGATAAGACAGCGCTTGTCATTCTCTAAAGCATGTGGTCACTTAAAACAGAAATAACACAGGTATGTGTGTGCACGTGTGCACGTGTATGTGCACGTTATGCATGTGTGTGTGTGTGTGTAAAATGTGTGGGTGTGGCCACACAAATAATGGCAGCACATGTGTGGAAGTCAGCCAACGTTTGGGTGTTGGTCCTTGCCTTTCTACCTTATGTGAGATGGGTTCTCTGCCACCAGGCTCACTGCCTTGTGAGCTTCTGTCGAGGGGAAGGAGGCTGTGGTTGACATTTTCTGCACATTTGTCAACATGCATACAGTGACAAAGAGAAGGCATTGCTGTTGCCATCAGTCTGAGGCATTGGGGTCCTTGACATGACGGCATCCATGTAAACTAACACACATTCACCCGGGACTTCATCTGCTCCTCACGTTGTTTGATACACTTTTGTAAGGGAACTTGTATGAGCCTTTGGCATCCATGACAAGGACACATCCTTGTGTCCATCTTTATACTTCTCTTATCACCACCATTTCTCTGTGCCCTTTTCTTAGCTTATCTCAAATGCTTGCAGTGATTTGGAGTCCTTTTCGTCATAGAGAAACTTTAGAAAATATTTCTTGCACACATAATGTGACAGAGAAAACAACCTATCAAGTTGTGTTTGCTTTCTGTTACTATGATAAATGTCCTGCTCAAAGCAACTTACAACATCAAAAGGTTGATTTGGGCTTCTAATTCCAGGTTATAGATCAACATTGGGGAAGTCAGGACAGTAATCAAGGCAACAATGGAAGCAAAAATAATAGGGGGATGGTTCTATCGGCTCTTTCTTCCTTGAACTTGCTCACTGGTTTCTTTGAAAGCCCAGACCCACTTGTCTCGGGGCAGTGCCACCTTCAGTGGACTGGTTCCTTCCACACCAATCATCAGTCTCTCATAGGCAAGGCCACAGGGCAATTTGACCTGTGCAAATCCCTCAGTTGAGACTCCCTTTTCTCAGGTGACTCTTGGTTGCGTGGAGTCGACCATAAGAACCAACCAAGAACAGGGCTCTCCCATATGAGTCATCAGCTGATCTTTCAAACAAATGAGGTCGTAGGCAAATCTGACAGGTGCAATCCCTCAAATGTGACACCCTCTTCCCAGATGAATCTGGCTTGTGTCAAGCTGACAACTAACCATGAAAAAAAAATCTGTTTATGTAACTTTAAATTTTCTTTATTTTCCCTAATTATTTCTTAATATCTTTTAGAACTAAACGGACAGAAGGTTAATAAGACCAAGCTAAGGGAGCATCATCACTCAGTTGGTTAAAAGAGAGAAATTAATTAGTCTTACTCTTTTTCTCTTTTACCAAGGCAAAGACGACCAACCTCTGTGCCTCGGCCCAGCAGCTGTCATTTCATACCGAGTGTTGGCTTGAAGCAACCGGAGCTCAGCAAGCCCCCGTGGTGGTGTGGTGATGTAACACGCAGGTTTAGTATGCCAGGAGGCTTACTTCTGTTTCTAAAAAGAAAAAAAAAAGTGAAATAAGCCATGATTGTTGGCTGTCAACCTGACATGTTCTGGCACCAAACCAAACCAAGCCTGGGGCCTTTGGAGGATTTAAAGGCTGTGGAAACTTCTTAGTCATAATATCCTATGCTTCCATAGGTATTTTTCTCAGATCTCATGTAGTGTTATCTCTAGCCTCATTCCCCTGTGTGGATATGTTAAATAGATATTACCATTGACATCAGTGTAGAATGGGGAAATGAAGCAATTAACACACACAACAGTAATCTTGGCAAAGGCGAAAAATACCTTCATTCTTTCTTCTGACTGGTAAACTCCTCCCCTGATCTTTCTGATCCCACCTATAAGTTATAAAAACATGCATATCAGGTGGGATATGGCAGTTCTTAAGTTTTAGTTGTGCAGAAAATTACTCCAAAAACGTTAGCCGGAGGCACGGGTGCTAGATCAGTGTCAGAGCGCTTGTCTCGCATAAATGAAACCCTGGGTTCATTCCCTGAGCTGAAGAGGAGGTAAGAAATGGAGGAAAGAAGGAGGAGAAAGGAAGGAGGAAGAGGGGAGGGGAGAAAGGATGAAATGTGAAAGAAGAAAATTAGATAGATATCCTACTTAGAGTTATCATTGCTGTGATGAAACACAATGACCAAAAAGCAAGATGAGGAGGAGAGGGTTTATTTGGATTATGCTTCCACATCACAGTTCATCACTGGAGGAAGTCAGGACTGGAACTCAAGCAGGGAAGGAACCTGAAGGCGGGAGCTGAGGCAGAGGCCATGGAGAGGGGCTGCTTACTGGTTTGGTCCTCATGGCTTGCTCGGGCTGCTTTCTTTTTTTTTTTTAACTTTTTTTTTATTTATTATGCATACAATATTCTGTCTGTGTGTATGTCTGCAGGCCAGAAGAGGGCACCAGACCACATTACAGATGGTTGTGAGCCACCATGTGGTTGCTGGGAATTGAACTCAGGACCTTTGGAAGAGCAGGCAATGCTCTTAACCGCTGAGCCATCTCTCTAGCTCTTGGGCTGCTTTCTTAGAGAACTCAGGACACAGGGATGGCACTGCCCACGATGGTCTAGGCTGTTCCCCATCCATCACTAATGAAGAAAATGATTTACAGCTGAATATTATGGAGGCATTCTTTTTCAACTGAGGGTCCTTCCTTTCAGATGATTCTAGCTCATAACAAGTTAATGTAAAATCTAGCCATGACAATAGACAAAGTTGTCAGTTGCAATTACTTAATTCAGGTCAGTTATGGGTTATTTTTATGTGAGCAGACATTATATATCCAGATGCTCACATGGTTTTGGGGGAAAGAAATACTTAGGAAAATAATATTATTATTGTGCTACTTAATACTGAGGGTTAAATGGTAGTATGTATCTGTTTACATGCTTTAATTCTTGACAATTGGATTCTTCTGTAAAACAGCCAAGAATGCATACCGCCTAGTGTGAGCACGGGCTTACAGTGTCCAAAGCCCTAATTCGACCTCCAGTACTGGGAAAAAAAGTGCTTAGTGGAGTAGTGCTTAGTATAGACAAGGCCCTTTATTTGATCCTCACCCCCATCTTTCTCTCTCTCTCCCTTTCTCTCTCTCTCTCTCTCTCTCTCTCTCTCTCTCTCTCTCTCTCACACACACACACACACACACACATACACACACCAAAGCAAAATGCCACACCTAAGATACCCCATTCATCTCTAGGATTATTCACACTTTCTGTTTGTGCCTATTCAGACTGATTAATTATCTATAAGAAGATGCTATTTTTATTGTTTTTTGGTCCAGACAGTCCAACAATCCCATGTTGTTTTCTGACTATCTTCAACCCATTTTTCATGCTTGTCTTTGTCCATATTGACCTCAGTCTGCTGATTTCAATTCTGTCATATGTGTCTTTTCTGGTTGGATCTGAAATACATGCATTACTTGCCAATTTAAGCCCTCCAATGCTTGAAAAGTTCAGGATCGATGTCTGAATGATCCTTAGAAGGCATGATCTCATACTAAGGTTGCCCTCATTTCCTGGCTTGACCTTATTCCTTGTTGAGTCCTTGGTGATGTGACAACAGCAGACTAATGATTATGGAGTTGATTACGGTAATGGAATTTTAGAGAAAGTACGGTGATATTGGCTGTAGTCTCAAACTAGAAAGCCATTACTACCCAAGAAATGAATTTAGTTAGAATTTTCTTTGGGCCACCCAAGAGTAGACATGGAGACTTACTAATTATGAACATTTGGCCTTAGGTTAGGTTTGTTCTAGTAGCTTTTTTTTGTTGTTTTCTGTTTTTTGTTTTTGGAGATAGGGTTTCTCTGTAGCTTTGGTGCCTGTTCAGGAACTAGCTCTTGTAGACCAGGCTGGCCTCTAACTCCCAGAGATCCGCCTGCCTCTGCCTCCCGAGTGCTGGGATTAAAGGCATGCACAACCACTGCCAAGCTCCATTAGCTCTTTTAACTTAACTTGTTTATTTCAATCTATATTCTGTCCATGGCTCATTACCTCATCTCTCCTACTGCCCATCTGTCCTCTGCATCTGGCTATGACTCTGCCTTCATTTTCTCAGAGCTCTCTTTGCCTGGAAGGCCTGCCTATACCTCCTGCCAAGCTATTGGCCATTCAGCTCTTTATTAAACCAATCAGAAGGCACCTTGACAAAGACCCATCTTTGCAATGTAAACAAATATTCCACAACAATGGATAAATGAAATTGGGCAGGTAGTTTGGGCCAATAATCAAGTCAGTGTCTGTATTTTATTTTTGTGTTATGCTAGAACACCTAACAATAGCAATTTAAAAATGAAAGGAAGAGTTAGTTTGGGCTTAAGGTTTAAGAGGGGATATAGTCCATTGTGGCAAAAAGGGATGGTGGCAGAAGTGTGAGGTGGCAGAGTGTGAGGTGGCTAGTCACTGGCTTTGCATTAGAAACCAGGAGGCAGAGAGCCATGGATGCTGATTTTCAGTTGGAGATCTCCTTCCACTCTTGTGTCCAGACAGGAGCTGCTGCCATCCACATTCAGGGTAAATCCTGCCTGCACAGTTGAACCTCTCTGGAAACACCCTCACAGACGTACCTACAAGAAGATTAATTATCACAGTGTCCAAAAATGAAAGTAAAGTCAGGGAGTGGCTATCTAGAAAGCACTTAACAAACCAAAACCTTAAAATGAATCTGATGCTTAGAGTTCAATCTAGGCAAAAACAAAACAAAAACAAACAAGCAAACAAAAAACAAAGACTAAGAGAGGTTTTGTAGTTACCTTCTCTTAAATTTTTGCCAGAGTGTCAATGCTAGTTAAGTATTTGTCTCCATCAATAATGATAATTATGTGGAAATGTGAGCTTTGAAAAGAAATATCCGATTCCTAAAATACAAAGGCATTGGAGTACCCGAAGAAGTTTTGGTTTTACCATAGCAAGCTATGTGCTGTTTTCTGTTTTCATGCCTTCTAAATAGGACAGGCTTGGTACTAGAGTTTGGTTGGGGGTAAGGGTGAAGAGTGACCATTGCATTGAGATTTGGAGGTGAAAACTAGGTGATCTTCACCTGTGTGAGTGTTTGTTCTAGGGCATCTATTCAAGAGCCTCTGATTTTCCTGTTCCTATCTTTTTCACTTTGGTATGTTGTTCTAATTTTTTCAAGTTTATAGATAGTGCCAAGTATGATGTACTCCGTTTGGGCCAAGTTCAATAGTGTATCTGGTAGTTATGCCTCCATTGTAATGTTTTCTTCTTGAAAGGTTAAAAAAATGCTTTGAGGCTTGAGTGCTTGGGTTGAGAATATAATTGTAGGGATATCGTGGAACTTGATTTAATTAGAAAATAAAAAGGAACCCATGCTTATATTTGGATATTTTAATAACTAATAGAAACAGACTATAATGATAATATTGAGGCAGAACAGAAAGATAGGGAAAAACAAGACATTGTAGAAAGAGAAAAAAGGCCTCCACCGTAGAACTAAAGTCTCCTAAAATCAAGAATTGCAGCACATAACATTTGTTTATTAGCTACACAGAGACAATATTTCTTTCATATAAAGATATTCCAAATAAGAATGTTAAAAACAGCAATAAGCCCTGCTTCAGGTCTAAGCAAGGTCAAATTCCTTTCCCATATGTAAGTCTATAATTTTCCAGGAATCTCAAAGACTATAAACTTTTGCTTACGGTGAAAACATCTTAACTTCCCATGTGACCTTTGTGACCTAGGGCTTTACATTATCAGCTAATTCTGTCCAGTGCATTCCAGCAACCACCCTACTTCATTTCCTTAGCAACGCTTTGAGATGTGACTGCAGACGGTGGAATCACATATATGGCTACTGTAAAGACGCGGGCACTGTTGTAAGACACTGAAGCACAGCTCTTTCTGGAGAAATCCACACCCATACCTGGGTGTGTCTTATCCTCTCTCCGAGCCTCTCATCTCATTAACCCTTGTGCCTGACTCAGCTGAAATACCTTCTCAACTCTGCTTCATACTGGTTCACCTTGGGCTTGCCTTCTGCCACACAGTCAAGAATCCTGGTTTCACCTGAGTAGCCGTCTCCAGAAAGAATTCCTTGGCCCTGATACTTACTTCAATATCCTCTGGGTTCCAACAAGCCCAGAATAGAAAGAACCTCAGCCACAAGGAATGCCTACCTCTTGCTTTCGCTTTCATGATAGAGTATATACTGACTCCATGAGCCAAATAAATTCTTCCTTTTTAAGTTGCTTCTTGTTAGATATTTGATTACAGGAGGAAAAAAAGTAACTGACACAGAGAATTGGTACCAATGGTAGAGTCATGGCTGTTTGAGCCCTGAGCATGTGGTGCAATGGCCTTTGACGTTGGTCTGTGTGGGCTAAATCCTCAGTTGTAAAGTCCTTGCTCTACAACCATGAGAACCTAAGTTCAAGTCACAAAATCCACATGAAGAGCTTAGCATGGTGGTGGATGCTCATAATTCTAGCACTAGTGAACTGAAAGCAGGCAGATCCCTGGGGCTTGCTGGCTGACCAGCCTCGTTTACTTACTTGGTGAGCTCTAGAACAGTGAGACACAGCCTGAAAATGAACTTGTGAGGCAAGGGAGATTGCTTAGTCTGTAAAGTGCCTCTCCCGCAAGCCTAATAATTTGAGTTCATACGTTCAACACTGGTGTAAAAAGATAGGCATGGTGGTATGTACTTAGAACCTAGCCGCAGGACTTCAGTGGGCAGTGGATCCCTGCAGCTCATGAACCAGCCTGTTTAGCCAAACAGATGGGCTTCATGTTTAGTGAGAGACCTTGTATCAGCAAACAAAGATGGAGAACAGTTGAGGAGGACACCTGCTGTCAACTTCAGGCCTCCACAAATACATGGACACAAGGTCACACACTGCCTATCAACATAATATTACATACCCCTGTTTATTAAAAAGATGAATTGTAGTATTGTTCTACAGTGTCCATATACATATATGCACTTGAACACACACACATGTACACCACCATCCTCACCACACACACAAACTGGATTGGGTACCTAGTGGGGTGAAGTTGTGGGCTACAAAGAAACTTTAAAACCTTTCAAGCAGTGCTCAATTGGCCATTTTGGTAGAAGTTTGAAAGACCTGAGTCCAGAACAAAGGCAGACAGCAGAGGCGGGGTTAAGGAAGCTCTGGGGAGAACAAGGACCGTATTCTAGATGTTGTTTTTGTTATATCCTGCTATTTTCTGGAAAGATTGAGTGAGGTTGAATTCAGAAGTATCGGATCAACTAACTGGGTGGAGGAAATGTCTCTAATACAAGTTAATATTTAGGCTACTGCATGGCTATTGCTCATCGTAGTAACCATGCGAGGCTTAAGAGGCACATTCAAAGACAACGTGAAAACTGTGTGATTTGGAAGGGGAAGGAGTGAGTTTAACATTGTAGCAGGTGTGTATGGTCAAAGAATCCATATGTTACAGGGATTAGTGACATTAAAGAGAAACTCCACACTTTGCACTCTGACAATAGGAAAAGTCTGTTATATCCATGAGAAGGGATAACAATGCAAACCGCTTCAAAACTACTCCTGTTTTTTTTTCCAGATTTATTTATTTCATTTTTATTTTATGGCAAATTTACCACATGCATGTTGTGCCTATGGAGGTCAGAAGAGGATATAAGGTGACCAGGACCTAGAGTCTCAGGCAGTCATGTACTACCATGTGGACACTGGGTATTCAACCTAGATCATCAAGAAGAGTAAGTGCCCTCAACCACCGAACCATCTCTATAGCTTGCTGTGCTTTTATTGTTTGTTTGTTTTGTTTTTCAAGACTGGCTTTGATTTGTGTGGCCCAGGCTAGCATGGTACATACTATGTAGCTCAGGCTTCAAATTTCATGGACTTCCTCCTTCCTCAGCTTTCCTGTTACTGAGATTACAGGTGTGTATTTGAAAAAAGAGTCCTTGGAAAGAGAACCACTGGCATTCTGTTGGAGTGAGCAGGGCCGCCTAGGAAATGCCACTCCAGTTCGAGCAGACAAGCACTCAGGCCCACTGCAGTTTTAGTTCGAAGGGGCCAGGCTACATTTCAAGAAGACAGCAAATTATGATGGCTTTCCATGTGGTGCTGGATTTGCAGGTGTGTAGATGCAAGGATGAGGGGATCCTGGTTGCTTGCAGCTAGGGTCTAGAGAGCTGCTGAGGCTAGGCAATGTATGTCAGGGTCAGGGACTCTACATGGAGCTCCTGAGTGGGTTGTCCAGGAATTTGTGGAGGTGAATGCTATATGTCAGTGGAGACCCCAGGAGATAGGAGATGCCAGGAATATGGTACACCCATTGGGGAATGCTGAAGGATCTAAGTGGGGCTTCTTCATTCACTCAGACTGTGAGCTGGAATAAGTACTTTCTTAATTGCTTTTGTCAAATGTTTGGTCACAATAATTAGGAAAGCTAGATGATACACAGTCCCCTTGCTTCTCGTCTCTCTCCATCAAAATTATGAACAATAACTAAAATTTCATTTTGAAAACTCCATAGAGATATTTTCCCAGTATTTTTGTAGACATTTAGCAATATGTTGAGTATTTTCATTTCATGGACTCAGATGTTGATTAGCTGATGTATATACATTGGGCATACTTTAAAATGTGCTGTGGTTAATTTGAGATGATACAGCCTTCAAAGTACTGTAACATTTCCTTATACCTTGATACTTGGCCTTACATATGAAGTATGCAAATTAGTTGTGACTATTAATTTACAATTATGGCATTCAAATATATCTGTGCTCATTGTTTTTCCTCCTTGTCTATGCCTTCCTCATCCTGCTGTATATTCAGTGCATTTATGAACTTGAATATAAAAATGTTTTACATATTGTTGAATAAACATGTGCCTAAAGGAAGGAACCTTAAACTAATGAGTATCATGAGCACAGCGCCATAAATTATCTGACAATAAAAGAAGAAATAAGAAAACCTTGAAAATCCAGGTTCTGGGGGACTATAATTTGGTACTTATGTAATACTTTCCTTTGCCAAAGGTCACACAGATACTTAGTAATAAACTAATGACCCTTTTTAACCCATGCAAATTAATATTGCCTGCAAGCATAATGCAGAGTAAATTATACAGGAGATGAAGAATATTAGGCTGTGAGTCTATAAAACAAGTTAAGGTGTTTGACCTGGTACCATATGGAATATGTTAACTGGAGCCCATACAGAGGCGAGTTCACACTCTAATTTTTTGTCTCTTTTAAAACTCATGTAAAGTTAACTGCCTATTGGCTTAGAAAAGATATGGAGTTACAAAGTACATATGCTGAGTTATACCGCGGCTATGTATCACCTACTCTGCACATGAAGAAATCCACTCGTCATAGAAGCCCTTGAAATCCGGGTGGTATGACATTCCTTTTCTCTACTAAGTAGTCTTAGTAGACTCTTATGAAATCTAACTGTTGTGAGTACAAAGACAATGCCTGTCCCGTGTGTGTGTGTGTGTGTGTGTGTGTGTGTGTGTGTGTGTGTTGGTGGGGGGTGATAGTCACTTGTTAAATGTGTTAAAAAAGGGTCCTGAAGTGAAACTTCATCCATCTGTGTGTGTGAAACATCCAAGTGAAACTTCCCAACATCTAAATCCTTAATTTTGTGATATTAACTTGATTATTAGAAGGGAGCGGCAGGAATGATATTAATGATAAAGGGGTGAGTAAAAACAAAGAAAAACAATATTTGAAATTCTAGAAGGTCAGCCTGAAAGGTCAACCCTAAAGATGTTCAAGAGAAAGCTGTTAGTATAGCCTCTATGATCTCAGAGTAATTTGCAATGTGGTTCTAGGCAAGATGCCTAAAAGTTACTTCCTTTAGTTTCTCTGGGTTTAAGTCAGAAGTAAAAGGGATACAGTGATTTGTTTCTCAACCATTATCTACCTATCTACCTACACATCTATCTACCTACATATCTATCTATCTATCTATCTATCTATCTATCTATCTATCCATCCACCTCAGGATTATCTTGATGCATTTAACAGTCTTTAAAAATACCACTTAAAATGATTCTTCTTTCAAAAAGATGCCTCATTTTCTACATATTTTTTGTTCATTTAAAGAATTTTTGCTTGATAGACACCCTCACCCCCTTTTTATCCACTGCCAGGCAATATAATGAAAGATGGCTAAGATCCAGGTCCTACCAGACTTAGAGAGCTGACAGACTAATTGTAGCAATAGGCTGTGGAGATTCTCAATTACGGTAGAACATGAGGCTAAATGAACAAAGTGATAAAACACAGGCATTTGGCTGTTAACCTTTCCTACAATCGATTCAACAATTGTGTACCAAGTGACTGCCTGTGTGCCAGAGACCTTTTGGGGACCATTTAGACCAATGAATAAAATGAATTTCTGATTTCACTGAGATAGGAGTCTAGTGGTTTGAAAGATAGCAAACACAAGCACAAATAAATTCTGTAACTGAGGTCTAGGCAAGCATTGTGGAGAAAAGAGTAGCAGTATTGAAAGCAGAGTGTGTCAAAGTTACTGGTTGAGCAGGTATGAATGACAAAGGCTTTTCCTGGGAGATAATATTTCAGCAGGGACTTGGAGGAAGTAGGGTGAGGGTGGAAGGGGCAGCCACGGCTAGGGCACTTGCCTAACTGTGACTTGATCCCAGCATAACCTTAAGACCCGGTAGTCTTAGTGGAACATTTAAGGGAGGAGTGTTTGAAGGAAATTGGAAGTAGAGGATAGTTGAGTTATGGCGGGGTTACAGGAGGGTGAAGAGAAGAGGTGTGATCCGAGTTTCATTTTAGTGATGGTCTAGGAAAACAGAAGGCAAACATACCCCAGATTTTCCAACTTGATATAGAAGACCTCAGATTCTGTGCCCTGAATCTATAGGATATACATTGCTTCCTTGTTACTGCTTCCTAGACATCTTGTTGGTGATGGAGCTGTGCCGGTCCACCTACCTGAGGTGCAGTTCCAATCTAATGTGATTCTAATTTTGCGCCTGAGATGTAATTCAATCATGCTTTACTTACCAGATATTTAAATAATATACTTTTGCTGTAAATCCTACGTTTATTTCCTCTGTGCTTCACCTTCAAGACAGCCATTAACATTGCTTAAAGTTTTTGACTTGTGTGCCTCTCTTGGACTTTGTGTCAAATAGTAAGATATAATATCACAAATGTCTCCTCTATCTGAGTCATTAGATAGCAGCACGTACTGTCATTTGCTTTATATATTTATTTTTATTATTATGTCCTGTGTTTGACTTAGTAGATACTTACATTTATAGATGTGTATTTACCGATAACATAATACATATATATGTGCATTTCTTAGTACAGTTATGTGTCTATATGTATGTTTATGATTTTGTGAGGTACCATGTAACAACACAGCCTCCCTTGTAATCTTTTGGTGCAGAATTTTCCTGTTATATAATTTAAGCCCCTAAATGAACTTCCACTGTGTGGTGGGTACGACTCACATTATAAAGTCTAAGGAACAAGAAGATCAATTTATTAAAGACCTAGTAGGGACCAAAATTCAGCCCTAGATCAACATGACTCGCAATCCCACACTAATCCTTCAAATAGGGCTGGTGTAGGAAAAATGCAGAAGGTGTTTGATAGCAAGAGAATTTAACTTCTAAGAAAATGACACCAGGCTCAGAAATCTTTACTCCCCAAGTCACATTTTTGTTAGGTTTTGTAGCAGTTCTCCAGAGATTCCCTGTAAAGAGAGTTTATTTCATTGAACACATGGGTATTTACATTGGTGACTTTGTTTTGAAGGGATTGTACGACGCCAATCTGCATTTTCTTCTCTTTGTTAGTCTGTTGCTTCCTTATAAATAAGAGATTTCAAAAAGCTGTTAAACCACATTCACCGAAACCCTCAATCCTCAGGCTTTTACAAGCTTTTGTAAAACTAGCAATCTGGGTGAAAAAGTCCTGGCTGGGAGTAGGGTGAACAGATGAGCTCACCCGTGGTATGCAAAGCTACCGAATTAGCCGGTTAAACAGGCTGCTGTGATAATTACATTGTCTGTTTTGTGACACATTACACCGGTGCACTTGGGATTAACCTGTTCTCTTGTGTCTATTCTGATCAGTTTTTTAGACAGCCTTTTATCTGATGAAGGAGCAGAGACATCAAAAGAGAAAGGGGCGTGGGTGAAAAGAAAGCTCACATTAGGCTGAAGAGTTAAAATTTCTATTTAAATTACTGAGCCTATATTCCTTATTTCCATAACTTTGCTTGCTCTCTAGAGACCTCTGCTGGGAATTATGGATAGAAATTAAGTCACACTTTCTGTCCAATTCATTGTTTGCATTTTACTGTAGCCATTATATCATAAACCCAGTAACTAATTAAAGAATGAAATTTCAATGTTATATCATAAGCATAGCACATTAACTACAAAGCTATATTCAGATAGAAGTGTTGTGTTTTGGAAGTTTCTGAGAGCATTCTCAAGCTAAAATTGAGAGGGTAGTCAAATAGTATGCACCCATACTGTAAGAGCCTACTATATGCTTAATAATGATAAAATTTGTCTTTTTATGTTCATATATGTTTCAAAATTTAAGTGGAATTGTTTACTGTGAAGTTAAATGTGGATATAATGCAGACATAAACACTAATGACAATAATAATAATCATCATCATGCATAAACAACCCTAAAAACTGTTCCTAAAGATTTTTATGAACCCTTAGTTCCATATCATTATAGTTAAGGGGAAAATTATTTAGCCCTTCTGATTAGGTGGGAATGTAGCAAACATAAGATTGCATCACAGTGATAATGTAGATAAGGAACAATTAAGAGAATAAGTAGAAATCTTGCTCATTAATAGCCCCTGGCAACTCAAATTGAATTTAACCAACTATTGAGTTTCCGGCTATAGGGTGATGCAATTTAAAGCAGGTATAATAGATTTTAGCAACTAAAATGTCTTTATCACACTGTAACAACTAAGATATTAGTTAAATGGCGCAAGAAATGTCCCTTCATGTTAATGAACATCAGATTTAACTCCTGCTGTTTCACCCCCACCCCACCAGGAATAGCTGTACGTGACTTGATAGACCAGCATTCAGAAAACTGTGTCCTTCCTGTGCTTTCAATTTGTTTTAAAGGATTTGAAAATACCGGCCTTGTCCTTTCTTTTGAGAGCCCATACTGTCCTGTCAGATAGGCTAGGCTCTGCCAACCCCAGCTGGAGATCTCAGCGTCAGTGTTACAGAACACAGTAGCCCGTGATCACTTTTAGGAGTCATCTGGTTCTCAAACAATTGTTTAAAATATTTTCAGCAAAGAAAAATAAAATCTTTTGTCACTGTTTTTGTGTGAGTCAGTTCTGTTGTCCCTAGATCTATCTAAAGTTGCTGGCAAAAGTGGGAAACAAATATGAATTATGTTTTTTATCATCATTTCACCTGATGTACAGGAAATTTAATCAGTATCGTCATGAATTTAGTCCAAAGTTTTAAACTTACCATGTGGTTGTAACTTTACTAAAATTTATGATAAAACAGAAAGGACTCGGATAACTTTATATGGTGAAATTGTTTTCTAATCAATGCTGGAGAAGACAGCTTTCCTTTGATAGTTTTAACATTATTTCTGGCTATATAACTATGAAGAACAGTGTGCAAAAATTCCCAAATTGGACTTATTATTTATTAGATATCATTTCTAAAGGTATTTACAATTGTATTTTTATGCCTTGCAATTTTTTAATGACTATGTTTATGCAGAATCATTAGTCTACTTAGAGCACAATTGCCAATTTTCTATTAATCCAAAAAGAATGTGTGCAAGAATTGGCTTTGTGAAACATTTACCAGCAGAATGATCAAAACTCTACACACATAACTTTATTGACTTCTCCTAATGGCTCATTGAGTTGGTGATCTTTAACACATTTTACAGATGAGGTTGTAGGGCTGAGAGAAATTCAATACCTTGATATTGGCATAGCTCAAAACAGGCAGATTCCAGCTTCAAACTCAGATTATTCTTTCCACCCCGAAGCCCAAATGTTAGGATATTTCTTTTAAAAAAAGGATGGCATTAAGGTTCATTCTCCCTTGGGATAGCAAAGGGTTTGGTTCCAAGCCTCTCTTTGATGTCCAAGTCCACAGGCTCAAATCCTGTACATTTAGTAATGGGTTAGCTATAATTTATGTATGTCATTTCTGTGCTTTCAGTGAGGATGGAGAAAGGTCATTGGTTAATAAAGAAAGTGCCTTGGCCCATTTGATAGGCCAGCCCTTAGGTAGGTGGAATAGACAGAACAGAATGCTGGGAGGAAGAGGGAAGTGAAGCAGACATCATTTCCTCTCCTGTCCGGGGCAGATGCGATGCAGTCAGCCACCAGGTCCGACATGCTGAATCTTTCCCGGTAAGCGCACCTTGTGGTGCTACACAGATTAGAAATGGGCTAAATTAATACGTGAGAATTAGCCTAGAAGAGGCTAGATATAATGGGCCAAGCAGTGTTTTAATTAATACAATTTGTGTGTTGTTATTTTGGGGCATAAGCTACCTGGCGGCTGGGAGCTGGGTGGCAGGAAGCGGCTCGCAGCTCCTTCAACACAATGATCTCTTGATACAATGAAGTTATATGTAAATCATTGTTATACTCTGTAGTTTAGAGATTAATGGCAAGGAATAAAAGTGCATGTTCCATATGGAGACGATTTTATTTTTCTTGAAAAATTTCAATTCAAGATTGATTGAATCTTTAGGTGTAGAGCATGCATGGGATCATGTAGAACACAACTCAACCAGGCAACTTACAGATGTGTCTTTCAGTAGTTGGGTAGACTGCATCTATAGTAGAACCACGACTGGAGCACTGGCATCCAGTTCCCAAATCCCGAGAACTTTCCGCTTACCTCTATGGTGCTGCTCCTGGTTTCACACATTCAAATGACCCAAACCAGACTTGTGAAACATGGGAAGTCTGGGAAGACACAGTACTGCATGGATTTGAAATAAAATTATCTCCGTTCGAATTCCAGTGCCTGTGTAAACATCTGTGTAATGAGGCAAGACATATGGTATCCCTGAAATCCCGCTTCCTCGTCTGATAAGCGGAGCTATTCACCCTCACCCAAAGAGTAGCTGAGATTAAATATGACACTAGAGTGCCTGGCACCAGAGAAAAAAAGGCAGGGAAAGGAAAACAAAGCAAGGCGGAGCTGGCAAGATGCCTCGGTTAGTAAAGGTGTTTGCTACCAAGTTTGCAGACCTGAGTCCTAGTCTCGAGACCCACCTGGGTGGAAGAAGAGAATGGGCTTCCACAATTTTTTTTCTCCAACTTCCACAGCTGTCATGTGACACATGTGTTCAAACCCCTCCTCAATCAATAAATGACATGTACCGGAAAGAAAGGTACAAGGCAGGTTCCCGTTGAGTCCTCCTCTCGTGGGGAGTTTTTGGGCCCTGGATATGTGTGGATGACACAAACAAGCATGAAACAATCGCGGAAGACCACATGCGACAAAATGCAGCCCTGAATTTTAAGAACAGTTTTTTTGTCAATACAGGCCTAGTTTCCAAGGGGAATATTCAGGGAGAAAATGTGACTTGAGATGAAGGCTGGAAAATAAGAAGGAGGAGTTGTACAAGAAAGGAAGTCATTTTATTCAAGAAAGACAGCTCTTGCCCAATTGCCTGGGTGTAATAAAAGCCCAATCTAGTTACAAAAATACCACTCCAGTGAAGAGCTCTAATGAGGTTTCTGCCCCCCCCCCAACAGATGACCCGTTTATTTAAATACCATACAGCATTCAAGACTACAGGATTCCTTGGTGACACAGTGGAGCCGATCTCTGGCAGTTGGTTGTATGTAATCAGCGTAGGAACTGAGACCATTTCACGGGTAGTCAGCACACTGCTTCTAGGTGTAGTGTTCTGTTCTACTGGCCCGAGTCTGGCTTCTGGGTGTTTGGCCTTCTGTTTTTTTATAGAAGGCTGTTCCTGTGATTTCTCAGACCACTTCTGCACACAGCTCATAAAGTGGCTCACCCTGTTTACTCTGTGAGTCTGCCTTAATATCAGAGGCGCCTTTCTCGCACTCTATCTCATGGTGGTTAGTGGGATTAAATTTGTTCACAAAGTCCTTTGTGAGTCACTAACAGTAAACGTGGAGCAAATACAGAACATGTGCGTTTGTGTTATAGTCTGGGAAACTTTCGCAGGCTTGGTAAGAGCACGATTAGCTGTGGTCTTTGTGGATGTTAAACAAGAGAAAAATGGGGTGTGGGAGTGTGGAGGATGGACTCAGAATAGCAGGTCCACATTTAGAGGCCAGCCAGTTGGTCTAGCACAGTTTACGGAAAGGACAGTTTTTCTCAGGTGTAACATTGTCATGAATGAAGTTGGCGTTTGTATGTAGTTCTGCTTCTGGAGTCACGATTCTGTTCCTGCAGGCAAACATGGCTCATTTTTAACTCCATGATACACAGAATCTGACATGAATATGTTATGGGTCTATTGGGATGAACTGACACCTTAACAATACCAAATCATCTATGTTATTGCCAAGAAAAAGTTTCAAAGTTATAAACTTTAAAGTTGGGTTCTTTTAAAATTTCTCTTAATGTTCTATTCAAACCACTGGAGAAATTAAGTTGACTGTCTTATGCTTAATTCAATTACTTCTAGGTGTCTTATGCTTTTATTTATTTTTATAAATGATATTATTTTACTGTACTCCTGCTGGTCTTCTGATCATTTAAAGGCAATATTTGTAGAACTCTAAAAGACACATCATGCTTACACATAACCATAAAAATCTATATATGATCCTGTACAATTATAGCAAGATAACAGCAACTCAGTTTTTAAATGGACAACATAGAACAGGAATTCCCAACAGGATAGTTCAAAGAACCAATAACCATAATTTTTTTTTCTTTGAGAAAGAAACTTTGAAATCACAATGACATGCATAAAAATATCAAAGTGTACTTAAAATAAAAACATCTGATAATGTCAACAACTGTAAAGAACACCTGGAATTCCCATATTTATAACTTGTTGAATGCATCATTTGTGAACTCATAAAATTCATCACTGCCTCCTAAAGTTGAATGCAACAAACACAGAGCAGCAATTATGCTGCTGCATAAATATCAGTCATTTATACCCCTAGAGAAGTACCCAATGTAAGCTGGCAACACAGTGCTTCCGCCAAGTATTTATGGCTATATTACACATGATAATACAACACTATAAAACCTCCAAGATCTGCCATCGGGAAAACGAACAGTAGCAAGTCATATATCAGGATATAGTGTATTCTTTATACATACTGCTTCCTTATTTCAATATGTTGGAAAGTTCCCATCAACAAAATTACCTGTTTATGGATAATTATCCATGATGGCTAAACTTTGTAGCTGCAATGTAGATTGTAAGCTCTCCTCCAGGATATGTATTGTGTGATCCCATTTGTCCAGGAGAACTGGCCAGTGGCTCTAATAGTCAGGGCAGAGAGGGTGATGATGTGGGGAGGCATGAAAAGCCCTTCTGGGACGCTTTTACTATTCTACCTCTTAACTCAGGTAAAGAATACGGGTGTGTTCATTTTATGATAATTTCTCAGCTATCTACTTTTGAATTGTGTACTTTTCTCTGTGTGTTATAGCTCAATAAAACCTCTCACAACTACTATAGAAAATGGAACCTTTCTGGGTGGTGAATACATAAGAAAGTACCATTTCTTGATGAGAGAGACTGTATAATATTGGAGAGAAATAATTCAAGCTTCTATTGGAAGACGTTAATTATTTGTTTTTAATTCTTTGATATTTATTACTTGTTTACCTTTTAAAAATTATAAGAATTAAAATCTGAGCAGACGTGGGAAATCCTTTAAGTGGGGGAATGGGAACAATGAGGAAACAAAACTCTCAGTTTGATGACCTCATTTTTCAAGGCCCAGTGAAAGGTTTTCCGTATGTAGCCATGTGTGAGTGAGTGCGTATACATCCTGTTGTGCAGGCAGAAGCCGGAGTGCGGCAATGAGTTTCCTGAACTGTCCTTCTGTCTTCATCATTTAAAGATGCTGCATCCCCTCTCTGAATCTGAAACGAAGCCCCAGCCATGCTCCTGACTCCACCCATCTCCACTCACCCACCCTCACAGGTAGTGCTGGGTTTGCAGACACACGCGTGATCATGTCCAGCTTTTTATACAGATTCTGGAGATTTAAACTCAGGTAGCCATTCTTCCGTTGAAGGGCATCTAGGTTGTTTCCAGGTTCTGGCTATTACAAACAATGTGCAAGGTCCAAATCAGGAGCAGAAGGAGAGAGAGCACGAGCAAGGAACTCAGGACCACGAAGGGTGCACCCACACACTGAGACAAGGGGGATGTTCTATCGGGAACTCACCAAGGCCAGCTGGCCTAGGTCTGAAAAAGCATGGGATAAATCCGGACTTGCTGAACATAGCGGACAATGAGGAATACTGAGAACTCAAGAACAATCGCAGTAGGTTTTTGATCCTACTGAACGTACTGGCTTTGGGGGAGCCTAGGCAGTGTGGATGCTCACCTTACTAGACCTGGATGGAGGTGGGCAGTCCTTGGGCTTCCCACAGGTCAGGGAACCCTGATTGCTCTTTGAGCAGATGAGGGGGGGGACTTGATAGGGGGAGGGGGAGGGAAATGGGAAGCGGTTGCGGGGAGGAGGCAGAAATCCTTAATAAATAAATAAATTAAAAAAAATAAACTCAGGTAGCCATGCATGCACCTGCTAAGGCAACCCCCCCCCCCAGTTGAATTTTATCCATTTAAACTGATTTCACCAAATTTGGGGAAGAGATTAGTTTATCATAATATATTTCACATAATTAAGATCACTCGGCAGTTTTAATTGTACCACACATTTTGTATTTTTTTTTAACCAAATGCAGGACTGTGTATCATCTGTTGTCTGTTGCTTTAATTTGCTTCCTTTCTAGTGATTGTTACCTTACCTTTCAGAACTCAACTGAACAGAACTTTGTAGAGAGTTTTCCCTGATTCCCGAGGCTAAGCTTCCCTTTTGGGAAGTTCCTGGTCACAATATTCTTATTACAAAGTTAATTCCTTCTCCTGGTGTTAATTAGCAATTTACATGGTCTTCCTGCGGAGCTTCTAAATGTTCTGGGTTTGTTGGGTTTTATGTATTCATTTATTTATTTATGTGTGTGTGTGTGTGTGTGTGTGTGTGTGTGTGTGTGTATACTTTGGATAGTAGCCATACGACCCAAATCCTTGTTAACTCATGGATCTATTAATCCAAGTAAAGTTACCCCAATACATACCTGTATACATACATACGTACATACATGCACACAGAGCAACAAGATGCGGTAAGTTAAGCTGTTCTGCCACAGCTAGGCAGACATATGCAGATACCATTTACCTTCAGTAAAAGCAGAGCCCTCCCCCCTTCTTATCTGCGACCTACAATGCTGTGCTTTTCAGGCTCACATCAAAAGCCGCCGTCCAGCTACAGTTTATACTGGAGACTTTCAGTTGCCTTTGCAGGACTCGTTAAACTTGAGAGATACTCTTAACTGCCTGAATTGCATGTAAACAGCCATACATTAACGGGTCAGGTTACCATAGTTTAACTGGGCTCAGGTCCAACATACACAAACTTAGCATGTACATTTCCATAGCATGAAGATACTTTCCTGTTCAACAGAGTAATTAGGAGATGGGACAAGGATGCAGACAAGTTATGAGAATTCAATAGAGTATAATCTCATAACTTACGAATATAAAGTGTGATTTATGATGGAGTGTTGGAAGAGAGACATAGTGAAAATTTGGCAGACCGCCAGCTGAGAGTAGAGTGCCTGTGACAGAATTATGGGGTAAAATATTAGAAGGCGCTAATGTGCCAAAAGAGGGCGAAGCTCAAGTTTTATCTTGGTCTTCCTGTCTTTGGCATTTCATTCATCCTCGCCTATTGAGACGTGATTTCCAAACCTTTTCCCCTCTAGTCCAACTATTTTCAATTGACTATTTAGTCGTTAACTCTGTTATCAAATCTCTTAAAGACTTTTCTTTCATACTCCACTTACTTGTTTTTAATCAAGGACACTGTAATTTCCTGAATATGAGTTGCTTCGGATGCCAGCACAGGGCACATAGTAGGAACTCGTATGATGAGAGTTACAGCTGATCTGTCATTCCATGGTACCTGGGAACAATCAATCCTTGAGTCATGTTGCCATTCCCTTTGGGGCGTCTTCAATTCTGAGAAGGTTCATCAGCACATGATCCATGATCATGGTATTTTCTTATTTAAACCATATTTGCATAGTATCCTTTTTCTCTTTCTACAAACTGTTTGCGTACTGGATCACTATTTGGATGTTCTTTTTATTCTAAAAGCCCAAATATGGACTTTCAGATACAGAGGGATTTAATAAGTATCTGCAGGCCCAGAGGCAAGAAACAGTAAAGCCCCTCAGAATATACAAGGGCAGAAAAAAAAAAAAAAAAAAAAAAGATGGGCAAAGGTAGCCCTCAGGAAGAGGAAGTATGTGATTCTGTGTGCGAGCATGTACAAACTCTGTCAGGGATGTGGACTCCTTGAAAAGCAATGGCAGAGTCAGAAATAAAGCACTAAAAAAAAATCCTAACAGTTGTCTTTTTGACACTTTTCTGATTTGGAGAGAAAAACGGAGCTAATTATGAACTTTGGATGTAGTAAAAGATGTGTTAATGATCTACAGCAATGCTGACCCGGGGACTTTCTTCTGGGATGAAGCTGGCCATATGGTAGGTCCTTGTTACCTGTAGTTAGGGAACACTTGAAATATGGCTGGTGTAATTAAGAAGCTAAATTTTAACTTTAATTAATTGTATGGCCAATGGTGACCATATTAGGCAGCACAGACCTACAATCTGAAGTTCTCAAAGCTCACAAGTGTCTTTAAGCTTTTCTTAGGCTTTTAGTTTCAGTTATCAACGTATTGCAATTTTTCATTTAGGTAGCAATTCTCAGGGGAAATCTTGATTTCAGTATTAAATCCACCAAAACTCTCAAATATTCACATGTCAACTGTCATATTTCTCTTGTTCATTAGTACTAACACTCTTTATTGAATATCTACTAGATGATGCCTATTGATCATAGAAAGATGTAATATTATTAAAACTTAATATTCTTGCTATAAAAGAGCTTGTTTTCTACTAGGGAGATAACCTATATTGCCAAGTAATAGGAATCAGATTAAGAAAACAGGTGGACAGCTTATGACAAAAGATGCCGTTTCCATAAAAGTTCTCATAGGAAGAAGAGGTTAATGTGAGCAGAGACCAGAAGGGAGGGGAAAAATATGTAGAGACAGAAGGAGAAAGGGGTTTCTGGGAAGGATCATGTACTAAGTGCCTGAGAAATGGGTATGACTTATAATACCTTAATAAACGCTAATGGCTATGCTAATGTCCAATGCTCCTGCTACCATGGAAAGCCCTGCAGACACCCAAGATAAAGGGCCAGGTTAGTGTCTCGGGGCCATACTGCCGCTAGGGCAGTGGTGACATCTAGACCTAGCTGCTACAAAGGACCATGCTTGCATCCATGATCCTACCATGGTTGGGGGTGGGGTCTGACCTGAAGTGCATGTCCTACACTGCCTCTAATGGTCACATAGAGGCCCAGGGTCGGGGCCGCATCATGAGGCCTTGGGGATGTCTGGCTACCACTGAGCTGCCGGAACCATTCCCACCTGAGCGGCCATTCCCTCCGCTCAGAGCCTAAGTAGCTGCCAAAAGCCATGTCTGGGTCCATGATCCAGCCCCAACTGGGTCTGTGTTGATGTCTGTGACCAGTGGCACCTCAGGAGGCCTTGGAAATCATGCGAGATGAAATCAGAGGGTTATACTGAGCCAGTCCCACCTTCACTGCCTTGGGAAAGCAGGCCTTACCTCTAGCTGTCTGCCACAGCAAGAAAACTGGTCCCTGCTCTTGGGAGAGAGGCCCCCCACCTTATCACAGGTGAGGATGAACCTACCCTGAGGGCATACGTGTAGGGGAGATGACTCCACCGGAGCATCCACGGCAGGTGATCTGACCCGCTAACATCCAGGCCCATAACTGGGTCTTGGGTTGAAACATACTGGTGTCTACCCCATCTAGGTCCTGCTGGAGCTTTGACGGGACTGTTCCTGTGGAAAAATTCCTGCAAGATCTCTAAGGTACAGGATACTCTATAAGAGCTCCTATGAAGATCCGGTGCGGATGGTGTACCAAAAACCAGAGGCCTTGAACCAAATAATTGCAATGACAGTTGCTAGGCAAGTTGATGAAACATAGGGGTATACTATATGACACCCCGAAGCCTCCAATACCATCAGGATGGATGAAGAGGTAATGGAGAGTCAGGAGAGAAGGAGAGGCAGAGATTTTGCTGCTTTGGGATTGAATATTTTGTTCTGTTTTGGTTCAATGTGTTCTTTCTTTCCTTTTTTCTGTTTTGTTTTTGTTTGCTTGATTGCTTACTTTGTTTTGTTTTCTTTCATTGGGAGGATGCAACAGGGATGGAGGAATATGGGAGGACCCGGAAGTGAACAGAATTGGGGTATATGATGTTACCTCCAAGATTCAATAAAGAAGTTTAAAAAAATAAATACCAATGAGCCAAGGATGACACTAAGGTTTCTAACGGGTTTTGTATTTGGCATAAAATACCTGAAGACCAACTTCTCAGCACAAAGGAAATTTATTTTCTCCAGAGGAACAAAGGGCAGAGACGAAGAGACAAAGATAGGAGAGGACAAGGGAGAAGATGGAAAGAAATAAGGAACAGGGGAAAGAGATATTTATTTCTTCCAGAGGAGCAAAAGATTGTACAGAAAGGAGACAGCCGTGGCAGCTAGGCAAATGGTAGTTTATGATGGAAAAGGGGGAAACCATGTGTTAGGGTGAGGTGTTTAGTTTTAATTGGACAAGTTAACTAGTTGAGTCAAAGGGGATTTTTGATTGCTAGACTTCAATACTTTGATAGCTGAACCTTGGTTGTCAGTCTTAGAAGGAGGAAGTGGCGAAGTAAAAGAATGGATCTTGGTGGCTAGCTTTAGGAATGCAATCTAAAAGTTTTTAAAAAGGCAGAGAGAATGAGGGACAAGGGCAAGACCTGCCAGAGTCATACTTGCCATGACTGAGCTGGCTAGAGTACTTTCCGTTTCCGTATCTGAGTGAAGGAAAATGCCATCTAAGGTGAGAAAGTCATGTGTGTGTGGGGGGGGGGGGGCAGGGGTTGCGATGAATCTGAGCTTTTAAAAGTTAAATTTTAGATGTGTACATTAGACATTCTAATAAAAACACGGAGTAGACATGCAGGTTGGAGGCTGGAGACATGAATTGGTGAGCGTTGTCATGATGGTTAATTGTTACTGTCATCTTGACTGACATGAGTCACCATGGAAATAACATCTTTGGTGTGTCTGTGATAGTTGTTTTCAGAAAGATTTAAACAGGGAGGAAAAGTCTACTCTGGATATTGGTGGCACCATTGTTGCATGGCGAGGCTTTTTGTCGGGAGACAAAACACCCAGATAGGGAGCTCATGACAAACCAAAGTATGGATATCCAAGTCCATTTTGCTGAAGTGAATTTTGTTGGAGTTACATACAAGAATATGGGTGAGGAGTTAGTTATAGGAGCAGAAATAAGTCAGAGACAACTGTGTCACCAAAGCCCAGCTAATGTGGTTGACAGGTCACGAAATCAGGGACCACCGTGGAGTTCCCTGAACAGCCAGTAGACATCTAACAGGTTGGAGCATGTTCTTTCCAAGTCTAAGTACCCACCTAGACACTACAGAGAAATTCTGTGAGGACTGACAATATGGTGACCTGAAGGTCTCCGTTGTCTTCAACGTCTGTGTTTCTGTGTCTTCTGTGACACAGAAACAGCAGCAACCCCACCCTGGAAAAATCTTAGTAATAGATAAATTAGCAGCTTGGTGAATTTAAGGGTTGGCAGAAAATACATCCCTACTTTCTCCCTGGAGTCACCACCCAGATGGGCTATTCTAAGATCCCTGTGGACATCATGAAAATATTCCTTGTTCTGGGCTTCTCTCCTTTGAATCTTCCTTTTTTCCAGACCTCAATCCCACTACTCTCGTCTCTCTTTGCCGGTCTGCTGAGTCCTCCTTCCTCCCCTGTCCCAATTCCTTCTCTTTTCACATCCTTGGAACTTTGGGTGGCTCTTGAGAATACAAAGGAAAACTTACGATAGAAAGTAGTTTTCTAATTATTGAAATTGGTATTTCATATCATTAACTAGTATTATTTAAAACATCTCTTCATTTGTTTCTTAACAATGTACATTTTCATTTTTAGGTTAGTTTTAAATTTTTTATAAATGGAATCTCAGGCTCTTTGCTTATCAAATAAAGCCAGGAGACAGAAAATATTGAAAGGGGTGAAATACTTTGTAGTTTGGGCCAGAACTTGGGAAAGAAAAGTTCTTAATTTCTCTCAGCTTTTCTGGTAGGTAACAAGATCAACATTTAACAAAAATGGTGAAACAAAACCAGGAAATATGTCAATTCAGCTGTAAGACAAGTTATCAGAGCTGGAAAGAGGTGATTTCTTAGGTGACAATTCCTTTTCTATGTACCTGGGCTGGTCCCCAGCCTATGATTCTAAGAGAAATTTTAATTCCCTAGTGTATATATCTTAAGGGTCTCTATTGTTTTGGTACAATTTCAACCTTCTTGTCTCAAACCCAGCAGTTCCAACCACCTTTATTCCCCCACCTATATTTTTTCTCTGTAGCATTTATCACCTTTACCTCAATTGCCTATTGATTTTTCTTGTCATTTATTCATTATCTCTTCTGCTGAACATAAACCCCAGATGAGCGGTGGTTTATCTCTGTTTCACTTACTGATGCATCTTAAGTAAGTAGCATTTTGCCTGGATGGTAGTAGGTGATTGGGAAATGATTGGTAGCTCGATGAGTATTGTAGTTTCCACACACGAGGGGTAAGTAGATGTGTATGATAGTAGACACCTGATTTTGCCCCAGTTCATATACGACCCTAACTGGAACAGAAAAAATTATTCTTCCTATAGGGTCATTGAAATAAAGGATATCATATGACATGACCTTTTGTATGATATGTCTGGAAAGTTCTCAGTGATTCCCGGAATACAAGGGAGAGTGATATGGGTAAAACAAGCCATAGATAGATTTACCTCAAAAAATCTAAGTCCAGAAGAAAGCAAAGTTTCCTCTACTTCAGGGAAACAGCAAAATCAGCTTTCTGGTTATCCTTTCAACTGAGAAAGAAATAGTGGGGCAGACTAGGAAGAAAGGAACAGTAACCAGAGTGTAGTTTATAGATAGCTGATCACCCTAAAACCGCAGAGCCAGGCTGCTTAAGGAGAGTTTGGCTCTGTCTGCAAGACAGAGAAGAACCTCCTGTGGGTGGGAAAAGACGTAGAAAACTTGTAGAATTGCAAATACAATAAAAATGAAGCAAACACTGAGAACATTTCCCCTTAAATGATGTGATCTCTAAAAGTCAGACCATTCTCTGACATAATAAACACAATGTAAGCATCAATACAATGTTATCGGGAGCCTACCAGAAACGACCACGCAGACACAGTGTATAGCCAATTGAAGTCTTTATTCCAGCAGGCAGAGATTACACCCATTCAGGACTCATGTGTAGCTTTGGATGCTTACAGCAAGCGGGCTTTTAAAGGCAAAGAACACATCCTGGACTCTGCAACTCCGAAGCTTCAGGGTGAATAGGATTTTTCTTTTTAATTTTATTAAGTTAACAGTTTACCAGAGGCTAAACTAAGTTAGCTGGGGGATCTTGATCCTGGATTCCTAGAAGATTGTTTGGCAATTTTCTATGGGATTTTGCATCAAGAAGATCTAATTAGTTAAACCCAATATGGTCTCAGCAAGAATATAAGGTGGAGGAAGCTTTTTCTTTGTCACAATCGGAAACCAACATAGCCTAGACCCTGTTCAGAAACTATCAGCTGCCCCTTTGTGAAAATCAGTTTGTATTTTGTTGTAAGGTACTTTCAATATGCATTTGTTTCTAGGTTTTTCTTAAACTTGTATTGTTTTTAACAATTTTAAAGATCATAGTTTTTTATTTCTTTGTTTTTTAGAATGTCCAGCTTTTTTCCTTCTTATTTTGCATACTCTTAAATATTGTCCTAAGCATTGTAGGGCTCGGCAGCAGAAAGCTGGAGATCAACCTTTTTCAGGGTCTGCTGAAATTCTTCACATCAGCCAACTTAGACCCACTGCATGTGCCTCACCTTGCATCTCCCATGAAAACTGCACAAGGACCATGGATTTTTCTCTTTCCTTTCACACTGACAAAGCCTAGTGTCTCTCTGTGTGGACTGCATGTCCTAGAGGACCCTTCCTTTTGGAAACTGGAATTGCATAGAATTTTTAAATTTATTTTATTTATTTCACTATTATATATATATATGTGTGTGTGTGTGTGTGTGTGTGTGTGTGTGTGTCTGTGTGTGTATACACATGGATAATGTGCATCAATCATATTCTGCTGTTATCCTGCTTATCACCCTCTTCTTTGAACGCATGCCCTTTTCTTTGTCAGTGATTCCCTTTTCTAATTCCATGACTTTTCGCATGTGTGTGACTGACAGTATTTAACTAGGAATCTTGCAATAGCATGGGTGGGAGTCACTGACTTGATCAAAGACAATTTACCAGTGGTTATACCACTGAGGAATATAGCTCTTCCTTACCACCAACTAACTGCTTCTCAGGAAGGAGTGGGACTTCATGAGCCCCTTTCCCAATGTGTGATAGAATATACTGATCTTGGACAATTAATTAGCATTTAGGTGGCTACAATAGCAATACCATGTCTAGAAGACAGTGTCCCACAGCATTTCCACCCATCTTCCAGTTCTTAGATTCTTATTTTCACCTCTTCTTCCACAATGGCCCTTACACCTCAGAAAGGTGATAAGATATATGGTTTTTGACTGGAGACTCATTGGACTCTAATTCTCATTCCTTTGTACCTTTACGAGTCTATGCATTCACTAATGATCACTTCAAAACCCTGTGACCAAGGCTGAGCAAGTACTAATCTATGGGCACAAACAAATGTTTAGAGGGCAGTTTGATAACATGTCCATTCATCAAAACATTAGGTTCTTCCCAAAACCTAGAGCCTCCTACACCATTGCTTTTGACCAGGTTTATAGTGCCAGCCATAGCTTCTCTCCAGTGAAATGGGCTCAAGTCCAACCAGAGGGTGGCTTCTTACCCCATTATAGTCTTGCCACTTTCATATCAGTGAGCACAACTTTACAAACTGCATTATTTAATGTCAAGTACTTTTTGATCTGTTGGCCTTGCTGTACATGAATAAATAATAAAACATACATTTAGAAAACAGTTTTCTCATGATTAAATTCCATGCTTGTTATCTTCAATATATTTACTAATTTTATAGGAAAAATTGTATGTAATCACCACCACCCCCATCCATTGGTCTCTTACCTGCACAAACTTTCACCGAAGTTTAACTTTGTTCCCTGAAATGCTCAATACATTCATTGACAACCTACTTATTCCTCTAAACAATTGTTGGTTCTTCCATATAGTACATTTTACTTTTGCTATTATATCTTGAAAGTTTTTATTTACTTAAAAATGTCATCAAATATTGACAGTATTCTTTACACATCAATTGATGTGTATCACACCATCAGAAATGAATGTTGATCTTCTTAGACTCTAATAATAGATTAGGGGACTAAAACAAATATGGACCTTAGGGGTGCAGAGAAACAAATAACACTTCTATTTTACATTTTCATGTTATTAGAGGTTCAGGCCATTCCTTTTGCTGATGTGAAAACAAGTACTACATGGCCAAAGCTGATCACATGTAACGTGCATCAGAAATTACTATATAATTGTCTATCACTTGGTTTTTATGCATGATGATTATGCTAACCTATTGTTAATCTGTAAATCCTATAATAGACTATAAAAGGGAGAAACCCAGGGTAATGGATCTATTAAAAATTATGGACACATTTTTAATGAAGTAAAGCCAAGTTAGTATTGGTAAGCAATACTCATCTCAGAACTGGTGGCTATGGTTCCAAAAACAGACCACACAGATTACTAGATATATGCTTCCTAACCATTGAAAGATTCCTTTAAATGTTAGGGTTTCTATTATCTTGTCTTATAAATGCCCTTAAATCAAAAGGCATTTATATTAGTTGGAATACATGTAGCTGTAATAGCAAAGAACGCTGACTCATACAGGTTACTTAACATGAAATAAGTTTGAAGACAGCAGTCCTGAACCTCCCCCAGTGTGTGTGTGTGTGTGTGTGTGTGTGTGTGTGTGTGTGTGTATGCCTTCCCTACCATCCTTACTATGTTTACAACATGGCCATAAATGGTGGCAGCAGAGCTGATGGCCTAACATCTTATAACAAGATCCATTGGGATAAGAGAGGATAGCTCTTCCTATAGAATTCTCATTCATCTTGAGGAAGCATCTTCAAGAAGCCCCCAGCAGTTTCTAGCTTGATAGACAATATTGCTATCATGTGGCCAAGAGGAAACCCATCACTGGACAGAAGAATCAATACGTGATGATTGCCTCTTATCAACCATTATTCACTTTGTGGTGAGAGCTGAGTCTCAGCTTTCTTGAAGTTCAGGCTGGGGAAGGGAGAACAGATCTCAGGAGGGAAAAGAACTGGACTGAAAGTCCATAACCATTAGCAGCAAAGCTACACTGCCTGATAATATATGATATTAAGGTTTCTTTTTGATTCATTCAGAAATTTTATATATTACTTGAGAGTGGGGTTAAGATTTTAAAAAATATGTTGACCCAACTTCTCCCATTATTGAGTTCTTAGTGAAATGCCGTGGAAACAGTGATGATTAAAAATTCTTTAAAATACCACTCCAGCCAGGAAAGGGGGTAGACTAACTAAAGATCTTCACCTCTCTCTCCTCACCTCCAAATCCATTCCCCATGTAGATTATAATTCTGAAAGTTAGGGAAAGTCATTTTGATAGGGCTTACTTGTATTCATGTAGAAAAATTTATTAGGAATATCAACTTGCACACATAACAAGACTAAATGAGGTTTTGATTCATTTGTTAATTGGCAAACTAAGAAGGCTTTAAAAATTTTATGCAGGAAGCCAGAGACCTCTGTAGGATCAGGTGTAAGTCAGGGACCTTCGAGGGAGCAGACCCAAGCCAAAAACCTACTCAGGAGCAGGCCTTAGCCAGTAACCTCTGTCAGAGCAGGTCTGAGGCAGTGACCTCCAAAGGAACAGGTATAAGGGTGTGACTGCCAATGGAGCAGGCCTGAGCCAGAGACCACTGCGAGACTGCAACCTCCAGAAGCACCAAGTGACCTCCAGGGTGACTGCAACCATGGCCCTGACTGCACCACAAGGAGCAACCATCTGAGCTTTGGATCACCAGAAATACAGCCCCAACTAAACCCATCAGAGGAAAAGATAGGCAGACAAGGTAAGAATACTCTTAACTCAACAAAGAGCAACACGACCCCAACAAAAAATAATGGCTCTACAACAGCAAGACTTGAAGGAAATCTCAATACTGAACATCTATGCCCCAAATACAAGGATACCCTCATATGTAAAATAAACACTACTAAAGCTTAAACTCCACACATTAAACTCCACACATTAATAGTGGGAGACATCAACACCCCTCTCTCATCACTGAACAGGTCTGTCAGACAGAAAATTAACAGAGAAATAAGGGAACTAACAGATGTTATGAATCAAATGGACTTAACAGACATCTATAGAATATTCCATCCAAACAGAAAAGAATATACCTTCTTCTCAGTACCTCATAGAACCTTCTTGAAAACTGAACACACACTAGGTAACAAAGCAAACCTCAACAGATACAAAAAAATGGAATAACCCCATGTATTTTATCAGATCACCAAGGCTTAAAATTAGAATTCAACAGCAACATTAACTTCAGAAAGCCCACAAACACATGGAAATTAAACAATGCTCACCTGAATCATCAACGAGTCGAGGAAGAAATAAAGGAAGAAATTAAAGACTTCCTAAAATTCAATGAAAATGACCACACAAATTAATGGGATACAATGAAAGCAGTGTTAAGAGGAAAGTTCATAGCACTATGTGCCTATATAAAGGAAGTGGAAAAAGATCACGCCAGTGACTTAACAGCACACCTGAAAGCTCTAGAACAAAAAGAAGCAGACATATGCAGGAGGAGTAGAAGGCAGGAAATAATCAAACTGAGGGCTGAAATCAATAAAATAGAAACAACAACAGCAACAACAAAGCAATACAGTGACTGCTCAGTGCAATACAGTGCTCAGAGCTGGATACCTCAGCAGTCCAAATCAGGCACTGAAAGCCTGGAAATTCCTTGGAAATCTGGTATTGATTCCACATTTGGAAAACCAAAGAAGATGGAGTCTGAAGCAGTGGAGTGTGGCGGCAAAAGGCATAGGCACGACTGACCAAAACCAAACCAAGTGGCTTGGCACATGTTGCCTCCTTAGGCCTTTTTCTGCCCGACTCAATTGTTGGAAGTTATTATCCATTTGAGGGTTTGTCTTTCCCATTTACTTAATCCTCTCCTGTGGACACCCCCACAGAGGTGTTTTCCTAAGGTAATTCTAAGTCCTCCCCAGGTGACAATCATGACTATAGCACGTGCCAGCTCTAAACTTTTCTCCCACTATTAACGCTAGAATGAACTGTTACATGACCCAAGATTAGCAAGCATGAATTGTTAGAACTACAGACCCAAGCCCCTCCTTGATTTTCCTCCTGCAAATTCTCATGGCGACTCAAAATTAAGTCCGACACTTTGTGTTTCTTCATTCATGCCAGGCACCATGTGCCTCCCGTTTCAGAGCTCAGCACCACCTGCTCCCCGGTGCTCAGGCTGGCATGCTTGCCGTTCCTAGTTTCTTCTTCAGCCCCATAAGCAGCAGACCTCACTGACGGTGCTCCCTTAATACCACACTGCCCACTTCCCTTATTTGAAAATATCGTATTTTCTCTGAGTGGATGCAAACTACTTTCACATTTATTTTATTTTATTCCCACCCAGAAGTTCTACATGGGAATTAGAATCTGACACTCCCTTACTTAAAGTATGTTAAAAATTCATAGGTGAATGTCCCACTGGATGTCTCCATACCCATGCACTGATTGGACTCAGGGGGGAAAAGAAGAAGAAGAAGAAGAAGAAGAAGAAGAAGAAGAAGAAGAAGAAGAAGAAGAAGAAGAGGAGGAGGAGGAGGAGGAGGAGGAGGAGGAGGAGGAGGAGGAGGAGAAGAAGAAGAAGAAGAAGAAGAAGAAGAAGAAGAAGAAGAAGAAGAAGAAGAAAAGAAGGACATGGGACATGAAGCTAGGAGGGAAATAGGTTGAGGGGTCCCTGGGGGTGTTGAAGGAACACAGTGAGGAACATGGATATGATCAAAATATAATGTATATATCTATAAACATTTGAAAGAATAAAATTATTATTTGAAAAAGCCCCAATGGATACTGATAATTGGGGATGTCATATTCTTGCTCTGTTGTCCTATTTTGCCTCATCTAATGCCACTTTGTGCCTGAGTCTCAATGTCAGCCCAAGTGGTCCCTCGTTACACCAGCTCTCTCCCGAATATTCGTGTAAGTGTGGCTGTACAGGAGCTGCAATCCCTTAGCCACTTTCCTTTGCCAGATGCACTTTTATGTGCGGTTCATGTTTCAGTTTCCATGGGCTCTGTTTTAGAAAACTAACCAGACCTCCCTGTCTTCCACCTAACAGCACATCACTGTATGGATCATATTAGCTGTTTACTACAGCTTCACTCTATGAATGGTTGATTGGATGGCTCTTCTCGCTTACTATTCTACCGTGATTTCTCTAATTTGTTTTTCTATATGTATAGTTACCCATAGAGTAGGGTTAAAATCACTGTGCAGAATAACAGCTCTCAAACATAGCTAGAGTATATTTTTTCATAAATTGGTCAATAATTTCTTGTCAGTATTGTAGACTATACATTATATTGTCTTGGCTATGTAAGAAAAATCATTTTAATATTTTTGTTTTTCTTTGTAAAATCTCAGAGTTACTGTTAAAGAATAGTGTCTGAACAAATTAGGACAGTATACCCAATTATTTTCTGATCCATCATTCCTATAGAAACTGATAACTATTTCATAGGAAAATGTCATTGACCTAAAAGAATCCGTGAACTCCAATTCTGAGTGTGTTATCTCAAATCCCTTTCTAAACTACCTGAAGATGAAAGGCAACTTTTAGAACTAGAACTTTTAGAACTATTCAGTCAGGCACAGGGGTGCCTATTACAATCCTTAGCACTGGAAAGGTGGAGGCAGGAGGATCGGGAGGAGTTAGAAACAGTTGGGCTACAAGAGTGAGACCCAGTCTCAGAATAGGAAAACAAAAACATTTAAATTTCATTATTTCGTTATTTTTGGAAAATTAAGGCAAACCAAAACAAAACAACAAAACCAAACCAAAACAACAATAACAAAACACAAAACAAAACAACAACAGCAACAACAAAACACCACAATGCACCAGCCAGAGCGCCATTTCTGTATATCATAGAAGCTTTTGTACAAAGTTTTCCTTAACGTGTTATTTTATGTAACCGCTGTCTGTCTACCACCAGACCCAGACATATTTAGGATTCATATAGTGTGGAAGAATTATAATTTGATGACAAAATGAACCAATCTACTCACTGTCTTTGTGTCCTAACTCCAGTTTATTTTAGAACTTAATAAATCATATGAGGAAACTGTTAGAGAAATTTACGCAAAACCACAAATTGTAAGAACAATTTTTATACTGTAGAAACTTTATGAGAACTCAATTGACTTAATGCCTATATACCTAAAACAATGGAGAGAATATTCTGAATCTTAATAGAATAAGGTTGTTCCAGCACAGGAACATTTTCATCTGTGTGGTTGCTCTAATGAGGAAATCACAGTCAGCATAAGATCTAGGCCACAACGCATGGCTACATACTCTACTCCACCAAGTACTGTTCCTATAAACAAACAGTAAAACACAGTGGCTGAGGTTCTCAGGGAGGTCACATGCTGTCCCTATACCCCTATCTCTAATCTACCCAGAATTTCTCCAGTTATATTATATGATATATAAATATCATATTTTCTACAATCCCTCTGTAGAGCCTTGAGCAAGACTTTTAGCCACCTTAGGTTTTATTTTCTTAACTGTAATATGAGAAAGTGGACTTGAGTAGCCTTAACCTCCTAATAGATTTGTGATCATGGCTTGATTTGTAGCTTAATAGGAAGCTGAAAACTGCCCATCTGGAACTCATTAAGAGGAATTAATTTTATATGCGCTGTGGAGGGCAATTAAACATTTGACCCACATTCCTTTGTAGCTTGTCTTCAAGGTTCTTACCTGAGAAATGGTTTATATAATCTCCTGATCATTCCACCCAATTAGCTATTTCTGCAGCACTTAACACTGGTGCCAACTTTCCTGACAAGGAAAGAATAAAAAAAAAATCATATCACTTACATTTTAAAAAACTCAGGAAAATTAAAAGAGACGCTTTAAGTAACTTTTGGATTGTTTGCTGTTGTGCACGCTGTGCTGTGCTGGGAACCCTCCTTCCCACCTCTGGAGCTCCAACTGCTGTTTGGTAGCTAAATCAAGTAGCCTGTAACTTCTACCCTCCGAGCCTGGGGGATTCTCTGGGTCCTTTGGAAGAAGCCATGTGACAGACTGCAAGTTCTGTGCTTGCCTTCAGTCCTGTGTGCCCTATAGGGAAAGGGAAAAGACGCAGACAGTCATTCATTAACAAATTGAAATTTCTTTAAGGTGGCAAGTGGGCTATAAAATCTACTTATCGAAATTTTTCTTTATTAAGGATATTTTATCGGTTCATTCTAACTGATGGATAAATTGTTACTATGTGCATTTTGATTTTAGGGCAAAGAATGTGGAAAGGATATTTTCCAAAAGGGAAAATTTTACATGTATAAATTGGTGATTAAATTTTAAATGTGCTTGTAGATATTGAGTCAGAGTTTCAACTCTTACACAACTTTAAATGAAAGTGATTATAGTTGATTTTTGATAATGAAAAGTTTCCAGTATAAGAACAAAAGTAGAAAAAAAAATAAAAAATAATGAAGGGGTGATTTAGTGACTTTATCTCAGTCTGGGAACAAACCTTGTGGCCATAACAGGAGACATTTCTAATTTATTACCCTCCCCCTGTGAGGGCTTGTGTAATCAGTATTATCAAGACAAATATATAATTATCTCGGTAATTGTATTGTTCTAAAGAATTTGTCTGTTTTTAGCATTTTCGTTAACCCACAGTGAGCATATAAATACTGAACTGAAGAGTGTTGCCAGGTACTGAGCCATGACTAATTTATTACATGTAGAATTGGCTCAACACTTAAAAGGTGTTAATTGTACCCAGGCCACACAGCTCTAGTTGTGAAGATAATTTGGTGGCCCCTTATCAAAGCATGGAAAGCCCTCGGTTGCTCTGCAGTAGAAGGGCAGTTCCTTGCAAGTCATCAGCAGATGGTAATGGACTCTTGGTGTTCTAACTGGTAAATGATGGTTGCTCTATCACCATTAAGGAGAGTCATTTCAATTAGTAATAAGAAAAAAAATAAAAGTTTTGTTTCATAATGTTTTGACTTGCCGCCTTTTAGAAAGAGATTAGTGTGGCAAACAAGAATATAAATTGTTGACTTAAACGCTTATTGTCCTCATCAGCACGCCAGTTCGGAGTTTTATGGTGCCTACCCTAGATGAGACCAATAAGTGTAGGGAGGAGGTGAGAAATGCCAGTCAGTCATCCTTCGGTGAGGATGTGAACTAGGGTTAATATTTGGAGCTTAGCGGACTGAGTGCAGAAGTGGAGGACGCCGGGCTGCTATCACAATCGGCTGCAGGGTAGTAGCTGGCCTGTCACAGGTGTTCCGCAGAGATAGTGGGCTAAAGCTGGTCTCCCAGCAAGAGCCAAGCTGTGTTTTTTATTTAATCAAGATCACTTACATGTTCCACAAATTGATCCCGTTCATGATACAGATTATTAGCATTTCAAGTAGACTCCTATGTTCTAAAGCAGAATAAGTAAATATGAAATCTTTATCAGATGAGGGGTTTATTAATGCTCATTTATCCTTTTGTTCTCTATAGTTCAGTGGGCACAAAATGCACCCATTGATATTTATATTTGTATTGCCTTTATTCTTTTTACTAACAGAACATTTTCATGAATCCAACAGTTATCTTTTAAGAATAAGAGCTGAGCTTTATTAAGCCCAAATTCTGGCCTAAATACTATTTTAGCTTTCTTTGAGTTGCTGTTTTCAATTTTTATAATAACACTATGAAATGGGTTTTAGTTTTAATCTCATTTTTCCAAATAGGAGAACTAGAGTTCAACGCAGTGAGGCAGAGTTTGCATTCCTAGTAGCACGAATTCTTGAGACTCTGAGGTAGTCTCAGACTATTCCTGATTTTATGTTTTAGATCAAAGTTAATAGAGTGCACTTCGATGGAAGTTGTTTTATTCTACAGCTGCTCATGGCTATGAAATATATTTTCCTTTTGTGCAATCAGGAAACAATTTCTCTCCTTCACCCTCTCTCAGAAAGAGAGAGAGAGAGAGAGAGAGAGAGAGAGAGAGAGAGGTAGATAGACAGATAGATGATAGATAGACAGATAGATGATAGATAGATAGATAGATATGTGTATATCCATCCAAATCAAACATAAGTACACATATGTATACACACACACACAGACACACATGTTTGGAGCCAAGACTGGTGTAAATTAAAATGAAATTTGTGAAGAATATGTAGGGCTTAGAAAATCCCAAATGCATAAATTCTGACTAAGAAACTTGGGGCACACACAGCACCTGACTATTGGAGGACTGTGGAGACTGACCGCCCTTATAGTTAGGTCTTTGACGATGGCTGTATTGATCACCTGTCCTGAAAGAAAGTGTCTAAGTGAAAGTATAATCTGTAACATTAAAATCGGTGCCTAACTCAGTCAGCTTTGACTTCATTCCTTGGTTGGTGATGAATTATGTGCTTGTGAGTCAGCGGCTGGTTGCTCATAAAATATTCAGGAAATGAAATCTCTAGATGCGAAGTACGAGAAAGAGAAGGAAAACTTAGCTCTCCTTGCTCTTCTGTGTTTTCTCTGCACTTCTACCTGTAAATAATATAGGGCTCCTAAAATGGCCTAGATATAGTCTTGTAATTTGAAAATATGAAAATTAAATCTTTTCTTTTTCTGCCCATATGTTTACGTATTTGACATCCAGCTTGATTAAGTATTAAAAGTTACCTTAATGGGAAAAAAAGAGCAGAAAAAAAAATCAAGAGGCAGCTTGAGGTATGTTGAAAAGGGGGTAGAGGAAAAACTTGAACAGTGACCATGGAGGTAGGCTTTGAAAACAGTGGGATTTTCTAAATAGTTATGACATAGAAAGATATAGAAATAAAGAGGAAAGGAGCGTGAGATGGGAGAGAGATTGAACTTTTTGGACTATGTATAAGACAAAAAATGAAGCTTTGCTTAGCTTCTACATGAGAGACATTTAACTGTGTAAAATTGCCTCTTTGTAAATTTGATAAAAAAATGCTTCTTACTTAGAAAATAGCTATATCCTTGTTTTGTTTGTTTGTTTGTTTTGTATAGCTTAATGGCACCAAGTTTGAGCATTTTCCTGTTTTCCCTCTATAGTACAGACTTTCTCTAGATTCCTCCTAGTTTAGCTTCCTCGTCACCCAGCAGATGTCCCTGTACAGTTTTGGCTGGATTTTCTTGGAAAGATTCCTAAATTCTTTCAAGTTCTAATTATCCTGCATGTTTAGTTTGCCCAAGTGGCTACTGAGTATTCTAGAGAACCATTCTTTAAAAGCGTACTCCCTTGGACTACCATCAGCAGGTCACCTGTATTCTGCCCTCCGCTTGTTTCTGCTCCTCTAGTTTGAGCTAAGACTGTCCCTGGTTCTGAGCTTTCATGAATATTTAGGGCTTCCGTCCTTATTGTCCTTCACACTTCAGGAAACATCTCCACCATTGTGACGGATTCGTCTATCTTTACTCCTGAGGCCCAATGGGCAAAAGATTTTTAAGATTTTGTTTGCTCTGCTCAGTGCATACACACATATATACACACACACACACACACACCTGCAAACACACACATATGCACACACACGCACACAGGTACATGCATACCCCCTTTTCTTCTTTAGAGGAAGATCCATCCAGTTCACCAAAGTCACATCCCCAATTATATCACACTTCAACCTTTCTGATGGGCACAAGTCCTCCTTTGCCTCTGATGAGCTACCTCCAGCTTGTGTGCCTTTGCAGCTTGGCTTCTCTTCCTCTCCTTTCACATGGGTCACAAGCTCTTTATCTCAGGGGCAGCTTGACTTGTCTCTAGAGACTAACATTAGACATTCATGTCTCCATAGCAAAACAGTTTGGCAACTAGCTTTCATTGCAATCAAGTTATTTGATTTTTTTGTTATGGGAATTTTTTAAATTCCTGACATAAGAATCCTTTCAATTGGCTTTTGAGGTAAAATTGTACATTTGGAAACAATAAAATGCTTCCAGTTTGGGAAGCTAATGATAATTCTATCCACCTAAGATCTGTGTCATTTTTGTCCATCAGGAAGACATGCAGTTTGTTGTTAGTGTTGTTTTAGTTTCTGTCATCTTGAGATTCTGATAGATAATTAAGAGCTGCTGTCAGATACAGAAAGAAAAGCAAACTGATGATAACACCACAGTTGCGAAAGGACAGCGAGTAGCTTCATGTCTGCAAGGCGTGTCCATCAGAGAGCCGGTCCCTTCATCTCCATATAGGCTGGCTGAGTTGAGGGACAGGAAGGCTGTATACTTATATGAGCACAGGACAGTAGTAACTTCTTTATTTAGGAGCTCAGGCAGTGTTGAGATCAGTGGGAGCCTTGCTTTAAGGTATAACATTGTTTAAAGCTGGATTTTCAGCCTGTCTTTTCCTGAAAGATTCACTTTTATAAGCAGTATTTGACTCTGTTTAGGACACATGTGCAGAGACAGAATGATTTCACCTTGTGCAGCGAGGCAGCACCAAGGATCAGGCACACACACGCAGATCAATCATTTTCCTAGGATTAAACTGGGCACTCTCTTTTATCATAAGATAAATGTTAAAAACATAGAAAATAGGTCCAAGACTTGTGGGTTCTTCTTGCAGTAACTGTGAGTGTGACCCCAAACGAAGAGGAATAGAGAATTCGGGGGCCCCTTTTTCCAGAATGGAGTTTGGGGTGTATTGAGAGTGAGATCGTGATAGGGCGAACCCTGGGAGGATTAGCTGTGGAAGGCAGGAAATGCTGCCTAAGGATTTCTGTGTTTGGAGCCAGGCATGTTGGTTGACAGCTATAGTCTTAAAAATCCGAGGCATGGGAATCACCACAAGTTTATTGTCATTCTGAGCTAAGAATGAGTTCCAGGCTATCCTGGGCTACAGAGTAAGGCCATGTAGCGAAACAAACAAAGAAAGAAAAAGAAAAGAAAACCAGATGGAAAAAAGCAAACATACAGTCATCTTGACATTTAGAAAATACTCAGGAAGTACCCTAAAGACTGCTCAGTGAGAGAGGACGGCCATGCAGGAATATAAAGAAGAGCAAATGGCCAGGGGTCAGGGCATCTCACAGGGCGTCCTGCTGCAGTGTGGGAAGGTGGTCAGGCAGCATTGATTACTTTTCCCGGTAGACTGCAGCTCTACCTCACTAATCAACTTCCTGTAGGCACAGCATCCACAGGAGCATGAAGCCCAGTTGCCTTCCCATTAAACACGGACTGCTTCTGCTAAGTCAGGTGAGCCACTCGCCATGTGTTTCCCCAGCAGGACCCATAAACATGGTCAGAGGATGGTTTGGGAGCCTGTTAGGGCTACACTGCCACCTCATTTCCAGCACAACTCTGGCTCCATATGGCAAAATCCATGATCCCAAAGTGATAAAGCCAGTTTGTCTCATCCAAACTACCAGAGCAGCCTGATTGAGGATTGAAACAAAAGGATGACCCTCAACATACAGGTTATTATTGTTTTAAAGCGTTATTTTTAAATGTGTTTTATTCTTTCCATTGCACTGTTAAAACTCAGAGTACAGTTATTATAACACATACACACCCATCCTTTTAACCAATCTGGGAAATAAATCCTACTAAAGGGAACTGTCTACAAAGCCGGACCTTGAGAGGACTTCCCCGGGGGATCAACTCCCATCCTAGATCATGAAAGCTAAGGAGAAGCTGCCAGTCCTACAGTTTTCTTAGATGGAGCTTTAAAAAGCTCCCCAGTGCCACCCTTTATGGTTGATGTGATCTATGTCCAACATAACTAAACCTCAGTGCCCACATTACTAACCTCACAAAAACTTCTTGTATAGATTTTGTTTGTTTTCCTAAACTGCATCCCGAGTTCTCAGAGTGAGTGGGGCAAATGCCCTGACCTTAGTGTCCCTAAGCTGTGAGCAGACTTTGCTTCCCTCGGACTTCCTGGACACCAGCTTCTCCCTCCCTGTTCACTTGCTCATAGATCTGCCACTGGTTCCTTGCTGTCTTCACCACGCCCACGCCTTTCACCTGCCCTGCGTTATTGCGGTTCCCTCCATCATGCTAGCACTTACGAAGGAATGGATACAGATTGTTTGCATACTTCCTGTGCATTTTCATGAAGTGCTGTTTTAGTAGATGTTAAGTTGAAAATTAAAAGGAATCAGGATGAGTCCATAAGGTATAAATTATTTTTTTGCATTTAACTAATTGTCATATTCCAGCACTGCCACAAGGAATCATTTCTCTCTTATTGGAAAGAATTGCAAGCACACAATTATTCACTGACACTTTAGGCATTGTCTCAGTGAGTGTGTGTGTGTGTATGTGTGCCTGCACATGAGTGTGCATGAGCATGTGTGTGATGGCAACAATTGTAACAAACTCCCAAAAATGTGATGTTCATTTTTTTTCCTTGAACAGATGAAAAGTGATTACAGAAAGGAAAATAGTAAGAATCACCAAGAAAACAAAGCAAATGTTAAAAACATTAAGTGACAGGTAAATAATTTGGCACCTTATCTGCATATACGCCAAGTAGGAATTTTGAAATGAAAGACCTTCCCATACTTTCCTAGCTATTTTGTACTCAGGGTTTTGTGACACATGCCAAACAGCTGGTAGATGCTAACACACCCATGCACGCACTCACTCCCCCCGACACACACACACACACACACACACACACACACACACACGGCCAAAGACAAGCCTAAAGACTGCTATCTGTTATAAAGAGCAAAGTGCTAGCTGATGTTTTCAAACATATTTCACTGAGGTCTAAAATTCATCTCAAGACGTCGCTTTAAGTGAAAAATCTCACAGATATTTTTAAATTTGGAGGTATTTTCCATTCCTTCAAATTAATATAAGAGTTGGGAGAGGGGGAGAATGGGGGGAGCTTGGGGAAGGGGGAGGATTGGGATGAAGGAAGGTTGGATGGGGGAGCATGGAAGCACGGTTCTTAGTTAAGGGAGCCACCTTAGGGTTGGCAAGAGACTTGAACCTAGAGTGGCTCCCAGGTGCCCAAGCTGAGGTCCCCAGTTAGTTCCTTGGGCAGCTGAGGATGGGGAACCTGAAATGACCCTATCCTAGAGCAATAATGACGAATATCTTGCATATCATCATAGAACCTTCATCTGGTGATGGATGGAGACAGAGACAGAGACCCACACTGGAGCACTGGACTGAGCTCCCAAGGTCCCGATGAGGAGCAGAAGGAGGGAGAACATGAGCAAAGAAGTCGGGACCACGAGGGGAGCACCCACCCACTGAGACAGGGGAGCTGATCTATTGGGAGCTCACCAAGGCCAGCTGAACTGTGACTGAAAAAGCATGGGATAAAACTGGACTCTCTGAGCATGGCGAACAATGAGGGCTGATGAGAACCCAAGGACAATGGCACGGGGTTTTGAACCTACGTAATGTGCTGGCTTTGTGGGAGCCTAGCCAGTTTGGATGTTCACCTTCCTAGAAATGCACGGAGGGGGGAGGACCTAGGACTTACCACAGGGCAGGGAAATCTGACTGCTCTTTGGGCTGAAGAGGGAGGGGGAGAGGAGTGGGGGGAGGGGGAGAAGGATGGGAGGAGGGGGAGGGAAATGGGAGGCTGGGAGGAGGAGGAAATTTGTTTTTTTTTCTTTTCTCAATAAAAAAAAGTTAAAAAAAAATATAACTATAAGATGTAAGCATGTGAGTCCAAAAGGTTATTAAAGCAGCATCGCATAAAAACTATTGGCCTTGTGCCATCTCAGATAGGCTTTGGCAAAACCATAATGAGCGCAAAAGAGAGCATGTACACGGTTAACTAAGATGTGAATTTGCAACGGTGATTTCAGCACAATAAATTTTCTCGCAATTCTTTCTATTCCATGCAGAAAAGCTACCTTTGGGTTTCTTTAATCACTGCTGATGAAGGCAGAAGCACAGCAAGTCAAATTGAAGGGCTCTTTGCTTTCCATTCACAGGTTACTCAAGTAAGGGATGAAAGCTCGGCATGACTCAACACAGCCTTTACTCTTTTATGCAAATATGATCTTTCACATGCCTCGAAATTCCATATTCTATTCTCAGCTTTCCATTTCCAGATTTCCAAGCAAGTATGTAATAGGTTCATTGAACAGAAGAGCCAGGTCATTTAATTTATGGATAATGTTCTTAGTAGAGACATACAAAACAGTATACGCCACTGTGTGTGTAGGTATGTGCATATGGAAGTCAGGGCATTGCTAGCATTGGTCCTTGCCTTCCTATTAGTTTGAGACAGAGTCTACTCTTGTTCACTGCTGTATATTCCTGGCCAGCTTGCCCGTGTTTGGGTCATTCTGTCTCCACTTCCCATCTCCCTGTAGGAGTGCTAGGATTAAAGACAGGTGTGTTACTGCACCTGAATTTATATGCAGGTGTCTTAGTTACATTTCTATTGCTGGAATAAGACTCCATGACCAAGGCAACCTGTAGAAGAGAGTTATCTGGGGCTTACAGTTTCGGGGGGTCAGAATTCGTGATAGTAGCATGGGGGTAACAGGCGGCAGGCAACTGGAGCTTGATCCACATGCAGGACTGAGACAGAGCACACTGGAAACAGCATATGTCCTTTGAAACCCCAAGGACTGTCACACCTCCAAGTCCTCAGCTCCTAATCCTTCCCAAACAGTTCCACCAATGGGAACTAAGTATTTAAACCTATGAGTCTAAGAAGGACATTTTCATGCAAACCACCACAGTAGGTTTTAAGGATGGGAACCCAAGCTTCCTGAACCATCTCAGCAGACATCAGGATGACTGTAATCTGTGGTTTTATATAGTTGTTGTACTGGGCTTGGAGCCTGTTGTGATTTCAGTGATGAATGTCTCCCATAGGCTCATGGATTTGAATACTTGGTCTCCAGTTGGTGGAGTTTTGAAGGTTATGGAACTTCTGGAAATAGTATGTCACCAGGTTTTTGATAGTTTATAGCCATGTTTCACTTTCTCTTCTCTCTCTGTGCTTCCTGTGTGCACATGAAATGTGATCCCTGCTACCTGGCAGCTGCACTTGTCCGTGCCATCCATGTAGTGCTGATTTTAGAGACCAGAAAGAGTCAATGTTTACAGTGTCACAAATTCTTCCTCTGGGATTCGAAAGAACTGCAGGGACCGGGCAATGGATAGTAAGGTCATTTAATCCCTAAAGGGGTTGCAACCTACAGGTCGAGAACTGCTGATCTAGCTCATGGATTTAATTTGCATTTCTTTGATGTCAGATAATATTAAATGTCTTTTCAGGTGTTATTTGACATTGACAGTTGACAATTATAATGACTGTTTGTGTAGGCGTTTGTTGTTTTTATGGAGTGTGCGTGTGTGTGTGTGTGTGTGTGTGTGTGTGTGTGTATGTGCTGCTTTTAAAGACCAAAAAATATTTTGATTAACCCAGGCTTGTAAAGACTTTCTTGTATATTCTGTGTTTTGGAGCATGGTTTTTATACTCTAATCTAGGATCTTTTTTTTAAATTTAGGGTGGAAGATGAATGTCAAGAATTTTGTGTGCTCCATATAGATATCCAGCTGTTCTAATTTCTTTGGAACATATGGGTCTTCTCATTGAATTGCATTAATAACTTTGTTTAAAGTTAAATAACTAACCATGACCCATGCCAACTGCAGCATTGTTCATAACATCTAAGATACAGAGCCACTGGGGTGACTCATGCTTTAGTCCAGTCTACCCGACGACAGAATGCTACATGCTGGATAGTCTGTCCTGAACAGAAATCTATTGGGTTTTAGTTCTGGAAACTGAGACGTACCATGGTGATGGCTCCGGCATCTGTCAAAGGTCTTCTTCCTGCAGTGTCTAATGGTGGAAAGACAAAGAGAAGGATCAGGAGAAACTAAATTTTGAGTCTTTTAGTAAGAACCTTTCTCATATGTACAGATGTATGTGTATATGTAAATATATAACATTAATCTATTCACAAGAATGGTGCTCTCATGACCCCAATCCTTTCCTTCTCAACATTATTTCATCATGGGGTAAGTTTTCAACACATACCTTTTGGGGAGCCAGTTAAAACTATAGCAAATGGACAAAGGCTATGTGATGTATATGTATACATATTTACTTATATGTAATCTGTATAATTTTAAGTAAATATAAAATATTATGATTCTGTGAGGTTTTATCAAACATTTTGATATTGTCATTCATTCTTCCTTTTTCTTCTGTATTGACTGCTCTCCCTCCTCCTCAGTTGGGGACCCCTTTTCAAATCATCTCTACCCTGCTATTCTCTTTCAAGTCCATCTGCTCTCCTCCCCCAGAAAATACTTTCCTGTTTCTGTGCTTACCCAATGTTTTATACACACATCTTAGGATTTGGGTCCAGGAACCTCAGATGAGAGAGAACATATGGCTTTCTTGTTTCTGGGTCTGGCAATACGCTCCTCATAAGAGCCATAGACTAACGAATCCCCAAATACCAAGCAGAAGAAATTTCATTTCAAATGGCTGATCAAGGTAGTCCAAGTGACTCTTCAAAACAATATAGATTATCAATGTAGCCTTCAGTGCCTCTTAATGGTTGAAGGTGGGCCTATTGCTGCCAACGCAGCACATGTAGGATACAGGGCTCAGATGATCTGAGCTACATCTAACCAGATTTTCTTTCCAACTAGCCTCTAGGATTCCAGCATGTTTGCACTGTGCCAAGGAATGGAAGCAGTTAAACAGTCCCACACAGCCTCATCACCCATGGACCATGACAATTACCAGCAAGATAGGTACAGTAATGCAAATGTCACTTATGTGTTGGTGATAACCAACAGCTGTCTAGTTGGACTTAAGACCCACTCAATAGGAAGAAACCCATGCCTAGTACTGGAAACCTAGCCAGATTTCCAGTCTTGTGAGGTCACAGGCATTAGAAAAAGACTTTATTACCGCCACTTTGCTCTGTCAGCTTTCTTAACAGCTTTCTAAATCTAATAGAAAAGATACCTGCAATTAAGAACGGTTACCACCCCTCATCAAAGAAGCCTGACTTTACACAAATGGAGATGATCAAAGAAATCCACAACCAGACTCAATGTAAAGATCAGCAGATTGTAAGGAACCCAGATTCAACAGATGTGTGTCTAGATCACAGTTCCTGTATCTACTGGTCATCTATGGCTCCTGCATCTATGGCTTTTGCATCAATGACTCCTATATCTAGGGAACATTATGCAAGAGGGGGTGGAAAGATTATAAGAGCCAGAATAAAAGGAAGTCTGCTGTGAGACAGTGTCTCAGAGAAATAGCAACACAAGCAAGACCGTAACAATGGCAGTACAAAGGACATGCGGCCATGGAAGGAGAAAAGCTTCGTGGGATCTCACTCTGGACAAAGAACTCGAGGTAACAAATGACTGCTGGGAGGATGGGCATTAGTGTCTCCTGGGGACGAGCGCTGTTATTGGATATTCAGTGCAGACTGCTCAGACTCGAAGCCACATACACACCACCAACAAAAATGGACTCAGCAGGCAGGTTGACTTGTATGTATGTATGTATGCATGAATGTATGTTTGTATTAATATATATTTAATATATTATATTTATTATATTTATATATTTATTATATATTACATATATATTTAACAATATTAAAGAAAAATGACTGTGAACTTGAGAGTTGGAGGTCAAGGGAGGGTATGTAGTGATATTTCATTTGTATTTTAATAAACAAATCTTGCCTGAAGATTAGAGCACAAAACAGCCACACTAGTCTGTAGTAGGAGCTGCAGGCAGGCCTGCTTTTCGTCCCACCCGGCTCCCACATGGTTAGCTTTTTACACCAAATAAGAACCCGGTCTGCTCTTTGGACTGATGAGAGAGGGGGAGGGATATGGGAGGCGGTGGCGGGGAAGAGACAGAAATCTTTAATAAATAAATAAATTTAAAAAAACCAACACACAAATTTTATTCTTTTAAACACTGCCGGGCCCATTATATCTTGCCTCTTCTTGGCTAACTCTCACATCTCAACTAACCCATTTCTAATAATCTGTGTAGCACCACGAGGCAATAGCTTACCAGGAAGGATTCTAGCCTACGTCCATCTTGGGCCGGAGCTTCATTGCATCTACCCTGGAGAGGAGAGACATGGCATCTGACTCACTTCCCTTCTTCCCAGCATTCTGTTCTGTCTACTCCACCTACCTAATTTTCTGACCTATCAGGCCAAGCAGTTTTCTTTATTGATGAACCAATGATACAACAGATTGACATATGACCTTCCCACATCACTAGTCAGCCATACAGGCTAGGCAGTGGTGGCACAAACCTTTATACCCAGCAGCCACACTAGTTAGCCAGAGACACCCGGCCATGGTGGTGTACGCCTTTAATCCTAGCACTAGAGAGGGATACGAGGCAGGATGAGACAAGGAACTCCCTTTCTCTCAATCTGAGAGATCTGCCTTGTGGAGGCAGGGTTGTTCATTTTTGGTCTGAGGTAGAGGTAAGAGCCAGTGGCTTTTCTGATCTTCAGGTTGAACCCCAATATCGGTCTCTAGGTTTTTATTGTTAATACTCCAAATGTAGCTAGCTGCAAAAACCTGGAAGAAGCAAAAGTGGGAAGTGATGTCACTTTATGTCAATTAAAAAAGAAAATGTAATATACAAACAGTGAAACTGTATTCAGAATGTTTAAAAGAGGAAGAGTTGTCATTTAAATCATTAGGTAGATCCAGAGTGATATAATAACTGAAATAAGCTGATAATAGAAAGAAAAATATCATATGGTCTTACGTTTCCAGTTTATAAAAATATTATTTACGAAGCAGAGTAGAAAGGCATTATCAGGATTTTTGGGAACCTGATGGTAGAAAGATGCTGGTTCATATAAAATTAAAGAATGGTGAGTTTGAGAGAACTGTATGTGTGCTACTAAATAAAATTAACTATATTGCACATCTGAAAATCACTAGGAAGGGTTTTCCCGAGGAGTAGTAATTAAACATCTGTATGGGGTACAGTGTGATGCTTTCAATGCAGCCATACTCTGTGTGCCAGTCACTTTAGCATACAGACTGACTTCTCTCTCAGACATGTATGGTTTCCTTGTTATGAGAGCATTCACTGCCCTCTATCTAGTTTTAAAGATTCATTTGGATTGTATTTTATTATGCATGTGCATGTGTCATCATGTAGGTGTGTGCGCATGAGTGGAGCTGTGGGCGTGCAGAGGCTAGAGGTGTCAGAGTCCTTGGAGCTAGGGTTTCAGCAGTTGTGAGCTACTCAATGTGGGTACAGGGAACCAAACTCAGGGCCTGTGCAACAGCAATATATGTTCTGGTTTTGTTTTTTCAGTATATGTTCTTAACCGGTCGCTCTAGTTTATTACTAAACTGTTTTGATCACATAATATTGTTAAAATAATCCCCATTCCACCCATAGATGCCAGACTTCTATCTGGTCATAGCTTTGTACTGTTAGTAAGTTTGCCCACATCTCTCTCTTGTGGTACTTCTGGACTCTGCTAACCACTTACATGAGCTCATATATTTCCTCTCCCCATTTAAATTATATATATATATATATACATATACATACATATATATTATTTATACGGTGTTCCGCTTGTGTGTATGTCTGCAGGCCAGAAGAGGGCACCAGATAGCATTACAGATAGTTGTGAGCCACCATGTGGTTGCTGGGAATTGAACTCAGAACCTTTGGAAGAGCGGTTGCTGAGCCATCTCTCCAGCCCCTTGATAAGAATTTTATTAAGTTAATTCTTTTCTTCTTACCATGCTTGGGATTGAAACCAGGACTTCACATGTGCTAACAGTATAACATTGAGCTATGTCCCCAGTCATACGATATTTATTAGAAGTTATTAATGTGATTGACGACAGATGACAGCATGGCAGGGGCTTTGAGGAGAGTTCCTGCCATGTGGCAAAGTTGGGATCCCCTTTTACAGGTTTCAGAAGATAGAGGGAGGGTCCATGTGCACGGGTTGATGAATAGTTCCTAGTAAGCCTCATAATCAGGCTCTTACTGATTGCCAGGTGGCAGAGGAAGGGGCATGGTCTTGCATTTTGGTTGATCTGGATTCTAACATATTTTAAAAATTTTTTAAACAATCCTTTTTTAAAAAATTGCATACCAATCCCAGTTCCCTCTCTTTTCTCCCCTTCCTTTCCCCTCATCTTCCTCCGATCCCACTCTCATTCACTCCTCAGAGAGGGTGAGGTCTCCTATAGGGAGTCAACAAAGTCTGTTAGATCACTTGCGTCAGGACCAAGTGTATACGGCTGTATCAAGGCTGAGCAAGGTATTCCTTCATAAGGAGTGGGCTCCAAAGAGCTAGATCATTACTAGAAATCTTTACTCTTCCAAGTGTGAATGAAATATTGTGGTATTTGTCTTTCTACACCTAGTGTATTTCACTTGATATTATAATGTATCTCTAGGTCTACCCAAGTTGCTGCGAAGGGTGGGCTGCCGTATCTGCCTTATGTCTTAAAAGCATTCTATGATATATGTTTTTGTGATTATGTACTTACATACGCATCACATTTTCTGTATCTGTCCATTAGGGGTTAAGGCACCAGGATTCACTCCTCATTTTGGCTATTATAAATCCCTGCTTTAATAAATGAAGGTAAAGATACATCTTTGATATACACATTTAATTTCTTTGGCTATATACCCAAAATGGAATTACTGATTCACATGATAACTTTGAAAAAAATGAAATTTATGCCCTGACAATGCTGAAACATGTATGGGCAGCCCATATATGGTGATTCCTTTGAACTTGTCCATATTGGGTTTTATGGTTTAAGTTATGACAACCGACCAGGTCTCTTCCTCAAACATGATAATTTTACTTTTAGTTTTTTTAAGCATCCCCTTTGTTATTTTTACATAGTGAGTGTATTAATTTACATTACTAGCTAAAGTTTTTAAGAGTTTCTGTTTCTCTCCATCCGTCCCAGCAAATGTTGGTTGTGTCTTTGATTGTAGCACTTCTGTGCTGATATCTCATTGTGCTTTGATTTTATTCCCACGGTAATTTGCATCCTCCAGTACAGTGTCCATTTGTATGTCTTCTTTGAAGAATTCTCTATTCAGACCAACTGTCTACTGTGCATTTCTGCTGTAGATTGTGTTCCTTATATATTTTGGATATTAATGCCTTCTTGAATAAATAATTCACAAATACATTTTCAAATTCTTTAGGTTGTCTCTTCTCTCTCTCTGTTGATTATATCCATTGATGCAATTCTTGCCACCTTGAAACACTAAGTATTGAGGTTATACATATATTAATTAACTTGGATTATCCATTACATTAAACAATATAGGCACATTTAAAATATAAAACTTATACATATATGTATTTTATCAATAGAAGTGTTACATTAAAAGCAAAATTATAAAATTATATATATATATGCATATTGCTCTGTTTCTAGATTTTTCTGTCTCCTTTTCTATGCATTGGTTTTTACTGCTATAACTGTTTGATTATTGCAGTTTTATGGTAAATTTTAAAATCAAGTAATTAAAAAAAATTAAAGTCAAGTAATTCCTTGCTCCAAATTTATTCTTTTTATAGACTTACTAAGGTAACTCTAAGTCATTCTCATTTTGGTATAAGTTTCAAAATCAGTGCTTGAATTTTGACAGAGAAAGTCTTTTGAAATTTTCATGTGGACTGTATTGACTCCCTAGCTCAGTTTGGAGCTAAGATATTCCTTTATAATTGAAATGCTCCTAAAAGGAGTTGCTGCAGATTACTGTCATTTTGTGACCATGACAACTAAGACTTAGCCACAAAAGCAGAAAGGCCCAGCATGAATGTCACCCCCGTCGATCTCTCTAGAATGTTGCATGGAAGTGATTTCAATGAAAGCTTCTACCAAAGTTTCTTTCAAAAACATCAACAAACCATATTTCCAGTATCCCAGCATATAATAATTTGCGTTTCGCAATCTATCCAAACACATGTAATGCCTGTGCTTGCTCTAAAACCTGCTTCAGAGTACACTCAGTCTGAAAGATGGCACCAGGGCCTGGGGAAGCACCTTGCGGGGGAGGCACTTACCCCTTCTGCATGCCTCAGCACCTGCTGATGGGCAGAGAAGGGAAGTGCTGCACTGATTTAGATAATGACCCACCAGAAGAATTAAAACCACTTTCAAAACTACTTCACTAGAGAAGTTTTCAGAATCCTCAGAGGGCAAATGCCTCGAACTTTATTTACTCAAAATTTTCTTTGTTCTTTTAAATTGACTAATATTTTGCTTCATTTGAGTTTGAAGATCTTTTTGTTACTGTTTTAAGGTATTTAGTATGTTCTCGTGAGTGCGTTTCATGTAGAGCAAAAGCTGTGGCTCTCAGCTTAGACTGAAAGTAAAATATTGCTAAACAATGCTCCTATTAAGAGCAGACAATCCAGAATACATTTTATACTGAAACCAAAATACTTACTAAATGACAAAAGCATTTTCCCTACTTTAAAAATATGCATGATATTATACCATGTCTAAACATAGGGTTTGTTTTAAAGTTTGTTTTTTAACTTTGTATTTTTGGAGACTCTCTTTTTGCTTTGGAAGGAATCTTGGTCCTCATTCAAGATGGAGGAGATGCTACTAGTCAAGGCCTTATCTCTTTCTGGAAAACAAGAGTGGTCCAAACCTCTCTCTGCCTTTTAAGATTGGTCTACATCTCTATCCACAATTTTTGGAAGATTTATCAGAAAGTATACCACAATAGAAGTGCTACATAATTCATTCAGGGAAATGTTTTTCAGGCTGCAGAAGGTAGTAAGTAGAGTTAGATGTTTAGAAAGCTTGGATGCTTGGATTTTGGTTGTGTTCTTACACACAACTATTATTCACTAAATTCAAGGTCTAAGAGAAAATCTGAGCTCAATGCCTTCCAACAATCACTATTAAATTATTTAATCTCAATCCCGTTTGAAATAATAGAATTTTTATAACGGTTTCTAGTGTTTCAAATTTTGTATCTTTTTTTTTTTTTTTTTTACCTATTCCCAGAAGTGGAACAGGCAGAGTGGTCAGTGGAAGAGCTGATTGGCTATATGTTACTTTGCTTTGTTGAAGATCTATTCACTTTTTCCTTTCAATAATTCTTAGTAATGTTCATTTATTAATGCCTTTACATAAGAGTCACCTGCATCCAGTGTGTGTTTTTTCCTGGTACTAGAATATGAGGATTTCAGTACATGAAAGGTTTATTATCAGATATCTTGCTCTCTCTGACCCATTTTACCACAGAGTTTATTCCCTTATCTCACATCCCCTCTAAAGTAACAAGGACCATGGCTAATCTCCTGAGTTGGAAGACAGTGTCTCCCACTGTCCAACCTTCGCTAGACTGTCTTCCGTGTGAGGCAGTGTCCTGTGATATAATGATGTGCTCTCTCCAGGATAACACACAGGTGATTTTAGGCAAGGTGCTCACACCATTGATTGTCTAGATTGAGACACTTTTAAGGACAAAAGAAGCGTTTTGATCATTACTCTAAGAGGACAGAAATATGTTTTTCTGACAACTTAGGGGGCAAAAAGGTGTTTTGACTACTGAGAAATGAAGTTGTATTTTGCCTAAGACCACTAACTTGTTTATCTTCATCTAGGTACAGGGCCGTAAAAGATTTCCCCTTCTGTGTTGACAAGGCAAATGGTGGTGTTGTTTGACAAACTTTGTTTAGGTAATACAAATTTTTAGATTTTGTGGTTGTAGCTCTATGTCATATGTGAAACACACTGACTTGCAGAGGACATCCTGCTCTTCTGCCTCCTACGGTCTTTCTGCATCCTCTTTAATGATGTTCTGTGAGCCTTGAGAGTGAGGGTTGTGTTATAGATTTATCAGTTAGGGTTAGGCACCCCAAGGTCAGTTGTTGTGGTTTTCTGTGATGGCCTCTGCTGCAGAGAAGTTTCTTTGGTGAGGTGTAAGAGCTACGCTATCTGTGGATATAAAGAGTAAAAGTTTAGAATTCAGTAAGAAAGTATGATAGTTTAGGAAAGTGGTAGTAGTGGGTTCTCCTCTAAGGACCATGACCCCATCAGCCATGAGTAGATGCTGGAGCTTGAAACACCAAGCATGAATTCCCTCCTACTGAGTAAGCCTAATGTTGAAATAGGCAGCTGTTGGTCATCCCCAGCATGTCAGTGCCATTATTGCACCCTTGGGCATGTCTTGTCATCTTGATCTTTTCTGGGCTTCATAGATTTTATGGCTGTGTAGGATTATTGAGTTGCTTTTTTCCCCATTTGAACCTTGCATAACATCTTTTGATACTATGAGCACTTCAGTCTCAAGGAAGATGCTTCCAGGTCCTTTCCAGTTCAATTCCTTCTCAATGCTGTGTCCAGAGTGTATGGAGTCATCAGCTATAAAGTCTTACTTTCAAGATATGGGATGTTACTAAGGGTAAGGTGATAGCTTTCATTATTTTGGGAATTAGACCAAAAAACTCCAAGAGAGGTTTTCTATGTCTGCTGGCACTTGAGTTTTTCTTAGGTAGTCTATGACTTTTGGGGAAATAGCATCACCGAAGTGCTATAGACTCATTCAAACTGTCTGTTTATCTATATTTATGTCTATTATATATATTTATATATAATAAATAGTAAGTTTCCCAGGAAGTTTTAAAAACACCTTTAGTGTTCTTTATCCTTCTGTCTTTCTCCCTCTATGTTGTCTTCCTTCCAACTTTTCAGTTAGTTCCCAGATCTGTTTTATTCAGTGCCCCTTTCATGGCACCTGTACCTTACTATCCTTTCTAGGCAGAACTTCCTTTCTTCCCTCCTCCACCCACTGTTCCTTTTCACTCCCTAGTCTCTGCAGTTACTCCAGGTTATATACAGTTGCACCTAAAGATTCAGAGCTAAGACCCACAAATAAGAAAATATGCAGCTGATGTGGGAGTGTCATATATCAATCTGTTGATTTCATTGGTTAAGCAATAAAGAAAAAGATACAAAATTTGAAACACTAGAAACCGTTATAAAAATTCTATTATTTCAAACTGGATTGAGATTAAATAATTTAATAGTGATTGTTGGAAGGCATTGAGCTCAGATTCTCTCTTAGACCTTGAATTTAGTGAATAATAGTTGTGTGTAAGAACACAACCAAAATCCAAACTTTCTAAACATCTAACTCTACTTACTACCTTCTGCAGCCTGAAAAACATTTTCCTGCTTGGCCCTGATAGGTTAAAACATAGGTGGGAGGAGTAAACAGAACAGAATGCTGGGAGGAAGAGGGAGTGAGCTCAGAGAAGCCATGCTCCCCTCTCCCGGGCAGATTAAAGAAAGAACAAAATCAGAATATAACAAAACAACCAGAGGGGAAAAAAGAAAGAGCATGAGAAGCACATTCACTCACAGAGACACATGCACACATGGAAAACCCTTAAAAACGCAAAATTTGGTATTGTAATAAAAAAGTGAAATACCAGTAAGGAAAAGAAAAAAATGCCCAGAGAATGCATTATGGACAACAAACAAACAGAAAATCTCTACAAATACCATTGAGTTATTTTATGTTGACCATCTGCTGCTAGGCATGAGGCCTGCCCTGTAGTGTGATTTGTATACACAGTGAGACTCTACTGGAGAAAGTAATTTTTCCTTTACAAGCAGTTGTTAATTGGAGATAGTTTCTTGGCTAGGGATGGCATTGTGTCAACTTCCTCCGCTCAGTGCTGGGACTTCATTTAACTTGAACCTGTGGATGCTGCCACAGTCTCCAGGAATTCATAGGTGCTTCACTCAAAGGTGTCGTTTCTGGAAGGTATAGTTTCCTTGCTATCATCCACCTCATTTTGCTTTTATTGTCTTTATACCTCTTCTTCTGCTAAGTTTTTTGAGCCCTAAGTGGTGAGGACTGATGGAGACATCCCATTTGACTTGAGTATTCTAAGATTTTTCATTCTATGTGGTTATGGGTATCTGTATTTGTTCCCACGTATAATAGATAGGTGGAAGCTCCTCTGACGATGGATAGGCCAGACATTGATCCATGGGTATACCAGAATGTCATTAGGAGTCATTGTATACCTGGATTTCTTTAGCAGATAATAGATTTGGATTTTCCCTAGGTCCTTGGTCAATCTGGTCATAGGCTCTTGACCACCCAAGCGGTGTTAGGCATGGCTTCCATTTAGTGGAGTAGGCTTTAAATCTAATCAAGACTTGTTGATTTCTCCCACAAATTTTGTGCCATGTTGGCACCACCGTATTATGTACACAGGAAACCGATGTAGATAGCAGGGTTGATGTTAGCCTTCTTCCTCTGGGAATGTGCATAGGAGAAAGTGCCATGACAAATGCATTTTCCTGTACAGTTGATTGGAATTCCAGGTACAAATCTTGGGAAACAGCAATAAACAAAAGACATAGAAAGCCAGAGAGAAATAAAAGTCAGCCATAAAATATACTTGTTCGCAAGCCCACAAATATGTACTTCTTGTAAGTATGTTACTTTCGATCTACATAGTATTAGCAGTCCCCTAAGCAAATGCATCAGAGTTCAAGTTTTCCCCCACTTGCTCGTTTCTGTGGGTCAGCTTGCTCACACTTTGGATGGACAATCTAGAGACCAAGTGTAAGCAAGTGCCTCCTGAAACCAAATGCCATCTTTGGGTGCTAGCATCTTTTCTTCAAAAGGGAATTAGACTGACTCAGTTTCCTTATCACCCCCTCAATTTTTCCAGTTTCAAAACTGGAACAGCCTTTTGAATCCCTTGATAGGGTCTGTTTCATTCATGAAGGACATTCCCCAGGGAGCTCTTCACAGCTGAATGAGAAGTCCTGAGTTCCTATATAAAAAACCCAGACCCAACTCTTGTCCCTCACTGGTGCCTTGGTTACAAGATACATAAGTGCTTTGGCAAGGAAGGGCAGATTTACTGCTTGTTCATCCCTTCTAGAGCATCTCTTCCCATGTAGCCTCCAGTCTAATACTTATGAGCCCAGGTAATCTTGCTCTTATGATGATTTAATTTTCAGAAGAGAAGGAATGCATAGGAAAAGGGACTATGAGTGCTACACATCATGTGCCTATCAAACTGGAGCGAGAAGTGAATAACATGAAAAAATAACCTATTTGTTCATTAACAATCAATAGTATTTACTCCCCAACATATTTTATCGGTCATCTTTGGAGGGCATGCCACCATATGAAGAATTTTATGGACTAGACAGAGGACTCAGCCAGACCACTACCTTCTGAATGAACTTTATTTTAGGATGATTGTTGGAATTAGCCTACTTCCTCATAATAACCACATCGCTGATTTTCAAAAAGATCCGTTTGGCTATTCTCTCTGCTCATCTTAGACTCTAAAGAGGCAGTAACTGCTTTTTTTTTTCCAGTTCATTTTCTAAAAATACACTTGGTAATATGATTCACCAACCACTAGGTATCCCACACAAAGATGCTGGATTGTTGGGGCCACAAAAATCTAGGTAGGAGGGGGTGCCTTCTGGTTTTGCAGCCTCAACTCCCTTCTCATTTGACTGGAGACTTGTCAAGGGCACCTCTGACCAGCTTCTCACTATGCAGCAAGTTGCGGTTTTGTGCAGAACTTAGGGCAAGGTGCAAGGGCATGGAGAAGAAACTCCCCCCGAGTCAATTGGCAGAAGAATATTTGTAAAGGTTACACACCACCCACACATTCCTTTTAGATGATCAAAGGCCCACATGAGGTCAAGGAAGGAGAGAAGAGGAGAGAGTCTGGAAGAAATCTTTCTTTAATTCCCTGCATTGCAATTCTTGTGGAATCAGGCACAAATTATGACGTTAAAAATCCTCTGGGAAATTTCTGGATTGAAGAAAATAAACATTGAGTTGAATCAGATTGGTATTGCTGCAATGCACAGCACATTCTTAGCTGCACCTCATTCAACATGATATTTTGTTTCTTCAGCCATTCTTTGTGTGTACAGGCTTGCTGCCGCTCAAACCCAGGGCTTTGCCATGCCATGAGAGCATACTTTCCTGAGCTGCACCCTTTGCCCCATGAAATCTTTTAAGTGTAATTTTTCACTATTATTTTTGCTATTAATTTATTTTTCCTTAGGTTTAAATTTCACGGACTTCTTTGCTTCCTGGTTTTAATGAATACTCCAAACTTGTTCTCTTGATATTTCTGGCCCATCCTCAATCAGGAAGTATTTAACATTTATCAGAAATATGTTTGGACATGATTTTCTTACCGAGTACCCGTTAGTAGTTTCTAGCTGAAGCCCCATGTTTTCTGTGGGCCTTAGATTTGCATGAATAGGGAATCATTCCTTCCAGCTCTCTCTGGTCCTCAGCTCATTTCCATCAGATAGAAGGGCGTGTTTTCTCATCTATGTTTTCACAGTAATGTATACCTTGATTAAAGTGAGTTGTGTACCTTTTACTTATTGGCTTCACCCTGACATCAAAATCCCCTCAAGGGAAAAGCCTCTTCCATATTTTTATATCCATATCTCCTAGCTAGCTGTCTGACAGGTAATGGATACTTAATAAATATTTGTTGAAAGCATTAATAGACTATTTTTCTTTTGCCAGGCCCCGGGCTTAAATCTGTAGCATTCTGATTATTATTTATTAACGCTCTCTACCAGGTGCAGGTGGCTGGAGGCCAGGGCTTTTCCTTGTTGTTTAATCCCTCTTTGCCCTGTGTTTGCTCTTTATTCCTTCCCTTGTCCCTGTTGCCTTGGTCTACACACAAACACAGGACCCATGCCACGACTGAGAGGAGTGACAGAGGAACTTTCTGGAAAGGCGTGTCAGCTTCTCAGTGGGGGGGGGGGGGGGACTGTGCACAGCCTTTTACTTTACCCTACTAAATATTCCCTGTCCAGTACTTTTTGGGAGATGTTCTAAATAATTAAGTTTCTATCCTTACTCTCCAGTGACAACTAGCAAAGCCCTAGCTAAACTTCTGGCTGTTGCTTCTTCTATCCAGCTATTCCTGATGTCTGTCATTCCTCATTTTATGATATTATTTTCCTAATACAATGCCATTGTTTGATCTCTCTTGTAAAGTGTCTCCTTAGTTTGGAAAGATAAAGCGATTATGTCTGTTTCTGGTCTGGACTTTTAGAATATCCTCTTTATTGAGGCTAGCAGGTTTTTTTTTTCTTTTTTAGAAGATTTATATATTTTAAAGTGTGGGGAGGCATATGCGTGTGACTGAAGGTCCCCATGGAGGTCAAAAGATGAGGCTGATTCTCTGGAGCTCGAGTTTTACATAGTTGTGAGCCTACTGATATGAACCAAACTTTGACCCTCTGTAGGAGCAGTATATGTTTTTCACTGCTGAATTGTCTCTCCAGATCCAAAACTTTCATTTAATATGAGCTGCTGAGTCTATATTGTTGCTGTTAGCACTGTGACATGCTTTGAAATACTATGGACAGCCTGTGCCCAACGTTCAACTTGAACTTCTACTACATTTAGGCTTACCAAAGCTCTTCTGTTTTCCCCACTTAATCTTCCCTTAATCAAAAATAGATTAGAAAAAAATTCAGTAGTCAATGCACAACTTAAGGGTGTGGCCTTATTTGCCAAAGATATATTTTTGTTTATTTGCAAGGCATATGTACACACACACAAACACACATGTCATTTCTTAAGTGTTTGGATCATAATATTAAGAACATATATATGCTTGCAGGTATTCACAGAACCCTACTCATTGCCGAGGTGCTATTGGCAGTTGATGGCTTCCGGGCAAGGGAGAATTAGTTTCCTTCAGAGATGTTGCCGTTGGTGGATTGTCTGTGCTCCATGGATAACCCTAAGCCCATGCACATACCATAAGCAATATGTTCAGAAAAAAGATGATGGGAAGGCATGGGAGACTATGATAAAATACACTGTATATTAATTCCAGCATTTGGTGGCAGAGGCAGGTGGATCTCTGTGAGTTCAAAACCAGCCTGGTCTACAGAGTGATCTCCAGGACAGGGTACAAAGCTACACAGAGAATACCTGTCTCAAAAAACCAAAAAACAAACAAAGCAAAACCAAAATAACCACTCTATACATGAATGAAATTCTCAAATGTCTTATCGTATAAATACGTGTGTGTGTGCAAGTGTGTGTCTGAGTTAATGGATTGTGTCTGTTCCCCTAATTTTCACAAAGACTTTCAGTAAATAGATAAGAATTTTTACCAAAATTCTTGAGTTAATAAAATAATAAGTTATTGTATGACAAGGTTTAAATAATATAGGCTATGGAACTTAAGCCATTATTTTCTAGAGCATGGAATTAAAGGAACCAAGTCCATTCATGTCACTTCCATGGGAAGAAGTGTTCTGTCGACTACTCCTGCCTACTGTGGTTCCCACCAGGCTAAGTGTTGACAACAGCTCCGAGACTGAGCGAGATTGACACTTTCCTCTTAGTAGTTTTCTGTGGTCCTTGCCACCCTTCTATTTCCATTGTGCATCTCTAGTGCTGATGGAGATATACAAATGAAGCTACCAGCAGGAGCACAGCCTCAGTCCTTGGTGTTTATGAGGATGGATTCCCCCTCTCACTGCAGCAGAGTTCAGCTCTGATGAGGCTTCTCAAATGCTTTAACTGAAACTTCTCCAACAAGTCATTGAGTATGTTCAGTGCCTAGCACTGCTGCTGAAATTGCGCGCGGTGTTGAGTGTCTTCCTCAGCTCTAAAGCTGAAAATGTCGAAAGGCATGAAACAATGGCCCATGGTATAGTCAGGTGAGTTGTGATTTGATCTGAAGAGAAATAAAGAGAATGGTTTTCTAGCATTAGGCCTCGGATCTAGGACTAGGTGACATTATCCTAATTCGGTACTATTCCTTCCTTTCTCAAGTGCCCCAATCTTTATCTCGATCTCAGAGGCTGTTTTTTCCCTCCATTTCAAGCAGAAGATGAGCTCAGGCATAAATGCTAGTCTTGATGTTGCTGGTAGAAGAACCAACACCCCAGATATTCTTCAGATGCCACAGAGTAGAATCCTACTGTACTCCTAATAAAATTATTTCAGTTTAGCAATCCTCTAAGCTACTTGTTTTAATGGTGAAGCTCAGATGCTCCTTTCTTAGGGAGCCTAAGACCAAGAGAAGACCAGAAGGCACTGGAGGGACATGAAGGATGAACACTGCCACAACTTTGAGGAAACAAGCTAAGGACTACATGCACAAAGTTCTTCCTGGTCCTCCTTTCTCCTCCTCACCTTGTCCGGGGTACATCCATAGAAGAGGAGGGTTGATAGACAGCGAAGAAAACAGGGTCGCAAAAGTCTACCACCTGGTAGAGAATGTATGAAGGTTTGAGCGCAGTAACATTGTATGTTAGTGATTGAAAAGTAAAATGAGAAGAATTTGAACGGTTTTTGCGTTGCCTGTGACATATTAACTTGGCATGCTTAGTACCACCCAATGCCCCATCTGTGAGACAATGGTATCGACTCGGGACCCCCAAGACCAAGTTCTCAGTACAAAGGAAATTGATTTGCCCTAGAGGGACAGACTGCAGGGGGTAAGACACAAAGCCGGGAGATAGAGGGTGAGGGAGAAGCGGAAGGGAACAAGGGAGAGGGGGTAGGAATATTTGTTTCGGGGAGGAATGAATGACTGCTCCTGAATAGAGGGGGCAAACGTAGCACTTAGGAAAATGACAGTTTGTAGAGGTGCAAGGGGAAATGCTGTGTTAGGATGAGGTGTTTATTTCTAGTTGGACACGTTGATTAGGTGAAGCAAACGGGCTTTTGATCGCTGGACATCAGTACTCTGAGAGCTGGACCTTGGTAGTCAGCCTCAGGAGAAGGAAGTGGCCACGTAAGTGGTTACACCTTGGCTACTAGCTTTAGGAACATAATCAAACAGCTTTTAGCAAGGCAGAGGGAATAGGGAAGCAGGGCAAGGCCTGCCACAGCCATGCTTGCCACGCCGGGGCTAGTCAGAGTCCCGTCTCCTTTCTCAGCATTTAGTAAACTTGCCTGCCTGGCGTCTCTCCCAGTTTATACTACAGGTGCCTAGAATCCTTCGACGAGCCCCCTATATGCCCACCTGAGGAATCTGTGGATACATGGGAATCAATATTTGTCAAATAAGTGTACTTAGTTAACAGCAGAAGGTTCCTTCAAGGAGATGTGATGTTCAGTCCATAGATGGGGGGGGGGACATAAAGGAGCAAGTGCATTTGATCTTTTATAGTGCCTATCAGATAGACGAAGAAAGAGATGGGGGCAAAAGCCTGAAACTTGAAATTACCGTGAGTATCAAAGAGCTATGTGGTTCTCTCAATTTAATTGCAGAAATATGAAACATAGAAGAGGATTTTGAGTATTCAAAAGTTATGATAGGTCAAACATAAAAACATTGCTGTCTTTATTGCAGGCTAGCAAATTCATTCTAATAAATTTTCTTAGCAACTTATTTGCTTTTGAATGTTAGAGTGCCATTGGTGTGTGGCTTCTTAGATGTTTATGAAATCTCTTAGTTCTTCCTGGAAGAGAGTCTTCTTTTCCTATTTCCAAGCTTTGTTTCGGTCTCAACAGGTTGCCCCCACGAAGGTAATCTCCAAGTGACAACACTCAGACTGTGGGGAGCCTTTTCAGTGGACTGGGAATTAGAGACAGAAAGAACTTTGGACCAGCTCTGCAGAAGCATCTAAAGCTCAATTGACTACTATACCCAGTTCCCAAAATGCTGTTATGGGGATCTCCATGTGGTGACTCCCCTTGCCTTTTTATAAAATTCTGGTTTACACTTCAACTCCAGCCCATTGAAATGACTTATTAGGGAGATGAGAGACAACCTTTTATCTGTCCTCACAGTGGTAAAGCCACTAGGATGGCTAATTTTCAAATTATCTACCTGGGGTAAGCTTTCTCTCTCGGATCCATTTCGTGACTCTCTCCGGGATTCCTGCTCTTCCCTGTGACACTTTTGCTCTATGGAGTATTAGAAACTTCTTTTGGGGGTGAAGCAAAGCACCTCAGTCAGTGTAGACTGAGGGCAGAGACTGGCTTTGCCTATTAGAAGAACAGTGGCATCCCCTGGTAGAAGAACATTGACATCCCCTGGTAAAACTCTCATGCTAGAGAGGAAAGCATCTGGTGGATGAATATCCAGATAACTATATTGTTGCTTAGCAGGGCTAATTGATTGGAAACTTTAAATGTGTGCATACGTGCATTGGGTTTTTGTATTTCTAGCAGACAGTCTAAAGAGTAAGAATAACTAAACCAGCCAGCTGTTTCCCTACATTAATAAGTGTGCATTCTTTAAAGCAGCATGCAAATATTTGCTGTCTCCGTGGGTGTACTGTAGCTCTCACCTGGGAAGCCCCGAATCCAGCCAGATGCACTCCCCCTTCTGTGACTCCTCATCTGGCTTCATCCTCTTGCCCATTTAACTCCGCTGTAGTAACTGAGCACTGAATGCTCGTGGGAACTGACTCGACGCATGTTTAGATTATCCTATTGGATATTTTGCGAAACACTAAGGGGCAGACATAATTGGTAACCCACTTTGTAAGCGAGGAGACAGAGAGAGCCTGAGTAACAGCTCGTGTGACAGAGTTGGGTACAGCAGGCAGCAGCCCATTGCTGTTAAGCAGAGCTATGTCCCAGAGTGATTTAAAAATGAGTTTATTAGAAGCCATTATTAGCTACAATCTAGTCGCCCTGAAAAGTCATAAAGTAATTCATACATTTCAATAACTCATTCCACTTCATCCTGCATGGTGCTCAGTGTCTCTGTAAGTATGGACGCTGGACTTTTGTGTGTGTGCCTTCAGTCTCCCCTTCTACAGTGTGACCTCTGTAAAGGCCCTTTACTTACTCTTCTCCAGTGTCCTGTAGAGAGACGTAGATGCCCACGTTCCCCAACTTTGACTTCTTTTTTAAACATTTTATTTATTTATATTTTATGTATGAGTGTTCTGTATGTATGTCTGCAGGCCAGAAGAGGGCATCATATCCTATTAGAGATGATTGTGAACAACCATGTGGTTGCTGGGAACTGAACTCAAGAGGATCTCTCTGGAAGAGCAGCCGCTACTCTTAACCACTGAATCATCTCTCCAGCAACCCCACCCCTGCTAACTTTACTTCTTAAGCTTTCAAATAAATTTCTCTTTGAAAATAGGATTTTCTTCCTAAAGAGAAAGGAAGACAAAAAAGGAAAGGAGGATTGAAAGAAACAAAAACAGAAGAAAAACATGGACGTCTCTGTAGTGGAAACAGGAACCACCTACAGCTATGCGTCAACCTAGATTGGCCATCTTGTCAGCTCAGATATTTTCATGTCAATACAGTGCATCACATACTTTTTGGATTGCAATTCCAAGCAATTTAACAAATACCTAACTGTGAGAAACACCAGGGTAGACACAGAAAGGATGAATTTAACCCTCGAGAGGCTCCCTGGGAGATGGGGCTCAATAGAAGGAATTGACACAACCAATAGGATGTACCTTAACTGAATTATCTGTAGGGTTTCCTGCAACTTCTCTGAAATTTTCGTATATTCTTTTGAATATATATATATATATATATATATATATATATATATATCATATCCCCTTCCCTGATCCCCAACTTCCCTCAAGAACCTATCTCAACATCATGCTTCCCCCCCTTTTTATTTTTGCTTTTTAATCTACTTAGTGACCATAGGATTAAAGAAAGCGATTCTCCTTTCCCCCAGCTGCCAGCAACTGACAACTCCTTGGCTGGTAGTGAAGCCTTTGAAGCCCTCCTCCTTAGGCTGGCATTTGTAACTGGTTTGATGCTGTCTGTGTCGTTTCTTATCACCAAGTCCATGACAAAGTTTTCGCGTTATGTTCCCCAACAACAAAAACATCACAAATGTTTAAAGACGACTTTCCATGTTACTTTCAAGTTCTGGGATGGGTGGAGTGGTGGAAAGGCTATGCTCACGACAGAAGAGGAGAGCTCTTGCAGGTTCAGGTGGAGTGAGGGATATTTTCATCAGAGAACTCAAGAGGGTTGACTGGCAGGGACACCAATGTTGTGAAAGTGGGAGGCTGGTATTGTCACAGGGGAAGAAAATCGTTAGATTTTGTTTTGGAAGATCAGTATCCTATCACTGTGGGCACTGAGTCACTGTAGTCTAATTAGAGATGGGGGTGGGGCAGAGAGACCTAGACAGGGTATTATCAGACAAAAGGGGCAGACATGAGGAATGACAGTATGCTTTTTGCTAGGTGAAGTATGATTTTTCTGAGCGAGGTCGGGAATATATATTCCATTATTAATAATCACTACAAAATGTAGGAAAATTTTGACTTGGGGGATTGACTGAGTGAGTTGATAGCAGAGTTACACCCTCATTTTTACCTTTGTACAAGGGCACCATTATAAATATGTAAATTTGTAAATGAGTTTTTTCCATCATAACTTATGGCAAGAAATAAGCATTTGAAATTGCCTGTGAATTTTTTTTTTGCGAAACACTAAGGGGCAGACATAATTGGTAACCCACTTTGTAAGCGAGGAGACAGAGAGAGCCTGAGTAACAGCTCGTGTGACAGAGCAGGGTGCAGTAAGGCAGCAGCACATTGCTGTTAAGCAGAGCTATTTAAAAAATAAAAAAAGCCAGGCAGTGGTGGCGCACGCCTTTAATCCCAGCACTCAGGAGGCAGAGGCAGGCTGATCTCTGTGAGTTCGAGACCAGCCTGGTCTACAGAGCTAGTTCTAGGACAGGCTCCAAAGCCACAGAGAAACCCTGTCTCGAAAAACCAAAAAAAAAAAAAAAAAAAAAAAAAGAAAGAAAGAAAGAAAGAAAGAAAGAAATTGCCTGTGGTGGTTGGGGATATGGATCAGTGGTAGAGCACTTTCTATATTCCTGAGGCTCTGAGTAGTTTGATGAAGGAAACGTTTATAGATTTATCTGAAGTGATTTCCCACGACTAATAATAGATGACAGAATAAATATCAGACTTGGAATATGAAGTGATTCTTTTAAATCTTTCTTTTTCTATATGTGTTTTTTTTTTTTCTTTACCTGTTTTGTTCAGTTGGGAAAGTATTTAGTACATATGCAAAGCAATGACAAGGACCTTGAACCTTTCACATGCGACCAATCTCATTCTAAGGAAAATGAGAGTTATGCAGAAGTGCTTTGCAAAAAGCTGTTGAAGCAAGGTGAGTCAGAGCTACGGAATGCCTCGGGTATCAGTTGGAATATGTAACTCTCTCCTCTTGACCCCCTTGCCTTTACTAGTTCTTTCCAGTTTCCCATGCTTCCCCATATGGTTTATTTTTCTTTCTGGGAAAACCGAGAAGTAGTTGATTGTGTTTTTGCCATCCCTCTGCCCTGTTAATGCTGGTACCAAATCCTCATAAAAATAGTGTGGCCGGGCGGTGGTGGCGCACGCCTTTAATCCCAGCACTCAGGAGGCAGAGGCAGGCGAATCTCTGTGAGTTCGAGACCAGCCTGGTCTACAGAGCTAGTTCCAGGCCAGGCTCCAAAGCCACAGAGAAACCCTGTCTTGAAAAACAAAAAAAAACCCAACCAAACAAAAAAAAAAAAAAACAGTGTGGCTGGTTCAGTAGCATGATGTCTTGCTTGGGGAGAGTTTTTGAATTCCCATGGTATATTAGCTTTCCTAAGCCTCTGTGCTTCTTGTTGGTCTACAGAGAGTTCAACTCAACAGTAACTTTTACCATCTCCAGCCAAGGACACTTATCCTCTGTCCATTCTCTTGGAGAAGTATTCCTTTTCCGATCTCCCTCATCCATACCAAGGCTAATTTCCTCTGTCCCTTTCTGTATCCCTTTTGCCCTGGAGCCTTCCAGCAGAGCTCTCTTCCCTCTCCTTCTGATGGCCACAATTGCCTAATATCTTATGCACCACCGTCAGCTCAGTTTTCCCAAGGCATTTAGTGTGTAGGAGTCAGAAAGACAAAACGGTCTGGACGCAGCACTTATTGAAGTGGGCACAAGTTTATTGATGACTTTGGTTTGAAAAATCTCTTCCAAGCAAAACTGTCTCCTGATACACTCTTCGGAGAAGAGAGGTGAGCTCACATCCACTGACGCTGCCCACATAGACTGTTAGTTATCCTGTGTTCTGTGTGCACCTCAGAGCCAGAGAACCCTGCCTCTATTCATGGCCTTTGATTTTTATACTTTCTTCATGCTGTACTGGCAGTTTCTGGATTCTTGTCCAGGAAGCTGGAGCCCAAATCATCCTTATGAGTTGGCAATATATTTACATGCAAGAGATAAGACAATAAAGGGGAAACTTCCCTTAGGTCCTGCTTTATCTTGATATGGAATTTCAAGGCAAACACACTTCTGGATATGTTAATGAGGCTGTTTAAAAGAAAGGTTTGACCGGAAGGAAGACCTACCCTCAATGGGAACATTATAAATCTATAGGCTGGGGTCCAAAACTAGGAGAGAGAGAGAGAGAGAGAGAGAGAGAGAGAGAGAGAGAGAAACTGGCACACCTGCATCCACCCTGCCTCTGCTTTCTGACTACAGAAGACAACATATCCAGCTAGCTGTCTTGTGATTCTGTTGCCTTGCCTTCTTCACCTCCGTGGACTATGTTCTTTTTTAAAAAGTAAGCCAGGATAGATCCCCCCGTCCCCTAACATGCTTCTTGTTGGGTATGTTTATGATCATAGCAATATGAAAAGTATGAGTACACTCTCGATGATTGTGAAACTGAGTTAGCATAATAAATGTCAGTGCTGGAATCCCCAACTTTATAATCATTGCTGACAGACTCTCGGTAAGTATTTGCTTACTGAGCGCATGAGCTCACGAATGAGTGAGTTGGTTGGACTACAGCTCCACCTTTCTTCCACCCACATTCCATATTTAAAATTCCACTGGAAAATCAGTGGGAGAGGGGAATGCTGGAGTGAGGGAAGGGAATGTCTGACGTTCCCCAGCACATCTCCAGCATGGTATTGTTTGACACGGGCACAAAAGAATCTTGGCTTTTCCTAGTGTTATGTTTTCTGATGTCTGGGCCTTAAAATATTTCAGTCATACGATCTTGTCTTTCAAGTGTGATGTATGAAGGAAAGAAAATAAGGTCTTATTTTAAGACTTCTTGCCCCGGTGCCGATTGAAAGCCTTATACCTTGGTTGATAATAAAGTGGAGAGAATGGTTGCTTTAGGAAGGGCAGAACAAGTAAAGCTTGTGCTCAAGTCTTTTGCTTTTCCTGCTGACCTGTGTCTGCAGAGAGCAGCAGGAGGCACCGGTGACTGTGGTAATCCTCACAGTGGCACAGGGCTGGATACTCAAAGCATGCCCACACACATTTCTCCTTCTGTTCTTGTCATGAGCGCTGTGGGCTTTATCTCCTGTCATTCTCTGTCTCAATGAAGCCACATAAGCCTGCTGTTCTTGGAACAAGCCACCAGACTCCTCCTTGCCTTGGAGCCCTTGAACTGTTATGGAATGTTCTCTCGGCTGCCTTTGTCCCTACCCTCTTTGTTTAAATCTTATTCCCCAAGGAACCATTCTTCCACCTCCCAGATTCAGTTGCAACTCCTCTTTCCTTTTTCTATTTGTTCTTCTTAACAATCTTCCTAAGATCATAAGATTCTTAGAAAGTAGTTCCACATTATTTTTTTACTTGTTTTTCTTCTCAAAAAAAAAAAAAGAGATACTAAAGAAAGCACTGCTTATGCCTGCAATGTTATCCATTGACTGTGCGCACATATACTAAGTCCTCAGCAAATGCTAAATGACTCAACAACGGGGAAAACAGGACACCTTCCTCATGCGACTTGGTTGACCTGACACCTGCACTCTACAGTAGTAGAAATGAATGGGGAGGGAGTCTTCTGCTTATGACCCGATGGAAGTGTGTTTTCTCTTATCCTCCCTTTACCTCATTCTCTTTTCTCTGTGTCCTGGATAAGATGAGCAGGTGGACGTGGTTGGAAGTACAGGGTAAGGAACTCCAGTGTGGGGAATGGCTGCTTATTTTTTTTCTATTTCTGGTGATAACTACTTAGTATAGACCAATTCTAGTTGGCATGACAAATTTTGGTGCACCAATCCAGGATATTACCACTGTTAAATGCTTTTATAATCTATGAAGAAAACAGTGCTCCTGTGAACACACACACATGCACACATACATACATACATACATACATACATATGTGTATTTCTAAACACTTCCACCTGCTCATTTTATCCAGTACACAGAGATAAGAGAATAAGGTGAAGAAAAATTAACAAGATCCATTTCCACTGAGTCATAAGCAAAAGTCGCCCCTTTAACCTTCATTTCTACTACTGTAGCGTGCAGGTGTCAGAGTCAAGCAAGTCATATGATGAAGCTGCTTTGTATACAAATACACACACGCACGCACACACACACACACACACACACACACACACGCACATGCACACACGCATGCAGTTTGACTTCCCAGAACTCATCTAGGTGGAATTCCCAAAAGATCACAAATAATGGCCAATACTTGTAGACACAGCCTACTTTTTGTTACATCTATTTTATTTTGTGTATGTGGAATGACAAACCATATTTATTTTTTGAAATCTTCAAATCCTAATCATGGTTTTGTATCCAATCATTACTGGTTGCTAAGGGTGTACATCCCCACCCCAAATGTAGGCATCTCTACAGCAGCTCTCATCAAATGGTCTCCAGCTAAATGGATGTGTCTGGTATTAAAATCACTGACATTCATGCTGAGTCAGAGCCCAGTGTCATAGATCACCTCATCTCACATTCTACCATTAAGGACTTGGATTCCTATGAGATCAGCTATGACATCTGAGTCAACAGAGCTCTGGCTACTTCTCAACATTGGCGTGGCCTTTCTGATGTGGTTTCTTTGATTTCTATTAAATTTAAGGATATAATTTTAATATTTAATAACCTTTTAGCTAATATATATGTATATATCTACACACATACTGCTGGAACTCTACTCTTTCATTCATCCATTTTCTTTTAATTGAAAAAATCTCATTCTGGAATTACACAGGCATATGCAGTATTAAATTTTTGAGGGACTGTGTATTTTAGTTGTGTGGGGCTTACTGTTTTGTGAGGTTGGGGAAACTCTCTTTTTAAACTCAGAATCTTCAATGTAAAATATAGTTATTCAAACAAATACAAAGTAATTTTGATTCTCTGGAAACTTTAGATCAGTGTTTTTCAACTTGTAGGCCAGGACTCCTTTGGAGTCAAATGACGCTTACATAGGTATTGAACATCAGATATCCTACATATCAGATATTTACACTATAATTCCTAGCAGTAGCAAAACTGAAGTTGTGAAGAAGCACTGAAATAATGTTATGGTTGGGGGAGGTCAGCACAACATGAGAAACTGTATTAAAGGGTCTCGGCATTAGGAAGTGTTTCTCAAAACACTGCTTTAGATAATTGGGACTGTTTAGAATCTCAAAGATATAGAGCTTGAGATAAAACACTACCAGTAGTGAGGCAAAAAGAGGAAGAGAGTTCCAACTAGCCACTGCTGGCCTCAAAAAGAGGACTGGGTTTAGTTTTTCAGGCCTAGGAGAAATGAACTTGCCTGCCTTGCAGGAAAGCTGAAGTTGGTTGAAGAGATGAAGTTGTAGTCAGACTATAGAATGGTAAATCAATGGTACTCATTTTAAATGATTACTTTGATATATGACATATACAATTATATTTATCCTAATGAATCAGGTAATGCTGTGATGATTAATTAGATGCGTATTATAAAAATCCACTGGTAACCTAATTACTCCTTCCTTATCTGAATATAATGTGCTTCAAGATGCTCTTGCATCCCATGGAGCTAGTGTGAGAGCTGTCTCAGTACATGTGGAATGACAAGATATTTTGTAAAGTCTTAAGATCATTTAATTAGATGTCTGTAGGGTCTATACAAGAAGACCCCTCCTGAGACATCAAAGTCCACCCCAACAAGGGAAAGTCAGGAACTAGAGCTGTATCTCTGGCTGGAGACTTGGGAGCCTGGGTCTGAAGATGTGGCTTTTCTAGTTCACAGCCTCAGGATTTTTAAAAATCTGGTGTCTATCTGTGCTTGCAATGTAAGACATAAGTATATTACCTGGACTGCACTGTGACTCTGTATGTATTTGGTTTGTGGGTAACTCAATGAAGACCTGACCTGGTAGCACTCTCAATACATTCTGAGTGTCCCCGAACTGGCTTCTTTTTCTGCCTTTCAACAACTCTTACTCACAGATCATCCTTTGGAAGCACTCTCCTCCAGAATATTTTATATTTGATTATATACCCCTTCACTAAAGAGATAGAGGCTGTTGGTTGAGAATTTCTCAACTCCTTTCCCTTTGCTGGCATTTCTGTTGACAGGCAAACATACATCTAAGCCATTGATTGTGTGTGTGTGTGTATTTATTATGTATTTATGTGTGCACACATGTGTGTTATGGAGGTCAGAGATGGATATCAAATGTCTTTACCAAACCTCCTTTCTCTTATGTATTAATTTAATTGATTTTTAGAAATAGTCCTTTTCATTGTACTTGAAACTTACTGATTCAGAAAGTCTGGCTGAAGAGTAAACCCCAGGCATCCTCCTGTCTCTGCCTTCCCTTATCCAGGTACATATTAGCACAGCTGGCTTTTTACACAAGTTCTTCAGACATGAACTCAGATCCTCATGTGTATGGGGAGAGCGCTGTGCTGAATGAGCCATTTCCTCAGACCCTAAGCCACTGAGCTTTACTTTTCTCTCTCTGTGCCCTCCCAGTGTCACCTCTTGGGGCCTTCTACCAGCTCTATCTGCAGCACATTCAACTCTTCAGCAAACTGAAATTCGATACCTATTAGGGATGAGAAATAAAATCTAATAAAATAAATATATATTTTAATACTCAAATGAAAATCATGATCAATAGTATAAACAGCCTTATAGATATACTACTGTCACAATGATATTGAAGAAAATAGCAGGAGTTTATGTGGAGCAATGAAAGACTGTCTCTGAAGAGTTGAACTCCAAGTAAGACCTGCCAGAAGAAGCATCAGTCATGCAGAGAATGGGAGACGCAGATTAATGGGAGACAAAAGGCTCTGAAGTAATAAGGTTTCACATATGACAGTCTCTTAAGGAGATTGTGATGAAGCAAACTGGGAGGGGAGAGCAGAAAAGAGTTCCAGGTTCAATGCTAGGCCATTTGGTCAAGGAGGTGAGCGCTTGTGGGATGAGGTAGAAGCCAAGCCATGCTAAACATTGTAAGGCAGGTTGAGGAGTTCAGATTTTAAGTTAAGACCAAGCAAGGCAAGGGCACATTTCATTTTATGTTAGAGTGAAGCTATGTTTTCTACATCATAGGAAGAAGAGGAGAAAATTCAAGATTGCAGATAGGAAGTCAGCATTGGAAATGATTGGAGTACAGGCTGGGTAGAGGTAGGTACAAGCGACATATGAATGGGGTCGCTTTGCGCTTGTGATCTCAAGACTCAGAATGTACAATGAGGTCCTGAGGATTATTTATGAATTAACTGAAGTACAAGTTACAGCACATCCAGGCACAGGGCACAGAAGAGAAAGAAGAAAGTTAAAGGACATTAAAAAAGGCCAGGAAACACTTAAAAGGAGATGGAAGTGTTGATTGATCAGATTGCCATCCTCCCTACTCCAGGCAAACAGGAAAACACAGCAGCCTCTTCCTGGAAGGTTCCAGAAGAGAGAAGCGAGGTCCAAGATTGCTCACTGTTTTACGCAGGCACCTCATGCCATGGCACTCCCATTCTTCACTCAGCCCCTCCGCTGGGGTGGTCGCTTCTCACGGTCAACAGACACAATTTCAAATAACCTGGACGAGAGTCTCAGTGAGGAGTTGTTTGGATTAGAGTGGTATGTGGGCAAGCTTCTGAGCAATGTTCTTAGCTGGGCCAACCCAAGTGGGAGGAACGCCGAAAGTGGGCAGCATCATTCCCTGGGCCCTGCATTGTGTAAGTTTGGGCAAGTGAGCTGAGTAGTTAGCATGCATCCGTTCATTCTGTCTTGGCTCTCGACCATGGATATGATTCGTCTCTCTTTTTACTGAAATTATTTTTTATGTGTTTGAGATTAAAATATAATTACATTTTTTCTCCCATCCCTTTCCTTACTCCAAACCCTCTCTTATACTCCTCCTGGTTTTGTTTCAAATTCATGACCTCATTTGTCATTAATTGTTATACATGCATACATATATGTATATGCATATGTATTCATAAATATAACTGATTTAGTAAGTATCATGTTATATGTAGTTGTATTTTAATTACTACCTTGACTACCCTACAGTGACCTGGAACCATGAACTAAAGTACCGTGCCTTCTCTCTTTGGCTTGTTTGTTTGTTTTCAGGGTATTTTATCATGGTTACAGAAATGAAACTAGGACACTGCCAAGCCTCCTCACTTCAGAAATCCCCAGAGGAGTTGAAAGTCCAAGTGCGTGCAGGAATACACAGCTTATAAATTGGAAGAAAAGGCATGATCTTCCAGGAATTCCCTCCTCACAATGCATTCCACCGCAAGGCAGGCCCTGAGTGCCTCCAAGAAGCAGTCCATCTGAGAACAGGATGTCTCTTCCATTCTCCAATCCTTATTTCCTTGGAAGCACAGACTCCGTGGACCATCAAATTCTGTAGTGGACTAGTAACTTCACCTGAGACTTTACTGCTGAGTTATCACTTTCATTTATTCGGATATATAACTGATGTGCGAGCAGAGACAATGCAGAAGTTAACTGGGATAAGGCTTATTCTTTTATTTCTTACAAGGTTCTAGCGGAGGTTCTTGGAATCCAACAACTTTGGGTCATTTGCTGCATTGGAAATGATTGGCTTTAAATATGAGTCTTTGACAATTCCTGACCAACAGTAGAATTTCTATATAACCTCCTCTTTGAGTTGTTTTATTCGATGTTGTGCTTACCAAGTTTGACAGCAAGTATTAGACCACGGTTGAGAGTTTTCTTTCTACATTTTGTTGTCTCTTGAATGTTTTATGGTTTACAGATGGCTAGTATATTTTATGTGTTATAATGTCTGTTGGTCATGAACACTTACTGGTCAGCCTTCTCCAACTTCTCTCTTTCCTAATGAGTCTCTGATGAGTACTGGTTTTAAATCTATATATCTGTCACTTTCTGAGGCAATTCTCAGTATCATTAATATTCATCAAGATGCTTCCAGCCAGTCATTACTTGCTTTGTTGGGGGCATATTTGTCAAATCTGCTCCTTGCTTCTGCCCAGTTTCTTTGAGTTGGCTATTATACTACTGGCAAAGCTACAATGGGACAGAAATGGAAATAAAACTAAATAAAATGACAATTCACCAGGAATGTGGTTTCTTGAGGAGAGATTTTAGAGTTTAAAATGTATGATCAAAAGACCTGCATAGAATTACAGATACAAAACTCTAGAACAAGGTGGATCTTCATGGCAAAATAGTGTTGCTAGTAACCTACCAAACAGCCTTTATCCCTTCTGTCTCACCAGAGGGAATCGAGTGTGTTCATGGTTGTCACAGACCCACCCGAGAGGCACACCACCTCTCTTCCTGATAGATACATCCAGAGGGGAGAAGGAATGCCACTAGAAGCACATTAGAGGTCATTTAAAAGACAGTGCCTTTCTCATGGCCAGGTTATAGGTGTGATGGTAGAATGGCAGGAAGTATTTTTACAGCTATAGATATTCAAGTCCTGCAGCAAAGATGCAGAAGCACCCAGGTGAGATGCATGTGAAGAGTCAATGTAAAATGGGATTGGTTCATGCAGAGAAAGCAAGGCCCTGTTCTGGGGGCATTCTTTGGTTGTGTTAGCAACCAAACACAGTCTCTAACAGACAGTCTGATCATCTCATAAGGCTCTTGCATCTGCTGTCTAAAGAGCTGTAGAGAATTTAGCCCAGACTCAACTCAATGTTACACCGTGAGGGCCTCTAATATGAAATTTGAACAAAATCCATTATAACGTAGAATTTTGTGGGTTCATTAGGTCTTGGAGAAAACTGAAGTAAAAACTTCAAGCTCAGTTTACATTTCAATGTTCAATGAAATTCCCAGTTAATGATTGTGTCATGGGATGCACAGACTTCATTATTGTCCTGAAGTACAATCAGGAACTCTGAAGCATCGCGCTTCCTTCTATGCGCCATTGCCTATCAACTTCTGTGAAGGGGTCCTGTTAAGCCCCGCCTCCTTACACCAAATCTGGTACACATGAGGCAACCTTCTGGCTTTGAATATGCTCCTCTTGGTTGATTCCGTCTACTACAGACTAATTCAGTAAATCACATTTCCATCTTTGCTCGGAAACTTTCAATAGCTCTTCATTTCTTATTGATGAAAAATATCCCCTTTGCTGAGGGAAATTGTGAATTTTCTATGCATCAGAAAATTTTTGTCTAAGACTTTTCAACTCAGATCCCTCTGTTGCCTTGGACTTAACTCAGAGTCCCACCCTCTCTCAAGATTCAGCTCTTTAACCATCTCAAAGCTATTAATTTCTTCTTTAAAAATGGCCTGCCATCCAAGAGCTCACCATAGGCGCTTGTTGGTAACGTTAGTCAGTCCAGTTAATTTGTCCATGCTCTGTTGGTGCTTCACATTTCTCTATAGCTTCTTATCTGAGCCGTGGCGCACAATGCCCCCCTTCCAGGCACATGGTAGCACTCACAAACCCCATCTAAATGCTCTATCTCCTGCAAGAGACAGAGGTCGTGCTAGGAGTATAGCCCAGAAAGCCGGCGTTTTAAAACTGCGTGACTCTCCCCACCATCCCTGCTATTGCTGAATCAGGAACATCTCTCTTAAAGCAGCTGCGGCAATCCTCCAGCAAACTGCAAGAAGCTGTGTTAAACTCTGTATTCTTTTTGAAGCTCTCTCAGATTTTATGTTGAGTCAGTTTACCATGTGTAAGCTAGCTAAGCAGGTGGGACAAAAAGCAGGCCCTCCCTCCATCAACAATCCTGGCCTATTCTAACACAGACCTCCCCCTGTTCTCCTCTTAAAAATTACACTTGCAAGGTCATTTGCTGTTGTTTTTCTGCCAGAGTCAGAAAGAAGCCATTTTAACTTTTCTTCCCTGCTTAATAAAAATCTCTCTGTGAAAATAGGTGTTTGGGTGGGGTTTGTAACCAATCAGGGGCCTGGGAGGGCTACATGTGGGGCGTTCCTTCACCAGTGGTTTTGATTGGTTACTCACAGGCTATGGGTAAGGCTTTCAAACCTGGTAGCCTGTAGCACACCTCATAGTCTGCAGGCAGTTCACCAGGTTGGAGGGTTCCTTTTGGTGGCTTAGTTGGTTTGACTGGCTCCTGCTTCTTCCAGGTGGCTGGATTTGTTGAGATCCTCTGTTGTAGCTTGTGTCTTCGGGAAGTGAATCTCAGCAGTTTTCACTGCTTGTACGTTCCTGAGGAGGGAGGGGCCTTGTGAATCTTGCCATGTTTAGGGACTTCCTCAAGTTTTTTGTGAGTTATTTACTTCCTGACTTGGTGAAGCTTCCCTGCAGGGTGGGGTGTTTCACTCACCATCCTTCCCAGACCACTGTATCGTTCTGCCTCCTTGTAAAGACCCTGCCATAAAACATCCTTCTCTTTCACTTTCCCTTTACTTCCTGTCTTAAGACGTTTGCCTCCTAGATGGAAGGCCTTGGAGGAAACCGCTAATATAACACCTCTCCTAAGAAGTTTTAATTAACTTATTTATAAGTGTGTGCATATGTTGAAATTGTGTGTGTCTGTGTGTGTATGCAGGTAGGCACACATGTACAGGTGCATGTCTATGTAGGGAGAGACCAGAGATTGGTGCCAGGTGGCTTCTTCAGTCACTTTTCACTTTATATTTTGAGTCAGGGTCTCTCATTTGAACCCAGAGATCACTGATTTGACTAGTGTAATTTGCCAGCTTGCTCCAGGAATTCCTCGTCTGTGCCTCCCAAGTGCTGAGGTGATTGGAGGTCCGCTCACCCTGCTGGGCAATTACGGCATGCTGGAATGTGAGATCCAGTCTTTACTCGCGTCCTCAACCTACTGAACCATCTCACCATCCACTGACTTTCTAAATGTTTGATTCTCCAATTTAATTGCTCCAGAGTTCAGCAGCTATTTTGTCTGATTGTTCCAACTTACCTTAATACACTGTATCACTAAATTATAACATGTCAAATTTTGCTTTCATTTCTAGTACCATCAGACTTAAGTAACCATACACAGTCATGTGAAAACAACCCGTAAAAGTGGCAATAAATTCACTCACATGACAGGTTGTGTAAGAATTGAGCACCAATAGGACTTGTCATGGACCAGTTATTCTCTTTATTTCTGGTGTGTAAATGTTTGTGCATTGTTCAATAAATTTTATGTCTCTCTCTATATACATATGGAGATTTGTATTTAAAGAGAATAAGCATGCAAATATATGTGATATATATGATACATCAAATACATACACATATACACACAAACACAGGTACACACATATATATATGTGTGTATATGTGTATGTGTGTGTGTATGCATGTGTGAAGAAAACCATAAGCTAGTTCCATGTGTATGGGCATCACCTGAACAAATTATTACTGTTTCTTTTTTATAGTTTGCTATTAGGAAGAAAACTAACAACAAAATAATACCTATGAAATGAGCTGCTTTGTGTCAGAAGGTTGTTTATAGTATTAAGTGACATTGAAGATTAATTCTCTTTATGATCACCCTGTTATTGTTTGGCTAAGACTTCCATATGACAGGAAAGCACAATAAATCAGATTTGATTTTGGACCCTGATATCATTTGAGAATCAATGCATCCTAACAGAAAGTAATACATTTGTGAAATAAATTTCAAAAGCTTGAGATTTCCTTTGCTTTACTAAATCTGGAGCTCTTAAAGTGATACACTTGGTCTCCTTACTAATAAATGTGTCATTTTACTTTCTATTAGCTCTCCTCTCATTCACTGACTTCTCTTCTGATACTCTGCTACCTCTCATTCTTCCTTGTTTTGTGCTATGCATTTAAAGAGAATAAAGCATGCTGGTTTGAAGACTACGCACATGAGAGACATCTGTGATCAGGGAGCAGAGCACGCCTTTGTAAGCATTAAGGATCTCAGTACTAAAATGAAACATGCAGAGTAGAGAATGACATGATCCAATGAACACCAGGTTTTTTGTTTGCTTTTTGCTTCTTATTTCTTTGTTTTTTTTTTTGTTCAGAAATTCACATTGGAATTGTGGGAAGTGAAAAATAACCATTTATGGTGAAGTAAATATATTGGAAGAAACCACAAAGCTGGGTGGAGACAATAAAGTCTAAATAGACGGGACCAAGGTCATTATAGCTCGACTTAAGAACAGGTATTCATAGGTGAAAACCTCTATATGGAAGAGCCACTAAGAATTTGAATAAATTATTTACCTGGGGAAAGGGAGGAGAATAATTTTTATTCATATTTGTAATATTAAGAATGAAAAACTAGCTGCACTGTTGATTTCTGGGGTGAAACCACACTAAGTTTAGACTCGTCCTGCTCTGTGTATTACTACAGAGAGGAACTGTGGAGGTTTTTTCCACCACGGAGACATGATATTGAATATCAATCAGTTTATTCAATTAAGTTCTGCTTTCCCTAGTTGTTTGAAGCTTCCAATGTCTTTAAACACTCTTATACTAAAGAACATTTGACATATTTTCTCTTTCTAATTTTTATTTTATTATCTCATTTCATTTGAGAGAAGTCTCACATTGTAGCCCAGGCTGAACCTGGGACTCATGGTGATTCCCGCCTCAGTGTCCCACATGCTGGGGTTATACAGGCCTGAGCCACTGTTCCTGGCTCCGTTTCTTTATGCCTTCTTGTAACTGACACTTTTTTTTTCTTTTTTAACTCTACTGCACTTGTCACTATCGCCTGTTGATAACTAGCCTTCAGGTAGAATGTCACATCTGTAATATGACATCATGATACTTGGGAAAACCCAGGAAAACTGGGTGGGATTTATTTATTTATTTATTTTGTAGAGAAAAAGGAAATGATGTAACTAATGTTGAAGTTTTAGAGCTGGAAGGAGACCTGGAGAGCACTAAACTTTGAACATCATTTCACGGATGAGAAAACGACATAGAATAGTCACAGATAATAAACAGCAAACTAACATGTAGAATTAGACATTAACAGATTTGTTACTAATTTCTAGTTACTTTCAAGAAATTGAAGTATGTTTTCATGTTTAAAAAGAGACACTGTTGTGCATAAACAAGAGACCTGGATCAAGTCTCCTCACACTCCATCCCACACCAAACTGAAGTTTTGTTCCTTGGGACATATGTGACCTTGAACCTCATGCTTCCCTCAGCAGAGTGAGCAATGATCTCCTGTCACACCCTGGAGAATCTGAATGACTTCATTTATTCTTTCATTTATTTATTATCAAATAATTGTGAATGTTTTAAGGATTAAGACTAAGCATGCAAGATGTTATGGGATAAAAAAACAATAAAATCTAACCTTTTCTTTAAGGAATGTAAAGTCATAAGATATAAAATATATACTGCAATTGATTCAATTATGACTTTGGTAATGTGTGTTTAATAAACATTAAGTCTTGGGAAATGTACCAGAATAAAAAAGAGATAATTTCTCACAGGAAAACAGGCCACAGGAGGTGTCATAACAGGTGTTAATTTTAGAGAAATCGTCCAGAGAGGGATGAGACAGGAGAGATTTTGTCAAAAGAAGGCACGAGTTGTGTATCTGCAGAGAGGGCCTACAGAGAACAAATGAGCAGATTGGAGAGAGCAAGAGCTTCATGAAAACAAGGAGGAGCAGGGAACACAGGAAAGAACAGAGAAGCTTTAGGACAGTGAGCATTCAGAACCAAGAATCCCTCGGACTAGGCAGACATGGAGGACAAAAATACACTTGAGATAAGATCTCCACCAGAGAACTTGGCCTTTTTTGTGGTTGAGTTTCCTACAATGTGCTTTGATCATATTCTGCACTTCCGTAACTCTTCCCCATCTCACCCCTTCTATATCCAATCAGGTTCTTATTATTTTTATTGTTATTATTGTTCTTGTTGTTTTGAGACAGGATATCTCTATTATTTAGCCCTGGCTGTCCTGGAACTCATTACATAGACCAGGCTAGCCTTGAACTCATAGAGCTCCACCTGCCTCTGTCCTCCAAATTTTTGAATTAAAGGTAGGTGCCAACATACCTGATTTTTGTATTATTATTATTATTATTATTATTATTTATTATTATTATCTTACTTATTTTTAAGAATCCTCCACAACCAATTTTGTGCTGCCCAGATATTCTTGGATGTGTGATTTTCTACTGGAGTTTCCTCAACCCACTAGCTGCAGCCCTCATAGAGGGAACTGTCTTCTGCTATTCCAGCAGCCAATAGTTGCCAAGATGTCTATTGCTTAGGGTTGTGTGTCTAATTCCCCTTTCCCTGCTGGGATTTGGCTTGGCTTGGGCTCTCACAGATTTTTTACATGTTGTCACAATGCTGGAAGTTCTTGTATGCAGCTGTCTGCTGTATGCAGAAGACCATGTTTCCTTGTAGCAATCTGCCACCTCGGGCTCTTACATTCTCTTTTCTCCCTCTTGGACAATGATTGCTGAACTTTGAGCTGACTGTTGTGGAATATTTTGGTCCCTTCAGGACTGAGCATTTCAGTCTCTTATTCTCTGCTATAATATTGGTTGGGAGGAGATTCTATGGACCCTCACTGGTCAGCATCTCCAAAAAGTCAATTCTTATCTGGTACTGGGTCATTTATATAAATATTTAACCTGTGGTATCTAGTAGAGTCATTTTTGTCCTGTAAAAATGAGGCAATTCCATTTTAATTCTTTTTGGGTCTATTTTTCTATCTGTTCGTCTGTCTATCATCCATCCATTTATTTATCTAAACACATATATAGTAGGAAGTGAAAGTCCTCATTAAGTTAGTGAGCAGTACAAGATGTGTGACTTTGAGCAAGATGACTTTTACAGTACCCACATGGGACCTTAAAACAGGAAGACCTGGAACCAGTAGTTTGAAGTGGAGGAACTGCAGTGCTCAGCAGAACATTCAAGCAGGTCTTGAACCTGCTTGGTTAGTTTATCCCAGTGTCCCTTGAATGTTTGCTGTTATAGCCGTCCTTCTTCGAGAATGTGATGAAAGCTATAGCCTTATCCTCAGAAGAGATCTGTGTACAAGTATGCATTTTCCATATAATTTCAGCATAAGGGTCCCTCGAGTTACTCTGGAAAAAAAATCAAGATTTCTAGAATGTTCTATAAAATGGGGGCTGATAATACTTGAGTTATGAATCAGAGGCTGTGAGAACTGTAGAGATATGAATATATAGATGATGAATTTGCTACAAACATATACATGGCTCTATGATGTTATCCTTGGCTGTGAGATTTGCATCATTTGGTTCTTGCCTCCTTCCTCACTTCTAAGAAACAACTGGAATGCATTGTAGTAAATGGAGACCAGGGATTTTGGATTTAATGGACTTGAAGACATAGGGGCATATTATTTGTGATGGAGTGTTCAGGAATCTGCATGTCTTATTCTTATATTCATGCAAGTCTTACATATTTAATAGCTGGAAATTAATTTCCCTCATTTGTATTCTAAACATGATGAAGGTATTCAGTATTCATGTAGCCCTGATATAAAATTATATGGAAATTCTAGTACAATTTCAGTAATTAATGTCTGTCAATTATAAAGGGTTGCAATTATAGCACTCATAAGAGGCATAGTATATGGAAAATATACAGATCATCAGAGAAATTAATTTCTGATACCCAACCCTTTGATTAGGAAGAATGCTAATTACTAAGTAATCACAAGGTGAAATATGCTAACAAGTGGTCACTGCAGAGGAGTACTTTCTTTTCAGATAAAAAGAAACACTATAGTTTAGGAGACTAAATGAGGATGAAAAATTTATAGCATTAATTAAAATTTAAATATGAACTCACTATCAGTATAAAATTTTTAACATGTATATTAGTTATTTTTTTACATTGTGGAGACAAAATGCCTAAGAAAAGCAGCTTACAAGGAAGGGTTTATTTTGACTCGCAGTGTGAGGATGTAATCTACCATGGAGGAGAAGACATGGCTTCAGGAGTAAGAGATGGCTCATCACATTATACCCCAGTAAGGAAGCATCGGGAGTGGGAGACGGCTGGTCACATTATACCCCAATCAGGAAGCATCGGGAGTGGGAGACAGCTGGTCACATTATACCCCAGTCAGGAAGCATCGGGAGTGGGAGACGGCTGGTCACATTATACCCCAATCAGGAAGCATCGGGAGTGGGAGACAGCTGGTCACATTATAGCACAGTCAGGAAGCATCGGGAGTGGGATACGGCTCATCACATTATACCCCAGTCAGGAAGCATCGGGAGTGGGATACGGCTCATCACATTATACCCCAGTCAGGAAGCATCGGGAGTGGGAGACGGCTGGTCACATTAATCCCCAGTAAGGAAACAGAGAGATGGATGCTGGTGCTTAGCGCCTTTGCTCCTTGCAGTCTGGTACCCCAGTCCCTGGAATAGTGCTGCCCATAGTCAAGGTGCATCTTCCCACCCCAGTAAACCCAATTTGGAAACTCTCTTACTGATGGACACAGAGGCTTGTCTCTTAGATGATTCTAGTTCACAGTATGATAGACACGTGGGTCAACTTTGTTGTCCTATGTCGTAAAGACTTTGGAGAAAGATGAGATATGCCCTTATCAATACAGCAGTAATCTGTCTTTGCAAATGAAGAGCTGAAACAGACCATTTTACTTTCTATGTTGGCAGTGATTACCAGAAGTTCTGATGCCATGAGTTAGGGTGGAAGGCTTCATTGCATTACCAGGTCAATTATGATGGTTGTACAAATGGTCCCCTTGTGAGGAACTAAAGCGTTCAGTCATGTTGATGGTTCTGCTGTGCTTTCTGTGGGTCAAATGGTACAGTTTTACATTAATGACCATTTATCAAAATTGGTCAAAATTAGAAACACACACACACACACACACACACACACACACACACACACACTGGAAACAGGTTCTATCTATATAACTTTATCTGTCCTGGTACTTGCTATATAGACCAAGCAGTCCTCTAAGTCACAGAGATCTCCCTGCCTCTGCAGGTGTGTGTTATTACACCTGGCTCAGAGAATCTTCCTAATGAAGCATACTTCTCCAAGCAGATGTCTCAGCAGGTAGGAGCATGACATGCCACTCTCACAAGGGACCTGAGCTGTTTCCTCCACTTACACATGGCGGATCTCAACTCCCAGGAACTCCAACTCCAGGATATCTTGACAACTTCTTCTGAGTTCCATAGGTCATATGTCCACATATTTCCCCCATGAAAATAATAAAAGTAAATAAGTCTTTAAAAAGAATTGTAATTGATTTTATGAACACTCACTCTAATTCTGTCTGTAGGTTTTATAGATTTTTGTCTAAAAGAACAAGGAAGAAGTCTACTGTCTACTGTTCTTAGTCCAAACAAAGGAGCCATACCAAAACAAATTAAGATATGTTAGACCTGATATAGATACAACATTTTTTTTTATTTTTCAAGACAGGATTTTTCTGTGTAGCCCTAGCTGTTCCAGAAGGAACTGGCTTTGTAGATCAGGCTGACCTTGAACTCACAGAGATCATTTCCCCAGTGCTGGGATTAAAGGTGTGCACCACCACCACCAGGTCAGATATAGCCAACTTTAAAATGATAGAAAATGGCTTTCTTATTTCTTATTGGCAAAATACATACTTACATAATTACAAAGACTAAATCATAATTCTTGGTGGTTCCTGTCATTATTATTTAGATATCTTTGTTCCTAGTGACTATTGTGTTTGTCCATAGGCTATTTGTCTTGTTACTAATTTGATTTTTAAAAACTGGGGTTATACTATTTTAATGGGTAGAAGGGGCTCTGGGGTAGTCATAGTTCAGAATGTTCTGTGATGAACCACATCAGAGTTATCTGTAGCACTCACTAAAATGAGAATGCCCATACCCAAGCCTAGCATGGCATGATTAATTTTCAAAGGTCTGTGGGGAGGACAGTGATGGAGACATAGCATTTCCCAGGTGATGCTTGTACTTGGTGAGGTCTGAGGTCTATTGTCCAGTGGTTTTCAAAACAGGATCCTGAAACATTAGCCATAGCAGCATTGGGGAACTCATCAGAAACACAGATTCTTGGTCCTCACCCCAGAACTGATGTAGGATTTCTACTGAATCAGAAACTCTTGTGGTGAGGCCAGCAGCCTGTGTTTTCATAGGTCTTCCAGACAATTGCAAACTGTCATTGAATTCTAGACAATTTCTTCAACTTACCTTGAAGGAAACCAAGGCCAAGGTGAGTAATTGACTTGCTCACTTCAAACATAGGCAAATATTGTGAGCAACAGAGCAAATCATAGGGCCCTTTCAGAAAACCAGTCCCTGGTTTGTTTAAAACTAGAATAGACTGAACTTCCTATCTTCTTTACACTTTTGAGGAAAAGAATGGGCATACAGTAATGGTGGTAAGAAATAAATGAGTTCAAGTTTATTTTTAAGTTCTTTGCATTTTCTAGAAGATTTTCAAAACTGTATCCAACACGCCTTACAAAAATGAGCTGCTTTTAATGTGTGTGAAACACTTTGCATTCATTGGAAGAAAGGGGACCAATTTTAAATCTAGAAGATTATTTCTAGCATTATGGCACGGCAGAATCTTTTTTAGTAGTTTGTTATTATAAATGAGGCTATAAAATGCTCAATGTTATGCATGTTTTGAATAGGAAGTAGATTTTGTAAAATATTTTTTTTTTATTTCCAATTCAAACATCAGAGCTGGGGAAACTCACTTGGTTTAGAAGGCAATGTCATGCCAACACAGAAGCTGTGATAAAACAAGTCCTGCTCACCTGAATGGTGAGAGATGAAACCCCAGCCAAGTGCATCACTGCTGAAGTTGGCAGCTTTACAGTTCCATCTATCCCCCCCGCCACCTCATTTTTGCAAAAGTTGGCATCAAATTCACAATGAGTTTTGCCAGAGAGCCATGGAGCTTGTCCTGAAAGCGCTCTGCTTTATGCCTCTTGGGGTTTTTTTTTTTTTTCAATCTTCTCAAATTTCTGTGTGTCAATGACTAGAGGTTCCAGGGGAGAGATGGTCCAGCCTTGAGGTCCATATCCTGTCATTGATTTCTGTGCAACACTCTCATCGACTTCGATGGAGTTCCGCACGTGGATCAATGGCAGGATATGGGCCTTTACATTTAGATGTGAACGTGTTAAATAGTGGTTGGCAAACTTGTGATGAATTAGCGTGAAAGATACAAAGAATTGGCTGGAAACTTTCAGACTCATAAGCTACTCTTAAACATTAAGAGATTTTGAATTAATATAATCAATAATAATAGTAATAAATAGTAGAGTAGGAAATTTGCATATGCTTATTTGGACCAAAAGTGTCCCAGCGTGTGATTTAAATTGCTTCGGTCTTCTCTGGGTATCTTATGAAGTGTTGAAAATTAAATCTGTAAGTGACCAAGCCATTTAGATTAAATTCCCTGGATTGTTATGCAACAAAAATTTTTGCCTTCTCTTGACTAGAATCTCATCGTAAAGTGTAACTGAATCTCGTGATTCAAGACATAACTATATTCCTGTTTTCTTGCTTTCAGTAGATCTGAATTTGTTCAGGAATATTTGAAAGTAAAATGCAGGATATTCAAACTAAAACACAGAATTCTAAAAATGAATTTTCATTGCATTTATGGGAATCCCTTGTAAGTGTCTGGCAGTCATAACTATTAATGGCAATCTCTTCCAGCAAAGTGGTGTGTGTGTGTGTGTGTGTGTGTGTGTGTGTGTGTGTAAGCATGTTCTATATTATGTATCTATGAATAATCCCCCAACAGACATACTTGCACTGGCATATTCACTTATTCCTTGGTACTTATGAGGAATTGGTTCCATCAACTTTTTCATCAGAGTATCAAAGTCTAAGGATGCTAAGTTCCTAAGTGCTAGAATACGACCATGTCCATTCTTCTTATATTTTATTCATCTCATTGTTGAATTACTTCCTAAGCCAATACAATGTTGCTTATGAAATAATGACAAGCAGAAAAAGTCTTCTCTTGTTTAGTTCATGTACAATTTTCTGAATATTTTATTTTATTATTACTCTTTCATCAGTCTGCTTAAATCAGGGCTATATAGCCTTGGCTGTTTGGGAACTCTCTATGTAGAACATATTGGTTTTGAACTCACAGAGACCTACCAGCCTTTGCCTCCCAAGTGCTGTAATAGAATACATCTGACTTGAATATTTTAAACATATGGTTAGTTTGATCTGATCTCATGTGTAGAATCTGTAGTTCTATAGGCTGTCTGCATATGTATTATGATATATTTGTACCTATGTGATATTTGACTCTAAACTTGTAATGATATGTAATGGCAATTTCCACCTATGTTAAAAGTTAATTTAAAATTCTAGCTACTATCCTGTAGGTCAAATGGTTCATCTCAGTTGAAGTTGTCCTCACTAACATCATTTTCTAAACATTATTTACATCTTTCCTAGTCTCCCTTTCTTTCAAAAAGTTATGCTACCATTTTCTTCTTATGGAATTTTCCCAATGTCTTAGTTTTCAGTCATCAGCATTCCCAAACGCATTGTAATCACAATGGCACGGCACTCAGTATCGGATGGAGAGCCAAATGTAGCTACAGTTCCCAGGTTCTCCAGTGATTTAATTACTCCATGCAGTCACTGTTGTCCAGGAATTATCGGGAAGTAGGTTGCTTATAGATGTTTTCTAGTCCTGTGTTCTACGTGAAGATCCAGGTATAAACATCTCTTTTCCTGTATGATGTCCATCACAATCACCAATTGCACGACCATCACTTTGAGAGTGAGATAAGGTCCGAAGTATTTATTCCAGGCTGTCAAAGTCTCATTCCCCAGAGTGTTCCACGTCACAGAACACTCTGCTATTTAAGTTGCTGCTGCTGTTATAGGAACACACTCTTCAAATCTCATCTACATTCCAATGTGTAGCGTCCTGGTAAGTCCTGGTATAGATGCTATTCTTTAAAAAGAATTTAATAAGTATAGACGTTTAAAGGAAAGGGTGAAGTATGACTTTAATTCTGTGCTTTAGAGCAAATGATGGGCATCATTCTCCTATCCTTCTCTTAAAGCTCACACTAAGCATTTCATCCTCTTCCTGCCAGGGCTGTTGTGATTAGTTACTGGAAGAAGACATATGTGGGAAGGGAGAGGAAGAAAGCTAGTGCCAGGAAAAAGCAGGAAAGAGAATATTTTTGTTAATGGAATAGCTGATGAACTCATAATGACAACATTACCTAAATGTGTGCACAGAATAGAGAAAAATGCTAATGTCAATTGAGACATATAAAATGTAGGCATTGCCAACTGAATGCTTCTCTCTCTGTGTAACCGAATATTTTGCTAGTTACTGTCAGTGTTTTTAAATTGATTTGATTTTTAAAGCAAAAGTCCCCGCATAATTCTATGCAAAGACTGATAGATAAATTCTGACACAGACTTCTTCTGAGTTTGTTAAAGCCAGCTTCCTACCAAACAATATTCATTCCCCCTGAGTAAAAATCAAATGGGGTTTCAGTACACAGGATAGAAAGATAAATCAAGTCAATTGCCAACCATAGGCAAGTCCAAACAACACTGTAAGAAACAGTGGGGAAATAATTACCATATAAAAGAAAAGCAAATATTAGTTAGCTTTTTTCTTTGATTTACACTAATACACAGTCTTGTTTCAGTATTACTATTCTGCCTGTATGTATCATTTTACCCATAAATTAAATAACTATTACATATATTTGCTTTCACCATATTTTGTTAAAAAATAGTCAAGTGTTTAGGATTCTCTCATGAAAAAAAGGTTGGAACAAACTAAACATTGCTACTTTGTTACTTTTTAGGAAGCAACTTCAGAATAGATTAAGCCTGCCAGCATTATTGTTTATGTTTCTAAACCACAAGTACACAGAATCTGACTTTTATACTAATAGTAGCATAGCTATAAGTGTAAATTGAACTGAAATATATTTGTTTAAAATAGACAAATACATTGGGAAGGTATATATATTTTACAGAATCACATGGACTGAGCCATATACAAAATACCTTTATCAATCTTTTGAAAACATCTTTCTCCTCAATGGAATAGCATCTTTAGTGCCTTCATACATTAACCATTTGATATACATTCTGATGGACAAAGGCTGATTTTGTCCCTATCTGATCTAGGTGTGGCTCAGGTTGAGTTTCTCTATAATTTTAGTCTGTGCTTTCTTGGTCACATGCACGGAGAGGTTAGGCTTTCTTTCTTTTTCCTTTCTTCTGTTTCCTTCTTTGGAAAAGCTGATCAGTGTGTAAAGCTCCCTTCAGGGTCATTGAAGACTCAAACTAGTGTCATTTCAAGTGATAATCCGATGAGATTAACTCCACACAGAAACAAAACAAACTTGAGCTTGTGCATGTGTGTGTGTGTGTTTGTATGAACACATGTGTGAATGCCTGTGTATGTGTATGTGGTGTGTATTGTGTGAGAAATAGAGAGGACTCAATTCTCCACTGTGAAGCCAGAAGGCAGCTTATAATACAACTTTGAGCCTCTATTTTCTTTGCTCCTAACCTCAAAGGTATTGTGCTCCTACAAATCAAGTTAGCAGGCTCCATTAGTCTGGGCCTATAACAATGGGTGGCATTTGCTAAGCAGGGCTCCACCCTGTTTTCTCTTTATCCCCCTGGGGCCCAGCTGTGTCTGAAGGCACAGCTGTGCTTCCCATGAGCCCTCCAGCATTTCGCTGGGAAGCTGTGAGAATGGCTCAGGAAATGTCAGGAGGCAGCTGCAGAAGAGATTCCAGCACCAAGCTCTTTAAGACTGTTTTGAATTATTTCACTGCTGAATTTGAGAATCCTCAGACCTCCATATGCAACACACGCACATTGATTTGTACTCTGGAACTGAAAAGGGAGAAACTGGAGGCTTAGATTTCTTGAGATGGTTTTAGCCACTTTCTTTATGGGTCTCATTTGAATCTCAAATCATAACTCTATTAAGTTGCTTCCACATTACGTCGGTCAATTTTCAAATGAATAGTTACATCAATAATGTGTGTAGTTTTGATTGCATTTAAGGATGGGAAAAATATCCCTTTATTAAGTATTTTAAGCAAAGTACAAGCTCATATATGTTTGAAAATGGGATTATATGAATATACTACATTAAATTAGACATTACCCTCAACTCATTTCCAATTGCTGATCTCTCTTTATAAGCTTAAGTTTTCTCTTCGCATAGTATTGTTTTAATATAGTTGTCAACATTACTTCTATACAATGCTAATTTCGGTAAGTAAAATATAGAAGATATCAAAGACACTCAAGACACAAATATAAAACATGATGTTGTAGTTGACTTGGGCCTCTAATCAAAGATACAAACTACAAGAGAGTAGCCATCTCTCTGTGTTAAATACATGAGAGATAGGAAGAGAATGGGCTTTAAACATTAGGGTAGATTTCAGAAAAAGGAACGAAAAATAAACTTGTGCCCAAAGTGAGAGAGACTTCATGAATAATGACAGAGAAAGGGGAAAGATATGCCATGTGTTCAAAAAACAGTGCGAGTTCTGTGTGGCAGACAACACATATTAAGGAGTCAGAGATTCAAATTAGAGAGGGAAGGCATCAGACATGGTGAAGGGTGGTGGATGCATGGAGGATCATTGTGTTGGATACTGTGGGAATGGAAAAACATTAGTAATTTTTTTTTTTTTGGTTTTTCGAGACAGGGTTTCTCTGTGGTTTTGGAGCCTGTCCTGGAACTAGCTCTTGTGGACCAGGCTGGTCTAGAACTCACAGAGATCCGCCTGCCTCTGCCTCCCAAGTGCTGGGATTAAAGGTGTGCGCCACCACCGCCCGGAGCAACATTAGGGATTTTTAACCAAAAATTTCCCATGCTTTCCAGGGTACACTATTTACCTCTGAGACCAACCATCCATCCAGACTTAGTAAATACTTACCTACTGTTGAACATAGTGTTTGTGGCTGAAATAAATATCATAGGTAGCCATGGACATGAAACAGACAATGGTTGCTTCCTCAAAAGCTCTCTTAGGGCCCAATTGAAACTTTGAAGGTATTTGTGTGATAAATGTGTTACAGAGACACAACAAAACTTAAGAAAGCCAATAATTCTTGCTGATGCACCCACTCATGAAAAAGCAATAGAAATCAAGAGGTCTGGGGAAAGAAATCAGTTACTGAGTACACTTTTTATAAAAGTTAGAACACTTTTTATGATGGCTTCTAGTAGGAAGGATCATTGTCTTCAGCTATATACCTCCTTATTAGCCCACCAGCCTCCACCAGATAGTACCATATCCATGGTCACTTAGACTGGCCTAGTTAAACATGTAATGTTACAAAACAAAAGATAAAGAGATAAAGGGAGGATTGGCAGAGGAGGGAGAGAGACAGAACAGGTGGAAATAAGACTAATCAAAATACATTATATACATTATAAAATTCTCAAAGGAAAAATTCAATGAATAAAAAAGGAGAAAGCCATGAATGAGAAGTTGCCAAATGATATAATGTATGCTAAGGACAGCAGATGTGGGAGAATCAGGAAAGGAGACTAGCCAAATGTGTGCTCCCTTGGGACTTGTACTAAGTAAGATCTGGCAATTCAGGAGCCAGAAACCAAGGCAGAGCAGATGATACATTTTCTAGAGTCGATCTCTCAGGGGTTACAGAGGGCTCAGATAGGAGAATGCGTCTAGCAGAAGATGGGGAATAACTTCCATAAAACTCAATTTCCTAAACATATAGACAAGTTTGCTTAAAATTGGGTAAAATAAGGGTAGATTGGTTTTTAAATTTTTATATATAGCGGATGGAAATGCAGTTATGAGTCTACCTAATAAACCATGATTCTCTGATTATAAAGGCCTTGACATAATCGTGTTTAGAGTAGTAGAGAGATAACTGACATGAGGTGAAATTCAGATGGCAAACATGAATATGAGACATAGCCAAATGCAATAATCGAATAAGTAAGAGCACTGATAAATTAAATAAAAACAAAGTCAGAATGATTCCATCTTTTTCTTAACAAATGTAAGTGTGAAAGAGAAAGATGGATTCTCAGAACTAGTGACGTGATGGCTTCCCTCTGATAGGGAGAGTACGAAGCTGACACACCCTTCTGTTCCTACTAAATATCTAGTGAATGTCATCCCAGGAGAGCAAATGTGCTAGCCATGGGGCTCACTGAAATGCGATCTCAATGCAGAATGTTACAACTTAAATAATTACCATTTATTTGGAATGGAATTGGCTTAAAAATATGGAAATGGCTTCAAAGTGTGTATTTATAAAATAGTAATATCAGCTTGTGACTACTTTTGAAGAGAATTTATTAGGACAAAATGTTATTGTGTCAGAATAAAAAATTCAGAATCTATTACACTATTTGGCAAGGGAAGAAAATGTGAGGAGAAATTATACAGGTGTTAACCAGAGTTACCTTCAGCTGTCTGGGCCTGCCCTATAACTGATTTCTTTTCTATTGTTTCTATTTTTCTACTAGTTTGGATTTTGGAGATGAACAGAACTGTGAATTTTCACACCTTGTTCATGTTACATTGTTAACAAGAGTCCTGGAAAGGCCTTTGCTTATTTTATTTATACTGAACTTAGTCTTTAATGGCATGATGTTTATTATTCTTCATGTCATCTGATCTCATTAAATGTCTGTTGATAATTTGAATATATGTGGATATGTACTGTGTACATGTATGTAAAAATGTTTTAACGTGTGTAAGTGTACACATATGAATGTGTGTTAAAAGTCTGCTGTTGATACTGAGTGTCTTCCTCAGTGTCTGTCTTGTTAATATATTGATCCAGGGTCCTGGTGTTGTGGGAACTCCTTCAACCAATAGCCTTTAAGATACTGGCCCACTTTGAGCGGTGTCTCATGTACTATAAATCCAGCGGCCCTCTCTGCTACTGGATTTGATTCCAGTTCCCAACGCACACAGAGGACTGTGAATCACTACCTTTACTGTGAGTTATCCCCAAATAAATAAATTTTTGTTGTGCTCCATTCTGTGCTATTGTGGAACTCTTTGGTGTGACAACGAATTGGCATGCAACAAATTGGTACACAAATGACAATGAACCCTGGCAAAAAGCTTGAACTTAATTTTTGGAGAGAGCAATAATAACCATCCCAAAACTGATAGAATTAGACTTATAAAGAGAGTTAATTGGATTTTTCTTTGCATTGTACATGACACACTAATAACTGAAGCCCCTCTATTCTATACTGATACAAATAAATCAGAAAAGACAGGTTACAACTCAGAAGATTTAAGATAAATGGAACAAATCCCTTATGATTCTGTCCAAAAGTCAGAATTATATGCTATTTTCATGGTACTAAGGGATTTTAAAGAACCTCTCAACATAGTTACTGATTTGCAATATGAGAAAAAAGTTGTTTTGCATATTGAAACTGCTGAATTTATACCAGATGACACAGAATTGACTTCACTATTTGTTCAGGTTCAAGATATAATCAGGAACAGGCTTTGTCCCGTATACATAACACACATCCAATCCCATGCAGGTCTATCAGGTCCTCTTGCATAAAGTAATGCAGAAATTGATCAATTCTTGGTTGGAAACTTGCTGAGGGCCTCAGAATTTCATAAAAGACATCATGTCAATAACAAAGGTTTTAAAAAAGTATGTTCTATTAGATGACAACAAGTTAAGGAGATATCCTACTTGTTCTTTATATAACCAAACACCACTCCCTGCAGGAAGTAACTCAAAAATCTTTGCTTACTTTATTTATCCTAAACTTAATCTTTAATGACATATGAAGTCTTAGTCTTTAAGCAATATAAGTATTATGAATTACAGTTCGATAGTCATCCATGTTTGTCATACTTATAATTAGAATAATTAGGTTCTTTAGATGCATAGAGATTGTAATCCACACAGATAGGTAATCTTCAACTCCTTCAAAGAACTGTAGAATATTGCATTTAAATAATTTAGGATTCTGTTGATGTGAGACATGATTGAAGACACTCCATTTAGAGCTTATTTTCTTCTTGATAAAACTGGCCTTTAACCAAAGAACTGCCCCTACCTCGACTACTGACAAAATGCATAGTCTCCAAACTGGATAAGCAGGATACAAGCTAAAAGACTGTAATATTATTTCCCTTCTCAGGTCTTTGATGGGGTTGAAGACTAGATAGACATAGTTACTTTCCTCTCATGACTTAGCCAAGCTATTTCTAATATAAGACTTAGACTTCTTAGGATAGGATAACTATTGGAACATTTAGCATATGTTTCTTGTTTGATGCTATTCATGCTGGTTGTAATTCTGATTTTTATGTATTATTTGCTTCTTCTTTTCCCTGGACAAAACTCAATATTTGTTCCTATTGTATATAGTTTTGTACTAGGCTTAGAACTCTCTTATTTAGAAAAAAGGAAGAGGCATTGTGGGACAGACCTCCTTCAACCAATAGGCTTTAAGATACCCACCCACTTTGGGAGTGGTCTCATGTACTATAAATGCAGATGAAAGGTGTGAATGGCTCCCTTTGTGCTTGATTCTTTCCAGTTTCCAGGGCATGCAGAGAACTGCAGATTGCTACCCTTACTGTGAGTTTTTCTCCAAATAAATAAACCTTTGTTATAATCCATTCCTAGCTGTTATTGAACTCTTTGGTGTGACATCATCTCTCTCTTTTATTATTATTTTTTCTTTTTTCCTCAAGACTGTGTAACTCTGATTGTCATGGAACTGTTTTTGTAGACCAAACTGGCTTTACATTCACAAAGATCCTCCCACCTCTGCCTCCTGAGTGCTAGGATTAAAGGTGTACTCTCCTGTTTGAACCTGTAACTCACTGTTTCTGCTACTCTGGCTAGTCAGCTTGCTTCTTAGATTCTTTGTCTGTCTCTGTTTCCTATGCTGGGATTTGAGGTAGGCTGCTGGAACTCTGACTTCTAGTGGCTTGTGGGGATCAGTACTCAGGGTCTCTGCTCATGTGACACATACTTTACCAGCAGAGTGGTCTCCCCAAACCTTGCTTTGTTTTTGCAGACAGAGGCTGGGTCTCCACAGCTCAGACTCATGTCTAGCTTGCAATCTTCCTACCTCAGTCTCTTGACCCCTGAGCGTACCACCGCACCTGTTTCGAGCCCACACAGTTTTTATTTAGGAAAATGATGTTTTTCCATATGTTTCATTTTTTATGAATCTCTCGAGGTAATACAGTGCTACTGGGGTCATTCGGTCAGCAGATGTGAAGATTCTGGACACGGACTCTTAGGGCTGTGAAGGTGGAGGTAAGGGGACTCCTGAGGCTTGCTGGCCAGCAAGCCTTGCCTGATGGTGAGCTTTAGGCCAATGGGAGAACCTGTATTGATACATTAGGAGGTTCTATAGCTTCCACATGCACACTCACGTGCCCCTGCACACACATAAGCAAAGTCAAGCACATGCATTTAAAGATCTTTTAAAGATCTGATTATGTTGCTATTTTTATTTATTTATCAATTTTATTGCTACTTTGTATTTCATTTTATTATAATTGGAAAAACATAATAAAAAACATCTCTAAAACTCCGGATTGACATTATATAATTCCACCATTAATCCCTATCTTTAGAGAAAGACATTTGGAACAATGTAACTTTCAGTTGGATATTGAAACATCTTTGACAAATTAGGGTGCAGAATTCTGAACCTGGCTCTTCAATATTTTGCTTGTGTCCTAAGGAAGCAAAGTCATTAGCGCTATATCCAAAAGTTAAGCATGACTTGGTCTTGGGAACATTTTTTTTACCATATAAAAATTATTCAGTCCCTAGAGACCTATTATTTGTATGTATTATGTCAACTGATATTGACTGCAATTAAAATGAGAACTTTAAAAACTATGAAAATAGGGGGCTGGAGAGATGGCTCAGGGGTTAAGAGCACCGCCTGCTCTTCCAAAGGTCCTGAGTTCAATTCCCGGCAACCACATGGTGGCTCACAACCATCTGTAAAGAGGTCTGGCGCCCTCTTCTGGCCTGCAGGCATACACACAGACAGAATATTGTATACATAATAAATAAATAAAATAAATATTTAAAAAAAACTATGGAAATAGACACTACATTTACTGATGTCAGAATGGTAATGTCAACTAGAATCTAGAAAATTCCAGTCTGTGACAGAAGAAGCATGGAAAACACAAAGACTGTCTCAGAATTATTTTAATACCATGCATCTATTAAGGTGAGACAGGGATGCTTAGGTGTGTGTGACCTGCAGGTCTGATGGTCTTCATCTTCTCCTAGGAACTTGCACCAGTCTCCAGCACATGCATACTCCATGTCCCAAGCCCATGCAGTTTGAATTAGTCCCAGGATTATAGTTTTCCATTCTGTCTAATGTTGGCAGATTTATTTTACCTTCGTACTTGCATAATTAAAACTATTATAAAAGAGAATTCTATATAAAAGAAATTTTTATTCATAAATCAGGAAATGGGGAATACATACGTCTTCACCATGCTTATTTTACTAGCTTAATTATGTCAAATTGCAAAGACATACAAATGAGGCCATTTTCCTTGATATTTTAAAACATTGTCCTTCTTGAAAAAAAATAGCAAATCCTGAAATCAAATTTCCAAGTTTTGGTAACTCTGGAAATTAGACTTTGCTTCTTAAGAAGATGTATCCATGGTATCTATTAGATGAATGTCACCACACCCTGCAAGTCCCTGATGCCGACACACTGGAAGGGAGGCTGGCCATCTGTTCATGGTGAGGCTACATGTTGTTCTCGGTGCGGGAAGAGATTCGGTGATACCAAGCTTAAGCCACTGATACGCGTCAGCCAGGTGCTGATAGACACGTTCTAAGTACCTATAAAATTCCCCGACCCACGCATGAGCTTATGGACTCAGTTGTTGGCTAGAGCGACTGCAAAGAGGTACAGAGCGACAGGACTCTCAGATGAGGTAACCTCTGATATTTCAACACGAAATTAAAAGGTGACTTAGCCCCGTCATGCTCGAAAGCCATAACCCTTAGACGAAATCTTAACGGGCATCACCACTGAACAGCAATGACGCACAAGACTTGCTTTTGTTCTCCAATGCCTCAACTCTCCCTCCAATGCCCTCTTCCGGGCATAGCATGAAGGATCCCAGAGGGACATGCAAAACCATGAACACTGTCGCTGCTGTTTTTAGTCGCACTGTGTGCTGAGGAGTAAGGGGTTTATGCGAATTATTTCCACTACGTGAATTTCTAGGACAGCTTCTGCTGTTTCCTCTGTTTCTTACATGAAGAAAATGGAAACAGGGAGTTGAAGGGTCTTACCTGTTTACACAGCCAGCCAAAAAGTAGAAACTATTAAAAATGCCATGTCTCTAAGAGTAGGGTTTGTCTTCAAAAAGCAAGGGCACGAACAATACTTTATGCAAAAGATTAACTCTCCAACTGTGAGATTTAGCTGATTTTTGGCTTCCTGATTTTTTTTTTAAGTGGTTTCCTCCTCATCTCTTCTATCACAAAACTGGCTCGCACGTACAATCAGGAAAAGCAGTTGACATCGCCCGAGATGCAGGCAAAGGAAGATTTTCCAAGTATCTTTTTCAAAAAATAACACCTTTTCTTAAGACTAGAAACACAGAGTCATCTTACTACGCACTACAATTCGGAAAGGCCGGAACAGTACAGTTAAGGTGGTTAACCGCGGCTTCTTGGAAGGAGCTGGTGAACAGGTTTCAAGTTTTCTTTGTTGAGGGTTGTCCCTCTCTCCATGGAGCTTTGTTTGCAATGGGCATGGCTTCTGGACCAGCCAGTACCGCCTTAAATGGCTCTTTGAAGAGGGAGGTCTTTATGACAGAAAACAAGATGACCAGAGAATAAAAAGGATAAAGTAATAAAAGACCAAGAGCGTGGACGGTGTGCTTTCGCCACCTAGTGGACCTATCTATATTTGCATGCCTATTAGGGTCACCAAAGAACTTGTTTTTCAAGATTTTATTTTGTTTAAAAGAATTAGATTCATAGAATAACAAAATATTGTGCACTGTCCAAATTAATCTGTTTTCTTTTTAAAAATAAACCACGTTTATTATTTACTATGCACTTATTTGTTTATTGTGTGTGTGTAGGAGGACATAGGTGTGCCATGGCTCATGTGTGGACGTTGGAGAGGAACTTACCACTGTTAGGACTCGTATTCTACCATGTGGCTCCTCGGGAACCTACTTAGGTCACATTTAGCTACTGAGTCATTTTAATGGTCCATTCCCCAAAATTATTATCCTACTTATATATTATCTGCTATTTTATTATCCTATTATATTATTATCTGTAAAATATTATCCTACTTTGGTGACTTATCAGCTACTTTAAAAATAGTAATAACTACATATTTACTTATTATTCTATTTGGGTGATTTATGTATTATCTGTTATTTTAAAAATGGAATAATTAATTTTTCTACCTTTCACCAACTTAATCTGTGAAAGGATCATTTAAGACAATATAAGTTTATTATGTAAATTACATAAAATATCTTATGCTCATCAGACAGGGTGTAATTGTGGGTAGTATTGGGGCTCCATCATTTTTATTCTAATATGAATCTTAAAAGTTAATCAACATAGATGTTAGGATGTGAAATACCAGCCATGGCAGAGACATGTAAAGTTAAGGGAAAGCTTCATGTGATTGCAAAAATTTTAAGATACAAATGCCATCCAAACCAGTTTTTTTTGAAAATTTTGTTCCATCATTGTCAGGGTGAAACATTTATAAATTTTATCAAAAGTACTACATATTCAAATTAGAGGAATCTCACTATCCTGCTTTTGCTAAATATGAAACAAGCTCATTTACATTGAAAATGGTATTATTAGGTCATACAGTATACCAATAAGATTAAGATGAGAATTTAAAAAGCAAGTGTGTGCCATGTGACTGTGGTGTGTGTGCCCTGGAAGACCAGAGGAGAATGCTAAGCATCCACCTGCCTTATTCCACTGAGATAGGACCTTATTGAAACCCAAGTTCATTGTCTCTCTCTTTGCACTAGGCTGACCGGACAGTGAGCTCCCTGGTCTATGTACCTCCTTCCCCACCTAGTGCTGGCCTTCTGGGCATGTGTGCCCAGGCCTGGCTAGGATTTGAGCTCGGGTCCTCAGGCTTGCACTGCCAATACCCTCTTTTAGCAGTGCGCTGCCCTAGACTCGTTTCTATTGTGTGATACGATACCAGGACCAGACAATTTATACAAAGATGGCTTCATTTAGGCTTAAGGCTCCAGAGGGATAAGAGCCTGTCCCTATCACAGTGGGGAAGTGTTGCAGCAAACAGATGTGGCTTCTGGAGATGGAAGCTGAGAGCTCACAGCAAAAGCATGAAGCAGAGAGCCAACTGAGAATGCTGTATGGTTTTAGCCTCAAAGCTCAACCCTACTGACATACACTGTTCAACAAGGTCACATCCCTAAAACGGATCCAAACAGCATCAACAAGTATTGAAAGATCTGAGCCTATTGGGGACATTCTCATTCAAAGAACCACAAATGATGAACATTTTAGTGTCTTCCTGTAATAGCATAAGGCACTGGTATGGGAGAATTGTCTGTATTCTGTCAATCATGTTTCAAATAAACTCTGATTGGCCAGGCAGGAAATGTGGGTGGGAAAACCAGACAGGAAGTAGAAATGATGTAATGAGAACAGGAGAATTCTGGGAAGGAGGAAGTTGATACCTCCCACTCCTGCGCAGACCACTGAAGAAGTAGGATGTGATCTGCCCCATTCAAAAAAGGTACTGAGCCACATGGCTAACATTGATCTGAAAATGGGTTAATCAAGATGTGAGAGTTAGCCAGTGAGAGGCTAGAGCTAATGGGCCAATCAGCTTTATAACTTATAGAGATCTTTGTGTGATTTTTCTCTGGGGCTAAATGACTGGGGGACCAGGCAGGACAGAAAAAATAAACAAGCAGGCCTGGCCCCCTTCATGCTACAAATTGGTGCCCACGTGGATAACTTCATCCACAAAAAGCCTGAGAAAGCTTAGGAAAGACTAGAGTAAAGCATTTTGGTTTTCCAGGAAAAAAGCTGGCTATTTTAAAATGCTGGCTTTCTGGGCCTTCCTGCCTGGGAACACTCTGACTCTTTCAAGCAGGCAGTCCGGACTATGGAGCTTGTTGCAGCTTGCTTCATGGCAAGAAAATGCCATAGGGCTTTTGACTGTTGTTTATGGACACAGCCTTGCAGCTTGCTTGCTGGCAAAGACCTTAAAACGCCAGAGTTGTGGCAAAAAACTTCTCCATATTCCTTAGCAAATTAAAGACCCATGTGGTCAGAAAAAGAGAGATATCCAGTAAAGAGAGATTCAAAGAGAAAAAAAAACCCTCTAAATGTTTTACAGTGTGTTAAAAATATATACAGGCTAAAGATTAAAGTTTGAAAGGAAGGAAGGAAGGAAGGAAGGAAGGAAGGAAGGAAGAAGCAAGCCTGGGAGGCAGAGACAGACGGATCTCTGTGAGTACAAGGATAGCCTGGTTTACAGAGGGAATTCCAGGACAAAGATATACAGAGAACCTGTATAAAGAACCTCAAAAAGCCAAAAGTTAAAAATAAAAATAAAAGAAATAGAGGTTAAAATAAAGCCACGTAAAGATGGAAAATACACAGACAATCTTGATACTGTATGTTATTATGCTCTCTTTGAATTGTTTGAATGCTGAGGAAGAATCCAGTTTGATCAAGGAAGACCACCTGAGAAGTCTCCAGCACGAACAGATGGCCCAGATGTCTGAGTTCTTCATCCAGAACAGGTTCAAGACTGCTGCCTGAGATGATCAAGACTGCTGCCTGAGATTGACAAGATTCACAGGATACTTCAGTTAGGATTTAATCATAATTCTAAATTTTCTTTAGGTCCTCATAAGATTATTAGCACCCCCAAACAGCTGGAAGTAGCCTGGAATACTACGCCCACATTCCCAAAAAATGGATTATGGATATTTCCTTTTTTATTTTTATTTTTTTTTAAAAGGGGGAAGTGGTGTGGGAGAATTGTCTGTATTTTGTCAATCATGTTTCAAATAAACTCTGATTGGCCAGGCAGGAAATGTAGGTGGGAAAACCAGACAGGAAGTAGAAATGATGTAATGAGAACAGGAGAATTCTGGGAAGGAGGAAGTTGATTCCTCCCACTCCTGCCCAGACCACTGAAGCAGCAGGATGTGATCTGCTCCATTGAAAAAGGTACGGAGCCACATGGCTAACATAGATCAGAAAATGGGTTAATCAAGATGTGAGAGTTAGCCAGTGAGAGGCTAGAGCTAATGGGCCAATCAGCTTTATAACTTACAGAGATCTTTGTGTGATTTTTCTCTGGGACTAAATGGCTGGGGGACTGGGCAGGACAGAAAAAACAAGCAAGCAGGCCTGGCCCCCTTCATGTTACAAGGGACATCCACTGACTGCAGTCACTGGGTTGTGAACTTAAATTCAATGTCCTCTATGACATAGCATAGAACCTCAATCCTGCTTGTATGTAGATACAATGGAATTATATAGTAGTCTTTGAAGACATTCAATAGACCCATAGAATGTTTATCCCTATTATGTCCCTTTCCTTCTATAATGTGGTGATAGGATTGATTCTTGTTGGAAAGCCTAAATGTTTGGCTACATTCTGATGTTTATACACCTATATGTTTTCCTCAATTCCGTGTTTTTCTTCATATTCCAATGGAATCCATCAATAACTGTGGTCACACTTGCCTTGAAATCACTTAGACACTCTTCTGGTGTTTTCATCTCTACAAATGTGCCCCAGAGGTGTCTTCTTTCACCTGGATTATTCTCTTTCCTAACTGGTCCTTTTTTCTTTATCCTCCAATTTGTGCTTTCATACAGCATATCTATGAAGCACAATTAATAAAAACTCAGGGTCAGAAATTGGGGTTCAACCTGAAGAACTGAAAAGCAAGACAGTCAGCCACTGGCTCTTGCCTCAACCTCAGTCTCAAATGATGATCCTTCTTCCAGGAATCTCAGAATGAGACTTTTTTTTGAGAGCTGTTTCCTCCCATTTTATAATCCTCTCTAGGGTTGAGATTAAATGTGTACACCACTGTCATTAAAGACATGCACCGCCTAGTTTCTATAGTTTCTATGGCAACTAGTGTGGCTGCTGGGATTAAAGGTGCGTGTCATTATAATCTGGTCTGTAAGGCTGACCAGTGGGACTGTTTTACTCTCAGATCTTCAGGCAGTATTTAGTTATTAAAATACAATCGAAATGTCACTACATAGCTAGGCTATATAATCTTTTCCTCCTTCCTTCCTGAACTCAAATTTGTCCTCTAACTTCTCCTTGCTGTATAGGACAGATCACATTCCTTATTCTGAACTCCAGACAATATACAACACACCAGCATGATGCTTAATATGTAAAATGAATAACATGGATATGCTTTAGCCTTGTGCCATTGATAACAAATGCCTTGAGTTGCCAGTTGTCTTCTCTGAGATTTATGGATTTCTATGAAAGAAAATGATGGTGGAGAAAGGGATACTGTCCATGTCTACAGAAGGCAGATTGTCACAATGACTGATTGTTTTCTAGAAATCATTATAAGCAAGAGCTTGGCTAGAGACCATTGAATAACACAAAATTCAGTACTCTCAAAATCTACTCTATTTCTCCAAATAAACCTAAGCATGGTGATCGAGCTATCGCTCCTGCCTCAAAGACACTTTCTAGGTTGGGAAGAGACAGCAGGAGTCATAGACTAGAGATTGGATGGGCCCACTGCCCTTCGGCACACCTCTTTCTAGTTTCTCTTCTCTATCACATTAGGTTAAGACATGACCAAGTAGGCAATGTGATCCCTAACCTCAGTTTGTCTTTGTTTTGTGGAACATGCTGTCAACACAATTTAATTTGAGGTCTTAATATATTGTTTTTTTACTTATGAAAATCTTTGTTAGTAACCAGTGTTTTCCAGTTGCGGTGATTAATATCCACTGTCAGCTTGATTGGGTTAAGAAATGCCAGGGCATTAATCAGACATACCTTGAGAGTGTCTGGGGTCATTTTCAGAGAGTACTAACTGAATGAAGAAGATCAACTGTAAATGAGTATGGTGCTTTTTTATGGACATGGGCTCTGGATTGAATAAAAGGGGAAGCAGAGAAATTCTGCAAAGCATTCCTTTTTTCTGCTTCTGAGACACAGGCTACTAACCCTACAATCTACTGCCTTAGAACTCCCGCTTTCCTGACCTTGCCTGTCATAATGGACTGTGTGTTTTTACCCTGCGAGCCAAATTAAAACTTTCATCCTTACATTGCTTTGCCAGGTGATCGGTCACAGTGACCAGCCATTCACAGACATCTGTCTACTTGTCTGAGGACGCTTCTGGAAAATGCTCCAGAATTTACTGTGTGAATACTGTCTAGGAAGTTGAATAATTCCAAAATATAACAATGGCTTGTCATGATTGGGATAATAGTTGCCAGGCAGGTTTGGACAGAAATAGAGATCGACTCTTACCTCTTAAATTCAAGATTAGAAGCACAGATGACTTGGTTTGCCTTCCTTTCCTTATCTTCTCAGGCTACCATCTTGACATCTCTTAACTTTTACTGAAGAGGAGCAGCTTGAACTCATTCATTCTCACTGTTTTATCCACCATATATGCCCCAAGGGCACCAAAACTCCCTTTCCACCAGCTCTCCCTTTTCTTTGCTGCTCCATCCTGTGTTCACATTTAGCTACATTTTGTACATCTTCACCAGTTTTTATTTTCAAATACTTCCAACCCTGTCCTTCAAAACAGTTCTTCCCCTATGATCAATCACATGAGTACATTGCTTTTTATTTAATATTATCACTATCTAGCCTAAAATATTTTAAAAGTCATTTCCTGTGGCCATCATTTTTCTTCCTCCTTCCTTAATGAGTTCACAACATCAACTCTACGTCTGGGACAAAGGGAATGTTCAGGAAAAAGTTGTTTGCAAAACTACTCACATTTCCCTTCCTGGAATTGACCCAGTCTCATTAATAATGTTGTTTTATTCAATATAATGACACCAACATACCCCATCTGTCTTAGGGTTTCTCTTGCTCTGATGAAGCACCATGACCAAAAAACAAGTTGGGGAGGAAAGGGTTTACTTCTACGATACTATTCATCTTTAAAGGAGGCAGAGGCAGGCGGATCTCTGTCAGTTCGAGACCAGCCTGGTCTACAGAGCTAGTTCCAGGACAGGCTCCAAAGCTACAGAGAAACCCTGTTTCGAGAAAAAAAAAAAAAAAAAAAAAAAAAAGGAAGCCAGGACAAGAACTCAAAAAGGGAAGGAACCTGGAAGCAGGAACTGATGCAGAGTCCATGGAAGGGTTTGCTTGTTTTATCGCTTGCTCAGCCTACTTTCTGACAAAACCCTGGACCATCAGTCCACAGAAGGCACCACCCACAATGTGCTGCGCCCTCCCCCATTTACAATCAATTAAGCAAATGCCTTACAGGCTTGCCGGCAGCCTGACCTTATGGTGGTGTTTTCATTTTTGAGGTTCCTTCCTCTCAGACAACTTCAGTTTGTGTCAAGTTGACATAATACAATCCAGCAACACCCCCCTTTCCAATATCATCGTCATTGCCATGGTTATTCTGATAATGAATAACCATGGAATTCTAGCTGCTTCTGTGCCTCCATTGTTTCCCCCTCCAGTCAATCTGCATTGCCCACAGAGTGCTGTCTCCTTAGCAGAAGTGTGTTTAAAACCCTCTAGTTTTTTTTTTTTTTCCTTCAGAGTCTTAATTGACTCTCCTGGGCTGATAGGATTGAGGTATACTCCCTAGGAAGATGTTTTTGTCCTGGACGACCTTTTTTTCTCTTTGCACACCTTTTGTTCTTGGCACACAGTGTTTCTCCGTGTATTGATTATATGGCTTTCATGCACTTCTATTTGGAGAAACATTAGACACACTACAGCTTGGTGAACATCTCTATAACCAGGTCAAGCATTACTTTGCCTTTGAAATTTTTCTCATTTGCTGTGCTATTGACTTGTTGGGATTATAGTATTTTTTTATTTCTAACCTTAATGCATTGCTTCTAAATCCAGTTTAATTTATTTCAAATGAAGCAATAGGTGAGGTCACTTTTGATTATTTCTAATTGCAAAAAACAAATATGCATTCTTAATAACTTTTGTCCAAGTGTTTTCTTTCAATTTATGTCTTTCTTTTATTTGGCTAACTTTATTTACTATTTCCAACGAAACCTTCTTCCCTTAAATGAATGATTTGGGGAGTGGTACTTAGAGAGGCTTACAACCATAGCCAAGATGCATCTGAAAACATATGTGTGACTTTGTTATTCACAGATGGACCACCTCATCTTCATCAGTTGGTCATGTGTTGTCTGTTAACCCTCAATCATTTGGCACCTGTCAGTCTATATTCTGTATATTCTGGATATTTCATATAAATCAGTTCACATGTCTGGTGATTTTTGGTTCTTAACAGTTCACTGGGCATGTTTTCAAGGTTCATTTTATATTGTAATGTGTGTTTGTGCCACGTGTACTTGTCTGGGTGAATGGACATAACATCTTGTTCATCATTTATTTGATGGACATGTGAGTTCCTTCTACCTTGTTGCTTATGGACAATGTTACGGATTTTTATGTACAAATGTTTATGATTAATTCACTTTTAATGGAAATCACATTTTCTTTTTGTACTCTTGTTTGGGAATGTGGTTAAGAACATAGGCCTAAAGTTGGATTATTTACGTTAAAGTTTCAAAACTTACAATCTATGTGTCTTTGAACAATTTTTGTCCTTTATTTTGGTTTCAGATTTGTCATATTTCAGAGGAGGCTATTAATATCGCCTTCTTTGTGAGCTCTTTGTTAAGTAAATTAGTTTATAAAAAGTATACAGGATAGTGTCAAGACTATCATAATTATCTTAACGCATTTGCTATTAATGGTTACTTATCTAATAGTTTTTAAATTACACACTCTTAATTGTGTAAGTTAATTATATAATAACTGCTTTCTGATAAACTTAGATTGTTGAACTCTACCAATTGATGTTGTTCTATGTACAAGTGAATTAGTCACTACACTCCAGAGTAGATAAAGTTTCTTAAAATAGGCCCGTTGTGTCAGTTACAGGAAGATCACTTAGCAGAGCTTCTATTATATTAAAGCTGCTCATATAGACAAGTGGAAAGTTGAATAAAGTTGTATGTGTTTCCTTGCAATACTTCTTTTTATGCTCAGAATTTGTGCCTGCATTTAAAACAGGAAAGAAATAAGTACATGGGAGGATATGTCTAAAGCTCTAGGCTTCAGATTAACTGTGTCCACAACATATACTGCCATGGGGTTGAAGGGAGGTGTTGTCAGAGGCCATGAGAGTTACAGTAGATGACAACCAGAGTTCAGCTGTCAGTCCACCAGAGGAGTGATTCTCTGATTGAGGTTAATCCTGACCAGGCAAGGCCTTCAGAACCATTGACTCTGGACACCATTGCTTACATTTGTTAGGGTAGCTTGGTGTCCCCTCAATACCTGTATTGTAGTGTGTAATCCCATGATTACCTCTCATTCTTATGGGCACATATATCTGTGGTGGTCAGGAATATGACTTCTCATTTATTTATATAATTTTGACATATAGAAAATATAATAGGACATGTTTCTTAGGTAGCTCTTTTGTCCCATGAGGACTGCAGACATGTAAAAGCCTGCTTTGCTCCTTTTGCTCAGACTACATACACAATTAGCTCACTTTTACCTCAGAGCAAGTTCAAACTAGAGAAAGGCTTTCTGTAAATAGATGTTAAGTTCAAAACTTTGCAGCTGTGCACAAGATCAGAGTCACAAGTGTCTAACCAAGGTTACTACACAAAGCACCCTAAGAAAAGCATGCCAATTCTTCACTTGCCTAGTCTAACTGACAGTAGACCTATGTCTCAAAGTCTTTCATTGGACATTGTGCACCATGTCTGGTCACTGTCTTACTCCTGTGATCTTGAAACCTTTTGTTGCCATGGTAAATGGCTCAACTACTTAATCGCTTATCCTACAAATGTGCTCTTAACCAATGAGAAGTAACTCTTGAAAGTTTGTTTTATCACTTCAAGATTCCTGTAAGAAGGAGAGTTTTTAAAGCTAGAGGAAAGGAAGTTAAGAGAAATTAGAGTTAGCAGAAGAATTAGCATAGAGGCAGATGAATGAAGAAACTTGTTCAGAAAAGTACAGTATAAGATGTTGATTCGCCCTCAGACACCCTAAGTGCCTTTTGCTTGCTGTAGTATCTCATTTGAACCCTGAAGAATATCTTGAGGCTGGACCTTTGATATGTTGTGAAGTCTATGAGCTGAAAATTATTATTTCCTGACAAAAGAGGGCATATGTATATGATCTGAAGAGAACTTAGCGTATGAAAAATTATTTGAATAGATTGGGCATTCTCTTGGTCTATAAGCCTGGTTTTGGCCAGGAAAGTGGTTTGGAAGCCCCCCATTCCCACCCCCGCACACACTCTTTTATTTTTATAGGACTTTGGAATCTTAGAACTTTTGATGAGATGGACCAGTCAACTCAACATTCTGCAGCTGCTGAAGTACATATACCTCAGAAAACTGCTGCAAACCCTTTGGCAGGTCTTACATCAGATCTCTGATTAGCCCACACACCTGGCACCATTTCCACCTGAGGACTCATGGACGCTCTTTCTCTTTTGCATTTCATATCTCACAACACAAGTTTCTCTAAGTGGAAGACTCTGTCTTGATACTTACTGGCAAAATAATTAGAACATGTGGGTTTCAGACACCTATAAGTTCAGAAAGTGATGACAGACAGCATGGGTCGATTGATTTCCAACAAAATTTGTGATTCTTGAGATATTTCTACTGAAAGTACTTGACACATGCCTCTCTGTGTTCCTCATAACATGTAGATAGTCCAAAATTCCAACTGAGCAGAAACAAAGGCATTACTTCCACGCATTGTTTATGGGTTTGGAAATTCCAATTGAGTAACTTCTTTCTAAGATAATGCAAGGAGAGGGCAGTATTTCAGGCTTAAATAAGGTGAAACCTTGCCACTAGTTAGTTCCTGGCTGCTTAGCCCTGAAATAATCACACAGAAACTATATTATTTAAATCACTGCCTGGCCCATTAGCTCTAGCTTCTCATTGGCTAACTCTTATATTAATTTAACCCATTTCTATTAATCTGTGTATAACCATGTGGCTTACTGGCTAAAGTTCTGTCTGGCTCCTGCAGGGCTACAAGGCTTCTCTCTCTGATTCCACCTCCTTTCTCCCCACATTCCGCTTAGTTTTCCCCACCTACCTATATTCCCTACGAAGGCCCAAGACAGTTTCTTTATTCATTTATGGTAATCATAGCATACAGAGGGAAATCCCACATCAACAACTTACTTTGGTCCACTCTATGTTCAATGGGAATGAGAGTCATCTTCAAACCTTTTCAGGTGATGAGTTGGCTTTGTTATTTGTGACATGGGTCCTATTACAATCAGAGAAAGGAAGGTGTTGTCTATGCTGAATCTAGAAAGATTTTGGAAAAGACTAGTTATTACTGGTTGTCTTTCACCTTTATTCAGGTGTTAAAACAAATTCCTTAAGTAAATCGAGATGTCACATACTATGACAAGGCCAAAAGATAACAAAAATTACATGGTTGAAATATCCCTGATTCATCCAAAATCTGATTTAGTCTGAATTAGATTGAAGTACTATTCTCTTTTAGTTATCATGGCGCTTGCTTATGATCCTACACTAGGGAGGTAGAGGCAAAAATATCAGAAGTTGAAGGTCATCGTTAGCTATGTAGCAAGTCTGAGGCCAGCCTACGCCCCATAAGATCTTGTTACAAATCAACCAACCAATAACAAACACTGGTTCCACCAATTATTTAGTGAAACTTTCAACTCAAGTCGGTGTTGTGGTTATTTTGTTTGTTTGTTTTTATCAGCTCAGCACAAGCCAGGCTCTTCTGGGAAGAGGGAACCTCAACTGAGAAGAAGCCGTCATCATATTGGCCTGTGGGCAAGTCTATGTTAAGGGCATTTTCCTGATTAATAATTGATGTGGGGGGGGGCCTAGACCACTGTGAGTGGTGTCACCCCAGAGCATATGGTCCTGGGTTGTGTGAGAAAGTGGGTTGAGCTAACGATCGAAAGTAAGCCAGTCAGTAACCTTCCTCTATGGCCTCTGCGTCAGTTCCTGCCCTGTTTCTGCCTCGAGTTCTTACACAGATTTCCCTCCGCGATGGAATGTAGGCTGAAAGATAAACTTCTTCCTCCCCAAGTTGCTTTTATTCATTTGGTTATCACAAAGATAACAAGCTAACTAGGACAACCGCAGCCCAGTGCTTTCATTTGCAATTGGAATTCTGTAAGAATTCTTATGAGGGCTAGAGAAGTCGATAAGTATACAGTTTAGAGCAATGCCTGGTCCACTTAGATAAACCTGCATACTTTGAGAGAGGAAGCCAGTGTCTAGCATGTATTTACTGTCACAACAGGTTCCAGGAATAATACTTGGATATTGACATTTATTACTTATGTATCCTTCCCAATGGCCTTCTATGCAACATAAAGACGGCCATCACTGTCATTACAACATCAAGACTGCTATCACTCACTGTCATTTCAACAAGAAACTGGGGCCCAGAGAATTTGAACACTCTTAAAGGGATACCAATCTTTAATCCCAGATATAATGAACTTCTGTGGCTACATTGTTTTGTTTTCTATTTCCAGTCTGGTTTTCATAGTAAAATGTACATGTCCTATGTGTATAACTTGAAGAATGTGTGAAGATAAACTCACTGGCTTCAAGGCAGAGCAATGTGGGGATTATGTCTATTCTTTCAGCTCATTCCCTCATGGTCTATCCAGTCAGTGCTTCATTGGCCTATGGAACCATGACTCTAACTTTTTGCTGGTTTTGCATGGCATACTAATGCAGTCCAACAATGTGTACTTTTTTAGTGTCTGCCCCTTCTCCCTCCTTCTTCTATCCGTGAGAGCCATCTCATGTTATTGAGGGTTATCCGTGGTTTATTCTACTCCATGGTTGTTCCATGTTCCATAGCACAATTGTGTTATAGTTTATTCTTTCTGTGGTTAGAGGGCATTTGAGTTGCTTACATGTTTTGTGTTTTTAAAATAATGATTCTTGTGGATACAGGGGATAGAACTGATGTGATTTTCACAAGCCTGCCAGACAGGTTGAGGAGACAATTTGAACAAGTTGAGGCTTTCACCCAATATCCTTGTTGATTTTTATATTTTTGAGAGAGAGTCTCTCTCTATAGCTCTGCCTTTCCTGGCTTTGCAGTGTGTAGACCATGCTGACTTCACACTCATAGAGATCCTCATGCCCATAATTCCCATGTACTGGAATTAAAGGTATGTTTCACCACCTCTAGCCCCTCCATGTTTATTTTTTAATAAATAAACCTTCACTATATTCTATGAGAATTTGTTCTAGGTATTGAACAACCAGAAGCCCAAAGAAGAGCTGTTATCAGGGGACCTAAAATTTTTTTTTGGGGGGGGGGGCATAAAAATTCATGGTTTCTCAATCTTTAATTCAAATGCAAATACTGAAATCCTGCTTTTCGCTGTTTTCCCTTGTGATTCTTTGCATCCTCAGACAGCCTTTACCTTCAGCCCGATGAAACCCTCTTTAGCATGTGAAATACAATCAATCATGGTGTGACTCCTACACAACCACTGTTTCTAGGTCCTCCACTAAGGCTGCCTGGCTGGATGTAGGAGTGATGGACTATCATCAGTTCATCACATGGCCTGTAATCGGTCCCATAGGGATGTGGCAAAAGCATGGTCCCACAAATAACAATTACAAACATGCATAGTGTGGGCTCATGGCTCGCTGTGTGTCTCATATTCTCTACACATTTAACTGTAACTCTTTTTACCTTAATAAGGTACCTATAAGGGGACTATTGTTACTGTCAGGAGCTAAAACCTGAACGAGGTTAAATGTCCAGGTCACACCGTAAGCAAATGAATTTGAGGGTAAGACATGGGAATCTAGAATCCAGACTCTTAATCTTATCCACCAAAGGAAAGAATTTGACAATCTAAGAAAAATAATTACAGTAAAAATAAGTGGAGTATTTATATCCTGGATGTATTTTGAGTTTCTCATGGCCTTTAAAGGAAAACTAAAATTGTCCTGCATTAAGTACAGCTCTCTCTATGCTTAGTCTAATCTTCTGTTCTGCTAAGCTTTGGATGATTTCTTTGAATAACAAGACTATTCATCCCACAGTGGTGAATGGCAGAGCAAAGGTGAAGAATTTGGAGCTGGGTTTAGTGCATGAGTAAGTGATAAGAACTCAGCTAAGGACAAAGGTGATAAGTGTTGCAGTGATTTAATACATGGGTATCCATGATAACAGGCATTTATTCTATATGCATAGGTAGTCTCAAGCAATCATATGGAGGTAGACTTACTGAAAAGCACTATCAATTTTGGGAAAAAATTAAGACCTATTTTAATGCCACTTAAATGTTCCTTGTTGCTGTTGTTGTTGACGAGGAGTAAGGCAAGAATGCTGAGTGTCACACAAGTGTTTAAATGAGTATACATAGGGCCAGCAAGATGGCTCTGATTGTAGGAATGCTTGCTCTGCCATCCTGATAGTCTGAATTTTATCCCTGGAGCGCATTCTGGAAAGAGGGAACTGGATCGCAAAAGGTCTTCTCTCACCTCTACACTCACACTGTATCAAACACCTGCCTACACTCACGTACACACATGCCCCCTACCACTTTCACACACAAGTAAAAATTGTCGTTAGAATTATTTATAGATAGCATCATTGAAACTTTAATAAAACAGATGAGAATGCCTCCAAGATATCAGCATTAATGAACAACACTTTCACTAATATGTATGTGCTGGCTAGTTTTATGTCAATTTGACAGAAGCTAGAATCACTGGAGAGGAGGGACCCCCAAACTGAGAAAATACCTTAGTAAGGTCAGGCTATAAGTAAGTTTCTAGGGCATTTTCTTAATTAGTAATTGATATTGGGGATAGTCCACTGTGGGAGGAGTCACCCCTGCTCAGGTGGTCATGGATTCTAGAAGAAAGCAGGATGACCAAGCCACAAGGAACAAACCAGTAAGCAGTACCCCTCCATGGCTTCTACATCAGCTCCTGCCTCCAGGTTCCTGTCCTGTTTGAGTTCTTGTGTTGGTTTTCTTCTATGATGGACTAAAGTGTAGAAGTGTAAGCCCAAATAAACCCTCTCCTCCCCAACTTGTTTTTTGGTCATGGTGTTTCATCACAGCAACAGAAACCCTAAATAGAACAATGTATAACTAATTAGATCAATTTAGCATGCTCATGTCAAATTTTATTTTTTTCTTTTTATTTATTCTTCTTTCATCCAACACATTCCAGCCGCAGCCTCTCTCCATTCCTCCCAGCTCCCCCATCACATGCCTTGCCTCCCTCTCAAAATTTCTTATTGCCAAGTTTCAAAATTATGTTATGGTTAACAATGAGTATGTTGATGGTTTGGGTTTGTTATTTTGAATAATTTAAATTTCTAATGAGTCAAACATTTAATAAGAAATTAAAGCAGAACTGGCAGATTCCACCTCCTAGTGGTAGGTTTAAATTAATGTAACAAAGGACAATAGAGTTTTAAGTCTCACATAAAACTGAAGAACACAAACATTATTTCTTCTTAGGCTGTAGAAATACATCATTAACTGTAATGAGAATGATGCTGTTGCCTCCTTTCTCAGAATCATCTTCAGATGCTTACATTTGAATTTATGAGTTATCATCCAATGCCTGCTAAATATATTTATCTTTTTCTAAGGGTTTACTGGTGGCACCCAGTCATGTCATTTTGCCTCCTGTTAATCTATGGTGATTTGAAAATATTGAGTGTTGGGAAAAAGAATTCCATGATGTTTAATTGATTAAACGACACTAAATGATCCAATCTGAAACACACACACACATATATATATATATATATATATGTGTGTGTGTGTGTGTGTGTGTGTGTGTGTTTTGTATATCTATTGACAAGGGTATTTTGATTGAGAAAGCTAACAAGTTTTTTTTTAATATCTAAGGTGAAAAAGATATGAAACCACAAAATTTTCAGTAAGAACTTGCTGAGAATTTGGATGTAAATTATTCTATATGGCAGAAGTGCATACAATACATTTGACAGAGGACAAAAATCAGTCAAGAAAAAAATTGAATTAAATTAAGCACCAGAGGCAGCACATTAAATTGCATTAAGATTGACAAGAAGGTTTTCCTATGGTGTAATAACCTACTTTCTACAGTTCTATGACCTCCTGGATGTACTTGTACAATGACTGAAGAGCGGGCATAGCAGTGTGACAATCTTTCATATTTGCATTAATTCCAAAGATTGTAAGACAAGTTAATGACAGGGAAATGTTAGGAAAGATTTCAAGGTTATTCTCTTATATTTATGAGAGGATCTGTGCACAGGCTATTTATTTAGCATAGAACTGTACCTCAAGAGCCATCAAACAGAGAACACACATGATGCTGATTCATTTTATTAATTAAATTTTTTTTAACTTGTAGGGTATCAGAATACAGCATCTGTTTTCCCTTGATAGTTGTATTTTCTTTTAAATAAGAATTAAATGGGTGGGTTTTTTTTTTTGTCTTTCTTCCTGCAGGAGAAAGGACTTTGGGAAGTGAAGATAAACATATGCAATATTATCAATTTTTCTTGAGTAATTTTTCAACATGTAGATGTATGAACGTATGTGTATATCAAGGTTGGCATTGTCATTCCATTTCGATTTTACGTTAATCCAGTAATCCAGTGACTTGAGCTGAAGCTATCCCCCCACACTGAGGCTTCCCACGTTTATTGCCTGGATGTTGATGCTATCTTGAGTAGGGTCTGGACCTTTTATAGAGCACACTAGCTAGTTCAAGTAGGCTACCCAGGGTAAGGTTTCTTTGAAGGTTATACCCAACCCTGATTTATGTCCCACTGTCTACTTCCTGTTGGTCTTCTATGCCTTCCCATCTATAATAGACTTAGTTCTTCTGAAATCATGAGGTAAAATCAATCTATCTACCTCTTTCAAGGGGTTTCCTTCAGGCGTTTTGGCCATAGAGCTGCTAATGAAACGACAACGAACACGTGATCCTAGAAACAAGGACTTGCTGCTCTGATGAATCCTGACTGCATGATTCTTATGCATTTGGAACCAGTTTGTGGGAACAGTTAGAGAACGGCTTGAGGCATATGGTAGAGAAGTTGTGTACTATATTCTGTTGTGAGTTCAGAAGATCAGAGACTTATAGGAATGAGGTTGACGATGGAAACTAAGATGTTTGGAATCCACCTACAGCACAGATATTTTCTGACAAAGAAGTTATTTATGTTTTGTCCATATCCTGAAAATTTGAGTGAGGCATTTTTAAGAACAATGAACTAACTTATTTGGTGAAAAAAATATTTCAAGGAAGCATAGCATCCAGACAATAGCAGTTATTGGTGACTGCTTTTAGCTAGGTTTACAGTGATAAATGTGTGAATATATAGTGGTGTCTGCTTATATTCAGGACGAGTGGCCATAAGAATACAGAAGTAATGCAAATAAATGTAAGTAATGGTTTATATTTTAGATTAAAGTGTAGATCTTGGTTAAATGGTAAGTTTGTGATTATTCAATTTACCTCAAAAAACTGCAATAATAATATTAACTAGAATGTGATGTGGGAGTGTCATATATCAATCTGTTGATTTCATTGGTTAAGCAATAAAGAAACTGCTTGGCTGGCCCTCATACGTTAAAACATAGGTGGGAGGAGTAAACAGAACAGAATGCTGGGAGGAAGAGGAAGTGAGCTCAAACTCGACAGCTCTCCTCTCGGGGGCAGACGCTTCAGAGAGACACCATGCTCCCTGCTCCCGGGAAGAAGCACGCGATGAAGCTCCGACCCAGGATGGACGTAGGCTAGAATCTTCCCGGTAAGACCTGTGCTACATAGATGATTAGAAATGGGCTAGTCCAGGTGTGAGAGTTAGCCGAGAAGAGGCTAGATAGAAATGGGCCAAGCAGTGCTTAAAAGAATACAGTTTCCATGTAATTATTTCGGGTAAAGCTAGCCGTGGGGGCGGCCGGGTGCCGGGGACACAGCCCGCCGCTCCTATTACAACAAGAATGTCTATGCATGATCAAGAATGATGCCCCTTTTCTCTTTGTTCTGAGTATAGGCTGGTGCAAAACTTATGATCCTCTTAGGATCACAGGAGCATACCTCCTGATTTAGCTCACTAGTATTTTTAAATTACTAGTGGTTTTGAAAGGTGGTTAAAAGTAAGCTTGTGCCTATGATTAGTGTGTGCGTGTTTATATATGAGTGTGTGTGTGCCTAAATGTATGCATGTATTTGTGTGCACATATGTATGCTGCATGTTTATATGTTCATACATGTGTGTGTATGTCTGTATTCCTTGTATAAGTGCCTTAGTTTAGGTCTCTTTTCCTGTGATGGTATTCCTTTAAATTCTTTATTTACCTTGTCTTGCTTTGGTCAAAATGTGTGGTTAATCCCAGCGCCAGTGTGTATAAGCTATCAGCATCCCTTTATAGATAAATGAAGAGATTTGGGGATACTTATTTATCTTGTTGGATGCTATCCACAAAAATAAAAACATGCAGGAGACAGTTATACTCAAAGGCAAGAAAAATCCAATAGGATAGCTCTCCTCTATGATTAGTGGATAAGTAAGAATTGCAATGTCTTTTGATGCTACACAGAGCATGCAGGAAACCATCACTCAGTGCATTAAAGTCACCTGTTTGGCTCCAAGGAATGGCTTTTATGTTTTTCTTGGTAAATTTACCTCTTCATGCATCATTATCATATTAGTTCCATGGAACTTTTTACTCTATAATTTATTAAGAATGATGGATTTATATAAACCACATATTGGGCATAAATAATGTTTTATAGATTGGGTCACTGATAAAAATCCCAAAGTTTTCCCTAGACAAGTCATATACTCATTAAATATGTACCTTTCAGTGTCCTATGCAGCTAGGAGTGGCCTTGGGCACAGGGTGGCCAGTGAAGTGTAGATATAGACAGTTTCCTCAAGGCTGTTGTGCAAGACCTGATAAAATAGAAACTGATAAGTTTCCTTTGTTTTTATCTTTTTTATGTTTTATTCTTTGGTCTGGCATGAAGATATGTTACATATAGGTACGGCTATTATCCTGTTTCTACAACTGCCAACGTCATTGTAAAATGTTTCCAGGAGTCAGTTTCTGATCCCACCTTTTGATGGATTACAAATTTTGGATACTTTTGTTTAACCCTTATGCCATGGAGAAATGCCTTCTCTTTAAAAGATTTATAATTATTGCTTTAACGCAAAAATAAAATACTAAAAATAGAGTTATGGAATTTTTTTGAGCCTTAAACACTGAAAGAGATGGCTTCTGAAATCTGAAATCTGAAAAACCATTTGTATGATTAGAAAAACTGTTATTTACTGAATTAAATAAACTTTTCTCAGTTAATCTAGTACAGTATATCTAGTTCAATAAACTACTATAGAATAAATTCAACACATACCCTTGAAAAATTCTAATGACGTCCATTTAAATTTCTTCCATGGATCTTATTAAAATAGCTGAACCTGTAAACTAGCTTTATCTGCTTTTTATCTCCAAATTAAGCATTTACCCCTTTTCGGTTCCTTAGCTTTTATTATTAAGATATAGGTCTTTTTTTTAAAAATTCCCCTTCCCTGTGTGTGTGTATGTGTATGTGTGAGTGAGTGTGTGTGACTGTGTGTGTGTGTGTGTGTGCATGTGTGTGAGTGTGTCTCTGTGTGTGAATGTGTATGTTTGCACACATGTATGTACCCGTTACATGGTGTGCATATGGAAGTTGGGGACAACTTGAGGAAGACAGTTTCCTTTGCACGATATGGGTTCTAGGAATTGAACTGGTTGGTCATCAGACTTTCTTGTCAGCCCCTATTTAATTAAAAATGCATCAACAGCAAGCACTTTTAAGAATCCCCCCAGTGTGGCGACTTCTTAGAAAAATAGGAAACAACCTTCCTCAAGACCCAGTAATATCACTATTGTGTATATATCCAAAGAATATTTAAACGTAACACAAGGATATGTGCTCAACTATGTTTGTAACAGCATTGTTTGTCATAGCCAGAACCTGGAAACAACCTAAATGCCCCTCGACAAAAGAATGGATATGAAAAATGTGGTGCATTTACATAATGGAGTACTACACAGCAGAAAAAATAATGACATCTTGAATTTTGCAAAAAAATAGATGGAGCTAGAAAACATTATTATTTTGAGTGACATAACCCTGACACAGAAAGACAATTATCACATGTACTCACTCATAGGTGATTTTTAAACATAATGCAAAGAAAACCAGCCTACAAATAATAATCCCAGAGAACCTAGACAGCAATGAGGACACTAAGAGAAATTTATGTGGATATAATCTACATGGGAAGTAAAAAAAGACAAGATCTCCTGAGTAAATTGGGAGCATGGGGACCTTGGGGGAGAGTTGATGTGGGAGGGGAGAGGCAGGGAGGGGAGCAGAGAAAAATTTAGAACTCAATAACAATCAATGAAAAAGATTCTCCCTCAGTCCATCCTTTCAGAGTGCTCTACAGAGAATGACATCCATTTAGAACTCTGCTCTATTTGGATCATGTCTGGCTCTCCTCATAGGTGTCCTACATAATCATTTTGTTCCAGGAGAGTGGTAATGTAGTTTGGTAGCTAAACCTCATCTGTAAGTCAGTGTAACAATCTTAATGTTAATTAACAGTCATAACACGTGCACTAAGTAGTGGTAAGTAGCAAGTGAGTAGTGTCTGCAGAAAGCCTGGCACTCAATAGATTAAGTGTTAATTTCTTCTTTCATGGCCAAACATTTCTTTAAGATCCTGGGGGCCATTCTTTACCTTCTGTCTTGGCTCTAAAAGATGAGTTTATTTATAAGCCCAAACTCTACTAATTTTATCTTGAATCTTTGGCTTCATTTGATCTTTGACATTTATGCTCAAATCTATGTTTTGGTTTAGTCTGTTCAGGTTAATGATGCACCAATATTGGTCTTAACTTAGGTTTCTATTTCTTATTGGCTCTCAATGCTGCAATTTGAAACAGTGTGTTGAGGTTTCCTGTGTCCTCATAGACATGGACTTCCCTACCCCGGGCATGTGGCTAGGAACAGATGTCTTGTTCTTTGTCTCAGGTGTTAGGGGAGAGTAACAATATTTGCTCCATAGCATAGATTGTGTGTGTGTGTGTGTGTGTGTGTGTGTGTGTGTGTGTGTGTGTGTGATGCACGCACATATTTGCATTCAGGACAATTATAGAGTGGTTAATTATTTCAGGCTCCTCCCTCCTCTCCCTCCTCTCCTCGCATTCCCCATTCTCCTCCCACCTCCCCTCTACAGCACCCTCTATCCACTTCTCCATCTCCATTCAGAAAGGGGCAAGCCTCCTATGGGTGCCAACAAAACATCAGAGGTTTAATCATGAACTTAGAGTTTCCACAACTGTAAAAAGAATTTATGATCTTCATAAACTTCCAATTGCAGGTATTTGCAATAGCGCCACACAAGGACTAAGGCACTGGCCATGCAAGAATGATGAATGTGAAGACACAGGGAAGCCTTTGGCTCTCCTTGAGAACAGGCGAGTCACTTGGCAACCCGACTTCAGGCCTTTCAATGGACTAATACATGACTGCCGTACGATCCCTCCGCTTTCTATTTGGCAGTTTTTGGTGAATTGTTTAGACATATATTATGAAATTATCTTGCTCTTTCCAGTTTTAATTACTTTCTATTATCATATTTATAATGTCTGATTCATGGCTTTCCTAATCATTGAACCCAAGTCTCTAAATAAGGTAGAACTAATTACCTCTGAATGTTCTGCAAAAGCAGTTGCAATAAAAAAATTTCACATATAAACAAGTTTTTTGTACTGTTTTCTGCTTGTTAAAGTCTAAACAAGTAGTCACAGTTTCTGTCTAGAATTTATGAGTTATTTATTTATTTTTATACAATGTATACTAATCTCATTGGCATTTTGTGTTTGTTTCTTTATGAGCATAAGGTTAGCCTCCTTCTAGATGAGAAGGATACTAAAGAAGAGGCTTAATTTGTAAATTAGCAAGATGAAAACTTTTCTCCATAAGAATAAAAAGAAAGAAGAGTAAATGAGAGAAACATACAGTTAATGGCCTATAATATCCTCAAATAAGCATTACGAGAAGCAAGAGCAACAAAGATTGGAGGAAGACTGTCAGCTCTTTTCTGTTGGTGCTGGGGACTGAAGCCCTGCGTAAGGGAGGCTAGCACTCGGCCACCCGCTGCTTCTTCTGCTTGGACACTGTCAGCTAGTAGGAGTAGTTCCACACGGAAACACACGTTTGCTCTTTGTGCCTCAGTTGCACCCTTGTGGCAGGTGGGGCAGAAAGGCTGTGTCCACAGCACCAACTCTGTACTGCCTAACTAAATGGGCAATCTTCTCCATCTTCTCAGGTCTCCATCTGGAGTTGGCAGGGATTTTCTGTTCCTGGACCTATTAGCTTGAAGTGGTTAGCCCTGTCTGCCTGCTTGGTCTGAGGGTTCCTCTAGCTCGTTTACTGGGATTGTTACAGGCTGTCACTTCAGATCCGGCCTCACACGTCCACTTGCCTGCCATTTACCCTTTGATGAACTCAGCCTTCCTATCTATCTTTTATTAGACTCGAAGAAGAACTTCAAGGACAGTTGCCATGGGAGTTTCAATCTGCTATCCCTGTGCAGGCCTAACACGGCATATTCATTAGAAACACAGAAACATTTTTTTTTTAATTTCACATAGTTTTTTTTTAATTTTTTTAAATTTATTTATTTATTAAAGATTTCTGTCTCTTCCCTGCCACCGCCTCCCATTTCCCTCCCCCTCCCCCAATCAAGTCCCCCTCTCTCCTCAGCCCGAAGAGCAATCAGGGTCCACTGCTCTGTGGAAAGTCCAAGGAACCCCCACCTCCATCCAGTTCTAGTAAGTATTTTTATGAAACTAAATTCATAACAGAGAGGGCAGGAATGGACTTTCATTAAAAAACCCCATTCCCTTTGTAAAGTGGATCTTTTAAAAAATGTATGGTGCAGAGATGTTTCCATAACCTTTAGTTATCCTATACATAAAGGAACATTACAAGAAATAGCAGATGTATATGTCTCTGTGTGTCTGTGTGTAAAACAACAATTAATGAATTTGAGAGAGAGAGAGAGAGAGAAAGGAGGGGTGGAATGGAGGAAAGGGAGAAATGTAATTATATGCCTATTACAAAAATAAAACCAGATTATTAAGAAGTAAACCTGCTACCTTACTGTTACTCTCCACACTAACAGCAGACACTTACCTCCCCTGTCTACCCTGTTCTGGCTCCTGTCCCACTGTGGCTCCAGGTTCCTGATCTCTGATCTTATTTTTTCACTTTCCAAACACAATCCACTTGACCAGGTATTTATCATTCTGATCCCAATCTCATCCCAACCTCATTGGAACTGTCATGCCTGAGCTGGAACACTCTGGCACCATTACTGTGTTTTCTTCACCTTTATTCCTCTCTAGGGCTTTCCAAACTGTGAGTTAATTTAGTCTGACTCAGCCCCTGAGTCAACAAGACAGTATGTGCTGGCTCCCACAAGCTCAAGACTTGGCTAACCCCACTTAACAAATGGTGTTCTCAGTGTTCCACAGTTCTGGCTCGGACTGGCTTTGGTGACACACCTGGAAACTGCTTAGACTGCCAGTACCTAATATAATGCTTATGTGGGGAAGGCACCCTGTCTTTTAGAGACAGAGCAAACACTTAAGGTGACAAAGTCAAGGGTGTTCCAAAAGGCTCTTCTTCCATTGCCACGGTCCACTTGTTTGTTGTGTTGTTGCTGGGAGCCTAGGAGAGCAGCATGTTCACCCCAACAGCTGCTTTTCCTGTAAGCGTGGTTTCTGGGGAGCCAAACTCACTATTTCCTGCCTGAGCTATCTCCATAGACTCATACGTCAATGGCTCTTTATAGTTTTTTTTAACAATATTTCTTTTGATAATGTGATACTGGTACAAAATCTTTGTTAAGAATACACATATATGGTTGCCCATTTAGTAGGCTGCCTTTTTGTCTTACTGTGTTCTTTGCTTTACAAAAACTTCTCAGTGTCAGGGGTCCTATTTATTTATTGTTGCTCTCAAGTCTGTGCTACACTGGGTTATATTTAGGAAGTGATCTCCTGTGCCCATGCACTGAAGACTACTTCCCAATTTCTCTTCTATCAGGTTTAGTGTGTTCAGATTTATATTGAGGTCTTTGATCCATTTGGGCATGAGTTTTGTGCATGGCAATAGATATGGATCTATTTTCATTCTTCTGTGTGTTAATATCCAGTTCTGTCAGCACCAATTGTTGGAGATATTTTCTTTTTTCTTTCTTTTTTTTTTTTTTTGATTTTTCGAGACAGGGTTTCTCCGTAGCTTTTGGTTCCTGTCCTGGAACTAGCTCTTGTAGACCAGGCTGGCCTTGAACTCACAGAGATCCGCCTGCCTCTGCCTCCCAAGTGCTGGGATTAAAGGCGTGTGCCACCACCGCCCGGCTGTTGAAGATATTTTCTTTTGTCCATTGTATACTTTAGCATCTTTGTTAAGAATTAGGTGTCCGAAGGTGTGTGGATTAATATCTGGGTCTTTGATTTTTTTCCATTGGTCAACCTCTCTGTTTTTATGCCAATACCAAGTTGGCAAAATTTAGCTAAAGAGTTGGAGGAATGAGAATATGAGCAAAGAGGTCAAGATCAGGATGGGTTCACCCACTGAAACAATCTACTTGAGCTAATGGGACCTTACCACCTCCAGCTGGACTGGGAAGGAACAAGCATAGGACCAAACTAGTCCCTCTGAATGTGGGTGACAGTTGCATGGCTGGGGCAGACTGAGGACCAGGATTTATGCCTATTGCATGTACTGGCTTTTTGGGAACCCATTCTGTTTGGATGTATACCTTGCTCAGCCTAGATATAGTAGGGAGAGCCTTGGACTTTTCACAAAGCAATGTGCCTTACCCTCTCTGAGGATTGGAGGGGATAGGGTAAGAGGGTGTATGGAGGGAATGGGAGGAAGAGAGGGAGTGGGAACTTGAATTGGTATTTTTTTTAAATCCAATAAATTAAAAAAATAAAAAAATAATGATACACACACACACACATATATATATATATATATATATATATATATAAACACATAAAGTTTTGCAGAGCTTCAGTTCTGCATTTGGACTCTGCAGCTGGTCATGAGCACACCCATTGCTGCTCTGCAGTCATGTTCTTGGTATCTGGAGAGTACAAGGTTGAACATGCCTATTGAATAGTATTTGAATTATAATTATTCTATACCACCAGCAAAGAATTGCTGTCTCCAATTGGAGACTGGGTTTACTTTATGATATATAAAACAGGAAGCTGAAAAGAGATAGCTCAACCATACGAACATTTTACAAAAAAATGCCATACCTAGTACACACTAGAAATGGTAAAGAACAGAAAGAACTCATTTTTAATATGCTAGATATATTAGACTTCACGTTTCATTTGTGATTCAAAATCTAGCACAGGTCCTAGCAAAAGAAGCATGACATAAGATGAAAGAGAGTCTTTCTACATCACAAAAGAAGGCTCTCAAAGAGCCTTCTGGAAGCAATGGGACCTCTCAGGAAAGACAGACACACTTAGAGAAGTCATAAAATAGATTACTCTCATTAAAGCTTCCTTTAATAGTTAATATTAATTATATATTGTCTGTAAATAATTACTGGACTTTTAAAGCAAATGACCACCAATCAGTACTTATTTTACTAAAATTTTCATCGATATCAAAGCCTATAGATCATAATATTATGTATTCAAATTTCAAAAACTGATGGGGTCAAAACAAATAAATTATCAGGTAGCTTTTAAAACTATCCTAGTGATTCTTAATTTCTACTGTGGCTTCTCTATCAGACATTTAATTTTTCACTAGGATGATAAAATTAATCATGCCTTAAGCTGCTTCGAATTTATTACTTCTGGAAACACAAAGTTAACTTGAAATGTGAGAACTTTCAGAATTTTGTCTGTTTTTCCTGATTTCAACCATGATGTACACAGATCTTTGGCTTGCAAGTTGCCATGGCAACATTAGTGTTCTATGAGGAAGGACTCAAGTCTGATCACATTGGCAGATGTCTTGGCAATGTGACGATCTGATGTCACGAACAGGGTGTCACCTAACTGGTTCAACTGGTGTTAGGATGATTGGATCCTTACTGGATATGTCGGCAGATGAGTAAAATGCTTGTTGTTTTGAAAATTCACATGGAAGGAATAGCATCAGAGGTGTGGGAAGTGTGACAAACGCCTAAAGTAGGATGGGAGACACATGTAAACAATGTGGGACAGTGGAGGGGAACAAGAGAAGGGAAAAGGAGTAAATCCATGAGCATAAATAAGGCAAATGACATTGGCATCAAAATGACAAAGATTTCGCTTTGCCACCACTGGGTGGTGAAGTCTGAACACAGGAAGAGGAGAAAGTTTACTATGGAGATTTCAGGGCACTTTGAACAAATAGGAGTGCCCTACAGTCTTGTATGACCATGTCACTGCTTTTGTTGGATCAGGAATTATCTGACACAGCGTCAGTCCAGAGTCACATGAGGAGTTTCTATGGCAGCTCACAAAGGAGATTTCAGAGTGACAGCTTCAAGCTAAGTAGGTTCCATATGCCGGAAAACAGATCTTGGTACAATATTGCTCTCAGACTCTGACAACAATAGATAACGCCAGAGAAGCTGTGAATGCAGCATCAGCGGTAAATGTTTCCAGTTTCTGCTCCCACTGTTCAGACATCCAGTCATTCCTCAAGGAACTGGAAGCACTTGGTAAAGTGGACTGAAGGTTGTGATGTAATTTCTGGTGGGGACGCATGTGGGAGGGGATGTGGGTGCAGGCATGTAAAACTGTTGTCATAGTGATGATGTCTTGTGTATGCTAATACTGGCTCTGAGGTACATGGGCTTTGGGGGGTTCAATGAAATCCATATAATCAAATGTCAAATTGATATCTATGACTATGTATGTTCTTTTTTTAAGTTTTATTTATTTATTATGTATACAATATTCTGCCTCGATGTATGCCTGCATGCCAGAAGAGGGCGCCAGATCTCAGTACAGATGGTTGTGAGCCACCATGTGGTTGCTGGGAATTGAACTCAGGACCTCTGGAAGAGCAGCCAGTGCTCTTAACCTCTGAGCCATCTCTCCAGCCCCCATATATGTTTTCTGAGAAGCTGACTCCCACATTTTAATTCTATGAATGATGCCTTTGAACCCGGTAAGAACTGTTCAGCAATAAAGTGTAATAATGCCCTGAAAGAAAGGAAAAGATACACATAGAGAATTTTTCTGTTTGTAAAATGTACTTGTGGTTTTCTACAAATTAATTCTGCCAAATACAAAGTTACTGTGAAGTTCCTGATAGTATGTTTAGCTCCTCTCAAAACATATGTGATGAGACTAACGTAGAAATTGGTTATTAGCACTCATTTAAAGTACATCACTAAAGCACACCATAGAAGCATCACCAATGTTTGTGAACAAAACAAAGAATTCTTCTTCCTGGACTTTGTATTCCAGTAGAAAGAAGACAACAGATGCAAGATACAGTGAGAAATAACTACATAAATGCTGTAGGAATTCCTACCGCCAGTAGCCTTTAAGTTACCTGCCCACTTGGGCGTGGCCTCTTATACTATATATGCTGATGTAAAGCACACATCTGGCCTCTTCTGGCTGCAGGATTCGGTTGCTGTTTTCGATCCAGCAGAGGACTATGATTTGTGAGTCTACCTCTACATAAATAACCCTCTATTATACTCAGTTCTGAGCTGTGTGGGATTTCTTTAAGCATCCTTCTTCATGTAAACATTTTCAGGATGTTCAGAGTGCCTATTCCAGAGTAGATGCTTTATTAGTACCGAAGGCAGGAAATAAAGTGCTTAGTCAACAGATAGTCTTCCTGCTTTGCACATTTTATGATAGTCCATGTGTTCTTGTTTTTCAACAAAAAGTTGAAATGAGTTAAGTGTATCTCTGCTTGGGTAGAGAACAAACAGTTCATGACCTGGGTAGCTCTTGGAACAGAAGATATTCTGAGAGCTCCCCTCAGTTATAAAGTGAGCAAATTATTTCATTCCTGGGTCTCTGTTCTCCTTATGTAAATTATAGGGAACAAAGCTATGACGTGGTGTCCCACTGATTAGATGAGGTAAAAATATTTAGTGCACACACATAATACAAGTTCAACACAATCTCTAATCAAACAGGAAATTTAACATTTTATATTAGATGACATTAATGTTTAAATTTTTTTCTTTCTGTTTTCTTGTGGAATATCCTTTGATCTCAGAGAACACATGCTTGTCTTATATTCTGGTCAGCTGCAGCTATGAAAAATAATAGGTAGGCTCTCTGAAGAAAATGTGGTTTGCTATGAGGAAGGAGGCATGTCACAGAAGACCACATGGTAGTCATGTAGCCAAGAGAAACCGTCAGGAGGAATCTTCACTGAATTTTCATTGCAAAAGCAAGGCAGGGCATGTAAAGAGTTTAGGATTGGGGAGTTTCTGTAATAAGTATGATTTTGGCAATGGAGTGGTCCCTTATTGCATGGGTTGATTAAGGCTTCTAGGATACAAGGGTCTAATATGAGCTATGCATAGCACAGCATTTATACTTTGCATGTTGAAACATACTTCCAGTTGGCTTCCTTGTAATTTTATGAATTTTTTAGCTTGCAGATGCTGTCCCTTCTATAAAGAAAAACAAACAAAAAAACCTTTAAACTTGTCAGAAAACATATTGGAGATGTTTCTTACATAGTGAGTATACACTTACATAGTGACCGTGCACTTTACGTAATGACTATAAACTTAAACTCTAGGCTTTGGTTTTTATTAGTTACTGAATAGATGGCACCTATTACATGCATAGTTTAACTCTATCTGTGCTTAGTTTCTTCAAGGGTGTAATTGTGCTAATAGCATTTGTGTGATGTGGATGTTAATAGATCTACAATGTCTACAAAAATTCCCCTGCAGTATACATATGATTATATTAACATAGTAATTAAGCATCGTCCATATTGACAATATTACATTCTTTTTGGTGACTATATATATTTTAGTTTCAAATACCTAACCCTTTTATGTTAGGTAGAAAGTTCTATTTTAACCTCTTCGTCAGATTCAAGCTTTCTTTTAAATGATAAATGTAAGCAATTTTTATATTGCAGTATTTTGGGCACACCTATCAATTAATTTAAAGAAGTTGAGAAGATGACTCATTTGTATGGGAACCTAAAGATAAACTATCCCACCTGAATAAAGCAGTGAGAATTCTGCTTAAGTTAAATTGTAGTATTAGGACAGTGGGCAACTCTGTTGGTAGATATGGTGAACAACAGAGGTTGTTTCTGAACTAAGAATAGAGAAAGTTGCTTTTTCGCAAGTCTAAAGATAAGCCTCCAAATTTTTATCCAAACCCACATGTATAGGAAAATAAAATCAAATATTTAATTAATAATGAATAAATTTATTTTAAAAGAATTATTTGGCATATATATTTATTACCACTTATTAAATATGGAAGCAAATGAATGAATTAGACATGTTTGTTTATTTTTGCATAAACAATTAAATCTTGGAAAATATTTGATAGGACAAATATAAAGCATCTTCGATGTTTTTCAGAATTGATCAAAATTTTGATTTTCTATCAATGCTGAGGGAAACTCTTTGCATAAACATGTGCAATAGTGTCAGGAACTATCCCATTTTCAAGCCAAAAATCTCATTAAATGACTCATTCTGAAACATGGCAAAAACTCAAACAGAAAAATGTAAAATCAGTCATTCCTATTCAATATAATTCAAAGATAAGTTAACATGATCTTATTTGATGAGGGATGGTGGAAGGGGACTATTAAAAGTCTTTGTTTTGCATAACTAAACTTGTAGAGTAAATACAGTGCAATTCATAAGAGACCGGGGCAGTTCCAAAGCTGAACCGAGCTGTTTCCAGGGGTGTCCACTAGCATTGAGACCTCAGCATGTGCATGTACTGATGTCACTTGATGCAACCCTGATAAGCCTGCTGCAAGCACCACAGCTTAATCACATGTTTTATTATGTTAATTTTTATTATATACTCAGAAATTTGTTACCAGACTTTTCAGGACCCCATATGGGGCTGTGCTTCACACATAAGCTGGGCTCTAAAGGGTGAGTTTTATTGGAGAATTTTACACTTCATGTTTGGCTCTATCCTTAGCATTCATGGCAGTACGGAGATGCTCACTCCCTAATTATTTGTTCAACAAATAAGTGGATAAACTCTAAGCCATTGTTAGGTGTTGAAGGTAAAGTAATCAGAAATCATTAAGTGTAAACAAAAATACTCACACCGATGTCGTCACCATTCTAAGACATACTGGACAAAAAACTTTTAAGACATAAAGACCCAGAAGACATAAAATACTGCCTCATATCTCTGTGGGGGTCAAAGCCAGTTCTCACCTCTCTTATCCTGGCTAGACACGTTCACACCAAAGGCTGAGAAATTGAGAGGTCCACTCTACCCATACTCAAATTTTCACTCTCGATTTAATCACACGACTCCAAAGCCATTATGTCCAGACACCCTCGTGGCCAGTCCTGAGCCTGCCTAGCTGAACTGCAAATCAACTTGGTTCCCTCACTCACCCCTAGTAGGAAGGCTGGGATCTGTGTGGGGAATGTATGTGCTATTTCCCCCCTGCAATTTCTATCCAGTGACATCTGGAAATGGAACTTACGTACAGTAGCATGGAATGCTAGTTAGGGCAAATTACTTCCATCTCTTGTACTGGAACGAGTGTTCCAGGAATGTGGCCTTCTCAAATGGTTTCGATCCTTCCAATGCCTTGTTAAGAAACGGTGATTAGTATGTTTTTGTAAATCAAAAAATAATAGTGGACAGGAAGGAAAAGCAAGTTACCATTGGGATGCACAAATTTTTACACAAAGAATCCAAACACAGCACCAAGGAGAATTGTGTAATTTATTGATACACTGTCCCTGCAAGGTTGGTGATTTTATCCAGTCACTGAGGCCATTGATCTAATTTCCTCTCAGAATCATCACCCTGGTCCCATTCCATCACTTTTCAAACCTCTGCTTCTTATTGTCCAACAGGGCATGTTTCTTTCTAGAAAGCAAATCTCAGCCCAACTGGGAGCTGTTGCCCATAGAAACCTGGCTAATATATTAGGCTGGGTTTAGCTCAGATGTCAATTCACCCCAGAAACACCCTAGAGAGACTTTGGAATTATTCATAATTACTACAAATTGAAAGTGATGAGAAAATTGGTGTTATTTTCCTATCAATCTCCAGAAAGATTATTATGCTATCAGATTTTTAAAAAAGAAAGCTTACTGTGAAAATTTATTCGACAAGCTTCAACATTAATTTCCAATCTTTGTTTTTCAACATTCCAGCATGCCTCCAATTATCACAAAGCTGTAGTAAAGAACACAGTTTTCAAATAAAACTAAATATGGTTAAACTTAGTTTTACCTCTTCATCATAGGGAATTTCAAAAAAGTACCCCATGGTCATAAATGACTAATAAACCCTTTGTTCCCGTCAATCCATCTCCATCAATTTTATTAACAAGTGTCAAATTTTATTTCATTGACATCTCCCACTCCTCCCCCAAGTCCTGCACTGTAGTATTTTATTGTAAATTCCTGATATTATATTTTATTATTCAGATTGAACTTAATTTTAAATCAGAACAAGATGAAGCAGAAGAGAGGAACACAGGAACAATGTAAGACAAAATCCCTAACAGCGCAGCTGCTGACTACTGTGATTCTGAGATGATAAACAGGAAAACTCCTCTTTTCTTCACTGTGTATGGAATCTGATATTTAACATGTTTCAGAGTATGATTGGCATGCTAGTGGCTTCTCCAAAATGTGTTACAAATAACCCCCGTGACGATATCAGCTATGGAGGGAGAGAAGAGAGAAGGAATATATATTAATAACCGCTAAATAGCATGCCATCATTAAAAACCGATGATGACTGTTATATCAAGCACTGCCTTTGAGACAGCATCTCATTTTGTAGTCCTTCCTGGCCTGGAGCTCTATGTGTAGACCAGGCTGACTTTACACTCAGAGATGAGCCTACCTCTGCCTCAGGAATGCAGGGATTAAAGGCATTCACCAACAGGCTTGGGCTACGCTTTATTTTTCTTATTTTAGATGATCACATTACAGTGCTGTGGGAAGCATTTGCTCGAGCAGTGATTTTTTTTTTCTGTGCTCCAAATTGCCACGATCACCTCAACAGCATGCAAGCGTGGAAACTACTCTGCTGTTATGGGAGACACTTAAAGTCCAGTGTTTCTGTGCTTCTCGGATATTGCCAATAGTAGAACTGGAGCTGAACCTTTAACTATACTTTAAATAACACGAATGAAATAAAGATTTCCTTTAAACATAGCACTCAATAATAGATTCACTTTCTACAGTATACTTTATTTTGTGGGTGAGAATATGTTTGTACGTGTTCATCGGTGTACATATGGTGTACTTGTAAGTGTGTGCACGTGCAAGTCAAAATTGCTCCTCTGTCTCCTTCCTCTTTCCTCCCTCCCCTCCCTCCCTCCCTCCCTCCCTCCTTCCCTTCCTTCCTTCCTTCTTTTCTTCCTTCCTCCCTCTCTGCTTTTTTCCCTCCCTCTTTCTTTCCCTCCCTCCCTCTCTTCCTTCCTCCCTTCTCTCCTCCTTCTTTTAGATAGTATTTTCCATTGAACTTGCAGTTTATAGATTCAGTGAAACTGGTTGGCCAGGAAGCCCCAGGCACTCTCCTCTCTTTGCCTCCCCAGCACTAGCCTTGCAAAAATACGCTAATGTACCTAGTTTTTTATATAAGTGCTGGGCATAAGTCCTCAGGTTCTCATGCATGCATGGTATGAGAGTTTGAATAAGAAATGTTCCCCATTGTCTTGAGCATTTGAATACTTGGTCCCCATTTGGAGAAACTATTAAAGGAGGTTTAGGTGGTATGGTCTTGCTGGGGAAAGTATGTCACTTGGAGGCAAGTTTTGACAGGCTTAAGGTCTTGCCCTGCAGTTAGTTTGATCTCTCTGCTCTGTTATTGAGACTCAAGAAGTGAGCTCTGATATTCCTGGTCCAGCTGCCATATGTGTCGCTTGCAACCTTGCTTCCACTCTGACATCCTGGACTTTTATTCCTCTGAAATCACAAGCCAAAATAACTTCTGCCTTCTATAAATTGCATTGGTCATGGTATTTTATCACAGAAACACAATTAATACACATGGCCATTTCCAAGACCCTACTTTTGGTTCTAATAATGCATCCCATCAGAACACTTCTTTAGTAGTCTTAGCAGTGATGCTAAAAGAAAACACACAAAAAAAAACACAAAAAAACACAAAAAAATCTACTAATTTACCCATTATTTTTATGTCATCATTTTTATGACATTATTTAAACTCTAATCTAATATATCAAATGCTAAACCTGGAAAACATGGTTCCTAACATCTAGGCTTGATTTAAAAATATTTTCATCTAATGGAAATGCATGGTCCTTTAAAATTCAACAATAAAAAAATGCAATAATGAAATGAGACCTCATACTAGCTAACTTATACAGGAAATATATTTTATATTCATACTTCCTAAGAAGTTTTTAAAAGACGTGTGTGATCTGGAGAGAAATCATAGTGTCTTTTAAGAGAACTTTTGTAATCTCTCAAACTTAAACTATACTTACAGCAAATGGCTTTGGTTGAGAGGGGATGTAATTTGAGTTTTGCTATTTTTGGTTTGTGTTTAAGGAAATTAGCACAGTGTAGGTATTGATATACTCTGAAATGAAATTGTATGTTTAGCTTACATCATTCTATTTAAAATACAAGTTATATGAATCAGGTATGTGGATGCATTTCATGTGAGGACTCTGGATGTGAGGACATGCGGTATTCTGGAGTCACTCAGCTTTTGTTCTCAGCATAGCCCGGGTGCTGCCCCCTATGCCTGAGTTTCTGACTTAGAAGGGCCTCAGTATCTCAATATTTTCATTTCCAGCATGTTTTTTTGAGAGACTGGTGTGTCTGAGCCAGGAATAGTACTTTTGATAACAACTGCATCAGATTAAATGTTTTCCTAAAATTTGGTTTAAAACAGTTAAATGCTAGAAAGATTTCCTTTGTATCAATTACTGGTTGGGAAAAGATACAAAAAAGGGATGAACTTGTGGCTCTTTCTCACTGTCAGCTCCTCCTCTGTCAGCTTAGTCCCTCAATCTCTAAACTTCCACTTTCTGTCCACTTAACTCACACCTTCTAAAATATCAATAAACCCAACTGGGCAGTGGTGGTGTACACCTTTAATCCCACCAGTCGGGAGGCAGAGGTAGGTGGATCTCTGTGAGTTTGAGGCCAGGCTGGGCTATAAGAGCTAGTTCCAGGACAGGCTCCAAAGCTACAGAGAAACTCTGTCTCAAATAAACAAAACAAAACAAAAATAGCAATAAACCTTGTGCTAATATCTCTTTTAATTTTGTTTATTTAATGAAAAACATCAGAGAAGACACTCCTGCTACTAATTACTAGCAAATTCTCCTTGGCAGTCATGCAATGGCACCTGTCATGACTTGGCTGACGCCCCCTTTGTTCCAGACCTGTCTGACCCACCTAGAGTCTCACTGCTAGGACTGGCTCTCTTAGTTTGTTGACGTTTTTTTGGTTTTCTTATCTTCATTGGATCTTCTTTTATCATCTGATATGATGTTATCAAGATTAAAAATAAGAACAATTCCTTGGATACAGATTATACATCAAGACAGGTCACCCAGGGAAGTAAGGTAGAAGTGTTTACCTACTGGGCCCCACCCCTACTGACTGGAGGGCAGCCCAGAAATCATATATTCCCTGCTTTCCACAGGGGAGTCCACAAGTCCACGAGAGAAGAGCATGTGTAATTGATATTTCCAAAATAATTTAAGGAGAATTTTGAGTTCCCTCTATTAAACACTAGAGTGAGATTTCGTGCGGACCATTTCACATTTCCTTTTAAAACATCTGTAAAAATAGAATACGTGCATTCATTTATGAAAGCGCCAAGTTAACATAGACACATGATACTCAGTGTGAGAAACCCTGACTGGACAAGAATTTGAAGACTCTTATTTGGGTTTCTTATAAGAAGTGGTCAAGCCAAATCCATTGCTTTAAATTTAGCTTAAATAACAAAGGGCATCTCTTTTAGCAGTGCCTGGTAAGAGGTGAAGATATCACATTTTGAATTGGGGTATAGAAGGCATTCATTACGTGCCTTATCATGTAGTCATATTTTATGACTTTTTAATTCTTTTGAGTTTTCAATACATGCTTTTTTCTGTAGCTTTGGAGCCTTCCTTGATCTTGCTTTGTAGACCTTCTGGCCTTGCACTCACAGAGATCTATTTGCCTCTGTCTCCTGAGTGTTGGGATTAAAGGCATGTGTCATCACTGCCAAGTGACTTTTTAAGTTTTTAAAAATTGAGATTATAATAAAATGGCATTTTCCCCTTCCCTCTCCTCACTTCAATCCATCTCATATACCCTTGCTTGCTCTTTTTCAAATCCATGGCCTCTTTTATCATTAATTTTTATTACATACATGTACATATAAACATCTATGTTCCTAAATATAGCTTTCTCAATCTCTATAAAGATACTTCCATGTGTGTGTTTTTAGGGATTACCACTTGGACCTGGATAACCAGTTAGTCTACTCTTCCTAGAGGATGACCACCTCTCTCACTCCCAGAATTACTTAGCTGCAATTAGTTCTCTGTGTGGAGTTGAGGCCTCATGAGCTCTTCATCTATTTTGTCACATTAGTTGATATCGACTTTGTTTTGCTCATGTTTGGGCAGTCACGGTTGTAGTAATAAGGGCGGTGGGGCTGCGTCCCCAGCACCCCAGTCGCCCGCACGGCTAGCTTATGCCCAAAATAACAACACACAAACTGTATTCATTTAAACACTGCTTGGCCCATTCTCTTCTAGGCTAATTCTCACATATTAATTTAGCCCATTTCTAATCATCTGTGTATGGCACCCCAAGGTGCGCTTACCAGGAAGATTCTAGCCTATGTCCATCCTGGGTCGGAGCTTCATCCTGGGAGCGGGGCATGGCGTCTCTCTCAGGCGTCTGCTCCCGAGAGGAGAGCTGTCGAGACTGAGCTCACTTCCTCTTCCTCCCAGCGTTCTGTTCTGTTTACTCCTCCCACCTATCTTCTAACCAATAAAATGGGCCAAGGCAGTTCCTTTATTAGCCAATGACCTTCCTCCATCACATGGTGATGGGACTTTAGAGGTGTAGCTTCTGACCTTCTTAGGAGACACAATCTCACAGCAAATTCCCTGATCTTACAGTTTAGACGTGTCAAAATTGAGCTGAAAACTGAGAAATTAATACAATATGTTACAGAAACACAGCCTAATTTGTACCAGACTTTAATAAGCTTCATGACTCCTTCAGTACCCGAGAGTCGGTAGCTAGCATTCTATTTCCTGTCAATTGTTCATGAGTTAATTTTTCATCTTCATTCTACAAATTAAAGTAAGAGAAGGATGATACCTCACCTCTTTGCCTCCTGAAAATGAAATTCATCAAAGACCATCATATTGTTGTGTACATCCTTTGAGGGAATCTGAACGACTGTATCCATTCCTGTCTTTGGGTTCTCATTTAGAAAACATTCCGTAGAACTTTCCCAGGAAGGTCATAGGCCATAACCTTCTCTGTCTGCCACATGCAATTGTTGGTACTGCTCACATGCACAATACACTGATATGTTAGTCTGTGCAGTTATTTCACAGAGCTTCATAACACATCCCTTAGGTAAAATGGAATGTTGCATATCGCAGAGAATGCAAAAGTAAGACAACAGACTGCCTTTTCAACTTAAAAAGAAGGGTGGATCTAATCACAGTCTTGCTATCTAATATGACCTTTCTGAAAATAAAAAAAGCAATCCTTGGCTCTTATGTTAATATCAAATGCTTTGGAGAACAGTGTTATGATAACTACTGCAGGAAGATGTATTTTATTGTATCTTTTATATAGGAAAGTTTATACATTTAAACCCAGAATTTCCATAGTTGTTTCTGTTTTCATCTAACTCAGGGATACAAAGAGTGTTCACTAAATCACTGTTTAGAAGAATAAAATTGTGCAAATATCATAACTGTCTGTGGGGGATAACAAGTATAGAGTGACTTATTCACGAAGTAGAATATTTTGCAATAGTATTTAAAGTAAATCGTTTGTAAGGAATACATCTGTTATTAGGCTATTCTTTGTATGTTTCAGGAGTAATGCTTTCACTTATAAAAGTAAGTATGCAATGCTCTCAGTTTTGTTGAAAACCACACAAAACAAAAGCATATTGCTTAAGCAAGAATCTGTGTTAAATGAAGAAAACATACATGGGTTACTCAATAACAATTCCAGGATCGGACAGAGAATTTCTGGCTTATAATAAGTCTATGAAATATATAATACTCACAAAAATAATTAGTAAGAAGGAATATTCTGATAGTTCTTTGGCATATCTAATTCTATCTCCTGATGGCTTACTTGGGATGAAGAATTGGGGTTGGGAAGTCTCCTTTAGCAAGAACTTGCTGGCCCATGGTGTTCTGTGGATTCTTTTATAATGAGTTTGCTTTTCCTTAACCAGCTTGTTCATATTTACTTCCTCCTTTGTCACTACAGTGTGAAGTTTATAGTTGATAAATTACCACATGCTATGTAATTGTTCTACTCTATACATTCACATGACATTTCACAGTTGCTCAGCAAGCTTGGCAGCATGCTAGTGTTGAGTTTGTCTTTAATGACTATATTAGGGAAGGAAGTTTCTGAAATATTAGCATGATAAAGAGACATCCTTATATGTCATGTAAAGCAACTAATGATTTAAGACTTATTCATCAACAAAACAGAACAGATATTAACCATGGGACTTATTTTTGGGATGAACATATATTTTGATCATTGAAAAATGATATTTTGAGAAATATATGAAAAGTTCATCCCAGGATTATAAACTCTGAGAAAGTAGTTCACCCTTCCAAAAACACAGAAGACAGGGTCCAGGAGGCACCATGCTGCTTGGCATCCGAGAGTCCTTTTTTTCACATTGCCTCCTTTTCACAGCATAACCTTGGAGGATCAAAATTCAGTGCTAGCAAAAATGGCAGGGCATAGGGTAAATTACTCTTTTGGGTTAGTACTTGCATTCCTAATAGTGGTTTTGAGGGATTACCTGAATCTCTTCCAACATGTGTGGCTGGTTCCACCAGATACTCAGTAAAGGGTTTGTAGACTTCTAAGATAACTCAGGCAATACTCAGCCCTAAAAGAATGCAAGATGCATTTCTGATGTTCTATTACTGTTCCATGTATATTTGAGGGGAACCAAGGCTCATTTACACATGAAAATAAAATAGTCATGACACTAAATCAATAATAGCGTATCAAGTGTACCCTTGATCTAGTATATTCAGTTAAAGTTTCCTCAGAACAACTTAAGAGCTAGAAAAATTCAGCTTCATTTGTAAGGTTCACTGTGTGTTTCCAGATTGCTGAAATCAGCACCGTCGAGGGGATCTCTGCAGTCATAACAGTAGACTTGGCCTCCCCCTTTCTTCTACCACCCAACAGTCAGCGGCAGTTGGGTCAACTGAGCAATTCTACTCATCAATATTGCCAAATCAGTGACTTCTCAAAGGTAAATATAGGAATCAGGAGATTTGTGAAGTGGTCATGGGTGCCTAATCTCATCATGCATCTGCTCTCACCATTCCAGCTCGTCTATGGCATGTTCTTCTCCAAATGTCAGCTGTCAGTCTCCTTTAAACACCAAAGATGATCACAGACATGTTAAAATATGATGCCATAAACCCTCATAGCAGTGGGCCATGGAATGTTCTGGCTTAAATATTTTATTTTTTAATATGGATACATCTATAACCAATATGCTCTGTTACCTTGTCTGTGTGGCTTTCAATGTAATAAAAATGATATTATACTATATGCATATTTTATAGTGCAGCATATAGTTTTTAAAATATGAAAGATATTATTTTTGAAATATATGCATAGAGGACTAGGCACATTTATACCTAATCCATTCATTTTAATTACTACAGTGTGACATTACACATTATAAATAAATGACTCTATAATTGGCTATTCTAATCTCTTTTGAACAGTCATGATAGTTATACATTGTGATCATTGACCTCTGACTGTGAGTGGTCATTCATTTATCCAAGAATACTATATAAAATAGTCATTTTTCTCTGTGATCCATAATGCAACAACTCAGAAATGCTAACCTATAATCATAGGTTAACATATTTATCCACAAACATACTTCCCACAGCTGTGTCTAAAATTCTGTCACATACTCCAATTGCTCCAAAATGTCAAATTTGGAGAAGTTAAAAGTGTCAAACGATTGACTTCAGACACATAGTAGTTGTAGAAACTGCAGTCTTGTGACTTACAAAAGATTGTATTACAAGTAAGTATAATCTTTTTATCTCAGAGATCATATTTCTGTGTTTGGTTTCCTTTCATTGTCTTTCAATGTGTTTTTCCTACTACTTCCACAGAAATTTAAGATGAACATGTATTTTTGTTGCCATGAAATCTGACTATTAATTATTAAAAATGAATTCTATATAAGGTAGCTGCCACCTTATCCCATTTCTGTGACAGCAGCTTCATAAGGCATCACAGTCAGATTTAACATCATGAAATACTTCTGAAGGCCATGAGAATGAATGAATGGGATTAAACCTTAAGTGTCGAGCTCCACAAACAGAAAACATGCACAGTGGCGTGGCACTAGAGCCTCTATTTAGCTCAACAACCTTACATCATGCTGTCTGAGTAATGGAGTTTTGTTCTGTGGAGTGGTGCCAAACAATAAGAATGGACAAACATAAAGAAACTCTGGCAACAGATGGCAAAGTCCTAAATGAAAATGGGCAGCTCTTCCCCAAGACTGTTTCCAGACGCATCCATGAAAATGTCCACCAGCCTCTGCTTCCTGAGTGCTGGGATTAAAGGCATACCACATCACCGATGCCACAAGATAGCTTTTTAACACTCATAATAGAATCAAAATATGTACACTTTGTTTAAAACCATGGCATTATAATTTTGATTACAGACCTATTTAAAGAGTAGTCCTGAGAGTCAAGTAACCAGTTAAAATATAATTATAAAAAACTTTTACAAAAATAATTAATTCTTATATATTTACTGTATTCAGTTAAAAAACTGTATATATTTGACTCATAATCCCTGAGAAGTGGCAGTTAGTTTGAATATATAGAATCATCCACTTGCTGCCGGCAACATAGTCATTAGACTTCAATACATTCACAAAAATACTGAAAAGATTTGCCATTTCTAAGTATTTGAACTACTTACTCTACTCTGTTCTCTGTCAACTTAAACTTCCCAGTAAAATTCCTGGAAGATAAAATGAGAGTAAATTGCTCATGTGTAAGATCTGGTCCTTAGAAATTAAAAGGCTCCACTGATTATTAATTACTGACTCTGCTGCTTTTCCTATGACTGCAGTAAAATACAGTCTCAAAGGCACCTTAAGGGTGGAAGGGTTTGTGCTGACTCAAAGGTTGATGCTGCCGTCCGTCATGGCAGGCAAGACAAGGCAGCAGGACCTTGAGGCAACCCAACCCCATTTTATCCACTGTCAGGAAGCAGAAATTACTGCTGTCTGTGTACAGACGGCTTTATCTTTTCTATGTAGTCTAGGAGCCAAACTCTGAGAATTTTCTATTCGGGTGCTTCTTCCACCTTGATTAACTTACTCAAAATAATCCCTCACAGACCTGACTATAGGCTAATCTAATCTAAATAACCCCTCCCAGGTTTATCTGAAGGCTTGACTTCAGGAATTGTCAGGATGACAGCACTAACCATCAATAATCATTCATTAACATTTTGTTTCTTCGTGTTCATTCATGTGCATGGGAGCATACTGTTTATACAGTTATTTCACCCCTTTACAGACATGAAAATTGAGCATCGGAGACATGTAAAAGGTCATTTAGGTGCTAGAACGGCCCATACACATTTACATTAAACTTGAATAAAGGTTGCTTGCTGTGGAACTGGTATTTATAGTCCACAACTGAGAACCACATGTGCTTTCTTTCTTATCTAATCTTTCTACAGAGTATTTCCCAGTACTTGGCCATCTATGAACACAGAATAAATATTTGCCAGCAGCCATCAGGGCTTGCCCTATCTTTCTCTTCAAAAGGAGAAAAGATGGTGACAATAATTGCTCAAATTAAGGGAAAGAATTGTGATTTTTATTCTCCCTCTAGATGCCAATTTAGTAAATTTTTTTTAGTATTTAAATTTTATTATGGTCAATTTCTTACTTTAAGACAGCTCATGCTGGGGCTGGACAGATGACTCAGTGTTAAAGGGCTTGTCACACTAGCATGAAAACCTATGTTCAGGTAACCAGGAGCTATGTAAAATCTGAATGTGCTCTCACAGGCTTAAACTCTACACCATGGAGCAGAAATATGAAGATTCTAGCTGCTTGCTGCTAGCCAACCTTGCCAGACCAGTTAGGGCCAGTTCAGTGGAAAAGCCTATTTGAAGAAGAAAGGTGGAGAGTAAATAGGAAGGCAGCCAGTGTCAACTTGTGACCTTCACACAATCACATATGAGTGAGCTCATCCCTCAATACATGTGCATGTGTACACACACACACACGCACACACATACACACTTCACATACAAATAATTTTAATGATCCATGTTAGTATATTTCATCATCAACATTTTTTTTTGTTTGTGGTAACCCATCTACCTTATTTTGTAATTTTATGCCATCTTATACAAAGTTCTTCTCAGCCTCTTAATTTAGGGGTAATTTAGTCATTTCCATCAAAGTCATTACATGGACAGTCATTACTGACGTCATTATCTCTGTGAAGATAGGCATCACTCTGCTGTGACTGTTTTCAGAAACTCCATTTCTCAGACTGGTGTTGGAAACCATGATTACATATGCAAGGCCAATCCAACCCATTGACTTGGAGCTGCTTTATAACAGAAAACATGAAAATATTTGTCTTAAGTTGGCAATATTGTTGACACTCAACCACAATTCTTGTTCTAAGCAACAGGACAACTCAGAGATAAAGGCTGGATTATCCTGATCTGCCAGCGATGCACTGTATAAGTGTTTCTTAGAGCAGTGAGCCCGTGTTCTCTGGAAGGGGAAGAGTTCAAATTGGTTTTCTCTTCAATCATTTCTTATTGTGCAGAATGCTGAGAAGAGATTTAAAAGATGTTTTCAATGTGCTGGTTTATGGGAAAACAGTGCTTTCACCTTTGTTGAATTTCTGAATTTTCATTGTTTTTGACCCTGAAGTCTAAACATGGCCTTTTTCATAAACGGAAGAGTTTGCGTGGTGGCCTTTAAAGGGCTTTTCAACATGTTCTCAGGAAGGACCAGATGATTCCTAAGTTAAGAAATAAATTAAGTTTAGATTCTACTTGTTCCTTCAGGAAATTACATTAGTGTTTTCCAACAAGTGTCCAAATGACTATTAGGATACATATACATTCCATTTCTTTTTGTTTAAAATGCTTGGGAAATCTGTCCTCTAACTCCTTAGCTGACAATGAGGAATACTGAGAACTCAAGAACAATCGCAGTGGGTTTTTTTTTATATAATACATTCTTTTTTTAATTTAAATTTATTTATTTATTAAGGATTTCTGCCTCGTCCCCGCAACCGCTTCCCATTTCCCTCCCCCTCCCCCGATCAAGTCCCCCTCCCTCATCTGCTCGAAGAGCAATCAGGGTTCCCTGACCTGTGGGAAGCCCAAGGTGACCAGCAGATGAGGGAGGGGGACTTGATCAGGGGAGGGGGAAGGAAATGGGAAGCGGTTGCCGGGACGAGGCAGAAATCCTTAATAAATAATAAAAAAAAAAAGACATTGTTTCACTGTATTCTGGTACTGTGTCCGTCTGTCCCTTTTGACTTTCAGCATTAACTACTGTCAACTAATATATCAGCTTTGAAGTCTAGTGGTTGGTTAAAATATTACACTAATGTTTCCCACATTTTGTACATAAAATTTATATGCAAATTATATAGATGATTTTAATTACATCTACTAATTAGCATAGCTATAACTTTTAATAGTTTCTACTTAATTTTGTCTCTGCTCAGTTCTCTCCTCCTTTATTGTTATAGTACAACTTAAACTGTTGGTAAATTTTAAGTGCATAAAATTTTAAGTTTTAAAGAATGTCGGCCCCATGGGCTCTATATTTGAATATTTGATTCCCAATAGGTAGAAATGCTTGGGAAGGATTAGGAAGTGTGACTCTCATGGGGGAAATGTGTCACTAGGGGAGGGCTTTGAGATTTCAAAACACCCACGATTCTCAGAGGCTCTCTCTGTCTCCTCTCTCGCTATTCCTGACACATGCTTCTGTTCTGCCATCACAGACTTTGATCCTCTTGAGTCATAATTTAGTTAAACTTCATTTTTTCTGTTACCTTGGTCAAATTTTTTTTCTTTTTAGAGCAAAGGAAAAAATAAATACAACAGAAGTTGGTACTTAGAAGTGGGACATTGCTATCATAGATCTGACCATGTTGATAGACTTTAGAACTTCAGACTAGAAAAGTAGCTTAATGTTGTAAGCATAACGTAATGGGCTTTCGTAGTAGGAGCTAGGACTCTTTAGTTCTGAGACCTATGGGCTGTGAAAACCCTACTCAAGAGGTTTCAGAAGGTGACAATATTAGTAACCGGGCTAGAAACCGTTCATGTGATATTTTGGATAAAAAAAAGTGGCTGCTGTCTGTCCTTGCCTTAAAAATTTGTCTAGGGCTAAACTGGAAAATAAAAGATTGATTTTTTTTTGAATGAGAAGATTTCAAGATAGCTTAATATTGACCCTGTTGCATGGTTACTAGTAATTTGTCTCATTCAGGTCTTCATTGAAAAGAGCATGTAAACCAGGTGCAAAATGTACAGTCAGAAGAGAAAAGGAACAGGAGGAATTTAGTATCGAGGTCAAGGTGTGTGCTTAAAGAGATAAGAAGCCGAAACCAACGCCTGATTTGCATTGAGATAAAAGGAGGGGGACCCCTAGTGCAAGACACCACTCAACTAATCCTCTACCTCATAAAAAGAAAAGGCCTAAGGAATTTTCTGTTTCTAAGATGCAAAAACAAATAAAAGCTGTCACAAATGTGATTTAGAGGGGGCAGGGTTCACCCCAAGTTGAAATCTAAACGTAGTAGTAAAGTCAATGCGTTTCTAGATTTCGAGTATGAAGGACACATGAGTAAAGTGCTTTTGGGATCTCCCTGCATGGTTAAGAAAAGCCATTGAAGTCAGGTGTATGGCAGATGAGCCCCCACATGGAGGCCTTGAGAGACCACTGTAGAAAGCCATGAGAGTGAAGCTTAAGCTGCATTGGAGAACCCACGATGCTGGAGGTGTCAGAGTCATGGGATAACTGCAAGAAAAGCTACATGATCTGAATCTGATGCCTCCTTCTAGCTTCTACAGGCACGAGCTAAGTATTGGCATAAGAACAGACATATGAATCAATGGAATTGAATTGAAGACCCTGACATTAATCCACACATCTATGTGAAAGACCCCCAGTGCTGGGGAGACTCTCACTCAAGTCTTGGGATAACACGACCCCTCCAGTAACTCACGAGAGACCATCCTTGAATGATGAGATGAGACAGGATCCAGTGCACTGAGGCTGAGACTCAGAACCCAAGCAGGGGGAGAGTTCGACCCCAAGTGACCCGGATAAGCGATTTTTAAGGGAAGAAACTACAGCCTAGCGATTCGGAATTGGCAGGGAGTGTCACAGAACATTCCAAAAATACCAGTGAAGATTACAAGGGGGCAACCCCCTGCCTCTCAGGACCACTCCGAAGGTCATAATCAGCTAGTTCTTAAAAGACATTACAATGAAAATCACAAGGGGAACTCCCTGTTTCTCAAGATTATTCTCAAGATTACAACCTAACTTTATCTTCAGCTAATTCGTGAAACACAGTCACTAACTGGCTCAGATCCCCCAGAACTGAAGTTACAGGCAGTTGTGAGCGCTCAATGAGAATACTGGATACCAAAATCAGGTCCTCTGTAAAAGTAGCAAGGGTCCTTAACCTCTGAGCCATCTCTTCGTTCCTTGTGTAGCTTTCTTGTAACACACAGGACCACCTGCCTAGGGATGCTGCTGTCTATATGCTGGACCATCTTGCATTGATCAGTTAAGACAAACCCCCATAGATGTGTTCATGGGCCATTCTGATCTCTGTAATTCCTCTATTGAGTCGTTCTGATGGAGGAAGGTCATTGGCTAATAAAGGAACTGTCTTGGCCCATTTTATTGGTTGAAAGATAGGTGGGAGGAGTAGGCAGAACAGGACGCTGGGAAAAAGAGGAAGTGAGCTCAGTCTCAACAGCTCTCCTCTCAGGAGCAGACGCCTGAGAGAGACGCCATGCCCCGCTCCCGGGATGAAGCTCTGACCCAGGATGGACATAGGCTAGAATCTTCCTGGTAAGCGCACCTTGGGGTGCCATACACAGATGATTAGAAATGGGCTAAATTAATATGTGAGAATTAGCCTAGAAGAGAATGGGCCAAGCAGTGTTTAAATGAATACAGTTTGTATGTTGTTATTTCGGGCATAAGCTAGCCGAGCAGGCGGCTGGGGTGTTGGGGACGCAGCCCCGCCACTCTTATTACTACATCGTTCTTCTCAGATGAATTTAGCTAGTGTCAAGGGGACAATTAAAGCAAACTTGGGCACCAGAAGTCTACAAACACCTCCTAGGCTGATGTGTTGGACAAGGTTGCAGGATAGAAGGTCAAAACACACAGAGAAACAGAATCAATAAAGCATCTATATGGACAGAATCAGTGTCCTCTCTGCTGCTGTAGGTCTGTCTTCATGGAGTCCATCCACTGTGAACCAAAAGTATTTGAAATAAACTGAATTTTTATTGACCATGTAAAAAGAAAAAAGAAAAGAAAAGCCACATTCAGCGAGTAGATCCAGCCCAACAGAGAGAAGTGTTTGTCAGTGAGAAATGATAGAGTCTTCTAAGCTCTCTGATATGTATCTACAGTATCTGGTCCACCTTGTTTGGTTTTCATCTTGTTTTGGTCCTTGATTCATCCTTGTTTCTGGAATGGTGTATGTTGGAACTGTGAAATTGCTTTTTAAATTTTACAATGGGTTAAAATTAATAATTTGCTTTGCGTCTCAGGAAAGGTTTTTGACTTTGAAATTTTCAGTGTTGAAACTCAAAGCCGAAGGGAACTTTTGAAGTGGACTAAATGTATTTTGCAATATGATATGTCTAGGCACCTGTCAGAGCCATGGAAGGGTGGTAGTTTGGGTGAGAATGGTCCCCATAGGCTCATCTGTTTGACTACGTGGTCTCAAATTAGTGGATGTTTGGGAAAGTTTGGGAGGCTTGAACTTGTTGGTGGGGGATGTGTCACCAGGAAGTGATTTGCGTTTCAAAAGCTCACAGCATTCCCAGTTAACCACCCCCCCCATCTCCTATTTGTGGATCAGAATGTGGCTCTCAGTCCTTCCCACATCACAACTTTGTGTGAACTCCAGCCCTCTGAAACCATAAGCCCAACTAAACATTTTCTTGCTTTTGCTTTGGTCACAGCATTTTGTTATAGTAAGAGAAAAGGAAGACAGCCACTCATAATACTCACCTGGTTCCCATTAGCTGTCCAAAACCTGTTCATTGTATATGAGTGAGAATGTATGGCCTCTCTTGATCTGTTTTCTTCACTGCTCACTCTCTAGGTCCTTGTAGTCATTATTAGGTTCTTGAACTTCGTGACATCTATAGTTCTATTCTAGAGAAAATGCCATGCAGTATTTGTATTTGTCTTTCTGAAAGAGTTTTCATTTATTTTAGGACACTACATTTTTACTGTCAACTTATACTTCAATTACTTTGTGATCACAGAGGGACTCTATTGCTTCTAATTTAATTTTAATGTTTTAAAGAAGTAAATTATCAATCACTCCATTCTGCATTCTATCCCTCCCAATGCCTCTGTTGCCCTCACCACTCCCAGATGTCATGTGCTCTTTTTTTTTTCAACTCTGGGATGATTTTGCTCTCCTTCATTCATGGTTGCATCTGTGGCAGGATTTACAGTCCAAAAGGCTGAAGAAAGAAAAACGAGACATATACAACATATGGTGTCATATTTTCTTTCGTCATTTGCCTACAATGGACATTTAGGCTGATTCCATATCTTGCAGTTGAGAGTAATATATCAGTGAACACAAAGAATTGTGATTCCATTGATTGTGACTATATAACCAAAGGGGAATCATTAAAGAGTCTGTTTTTAAATTTTAGGAAATTCCATATTGTCTTTTATAATCACTGTATATATTTACATTCCTGCCACTGGTGCAGAAGCATTCTCTTTTGAATATGTCACATTTTGTCTTTTTGTAAATATTTATCCTGACAGTTATGGGATTTCTTTGGGACTTAATGACTGCGGGAACCAGGCAGCACAGAAACCTCTGCCAACAGAATGGCATGCCAGCATGGGGCTGACCAAATACACTTAAAAGTCTGAAAGAGCTTGGGAAGTAATTCTAAAAATAAATAAATAAATAACAGTTAAGCATGGCTTATTGAAAGCAGCATTTTCTCAAGTGGGCTCTGTTTGCTACAGGCAAGCACTCTCATTTAAGAGAGGCTTCCTTACTCAGCTTTATCTGCAAAACCTTGCAGCTCTTTTAAGAGGTCCTGCCACAAAACACTTAAATGGTGTTGATGAAAACTGATGCATGCATTTTGGTGGTGGCAGCAACCTTGAAACGCCAGACTTGTGGCAATAAACATGGCTCTGGTCAATACCTCTGCCATGAGGTTAGTCTCTCAATAAAAGGTAAGGGATCAGGCTGGATCCAGCCTTCAAAGCCATGGCTTTAATCCTAGCCATAATCTTAGCAAATTAAAAATTCATGTATTCAGGAAAAGAGATATATACAGTAAATATAGATTCAAAGGCAAAGAAAATCTCTTCTTAATGAGGCATTTTCGTCTTTCTTCCTCTGCATCTGGTTTATGACTGCATATCTGCCTTTCCTCTTCCCAGAATTCTAGTTATGTTGCCCTACCTATACTTCTTTCCTGGTTACTGGCAAATCAGTCTTTTATTAAACCAGTATGAATATCAAAACTTTACATTGTACAAAAGCATTATCCCACAGCATCTTATGTTAAGAGTATGCCACTTAATGCAAATTACGGTTTGTCCCCGGGCCTCCCAAACCTGTATGTTTCCTATACTCTAAAATAAAGTTGAGCTGATTCAACAAAGTCATCTCCCAGAAGGCTATCTCTATTGTATACAAACTCTGTTCCCCACTTTGACTCCCTCCTCCCTCACTTCCCAATGATTCCCAATGAAGAAGGAGAAACACAATCTCCCATCTAGAATTTAAATGATAAACCATATCATTGTGTAAATACTTAAACACAATGAACTGTTCTAATCAGGGAATGGTGAGATTTCTAAAGCCTATTCCTAAACATCAGCCAAGGTCCAACTCTGCAAGTAGGGCTTGCTAAGGACTGAAGGCTCAGCTCTGGGTGTTTTGTATACCTTTGTTTTCAGTGACTGGTGTCTTACTTCATAGGAAGCTGGTGAGTACCTCCTTTCCAAGTTATCATATTTGAAAGATTCACTAAACTATCTTCTGCTGCATGTGTCTATATATGAAATTTCTCTTGTAACATTTTCCTCACACCTCATCATCTAGCTGCTAAGATATGTCACATTATTAAATATTTATTCAGCATTTAACAAATTTTGCATGGGTTCAAGGACAGGAAGAGAGAAAAATTTAAATTGTATCAAGCAGAAAGGCATTTTCCCCCTAGTAGGGAGCCTGCTTGTTCATTTTCCAGCTGCCTAGACTCCCAAAATAATCACACAGAAACCATATTATTTGCAACACTGTTTGCAATAGCTTAAGTATACTTCTGGCTAATTCATATTTTAAATTAACCCATCTCCATTAATTTGTGTATTGCCATGAAGCTGTGACTTACCGGGTAAAGTTCCAGCATCTGTCTCTGGAGGGGTTACATGGCTTCTCTCTTACTCTGCCTTCTTTCTCCCAGCATTCAGTTTAGTTTTCCCCACCTAGCTAAGTTCTGTCTTGCTATAGGCCACAGCAGTTTCTTTATTCATTGGCCAATAAAAGCAACACATAGACAGAAGGACCTCCCACACTAACCCCCCATAGATTATCACTTAGCATGGTAGATGTTCTAAATGGCACCCAGTATAAAGGAGGATAATTTATTAGAAAAAAATCTCAGAGATGTCTGCAAAATCCCCAGGCACTCAATTTGCCTTCTCTTTTAATTTTTATTAGAGAAGTAAAGTTCACATTTTTTGTAACTTCAAAATCCTATTCAAGAGTCTCTTGTTGATATGTTACTATAGCAAGAATTCTTGTAAATTTTCTTCTAATCTTTTAGCTCTTGTGATATAGACTGCACAAGGAAGAAATGCCAAGTTGCCAAAATTAATTCTGTTAGTAGCTTTTATTTGTAAATATATAAGTACTCATTGTGTTTATGTCAGCATACTTTCAGAAACAAGATATCTGCAACAGTGAAACAAATGGAATAAAACTATTATGATGAGTAATTAAAATTAAGTGTTATTTAACAGGTTGACAAATAAAGTAGATAAAAAGTCTAATGAGTATGAGGGTATAAAATGCTTTATTTCATATAAATTAAAATTAAAATGAATTAATGTGTTTCAGAAAAATGAATTTCACTAATGGAAAAGATCACAAGCTACATATTATTGGAACTATAATTGTGAAATTAGCCTTAAAATATTCATATGGCAGTAATGGGAAATGGGGTTTTATAGAAATGCAAAGTGGTAAGCAATTCATGGAAGGGCATTTTCATAACCCATTTCCATGATAAAATGTTTTTCAAGATTAATTCACTTGGCTTCTAATTTATCATTTTTGACCTCTTCCTAGATTCTCTCACTGCCATTATAAAAAAACAATTTGATCATTTGACGACATATAGGAAAGTTTCCTAGGAAGTCTGCACTACAGTTCTCATGAAGTCACTGTTAATTGCATATGCCACAGGTACACTTTCAATCTGCTCTGTTCAAAGGTCTAGCAATTGTCATAACACTTCTCACCATCTCTGTAGCCAGTGAGCCATTCTTACTACTCCTGCTCAGTTTATGTACCATCCTTTGTTCTGTCCTGTGCTCTGAGAGGTGGTCTTCCATAGACCACATGAATATCTTGGTCCTTGGTTTCAACTCATCTCAAGCGCCCTCTACACTGAGCTGTTCCTTCCTGGCTTCAGAAAATCACACCCTTTTTGGTTGTACAGCTTTTCTGGGTTGTCACCCTCAGAGAACTGAACTGTCATTGGCAGAATATATTCCTTAAACGTTGTCTACCATGTCATACTTAGCTCTTTCATGAAGTTTTAGTACAGTGAGAAAATCCCATCTTATGTGAATTTCTTTACCCCCAGGACTCTACTTAATATAATTCCCTGTAGATGCTTTTCTACAGATACAATTACCGTGGTTAGTGAGAGTGATGTCCATAGTAATAAATCCTGGATTTTGGTGACTTTCTAGATTTCTGACTTGCTAATTGCTCTGAGCAGATTTGTCCCTAAAGTCCTGGGCTATTTCTCTTCTATTCAAACTACAATCAGTCCTTTGTACATTTAGTTCATCAACAAATACCTCCCATACCCTTCATGTGCATGCTGGCATATGTGTAGTGTTGCAGAGCATAGCAGAATAAACATGACTGCAGGGTTCAAGCTGATCTTCCTAAATGATTCTTCCAGTTCTTTGCTTTTATTCCCTATTTCATAGGTATAGTGAACCATAGACATCACATATATACATATATAATTATAACTAAACAAATAGTATACCTTATTATAATAACCTAGGTATAGAATAACAAATCTCATTTCTATCTTCTGTATGGATAGATTAATTATAAATTTCTTTTAACTTTTTTTCAATATGGCATTAAGCTACCATGTCCCTCTAGAATACAGAAGGTATGGGAAATGGGACGGAAGCACCATTTTATTATTTGATGCTAACTGGATTAAATCATTCATTCTGCCTACCTAGAGTCACATATTGCCACTATACAGATTTTATGGCAATTAGTCTCTCTCTCTCTCTACCTTGTATGAAACTTTTCAGACTTATCTCCACACAAGTATATTTGATTGTAGGATGCGATTGCTGTTCATTGGGTGGTTTTTCTGTCTGACCCAACCCAACAAAACAAACAGACAAATAAGAGCAAAACAAATAGCGGCTGTGGATGTAGTTCTGTGGAACATCCATGGCCCAGTATAAAGGTGGCTCTGACCTTGATTCTCAGCATCACAGGCGCACATGTACATAAATAGTCACTATATCTACTCAGACATTTATCCGTTCTTTACAGTGAAAATATTTAATATCCTTTAGCTGCTTAAAATGTACACTATATCATCATGATTTTGGTTTTGTACAAATTACTAAGATCTACATTTCCTGCTCCTATGCCCTTTCCAAGCCTCTGAGAGACACCATTCTTTGCTAAAAGTTTAATAAGATGAATTAATCTACAGTCCGTATGTGACTGAATTCATGTCATATTTCCGTGCTTGGGTTACTCCACTCACTATAATTATTTACAGGTCCATACTCTTTGGCAGAAATGACAGGAATTCTTTCTTTATTATGGGGTGCTAATTTTACTTTACATATATATTCACTAAATAGGCTTTACTGGTCAGCTGATGAACCCTATGGTCCTTCTCCATTTTGAGTGTATGCATAGTGTTAACAATGAACCTGGAGGTGTTGCCTCACCTTCTGACGTCATCTCCTTCATGTACCGCCACAGTAGTAGAGGTGGTGAATGGTATCTTTCAAACTTTCAGGAATTATCACTTAACATAATAGCTATGCTCATGTCACTGCTATTATACTCGCGGCATAAGCATTCCAGTCGTAACAAGCATGTTCAAGCTTTCCTCTACTCCACACCCTCATTAGCTTCTGATAACTTTTGGTCATTTTGGTCATTAAGGGAGCGTGGCAACATTTCCTTCTGGCTTTGATGTGCATTCCCCCTAGGATTGATGCTATTGGGCTTATTTTCCAGATAATGGTTATTGTTTGTCTCCTCTGGAAAATGTCTGCTTAGATTAGCTGTCCATCTTTAAATTGGTTGTTGCATTCTTTTACTGGCGAGTTTAGTGAGTTCTTCATACACTCTGAGTGGTAAGCATTAGCAGTAGTTAGCAAACCATTTTTCCTATTCTTTAGATTGCAGTTCAGAAATTTTCAATGTGATATTATGTCATATATATATACATACATATATACATATACATACACACACACACACATATATATATATATACATACATACATACATACATACATACATACAAGTTCTTTCTTGCACTTTGGGTCAAATCTGAAAACCTCTTGCCATCTCAATGCTCTGAGACACGTCACCATTACTCTTCCATGTGGTTCATAGTTTGAGCATTTTTTTATGAAAATGTTGGCGAACGAATCGCTAACACTTTTTCAGGGACAAAATACTATGAATTAAAATGGGTGAGTATCTTTCCACTTAAGTAATAGGTTTGTAGGATCCACTGATTTTGGCTTCCTTTTTAAAAACTTACTCTTCTCTCACATAATACATCCTGAGTTTTCCCTCCCTCTACTCTTCCTACTTCTCTTTAGTCCTCTTTCCCCAAGATCCACTCCTCCTCCATATTTCTTCAGAATTCCCGGGATATCAACTGAACAGGACACAACAAGATTTAAAAAGACTAAGCATAAACTCTCATAACAAGGTTTGGCAAGGCAACTTATTAGGAGGAAAAGAGTCCGAAGAACACACAAAAGAATCAGAGAAATCCCCACTCCCACTGTTAGGGTTTCTATAAGAACACTAAGATACACAACCATAACATGTCTAAGGTGGACCCAAGCATGCTCTGTGATTGTTGCTTTTGTGTCTGTGAGTCCCTATGAGCCCTGCTTAGTTTATTCTGTGGGTCATGTTCTCCTGATGTCCTCAATCCCTCTAGCTCCTATAATTATTCCTGTCCATCTTCTGTTGGGTTCCTCAAACTCCAAGGGAAAGGACCCAATGAGGTCTCCAATTTTGTCTCTCTCTACCTGTTTAGCTAAGGGTCTTTGGTATCTGCTCCCATCACCTGCTGGAGGAAGCTGATGAAGAGTGGGCTATGTTCCAACTGATCTATGACTGTAGCAAAATATCATTAAGAATCATTTTACTGATTTTTTTTTACCTCAAGTTTCTGGGCTATCCAGTTTCCTGTTCCTGGTCATCCAGGCAGTGTCAAGCATGATTTCCCTCTTTCATTGCGTGAGCATCAAATTAGATCACTGGTTGGCCACTCTCACACTCATAATGGTTCTGTTATTCCATTGCCCAAGCACATCTTGCTGGCAGGGCAGATTATAGGTTAAAGGTTTTGTGGCTAGATTGGTCCTCCAGACACACCACTGGAAGTTGCCAGGTTACAGATGACCAGACTGGGTATCCTCCAGTTGCTAAAAGTTTTCAGATAGGTCACCCTTAATCTGTCTTGGAAGAATGTTTTCACTCCTATTACAGTGTTAGAGAAATGGATTCTTACCTTTAAAAACTTGTCTTATTTTTGATTATAAGTTTAATTTTAAGTGTTCACTCTACAGAATTCTCAAATATACATAGAACATAACTGACACCCAAAATTCTAAGCCTCATTGATCACACTGACACAATGCTACTCACCTTTTAATGATATATTTTATTTTATGTATGGGTGAGTGGCAGCATGGATGTAAATGTGCCACATGTATATGTAGTGCTGGTAGAATATAGAAGATAGTGTAGGATCCTCTGGTGCTGGACTTACAGATGGTTATGATCTGCCATATGGGCTTTGGGAACTGAATCTGGGTCTTCTTCAGGAATAGCAAGTGCTCCTAACTGCCATAGATCTAGCTCCAGTGTTACTGTTTAAGAGCTGTTTTGAGAAACAAATCTATATTCTTCTGCTACTTTAATCATTATATTGTGAATATTTTTATGTTGTTAAAATAAACCACTCTCAATGACAACATATTATTTTAGTAAATAAATATATATTTACTTACTTAGGCATTTGCCTATTTTTTATTATTTTAAATGTAACCATTATGACTATAAGTATCAGTTAATACCTAAAAACAATCTATAAATATTTACCCTTATACCCACAGATAAGTGTAGTCTTCACCCTTCATCAGAGAAGCTTCTATTTGAAACAGATGAATACAACTACAGAAACCTACAACCAAGCAAAATACAGAGTTGTATTTTGTATCTATTATCTATCTATCTATCTATCTATCTATCTATCTATCTATCTATCTCCTTATTTAGATATAAGTACAACTTAATAAGTCTGTTTAATTTACTATGCATATGTATTTAAGGCTGATCACTGTGCTTGGCTGACCTTTAGGGGTGTTATCTTTGGAGAAGACTGACTCCCCCCCCCCTCTCAGAATTCATTATTTGCCTTTAACTCTTTGGGTGGGGCCTTGCAACATTTCCACCATTTACATTGGCATGATGGTTTGTTTTCACTGAATAGGTCTTGTTTGGGCAAACATACTATTTTAGAGATGCAGCTTCCCTGTCATATATAGAAGACACTATCCTAAAGTTGATCTCTTGGTTGGCTGGCTCTTACAATCTTTTCACAGCCTTTACTGCAGTGTTCTCTGACCCTTAGATATGGGTTTTGTTGTTGATGGATGAATTGGGGTTGGACATCACATGGTCAGTTCTCTGTATTTTGACCAGTTGTTGATTTCTGTATCTGGCATCTGAAAAAATGTTTCTTTGGTGAGGAGTGAAAGTTATACTTATCACAGGGTCTAAGGATAAGTCTCTAAATTAGTTAGAAATTACATTGGTTGAGGTAGTAGTAGGTTTTCCTCTAGGGTTCATGACCTCACCAGTCATGGCTAGTTGGCTGGATTTACCGCACCAGGCATGAGTTTCCAGTCCCTCAGTCCCATTAGACAACTGGTGTTCACCTCCCCGATAAGTGCCATTGTTGACTGCCTAGACAATGGCTTTCTGCTGGGCTGATGGTTGTGAAGCCATCAGAAAAGACTGGCATTGTTGGGTTTACCAATGTTGATTGAAAGGTATTAATGGGGGAACATCTATGGTTTCTCTATGCGATACACACTGTCTTACTTTTAGTTTTTTCTTTTGACACAACCAGTGACAATTAGTCATTGAAGCTTTAAAGTTCGTTAGGAAGTATTATTTATTGATTATTGCATTAGGTATTACTGCAATCAAATGCCTGACAAAAAGAATTAAATAAGCAAAAATGAATTCTGTCTCAAAGTTTGAAATTATAATCCATCTCCAAAGGGAATTTATAAAGTCAGGAGAATGACAATGGTAGCCAGTGACAATAAACCCATAATCAATAAAGAGAACAAGACGAATGATGTTTCTTAGCTCACACTATGTGGTATATCTTTCTGTACACTGTGAATATGTATTGCTCTCATTGGTTGTTGATAAATAAAACTGATTTGGCCTATAGTCCGGCAGAAAATAGCTAGGTGGGAAAGCGAAACTGAACACAGGAAGAAAGAAAGGTGGCATTGACAGAGACGCCAACAGCTGCCCAAGGAGCAACATGCCAGTAGATCTGTAATGCCATGGGCCACATAGCAATACACAGTTTGATAGAAATGGATTAGTTTAAAATGTAAGAGCTAGCTAGTAGTAAGCTTGAGCCTTTGGCCAAACCTTTATGATTAATATTAAGCCAGAGTGGTTGTTTGGGAACGGGAGGGCAGGAGAGAACGTACCATTACACTCACATTCTCCTTTCATTCAGCACGTTCAATAATGTGCTTTGGCAAAGAATCTGTCTGATTGGGGCCATGGTGTCTTCTAGGACTAAGCTGCTGCTAAGGGCCACATGTGTGTCTGTGGCCCTACCACAACCTGGGTCTGTGTTGATGTCTATGACTAAAGGCCACATGGATGCCTGAGGTCTGGACCACCACTTGAGACCATGTTTGTGTCCAATGGCCAAGCTGCCACCACAGTCATACTGATCTGAGTGACCTGTACATCCACCAGGACCATAGAAACATTCAGGACAATCTGTTGCTGAGCACCATGTCTGGGACCTTGGTCCTGCTGCAGCTGGGATCTGTGTTGATGTCTGTGGCCCATCACGGGCCATGCAAATCATCAGTGTTGAAGCCTGAAGACCATGTTGAATTGACCCTGGAAGAGTCACCCTACCCCTTGTGTGAGAGCTGGGGAGCCCCTCAATGGCTGATACAGCTGGCAAGCTGGAACCAGTGGCATGGATGCAGGAGAGGTGACTTTGCCTCTTGCCTGAGGTGGTCAGTCCCTGTGGAGGCCTGAACTGAGCAATTCCACTACCACCCAGGCTCATATCCAAGACCTCAACATCTTACCTCAACAGTTACCGCATCTATGACCCCTGGGGTGTGTGTGAAGGCACCAGTTCTTCCATACTATAGCCACAGGATCTCCATGGCATGAGGCAACAGTGGAATACCAGAAAGAAGTTTCAGGGAAGACCTAATTTTGGTGGGGTATCAGGAGCCAGAGGCCTTGAATAGTATGTGATGCACTGCAAAATTAATGCCACTAGTGAATAGAGCTGTTTAGACAAAAGGGAATAGTGTGTGACTCACTGCAACAATCAGTGCCACTAATGAATAGGTGGCAGAGAGGCAGGAAGATGGAGGAACAAAGTGGGTTTTTGTTATGTTTTGTTTTTCCTTTAAGTAATTATTTTTTGTGGGGGAGGACACGGCAAGAGTGAAGGGCAGATATAGAGGGACCGGGAAATGAGTGGGATTCGGTGCACAATGTGAAATTCTCAAGGAATCAAAAAATTATGTATAAAATGAAATTAGAGAGCATACATGTTAAAACATTCAATTTGACAAAAATTATTTTACCAAGAATAAAATATATATCTTGTAGCAGTCCAGGCCATAGAAAATTCTGAATCAAGAAGATTTGGAAGATCAAATATATTCTCAAATTCTCAGCAAAAACAGTAGTCAATTTTTCTTGTGAGTGGAAATATTGTTAAGTCTTTATTATTATTATTATTATTATTATTATTATTATTTGTTTTTTTGAGATAGGGTTTCTCAGTGTAGTTTTGGAACCTGTCTTGGCATTAGCTCTTGTAGACTTGTAGACGAGGTTAGACTCGAACTCACAGAGATCCACCTATCTCTGCTTCCCGAGTGCTGGGATTAAAGGCCTGTGCCACCACTGCCCGGCTAATATTGTTAAGTCTTATTGCAGAGAAGAAGTTGTTAATTGTTGACATTTCTTTAAATGATATTAGATTTTTATTAAAACTTTGTTTTTAAAAATATGTTTGACCTATTGGCTCCTGGCGACTGATGAATGGCACAATGCTGACATCCTTGTTTCTTTCTGCAATTATTTCACCTATTTCTCTCCTATGGTTTTACATTTTTTTTGTGGACTATGCTTGAAACTCCAATCTCAGTTTGTCTTTTGTAGTTATTAAGACATTACTTTCTTTCCTCATAAATCAGTTTCTTTGGTTGAATGAATTAAAATAAGGATATTTTATTCAGTATAGCATAAAAGATAACAAGTTCATGTAAAAACAGAAGTGGAAAAGAGATTTCACTTGATGACGTAGAGAAGCAGTCGAAAATAGAGTCTATTCTGAAATAATATATATAGCCATAGGTATTAAGAACTTGTTATACAAAAGCTGCTATAAAACACATGAAATACTACCCAAGTCCTCTTAAGAGTTTTCTCCTTAATGCTGAATAGGAATTAAGAAGCCTTGCTACTTTATTCCATTTCACTTTCAGTCCACTCAACCCGGTTAACCAAGAAAGTATCAGAGAAGTTACCAGGTAAGAATGTATGTTTGGTTCTCCTCTTTGCACTCCAGCTTCCCTTGGGTGTCTTCACTTTAGGACAGCCAGTGTTTGTCTTTCTTTTTAGTCTTGGAGATTTAGATTATCTACCTTTGTAGATTTAGAGACTCATTTAATACAGAGTTCAGCCAGATTTTCCTTGTATTCCTAGATGAGTGTCTCTAACATGTATTTAAAGCTATTTTACCATAAGCAATCTGATAGCACAGTTGTGTAATCCTAGCCTGAGGTTAAGGCCCCATTAACTGGGAGCAAGTCAAGAAATTGACCTAGTGCATACTATAAGCTGTGTCTTGTCTAACTAAACGTTTTAACCATTTTCTTTGAAACATATTTATTTGCACAGTAGACACACATATTAATTGAGAAAAAAATCTGTTCCTTGAAGGAAAGAATGACATTTTCCTTTGCACACACCATAATATATTGCATAAATAGTCTCAATAAAATATTTTAAATTTATGTTTTTATGTATGATTAAGTGAAAGTAATTTCAAAGACACAAAGATGTCATTTTGGAGTATAACCAGACTACTTCTTTATTCACGAGGATAGTGTTTAATATATTCATTACACAGATATTTAATAAACAGATTCCTATTGTAGGAATATTTTAAGTACTAGTGGTACATGTATATGTTAGAAATACCAGGTATAATAACAGTATGCCAAGTAGATATGGTTTCTGATGTCATGGAATACATAGCTTTTTCCCCCAAGATTTAAAATAAGGCAACACTGAAGAAAGTTCTTTTCTTACATTCATCCAGCCATATTATGTTGATAACCAAAATGTAATAATGTCTTTGACTTTCACCTTTCTCTTTCTGCTCTCTACATTGCTACATTAATATGGGTATAAGATATAAAATTACTCTGCATTTATGAGACTATTCCTATTACTCTGCTGTAGTGGTTCATGGTCACATTTATGTGGATGGTATGATAGGGCTGTGTGATACTGTAGAGTCTGTCTTGACACTCTCCTCGCCCTGACAGTGTTTAAAGGGAAGAGCATCTTACTTTCTGATGTAAAGTACACTTATTTTAGGCACGTTGCTTGGATTTTATTCTATACAGTGATCCTTTCAGATAGAAAGAGGCATGAGCAGTTACTAATATTTATGCATACTTCCCTTTATTCAAACACAATAAGTTGCTCCCTTCAAGGACCAACACTTACAAACGATAAGCAATATAATGTGACAGAAATTATTTACTTATAAAATAGGAATATAGTCCATAGGAATTATGTGAATATTCATCTAATATTCATTTCATATAAATCTTCCATGTGTCTTGTCTACGTGCAAATGATTTCAAAACATACACATTGATTTGTGTAATGTTTATACATATCTATGAGAGAGAGAGGCATGAGGATCATAAGTGCAAGAAACAGTGATTTACCTGCTATTCCTAACGGACTCAATTTGAAAAAAAAATCCATATTTTTCTGCAGTTTCAAATTTTTAAACCAGAACCATAAAAGGAAAGGATCACAACTGCGCCTCCAGACAGTTCTGCCTTTGGAGTCTCTGTGGGGTTTCAACTGCATCTCTTTACTTAGGTGGACATTTGCTGTGTACTATTTAAGAGGCAGCATCTAGGAATATTTCCATGTGTAAAAAGCAAACCATGGAAGAACACCCTATGTTTATCTGTTAATGAAGATTAAAATTAAGATGCAAATAATCTTAGAAAGGGTTATGTGTCACAAACACTTTTTACTGATTAAACTTTCAGATCATGCTTTCTTTAGTAATATGAAATATTGATCAGCCCAAATGTGAAATAAGGCATTTGTTAAACAAATGGTTTCTTCTAGTTATTAATTTGCTGTGTACTCAGAAAAGACCTTAGAAGAATCTGTATTAGTTCTTTCCTCCAACATATAAGATCAGTAAGATCCTCTGAACGTGGAAAGTTAGAGCTTCTATAATTGTCTATAGGGAAGAAGATGCTTCGTGATATTGCCTCTCGGTGTGATGGTTGATCCTCGTTGTCAGTTTCACTGGATTTGCACTCACCCAGGAAGCACAGCTCTGGCAGTGTCTGCAATGTGGCGTTTATGAAGGTTTAACTAGAAAATGAAGACCATCTTAGCACCACTCCATCGACTGTGTCGTGGACCGGATACAAAGGCAAAAGAACACAAACTGAACATCCTCTACTCCTTCTCCTCTTTTTCCCCCTACGCCTGCCTCTTTTCCTTCTCTCCTTTTTTTTTTCCTGGAAATGAGGGGGTTTATATATGCTATGCAAGTGCTCTACCACTGAACCACAGCCCCAGCCCTTAAATATGTTCTCCGGAGATAGTTTCATCAGATACATGGTAATACACATTCTGAAGACATGATTTGATTTTTTTGTATAAAAATAGCAATATATCTTTTCCCATATGGTAGATTTTATTTCTTATAATTGAACTGGTTCTTAAATTTTAGTTCACTGTGCATATGCCTAAAAAAACAAAGCTAGTTTTTCTTACCACTACTTTTATTCTAAATCCCTTTTGCTTTGTTTTGAAAGCCCATGAAGCAGTTGAGTTGGCTCAGATCTTCACCCAGGTGAATCTGATTCGGCAAATTAAATGTGATTCAGGACGACTAACTGCTCTTTTGCTCAAGTCGAACAGTGACATCTAGTGCCTGAAGAAATGTGTCCCTGGATTTGGAAGACTCTTTATCTTTAGTTTGATAAATGAGACATGGACCACTTACATCCTCAAAGAAGGTTTCCCAGTGGCGATCTCCATCTTGATGACTATGGCATTAGACTGGGCACTCCTTAGAGCACTTCACATAATTCTGGAGTCATTCTCTCAATTTATGGTTTTCCTGCCTCCACTTCTTGGGAAGCATGTATATTGATGCCAATTCCATACTGCATTACTCACCCAAAATGTACCCTTGATTTTTGGCAGACATAAATTTCTTTCTCACAAAAAAAATTAGAGGGCTTGGGGAAATGGTGCAGTCTATTTAGCACTATGAATTGTTTGCTGGTCAAGCATGATGGCCTGCTTTGAATCTGCAGCACCCACATAAAAAGACAGGTGGGCCATAGCTGCCTGTCTTTTCAGTAAGGGGGTGGGTGAGGTGGGGAAATCTCTGGGGCTTGTGTGGTATTTGATCTACTTAGACTCTGGTTTGCATGAGATGTTTTTATTCAAAAGATAAATTGATTGAAGAGGACTCTGAACATTGACTTCTGCCTCCCGTCGAATATAATCAAAACTCTGTGCTCTCTAAACCACAATCACTTCATTGTCCCCTGCTATTGTTCTTCTGTTATTCCTTTCATCTCTCCTGGTCTATGTAGTCTAAGAATTTCAATAATATTGTGATGTACAATAAGAAACCCTGGGTGATATTAAAGTGGGAAGACTCTGCTACACTAATGTTTGTATTTAGAATTGTAAAATATAAATTTTGAAGTTGATGTAGTAATTTTAACTGGGATATAAAGAGAATGCCAATTTCAGCATTAGTACAGGATCAGCAAAGTTGGTGTGGCATGCTGGGAGATAAGCGGAATCTCACATACTAATGCCAAGATGAATCAGGTTTCATGAAGGGTGAAGCAAGGTTTTTGGATCAGGAAAGGCTGTGTAAGCAACTCAACCTGTTCGTTGGTTAGTTGGTTGGTTGCTGTCCAGGGAACTCAATAGCAACTGTGTTAGAGCAAATGCTGCGTTTTGGGGCAGATGCCTTAACTTTCATGTGGAAAGCAAAATAAATAAAACACGTATGAAAATTGCAACAAATTATTTGTCCAAATTCACTTAATCCCCTGCACTCAGTTTATCCTGCAGAAGCAAATCAAAGACATACTGGAATCATCATTATTTCTGGTTAAAATTATTGATTAGAACATAGCTCTGTTCTTAAGATTTTCTAGAGTTGTCTTTGTGATATGGTGGCAAGGTGAGGGGTCTGATCTACTGCCCTATCTTATTTCCTTGCTTAGTCCTCTACAATGTAGATATCATTTTCAATTTAAGTGAAATTAGAAACTAAATTTAGTGACCAAGTTTGAGAGAATTCACTCTACAGAATTGAATATTGTCAGGTACAAAACCCCTTGAGCACACATTACTAAGGAGAACCAAGATGCCTCCCTCATCTCGGCTTCACATTATATGAACGAAGGAGACTTACAGAACAGGGGAGCCAGGTCATGTAATAAGGACTCTCTTTCTATTTCTATGTCTTCCCCCCTTCAAATATCTTAGGAGAGATAACTTAGATTATAAAAGTGTTATTTGTAGGTAATAAAAATTATTAAATAGTGTTTATTAATATATATATATATATATATATATATATATATATATATATACACTACTTGCGACTAAGCTACAATTAAATTAAAAAAGAAGATTCTTGATTTCTTAGTCAGTGATCCATTGCGGAGAACAGACACTGAAACCACGGTATCTCTTATAAAGGAAAGCATTTAATGGGGGCATGCGTATAGTTTCAGAGGTTCAGTCCATTATCAGCATGGAGGAAAGCAAGGCAGCATGCAGGCAGACATGGTGTCGGAGAAGCTGCTGAGAGTTCTACATCCAGATCCTCAGACAGCAGGAAGAGATATTGGGTATGGCTTGAGCATTTGAAACCCCAAACTCCACCCCTAGTGACACACTTCCTTCAGCTAGGCCACATCTCCTAATTCTGCTCAAATAACTCTGCTCTCTGTTGATGAAACACTCAGATTTGCAAGCCTATGAAGCCATTATTATTTAAAATACTTCATTAGGTTTTAGATCTCTGGTCATACTTGAGCCATGGTATCTTCAGGTATGTGTTTTTGTATGTACACATATGTATTTAACAGAAAAAAAATATGTGATTTTTTTCACTACCCACAGTTAAATGTTAGCCACAACCAAATCCTTATGAATACAGTGAAGAAAAATAGCTGTTACTAGGAGTTAGTGAAAATCCTTTCTTCAGATATTACAAACATGTGACATATTGCACTATGTAAGTTCAAGTTTTACCTTTCAATTGGGACAAGTTGGAAGAGAAAAGTGCAGAGAATTGGTAGGGGAAGTTGTTGTCAAGAGGCTAAATAAATAAAAACAATTAATCATCACAATGGTTAATGCCGTTTTGTATAGTTTAACACTTTCAACACATTTTCCTTCAGGGTAATAATGTATTTATATGTAACAGCATAAATAGGTATAAACACATATTATATGTACATATGTATGTATGTTTGTGTGCATCTATAATAGAAAATGCTGGCCCTCTTTTAAGACATGACAAATAGAAAAGGTATTTGGTTAACTTCAAAAAGTGTACATTTAGTTTTAAAAAAAAAAGGACAAAAACCCTAAGTTAGAATTTTAACACCCAAATTTGAGAGTTTCATTTAATCCATAGAGGCTACACTACTTTCCAACACATGAAATGACATTATATTATGGAGAATGTGTTAGCATGAGTAGTATGTTACAAATTATATGTGTACCTGCACCCTAGCTAGTATCTTCGTCCTCATTTCGTCTGTCGCTCTGTTATCACATCCCGATTGGGTTACAGGTACAACTTCAAAAGGAATTTATTTATTTTTTCTCAACGCAGCATGCAGCAGCCCATCCAGTTTCCATGCTGCTGTTATGTCTGAAAATGAAAAAGATGTAATTAAAAATTTTTCATATGTATGACTGTTTGGCCTACATATATATGTATGTGTACCACGTGCATGTCTGATGCCCACAGAGACCAGAAGACAGCATTGGATCTTCTGGGAGAAGAATGCTGTGAGCTTCCATGTGAGTGCTAGGAACCAAACCCAGATCTCATGCAAGAGCAATGTATGCTCTTAACTATTGTGCTGTTTCTTCAGCCCCCAATTTTACCTTCTTAAGCATTACTATAGTTATTTCATTTCATGCCTCTGCTAACAGGTCCACATTTTATTCATTTCTCTGAAGAATAATAACCTGAAGGTGACAAGGTTTCCAATGTTGGGTTCCAAATCCTACACTACCTTTATTTATTTATTTATTTATTTATTTATTTTTGATTTTTCGAGACAGGGTTGTCTAGGATACAGTGTTCTACTCTATCTTAAAGAGCACAAATTGTCAGTGTGTCAAATGCAGTTTATAGATATGTATAGATTATGTGCTTATCTGAAAGACAAATTTGCAGCATTTTAGAATATCTCATACAAACATTCTGACTCCAGTCTTCCTTGGTTGGTCGTATCCAGACCCAAAGTGCCCAGGCCTAGGCTGGTGATTAATACTGCTTCCTCATTTGCCTCTTGCTGATGTATCCTTTGAACCCTTGATTAATGTATTAGTTGTTCTCTTAATTAGTTGTTTACTTGAACTGTTAATTTATCCTAATGGTGGATTGATACTTACTTATAATACTCTAGAACATTTTATATTATTATATTTTACTTTATTACCACAAATTGAATTTTGTTTAAAAAATACCTTTCTGGTGCTTGGAAGAATCAGTCTATAATGATTATATAAAGATTTATAATGGTTATAGACTGATTAATATCTCATTTATTCTCCTTTTTCAACAAACTCAAGAACGTCAACGTTAGTGAGTCTCACGCTCTTCCCAATGTGATGGTACAGATTGTGGACTTCAGAACAAGGGATACATTATTCCAGTCAGTGTTTCTTTCTCTGAAAGAAAGGGTCTGTCTGTGGGCTGTCCCCCACCACACATGATGGATGGCTTTATCCACACCATCACCGAGTGTGATAATTGAATGAAGCCTTTTATGAGGAAAATTAGAGAAGAGTAAATGAGAAGAACCTGTGTTTAAATGGTAAGTTCCCCTCGAGACAGATATTATATGGTGCATTTGGGTTTGCCAGTATCAAGTATGCTATTTGGCAAATAGCCAAGATCATAATAATCTCTTGAAATCCATAAGCAATATGGTAGGATGTAGTGGTTCCTTGCTGAAAGTAGATTTAGGATCTTGGGAGGACTACAAAAATCATCTTTATTCAGCTCAATTCAAAGACATTAAAAGGAAATATTCACTTTGGGATTTGAAGTGTATCAGAAGAAAAGGAAGTTATTTCTTTAAGTCGTACAATGTAACAAGGGATTACCGTCCTTAGGACTTAAATCCCTTTCATGAGGATCTGGGACAAGGGGAATGAACATGGCTGGTAGACATGGACAGACTCAGGCAGGACATTTCCAGAAGCAAATTAGGACACGCATTGGTCTGGATAAATGCTTTTTAAATTAGGACACACATTGGTCTGGATAAATGCTTTTAATCCGATTGATGATATTTTCCAAGCAAAGAAAGATGTCCTTAATTTCTTTCCTCTTTCCCCTCTATCCTTCCTGACCTCTTCCCTTCTTCATTTCCTTAAGTTTATAATTTTTCCATAAGAGAACTACAAGAAAAAGAAGGATGCTGAAGGAAAACCATGAAACATATTATCTTAACCCTGATCCACGGGCAGAATTCTCAGTTTGTAGGTCTGGAAAAGACAGAGGCTCTGACGCAGGAGGTGACTGGAAGTCTGAGTACTCGTTGTCAGGTAATAGTCTCAGAAATTTGTACTTATTAATTGAAAACATGCTTTTATAAGACTTTATAATTTAAAATACTTTATAATCTCAAACTTTCCTCTAAACACAGCAACAACTCCTTCAAACCTAGCAGAAACCCTGTGGTATGCGATATTACCTCACTCTTTCCACATGTGAAGAAAAAGATATGCTGCAGGAAGATAAAGAAAATTGCATAATTTGCTGGATTCTCTGGCAGACAAATGGACTTACTTTTCTTTTTGCCTGCTGCGTTTCATGTCTAGACCTCCTCTCCCAGGTTAGTTGCTTGTCCAATACTCTGAGTTTATTGAGTTGTACCATTCACCCAGCGTACTGTCAGATGATCAGCTTTGATTGCTGACTTTTCCACTGCTAGCTAGGCTAATTAACTCCTTTGAACTTCAGCCATCAGCCACGATGAATAATTCATAAGCTATGTGTCTTAAATACAATGATCACTTGATAAACTGTCAGTGGTAGAGAAGTGTTCCTGTTAGAAAGTATTTTAAGCTACATGTCCCACGACAAATAGATAAATGTGAAAATTTACCACTGTTATTGACTGAAAGCTCTTGTGTTTAACTCAGCATCCAGTGTTCAGAACAGTTCTAAATAGTGTAAGTTCAAAAGAAATAGTGATTGTTCAAATAAACCTTGAATTACAAACAGTCCTTTAAGAACATCAGAATTTATAAGGCAGGTGGAGTCCCACACAATGTCTACAACATATATGAGAAATTAACAGAAGGCAAATATCAAAAAGTAGAAAATTTTGAAACTTGAAGCACCAGTATGGGGCCCAGGGAGATGACTCAGTAGGGAGATGACTCAGTGGGGAGCTGCACTTGCACACAGGTCTGATGACCCTAGTTTGATTTCTGGATCTAACAAGACGGCAAGAAAGGAAAGACTACTTCAAACTGCCCTCTGACCTTCATTAGTGCGCCACTGCAGGCACATACATACCTATGTCTGTGCACACACATAAAGTAAGGAGACTAATAATAACAAAGCACCACTATGAATGTGAACACACTCCTCGCTTTATTGGTGGGCACGTTTCAAACAAACACATTATCCAACTTGAGAAAAGTCTTTAAAATATGTTAAAATATAGCATTGTTAATAGGTAGAGATGAATTTCCAAGGAGTTTTGCAAATAATCCCAAATTCTTTGAATTATTCTTGTGTTTAACTCAGCAGTTCTACTGCTGAGAATGCAGTGAATGGTGTAATTTGTGCAGATTTTCACCACAATGTCCTCTACAAACTGTCCATTATGTTTGCATCATGTCAAGTAGAAAAGTAGTGTATCTGAAAGACACTGCGTGGTGATACAGTTAAAAATATTGAATGGAGGGGAGAACTGGGGTTTAGCACAGAAGATTGGCAAAGTATCCCTGAAGGTTTGCTCAGAGAAGTACCTCAGCCCCCTGAAAGCACTCAGTGAGGTTGTACATACTGTTCCTGTATCATGGTACTCAGAGTGTAAACAACCCTTGATGCACAGGTTGGATGGGCAGAACTCTGTGTTGCCATGCCATGCTCCAAAACCTGTTGGTGTTGGATGTGGATCCTCAAAAGAGGGCTGGGGGAACTGGTTCAGCTGGTAAAGTGCTTGCCCCATTAGCATGAGGGACTGCGTTTGGACTTCTAGCACCAGGTAAAAAGCTAGAATCCGTGTATGCCGGTGGTGATGAGAATATGGGTCCCAGGATCCCACCATCCAACCTGTCCCGTAGAATGAGTGATCACCAGGTTGAGTGAGAAGAAGAATCTGATATTGGTGTTGTCTGACCTACTTTTTTCACATGAGCACACACGTATAACCCTCCTCATCCTAGCCCTCATGTACTCACACACGGAAATTCTCCAAAGAGTGCTTGAGAGTCAGACCCATAAGAAGGCAGAGTTAATGCTGAGGAGATATTATTCAAGTGTCTAAATGTCACCCGACACAGAATAAATCAGCTGTTATCACATGAGAGTTAAATGAATAGCTCCAAATCTGTGCCCACAGAATTGTCCTCTAATTAACATTAATGGACACACACACACACACACACACACACACACACACACAAAACCAACACCAAAACCAAAACAACATATCAACAAACAACACAAACTGAAGAACAACGACAAAAGGCATGAATGTAGGAAAGTAAATTGTAGGTGGGGTGAGAGATGACAGGACCCAGAGCATTGGTTCATGACCCTCCTCATGCTACCCTTTGATGTGGTTCCTCATGCTGTGGTGACCTCCAACCCTAAAATGACTTTCATTGCTACTTCATACCTGTAATTTTGCTAGTGTGATAATTAGTAATGTAAATATTTTGGGAGATGGAGGCATGCCGACAGGGCTTCGACTCACAAGTTGAAAACCCAAGATCTAGAGGTGGCTAAAAGGAGGCGAAGGCAAGAATAAAGAGAAAGTACTCTATACATGCACAAAATTTTCAAAGAACAAATTTAATTAATAAAAATTACAAAAACTTAAAAAGCTATGAAAAACAAGGTTTCAAAACAAAATACTGATTTACCAGTGTTATTGTTTATAGATCGACGTTTGATGTTATTTGTTTTTTTTTATTTTTTTATTTTTTATTTATTTATTTTTTTTTAAATTTTTTTATTGCGAAAAGAAGAAAAAAAACATAAACAAAAAACAAGTTTCCACCTCCTCCCAGCCTCCCATTTCCCTTCCCCTCCTCCCACCCTTCTCCCCCTCCTCCCACCCTTCTCCCCCTCCTCCCACCATTCTCCCCCTCCCCCCAAACCTCTCCCCCCCTCTCCCTCTCCAGTCCACAGAGCAGTCCGGGTTCCCTGCCCTGTGGTAAGTCCTAGGTCCTCCCCCCTCCGTCCATATCTAGGAAGGTGAACATCCAAACTGGCTAGGCTCCCACAAAGCCAGCACATTAAGTAGGATCAAAACCCCCTGCCATTGTCCTTGGTGTCTCATCAGCCCTCATTGTTCGCCATGTTCAGAGAGTCCGGTTTTATCCCATGCTTTTTCGGTCACAGTCCAGCTGGCCTTGGTGAGCTCCCCGTAGATCAGCTTCACTGTCTCAGTGGGTGGATGCACGCCCCGTGGTCCCGAATTCTTTGCTCATGTTCTCCCTCCTTCTGCTCCTCCTTAGGACCTTGGGAGCTCAGTCCAGTGCTCCTGTGTGGGTCTCTGTCTCTATCTCTATCCATCACCAGATGAAGATTCTATGATGATATGCAAGATATTCGTCAGTATTGCTCTAGGATAGGGTCATTTCAGGTTCCCAATCCTCAGCTGCCCAAGGAACTAACTGGGAACCTCATCTTGGGCACTAGGGAGCCCCTCTAGGGTCAAGTCTCTTGCCCACCCTAAACTGGCTCCCTTAACTAAGAATTGTGGTTCCGTGCTCCCCTATCCACCTTTCCTTTATCCCAATTCTCCTGTTTCCCAGGTCCCCCCTCCTTCCCTTCTACCTTTTCTCTCCCCATCTCCCTTTACCCCCATCCCACCCCATCCCCAAGATCCCATTTTCTCCCCGGAAATTTGGTCTACTTCCCTTAGCCAAGAGGACAACTATATGTTTTTCCTTGGGTTCACCTTCTTACTTAGCTTCTTTAGGTTCACCTCTTGTAGACTCCGTGGTCCTTATTTATGGCTAGAAACCAATTATGAGTGAGTACATCCCATATTCATCTTTTTGGGTCTGGGACACCTCAATCAGGATAGTGTTTTCTATTTCCATCCATACATATACAGCTGATAAACAGCTTTAGTAATGTGGCAGGATACAAGATCAACTCCAAAAAATCAGTCGCCCTCTTATACACAAAGGATATGGAAGCAGAGAAGGAAATCAGAGAAGCTTCACCATTCACGATAGCCACAAACAGCATAAAATATCTTGGGGTAAATCTAACCAAGGAAGTGAAAGATCTATTTGACAAGAACTTTAAGGCATTGAAGAAAGAAATTGAAGAGGATACCAAAAAATGGATGGACCTCCCTTGCTCTTGGATTGGGAGGATCAACATAGTAAAAATGGCAATTCTACCTAAGGCAATTTATAGATTCAATGCAATCCCCATCAAGATCCCATCAAAATTCTTCACAGATCTGGAGAAGACAATAATCAACTTTATATGGAAAAACAAAAAACCCAGGATAGCCAAAACAATCCTATACAATAAAGGATCTTCTGGAGGCATTGCCATCCCTGACTTCAAACTCTATTACAGAGCTACAGTAATGAAAACAGTGTGGTACTGGCATAAAAACAGAGAAGTCGACCAATGGAATCGTATAGAAGACCCGGATTTTATCCCACAAACCTATGAACACCTCATTTTCGATAAAGGAGCTAAAAGTATACAATGGAAGAAAGAAAGCATCTTCAACAAATGGTGCTGGCACAACTGGATGTCAACCTGTAGAAGAATGAAAATAGACCCATATCTCTCACCGTGCACAAAACTCAAGTCCAAATGGATTAAAGACCTCAATATCAGTCCGAACACACTGAACCTGATAGAAGAGAAAGTGGGAAATACCCTACAACAGATGGGCACAGGAGATCGCTTCCTATGTATAACCCCAGAAGCACAGACATTAAGGGCAACATTGAATAAATGGGACCTACTTAAACTGAGAAGCTTCTGTAAAGCAAAGGACATGGTCACTAAGACACAAAGGCAACCTACTGACTGGGAGAAGATTTTCACCAACCCCACAACAGACAAAGGTCTGATCTCCAAAATATATAGAGAACTCAAGAAACTAGACTTTAAAATGCTAATTAACCCAATTAAAAAATGTTGCACTGAACTGAACAGAGAATTCTCAACAGAAGAAGTTCAAATGGCCAAAAGACACTTAAGGTCGTGTTCAACTTCCTTAGCAATCAGGGAAATGCAAATCAAAACAACTTTGAGATATCATTTTATACCTGTCAGAATGGCTAAAGTCAAAAACACCAAGGATAACCTTTGCTGGAGAGGCTGTGGAGGAACGGGTACCCTCATCCATTGCTGGTGGGAATGCAATCTTGTGCAACCACTGTGGAAGTCAGTGTTTCGGTTTCTCAGGAAATTCGGGATCAACTTACCCCTGGACCCAGCAATACCACTCTTGGGAATATACCCAAGAGATGCTTTATCAAATGACAAAAGCATTTGTTCAACTATGTTCATAGCAGTATTATTTGTAATAGCCAGAACCTGGAAACAACCTAGATGCCCTTCAATGGAAGAATGGATGAAGAAAGTATGGAATATATACACGCTAGAGTACTACGCTGCCGTAAAAAACAATGACTTCTCGAAGTTTGATGTTATTTGTAACAAATCTTTTAAAGTTCTACCTTTGTCAGAATTGATATAGGACATGGACTCAGATATATATAGTGTCTAGAGTGCATTTGAGAAAACAATAAAGTATCAAAGATGGAAAATTATGTATAAAGGAGAAACAATAAAAACTCCAGTAAGGGGCTGTTGAGATGGACTAGAGGTTAGAGATACTTGCACACAAGCCTGAGGTCAGTTCTAAGATCTCACAAGGTGGCAGGAGAAAGCTGACACCTGAGAGCGCCTTGTGACCTCCAGAATGATATGATCAGTGCATATAATACAATCATATTAAATATCATACTGTATCCCACAAATATACACAGTCACTGTGTATTACTAGAAATTAAAAAATTATTCAAGGAAGTAGAAATGCTAACTATCTTGGTTTGATTTTTACATGCTATAAATGTATCAACCTTGTAACTAGTGCAATTAAAACAATGATAATATATAAAACATAAGCTGGAGTTTGTGTCTCATGACTCTAATTTGAGCATTGAGAAGGCTGAGGCTGGAGTATTTTTGTAGATTGAGTTTAGCCTGAGCTAAATAGTGAGCCCTAGGGCAACCTTGGCTATAGAGTAAACACAAGCCTGAAGAAACTGAAAGGAAAAAGCAATAGGTGAGGCCCTGGAAGGGTTGGGACTTAACTCAATGCTAAAATGTTTACTAAGCAAATGCAAGGCTTTGGGTTTGGTCCCAGCAACAAAGAAACAAAATATAAAACAACCAGTATTATTGCATATTTTTAATATTCAAGGGCTTGGAAGTTATTGTCAAATATATTTGAATTATTCTGATTGTAATATATTGCAAATGATATGGCAAGGATTATCCAATCCTCAAAGAGGATTTAGTATTTAAGGGAAGTGTTAAAATTAGTTTATAGATTATAAATCTTTTAAAATATATCAGATAGGACAAACATATCAAAACATATGCCATGAGGGGTGGGAGATTGAACTTTAAACATTTATATTTTCCCTAAGAAAAACCATGAGTTGTTCAAATTCCATCTTGCTCTTGTTTGTCTGAGCAATCTTTGACTCCATATACCAATATATTACACATTGAGTCTTCCAATATTGGTTTTAATCACATCATCATCATTATCATCACCACCACCACCATCATCATCACCATCATTATCATCATCATCTCTGTCATCATCATCATCATCATCATCATCATCATCATCATCATCATCATCATCATCATCTATGCTCCAGCAATACTTAAGCACGCATGGGCAGACCGTTTATGGCAGTTCTCCAGTTGTTCTTATCCTAGGAAGTCCTAGATGCTTGTGCTTTTGTTGTACCCAAGGTTTCACAGTCTTTTATGCTGTTTATCCAGCATGTTTGGGCTTTCCTTTTTACCTTATCCTATGTACTCCTCCAAGCAATGCTATCTTTGGGTATGTACTGTCATTCCTTCTCATAACATGGTCAAAGTAACTCAAGCACTGGTCCTGTATCCAGTCGTTGTCTTTTTTCTGTAGATGAAGATATTTTTTAATATCATTGTTGCACAGCCTGTCTCTTCATGTGATACCTAGAATCCTCCTGGGACATGCCATCTCAAACACATCTAGCCGTTGTTCTGAGAAGCATTTCATTGTCTAGTTTTCAGAGTTTTAAAGATGGCAGCTCAAGACAAGTGTCTCATACACTTGTAATTTTGTTGGTGTCGTTATGTCTCTTGTTGAACAAATCTTTCCTCGTGCCTAAAGTGCAGCCCTCACTATCCCTATTCACCTCTTGAAGTTTGAAATAGTTACCTCTTTTGAACTGAGGTTTCCTCCCAAATAGAAAAAAGTTGACTGTTTATTTGAGGTTCTGATTCCTTATTACAAAAGTGGTTTTAATCACACCCTACAGTAATTAGTAATTGTAACTGCTTTAACCTTTGTTTTTGCTGGAAGTTTGGGAGTAACTCCACTATCCTATAATTTATCAAATTTTGAGTAAGTTATGTTTTAGGGCAAATATGTTTTAGGGGTTTTATTCTCATTTGTTTAGTTATGTGTGCGCACCATGCACGCATATGTTGGAAAGTCAGAGGACAACCCGTGGGAATGCTAATTTTGTACTTTACAGTGTAGGTCCTGGGTAGTGAACTCAGGTTGTCTAGTTTGGTGGCAAGCTCCACTAAGTCACAGATCACCTTGTTAGTCCTAGTTAAGATGTGATTTTATTAACTCTTTGAGAGTTTTGTACAATGTGTTCTCTCATTTTTACCTTCCTAGCTCTTCTCAGCACTACTCTCCTTCCCTGCCCCCCCCCCCAATCTGTGTCCTTGTTTTCCCCAAGTCTAATTGGTGCAGCTTATATATCCCTGGAGGTGTGTCCTTCCACTGGTGCATGGGCAGGTTTTCAGGGCCATCATTCTTAAAGAGAACTGATTCTTCCTCTCATAGCATTTACCAATTTCAAAAACTTGGTTTGGGTGGGGATTCATGTCTAACATCTCTCTTTATCCTGAGAATTTTGTCTGGCTTGAATTTGCTATAGACCTGTGAAGGCTGTCACAGGAACTGTGAGTTCACATGCATATCTGCCTATTTGTGCATAAACATTGCTTGCCTGTAATCATCCCCTGTCTCTGCCTCTTACAGCTTTCACATTGACCCCTGAGCCTTAGAAGTAGGGGATATGACACACATTTCCCATTTAGGACTGAGAAATCTAAAGTCTCTTCATGTCTTCATCTTTAGAAGATGTGAGTGAGTCTCTGTGTAAATCATGTTCCATGGAAAAGAGAAGCTTCTCTGGTAAGAGTTGAGAGATATGTCTATCTATGATTTTTTTCCTTATACATCCATTTATTTGACTTTGGGAACTAGTTTTGTTTTTTTTGTATTGTATCATTAAGAAAATGGTTTGATATCAGAGCCAAGAATGAGGCACTTTTAGAAATGTTACAGTCTTTACAGACTAAAAATGAACAGGTAGTTGAAAAATTAATATTATTGAAAAGATTAACATTAATTTGACAGACAAAATCCAATCAATGTCAAAGGGTGCTGAGACATTATCTGAAAGAATTCATGCTGTTGAATTTGACAATTGGAATCTGTCAAAAAGTTATGATAGGTTAAGAGATAAGGAAGGCAATATGCACATCATCAAAACTATGTTCAAGGATGAGATGTTATTTTTGCTGGACTTTTCATACCTTGGAATTATGAATGAGGACATTAGAACAGAACACTGGACATGAGACTCAGACTTTACAAAAGGCACTGGTAAAATATTTGAAAAATTGAGGAAGTTATCAAAATTGATGAGAAGAGAGAGAAGGAACAAGGACGGGGTTAGCCTCACCACTGTATGCCAGAGTCCAGGATGACTTATTCAGTGTTAGATGCCTATCCAATAATATTGTCTAAGAAGCCATCTGGCAACAAATACCCTAAGGTATTCAAAAACTATAAATGGCAGCCTATAGGCATGAGTGATCCAAAAGAAATTAAAGAAGCATAACATTTTATTGTCTGCATTCACCTTTCATTAGGGAAATGCTGAAAATGTGGACTTCAAGCAGTAAGGCTACCCCATACATTTGACTTTTATTAGTCTCAGCGGTCCAAGAAGATGGACCTCAGCTTCTATGGAAATGCTATTGGCGAGAAGAAGCAAAAATTCTAGAACAGGAAAAAGCAAAACAAGTTGAGACTTCCTAAGATCAATTCCTTGGTGAGGGCTATTACTCAGACTCTTAGAACCAGGCTCTCTATGGCGAACACACCTTGTCCCTATGTAGCATAGCACCTTTACATGTTATTACTAACTAGCTTGTACAACTTAAATTAACCCATAATTCTTGTCTATGTTTATCCATGTAGCTTAGTACCTTTTCTCTGCATTTGGTTGGTGACTGACTCTCTGCCTTTCCTCTTCCCAGAATTCTATTAGTCTGTCCACCCTGCCTATACTTCCTGCTTGGCTACTGGCCAATCATCATTTTATTAAACTGATATGAATGACAAATCCTTACAGTGCACAAGAACATTATGCCACAGTATTTCCCCTTTTTTCTTTCCAAAACAAGAACTCAGAATCTAATTTCCTTTATTTAGATTTTTTCTGATCATTATCCATAACAACTTATAGCCAACACTCTAAGCAAGACAAGCATCCATAACCCATTTTTTTTTGAAATGTGGACATAATTTTCTGGGCCATTTCATGCTGATAATCGTATGGAGACCAAAAGAAAATTTAGGATTATGGTCAAGTCCTGACAGAAATAATCTGTGAGACTGTATCATCTTAGCCAGTAGTCTTGAAGCTATTTTTGATGTAGGACTCAGAGGAAACTGTAACAGAGGTGCTCTGAAATGTTGAATCATCTCTTTCATCGGTTCCCACTGGAGATTTTTCAGGGGATCTTCCTTGATCAAACCTTATTTTTCTTAACCCAGAATGAACCCATAGCCTCTCACTTCCTGTGGAAACAAAAGCAAAACCTCCTTTTCAAAGTAACATTCTTTGACTTACATTTTGAAGTCAAGGCATTTTTCCAATATATATTGGATTAATCCAGCAGCATTTATAATTAAATGTCTTTTAGAAGCAGCTTTTCCTCCTTCCTCAGCTGTCAAACAATTCAAAGGCACACAATAACATGCAGTAAACAGACTTTCTGTGTATTTTCCATCTTTATGTGGCTTTTTAAACTCTAATTCTTTTATTTTTATTTTTTAAGTTTAGTCTTTTGGGACAGTGTTTCTCTCTATATTTGGATGTTCTGAAACTCACTCTGTAGACCAGGTTGGCCTCAGAGAGATCCACCTGCCTCTGCCTCCCAAGTGCTGATATTAAAGGCATGTGCCACCACAACCAGCTACTCTGTTTCTTTTTGTTAATGACTTTCTCTATTCTTTTTCTATTCTCTCCCAAGCCTATATTATATTTTTAAATACACTATAAACCATTCATAGTTTTTTCACCTGAGTCTCTCTTTACTTATATATCTTTATTGTTTTCTGATCACATGAGTTTTTAATCTGCTAAGCAATATGGCTAGGATTAAAACTGTGGCTTTGGCAACCAGGTCTACCCCATTCCATAGCTTTTTGAGAGTCTAGCCTCAAGGTGGAGATACTGGCAGGAGCCACATTTATTGCCAACTCTCTGGAGTTTCTTCACCACCAAGAAGCCTGACACTGGCTGCTCATAAATACCATTTAGGTGTTTCATGGCAAGGCCTCTTAAAAGACCTACAAGGTTTTTGCCACTAACTGTGTTCCAGGAATCCTCTCTAAAGGGAACTGTGCCTCTACTTACCATTACCAAATAGAGCATACTAGAGTAAAGACAGTTACCAAAAGCTGCACTTGACTCTGTTCTTTTCTGCCTAGAATCTTTTTATTTAAAGCTTTCTCGGGCTTTATGTGGGAATTCTTGCCAACCATTTGGGTGCCATTTGTACATGGAAGCTTCTGTTCAACTATATGCTGTAGCCATGCAATCCCAAATAAACACACATAGGCTTTAATTATAAATTGTTTGGCCTATTGCTCAGGCTTATTACTAACTAGCTCTTATGACTTAAATTAACTCCATAATTCATGTCTATGTTTAACCACATGGCTTAGGACCTTTTCTCTGCATCTCTTTCTTCTTCCCAGAATTCTATTAGTATGGTCACCCTGTTTATACTTTCTCCCTGGCTACTGGCCAATCAGCATTTTATTAAACTAATAAAAGTGACAAATCTTTATAATGTATAAGAACACTATTCCACAGCACTTTACACATAGACAAATTTCTCACCCCATCAGTGTTGAATATTGTTGAAAAGGTTAGTATAGATCAGGTACATATCACTATGAAAGGTTTCTTGTTGCTTTTAATGTATAACTTTCCATAATAGTGACCCAAATAAGAGATATTTCACTGTTTACTATAAAAATACTTTCTACACAGAATTAAAAAAATTTCCTCTATCAAGTTGAAAATTCAACTTAAAAATTTATTTGGTCTCTTTCCTCATAGCATTGTTCTTCCGTTTTTATGACCGGACTCTAGGAGCTTGGTTCACTGATCAGGTGTAGATCTCTGCATCTGCTTCCATCAGTTACTGGATGAAGGTTCTATGATGACAATTAATCATAAATTTGATTACAGAGTACCCTCTAAACTATTTCTTAGATTCTTAGCTGAGGTCATCTTTGAAGATTCCTGGGAATTTCTCTAGTGCCTGTTTTCTCACTAACTCCATAATGGCTCCCTCCTCCTTCATGGTATCTCTTCCTTTGCTAGGCTCTTTGTAATTCACCCATCTCAACCTTCCCGATTCCTCACATTCTTCTCCCCACCCCCCTTCTCCTCCCTCTCCATTCCTCCCACACCACCAACTTACTAAGGAGATATTATCTGCTGACCTGAGGAAGTGGGAGCTCACCGACTCCAAACTGCCAACTGGGCAATCTGCATAAGACAGAACTAGTCCCTCTGAATGTGGATGACGGTTGTTCTAGTTGGGCAGCCTGTGGGGCCACTAACAGTGGAACCAGTATTTATCCCTAGTGTGTGAACTCACTCTTTGGAGCCCATTCCTTTTGGAGGGATACCTAGCTCAGTCTAGATACAGGGGGGAGGGCCTTCGTCCAGACTTTGTTGATTCACCATGGGAGGACTCACCCTCCCTGAGGAGTGGATGGGGAGTGGGATGGAGAAAAGGTGGGAGGAGTGGGAGGATGGGAAGGAGAGGGAACTGGAATTGGTATTTCAAATAAGATTATATTAAAATAAAAGAAAACTTATTTGGTTCTAGTTGCAAACTGCTATCAAGATAGTTTTTTGAAGTGTCAAAGTGATTCAGTTGTAAAATTAAACTGTGTAAGTTTTTTCTATATAAATAAAATTTCAAACTATGAAAAGTATAATACTGTTTTCTATCAATCTAAAAAAATCTGCACTTAGAATATGACATCAATGTTTTTACTCTTATTTCTGCTACCTTTGGTTTCTAAATAATCCTTCAGTATGAAACAAAGTGGAAACAGCATAAATGGGATTATATTTTAGGCTTTTAAAAACTGAGAGCTACTAAGTAATTTTTCATAAATCTCAATTAAGGGTATGCACAAGATTTTAATGTCTGTTAACCAGCACAAGGAAGAGACAATTTTATTTTTTAACATAATGTGTGTTGTCCATATAGTTACTCTCCACAATGGATGGCTTCTTCTGGCTGTGAGGATGGGGAAGAACTCACTTTTCTTTAGGGGCCATTTCTACTTTAAATAATGACAAAACATTGCTATGAAACAGTGTGAAAACCTAAACTTTGAAATGGATGATGATGTTGACTGCCAGGAAGAAGAACGGTCAGGATAACGAACAAGGCTTTTATCATAGCCATTATTAACCATTTAAATCAAGTAATGCCATAGAGAATGGTCTGGTTTTAAACTTTTGAACCCATCTGGAAAGGAGAACTTACATATAAATAATATAGAAGCAATGACATTTAAGCCAACCCAATACTTTGGATTATTTTCCCAAATCCTATATTGCTCCAGCTCAAACCATTTCCTTCATATAACATCAATATGAAAACATCACTTGAATTCACTTTCCTGAAGACCTCATTTTCTGAATGTTGGTGGCCAGCTGAGAGAAATCCTTTTCATCTCTCTTTCAAACTCAAGATTTTTTTACACTGTGTTGAAAGAAGTTAAATAATTTCAGAAAAACAGCTTATTTTTCTAAAGAACAAATTATAGCCCAAAATATACATGCTAAATTGGTTGGATCACAAGGCAGTATATATAATGTTGTATACATCTGAAATTTTTTGAGTACTTGCCCTACTCACAGAAAACTGCAGGGCTATTTGAGATAATAACATAGTTTACTCAACTCGAATTTATACATAGCCATCAACTTCTTGAAGATTCCTCTTTATGATATTTTGCTTTGCTAAGGATTTTTTTTTTTTTGCATTTTGGGGTTAGATCCTTTTTTAAAGAGTGACAATTTAGTTTAAAAAAATATCCTAGAACAAAACTTGTTTTCAAATTCTTGGCTAGAATGAAACATTATTAGATATTTCTATAACATTACTTATAGTCAGAACATTAAGAATTATATTTAAATAATAAAAATGAACCCTTGAATAAATTAAAAGCATTGTTCTGGTTTTGTATTTCTCAATTCCTTGTTATCATTTGTATAGTATAAGTATTATTATTTACTTATAATAAATGAATTTAAAGGCATCGTGACACAAAATTATAAAACAGGGAAGAAGACTCAATGCAGTGAGCTATACCAGACTCAGAAAGATGAATATGACATGTGTTTGCTTATTTATGGATATTAGCTGTAAATTCAATGATAACCAAGCTACAGTCCATAGACCCAAAATGGGTATGTATAGAGTAAGGGACTAGAGGGAACACTTTAGGAAAGAAAAATAGAATAGTTATGGATGGTTAGGGTCCTGGTATGGGAGGATGAAGTGGGAAGGGGAGGAAAGATGGGTTTGTGGGAGGGAACACAGGGAGAGACAGCTAAAATTAAGGGGCATTTGAGGGGTAGTATGGAAACCTAATGCAGTAGAAATTTCCTAAAATATCTACATGTATGAAGACAATCTAAATGAAATCTCCAAATAATGGAGAGAAAGCTCCAACTGGCCATTTCTTGTCACCAAATGTAGCTTCCAGTACTGGGTTTGGGTTACATCTATGAGAAATGTTGGTAAAGGGGTTCCATGGGGATCCCCAAACAACCCAGGCTGTTGTCAAGATTATAGGCTACTCTCCATAAACTGACAGCAAGTCCCCATTGCTGAAGACAACACCTATACAACTCATTGAAGATGTTGATGTCAAGCTGGTGCCTACATAAGGTCTTCACCACTGTGTTTTAGAGTCTTTCGTACAGGATTTTACTCTTCACACTTTCCAAAGAGGAACTTAAACACCATGTCAGCCATAAACCCTTTCTCTACATCAATCTACTTCCTGCAAAATATTCTAGAGAAATGCTAGCACAAAACATGTGGGAGTTAACAAACCAATAACTAATTTTACTTAAGGCCCTCTCCACAAGACGGAACTCATACACAACACTGCTTGGGCAACCACAAACTTGAGACTAGTTGGCACAGGTTTCTGGGGTTAAACGAAATCACACTGGTCTTAAAAAGAATAAAAAAAGTGCCTTATTCAGCCATCATTAGAGAAGTTTCTTCCTGCAGCAGATGGGAACCAATACAGAGACCCAGAGCCAGACATTATGAAAAGTGTGAGAGACCTCGGAAAGTGCAGCTTTAAACAAAATGTCTCCTCCAAATCCCTCCCCTCAGAGCTGCAGAAGGAGGCAGAAAGAGTGTAAGAGCCAGAGGGGATAGGAGACACCAGAACAAGGCCCTCTAAATCAACACACTCACAGCTCATATGAAGTCACAGAGACTGAAGAAGCATGAACAGCACCTGCACAGGTCTGCACCTTGTCCTCAGAGTGTATATTATGGCTTTCAATTTAGTATTTTTATGTGATTCCTGAGTGTGCAAATGAGTGGATCTCTGATGCTTCTTCCTTCTCTTGGGCTCTTTTTCTTCTGTTGTTTTTTTTTTTTTTAATCTAACTTTGATGTGATAGTTTTTGTCTTATCTTATTATTCCATATTCTAAAAAATGAATGAATGAGTGAATGAACGAACGAATGAATGAACGAATGAAAACCTAGCCACTAGGATAAAGCACTGGGTATATCAGCCACTCCAGGACAGACCTCATGTTAAGGAGCAGTAGACCAAAATATAATGAACTCCACAATTTTTTTTGTGTGTGTAGTTTTATTTCACTGCTTTGTTTTTGTTTGTTGGATTTTTTTGAAAGAACTTAAAGTTGGGTGGGTAGGGAGGCAAAATGATCTGGATGAACTCGTGGGAGGGGAGAGAAAATAATCACAATATCTTTAAACTAAAATTGCTTTAAATAATAAAAAGATATGCATTTGTGCATATTTACACAATAGACTTATGTTTTATATAATTTTGGATAAATATAAAAGAGTATAATTTCTTGAGGTTCTATCAAGCAACCTTGCTGCCATTTATCCTCAGCCCTCCTTTTTGTTTTGACCCCCTCCCTCCACCCACTTCAAGCCCTCTCTCCTACCTGCTACTCCATTTCACACTTGATGTCACCTGTATCCTGCTATTTCCTCCTCAAGTCCTGCCCCCACTCTGTCTCTTTATACACTCATGGTATCTATGGTTACTCTGTATTGCATAATCACATCAGAGGATTCGGAACTAGGAACCACAGATCAGAGAGCAAGCTGCATTTGTCTTTCCAGGTCTACATATTTTAACAAGTGAGAATCTTGATTCTAGCACAATCCGAAAACTAAAAACACAAACAAGGTTAAAAAGAAACCTCAAGACACTGGTAGTCTCTTCGTTTATTTGCTATATAAATGTGTTAAGACATCCAGTGTTTAGAGACTATCATGAGTGAGAAACTAATGAATAACAAAGCGACTTAGATTTTCTACAGTAATCCTGTAACTACGCATTTACAGAACAATGTGAATCCAATTACATTACAGCTCATCTCATGAATCCGTGTTGGCATCTGTTCTGCTCCTCCTTGCAGAGTGGTGTGCCAACCTCTACTCCCAAATTAACCATGTAAACTAGACCAGTGATTGCAATGCAATTAGGCTGATGGGAAACCAGAGAATTGAGGGGGAGAGAAAAAAGCATTTGCTGATTAACTATTAACTTGGTCTTTATCTATACAAGAGCAGACGAAACTACTCAATATTATTGTTTCTTCTTCTTCTAAATTTTCACAGCTAATATTTTTGTAAGTAAGTCTATATGAGGTGTTCTTCATTTCACAATGTCATACAATTTTAAAAACACTTTTTTTTTGCTATGAGATTATATTAGCTGAGTTTTCCATTCTTGGGTGACAGAATACTTATTTATAAGGCCAGATTCATAAATATGTGGCAAAATGAATATGGTCAATTATTTTATTTTCATCCTTCAAAGCACTGAGTACAACATATTCAATAGATAATATCATCTGCAAAACAGATCTATTTGGAGAATCAATAAAGCACAACAGATAAAAAAGACACTCCCTCTAGAAAACCGGTAATTTTTTTCTCATGTCATGCCATATTATGCCAATTAATCCCCAGAGTCATACTATTATATAGAGAACACTTCTCGTACTAAGAATTCCTGCACGAAAGGTGCAGTGAGCATGAAAAAAACTGAACTTACTATTGGTCATATGAATATTTGTCTTTCTTTATAAACAACAAAAACAGAAAAAAATAACAAATGAGGCTATTTTATTGTATTACATACTTGCAATGATCAAATTTTCTTGTCAATTTTACTATTAAGAAATATACAGGGCCTTGATTAGGCAGGCATGTATCATGAGTACAGCTTACCTGCCATTTATTATAGCCAACCTCTTTTAGTCTCTTATAATCTTTCCGCTCCTGTTGGGGGAGGCTCCTGGTTCGTTCCGAGCTTCCCAGAAAAATGAAATAATCACTCACAAACTATATTATTTAAATCACTGGTTGGCCAATCACTTAAGTGTATTGCTTGCTAGCTCTGATATTGTTGGTTAATCCATTTCTATTAATCTGTGTATCGCCACATGGCTGTGGTTCACCGGCAAGGTTCCAGTGTGTCTGTCTCTGGCAGCGGTTACATGGCTTCTCCCTGACTCTGATACTTTCTCCCAGCACTCAGTTTAGTTTTCCCTCCTAGCTCTACTCTGTCCTATCACAGGCCAAAGCAGCTTCTTTATTCATTAACCAATAAAAGCAACACGTAGACAAAAGGACCTCCCACATCTTGCTCCCACTTTCACACTGTTTCCTGAATCTTAGGAGGAAAAATTGTATTGTGGATATATTGATTGGGGCTGGGCACCCCATGACCAGAAGTTCTAAGAAAGAAATTTCATGGGCTCCACCCTAAACTAGGAACCACAGGCAATCAATGAATGCTGAGAGAAGAAAAAAAAAAAAACTACTCTTCCCTAGGGATGAACCCACTAATTCTCCAATACCAGTAACTACTGCAACACTGCATTGTGATAAGATTGCTTAGTCTTTGTAATGTTCCTTTCAGGTGACACCCATCATGATTTCCATCTGCAAGTCAGCATTGGGTAGCAGTAGAGTTTCAGATTGTGGGCACTGAAGTCTTAGCTCCTAAACATACTACATCCCTTGTGTGGACTACAAGCTCCTAAGTCTGTACAGTAAATCAGTACCTTCCAAAATTTGTACTAATATTTATATTTGTAGTAGTAAGTCTTGGGTGTTAAAAAACAAATAATTCCTAAATAATATTTAAGAAGTGGGCAGAAATAGTTGTGGAAGCTTTAACTCTCTAGGCATTCTTATTTTCTTCCTTAAATAAATAATATAACATTCTGAGGCTCTCTGGGGGTTATTTATGAATTTGATCAAACAATTCATGCTACTTTGTCCCACGTGAACCCTGTGAACTGCTTTTCAAGTCATCAACAGTGAGAACCCTCAAAAAAGTTTTATGATGGCAGAGAACATCCCTCTAAATGGAGGCCTTCCTTTCTGTAGTACCCATGGTTTTCTGTAACAGGAACAGAAAGAGCTAATGAGTAATTAGACATCGTGTGATGCGGCTCATTGAGATGTGAAGAATGATGATGCCTGCAGAAGCTTCTCTTTGGAGATAATGAACCCACGTTCTTATCTGTGCAGACACTGCGTGTTTTGTTCAAGAATTTCTTCCTTAATAAGCAAAGTCTGCTTTTGATTAAGAGGTATAAATTTTCTTCCAAAATTGAAACTATTCTCAGGTCTTCAGAGGATATTATTTTATCTCAATTATATCTGAGAAGGAAATAATTGCACAAATAAGAATTTTCAGGTGAAAAAGAGCCCATTGCACATCTGTATTCTTTATATCATTAACAAACTGATTTTGCTACTGTTGTTGGGGCAGGACATTACTCCTCCAGACTGTTGTTTCTTGTGAGTTGAACAGTAATATTTCCAAGTCCTTGCTTGACCTTTCTCAATCAAGATATTTCTCCTGGTCATAAAAACAGATTCAGGATACAGGTACCGTGGCCAGGCCGAGAAGTTACAGTTCTGAGACTGGTGCTGTGAAGGTGAGGCTCTGTTCCGCACCTTGTGCTGCAAAGACTGGCTGTTAGCTTCAGACTGATGGTGTCTTTATCGGTAAGGTTAAGGACATGTGGGTTTTCCTGGACAAAGCTGGAACTTCAGACATCACAACCAAGAAGTAGATGAGAAAGTCAGGAATCAGTTAGTTTGGTCTCTTCATAGATCTTGAGGCATTGTATGATTAAAAGGCTCCAAAGAGGAATGGGTTCTATGGTGGTTGATTCCTATGTATGTGATCTGTAATGCAAGGACATCAATGACATTTCATGTATTTGTGTGTTTTTTTTAAGATTTTTTTTCTTTACTTGGAACATAGATTTGCTTCCTTCTTCTTCTTTGCTTCTGTTTTCATATTACCAAAATTTTAAAATAAGTCTAATTCCTACTAAACACAGAGCATCTATCATAGATTCTTGACAACATATTATCTACCTGATAAATATTTATTTTCTAAGACACACACACACACACACACAATTAAGATGCAACTTTTACAGATATCAATGACATTTAGTAATTATCTCATTAATACTCTTGTTAGATACAGAAAAACCCTACTAAGTAGCTGATGTTAAGTAACAATATTATTAGATATGTGGAACTAAGTCTCACAATTAAGAATGTGCATGCATGAGAAGAAGAATGAAAAGTCGCTAGTGAACATCTCCAGGAGGTTACACAAGCCAAAGCCAATGGTTAAATTCTCTCAAGTACCTAGTTAGAGCTACTTAAGGGAACTATCATCTTTCTTTAATTTTTTTATGTGTATCATCAGAGGTAGGAGTAAAGGGAAAAGGAGGGGGGAAACCTACTAACAGAGAAAAAAAAATGTGGGTAGTGGTTAACACAGCAAATCGTATCTGAAGGGAGGCTTTGGTGACGTCTCTGTCGGTGTGAAGAGGCCGGCTGGAAACGATGCTATCACTAAAGCAGCATGTCCAATGCTCGCTTCATGTGTGGTCTGCCCCCCAGTGTCTACGTCTGTGTGTCTAGGAACTTATGCGTGCGGTCATTTCACTTGAATTGTCTTGGTTCCTCTAAGCCAGTGCAGGTATAAAGTTAATGTTGATCAGCTCTAATCTGTATGGATAATTATTGATTCTATGTAAGTCTATAAAAACAATTCAAAATCTCATTTCCATATTAAGGTAGAAAAATCAATTTTAGTTATTTTCAGTCACGAATGTTTACTATTCAATATCTTACTAATAAAAGTAACCGGTTAAATATATGGTATGTGTTAGATTCTATAGCTTCTTTAAGGAATTATCACTAATGCGATGTAAGCAATTAAAACCTTATATCTAACAGGTATATGAGACAGCAGTCGGACCTGGTTCCTGTAGACTAAGACCAAGCTTTTGAGGGGTTGCAATTCTTCTACACTTTTAACCCTTCTCAAGCTTATAGAACATTCCTGTCTGTAGCTTGCAAGCCTCTTCCCCTTTTTTAAACCTCCAATGGCCAATCTAGATTTTGCTTCTTGGCCCTTATACTCTGAAGGACCCAGGTGATTGCTTGCATTCACTCTAATAATTTCTAATAGTCAATAAGTGATGTGAAGTTCCCCTCTGTATGCTGTGAATGTTTTGTTACCGTTGGCTAATAAGGAACTTGCTTTGGCCTATCACAGGGCAGACTATAGCCAGGCAAGAAAACTAAACTGAATCTGGGAAAAAAGAAGGTGGAGTCAGGCAGATGCCATGTGGCTGCCAAAGGAGAAAGAGGCTGGAACCTTACTATTAGGCTACAGCCTTGTGGTGATACAAAGACTAATAGAAATGGGTTAATTTATGATGTAAGAGCTAGCTAGGAATAAGCCCAAGCTATTAGCCAAGAATTGTTGTCATGAAGGCAAAGACAACTCAAGATGTCCAATAAAATAAAACAATCGCATGGTGTTTCCAATGAGCATACAACATGCAGCCCAACCAAGTCATTTAATGAAGGGCCCCTGAACTTTTGGCATCTTCAGTGCCTTACATCCAAGATGACTTTGGTGAAACATAGTGAGGTCATTGTCGAATCCTAAGTAATTATGAACACAGGGAAGGTTCTGTGAAAAGGAATTGTGTTTGTCTTCTCTAAAATACCCACAATAATAAAAGATAAAAACAAGCCCCCTAAAACTAGGGATGTCATCAAAAATTAAGAGTTTGAGGCCCAAATGGGAGAAGACAAAAGGTGAATGAAAAAATTGTATTGAGGAAAAGAGGCAATAAGAACCCTAAAAGAACAAAGCAGAATGTAAGAGTTGAAGGCCGCTAGGACAGAACAAGACTGTGGTTTGGGGCTTTGTTGTTACCACAGTGGCTCTTTCTATGTAGTTACTAGGAACAACTGGCCATGTGGAGCCTAGCCTGTACATATGGCAATTGATCTTGATTCCACCACTCTTAATAGCTGATTTCTGTGGTTTCTTAATTCATCAGCCATGTCCAGTGCACCTGCACTAAGCCTAAGTGAAGTGTGGCAAGCATTAGCTTGCACCCTCATACCTTTGGGAGTTGAAACAGATAATAAGTTAATAATCCCACACGAGAACTGCAGACTCACACTGACTGATGCTGCCATGGAAGGAAGGGATGCACTAAGAACAGTAGCAAAGAGTAGTATGTGGTCTTCAGAAGCGAAGAGTAGCATGTGGTCTGATGGGTGGTGTCTGACTACAATGGCTTTCACAGAAAACAGCCAGAGAAACACTGTTATACATCGGTTACAAAGTTGAAACAATTTAATTAACACTCTGAGCTGCTTTGCTTTAAAAGTACGGCTGGTCACACAATGCAGCCTAAGTCGCACCTGTGTGTGCTACTATAAACACTAGCTAATAGATTATAACTCCTCTAACATCCTTTCCCAACTTCCCAACAATTGGCGTGCTATACGGAATGGCCACTAGAGGACACTGTTGCCCTTTGTTCCAAAGGATTTGGCTTTGCTAAGCCTAGTGTCCCCGTTGGGTGTTGGGGGCAGGGATGAAAGAAAAAGAAACTGCAATTGGAAATAAAGGTAAAAACAAAACAAACAAACAAAAACAACAACCCAACATTTTATATATAAAATACATATATTATAACATAGCATACAGAATCTGAATTTATTGCTGTTAATGGCCTTTAGTTTCTCAGAAATGCGTCACAGAATTATTAAGAAACTTCTGGAAGGTGTTGATTTTGACTTCGTTACACTTTAAAATTCAAGTTAAAATCTGTATCTTTATTTGTTTTGTAAAGTACTGAAGACTTAGTTTTATAATGGAAAATAGATGCATGTACTCTGCTTACTGTTCTGTCTATCATATTATATGAACTTGGGTTAGGGGCTTAATAATTGTGAATGCTATAATCATGCCTGTATCAAATAAGAACAATACTAGAAGCATTTTCATTACACAGGAAGCTTAATTTTCATTAACTTAGAATTATACTAGTATCAAGAGAGTCCTGTTACATACATAAATTATAAGAAATACTTTCAAATTCTGTTGTGTGAACAATTAATTCACGGCTCCCTTTGCAGCTGATTTAGTTAGCCTTAGTAATTGTACTTGCACCTTAGCAAAATATTGTTTAGAATAATTAGATATGGATTTTAATTTTATTTCCTCTATGTGGTCTGCTACATGTTTGTATTTTAGTTGAATGCTGGAAACAAATGAAGTATTCAATGTGTTCCGTGTGACCAAAGAAGAAAAATTATATCTTTTGGTGTTCTTGAACCAAAACTGCTCATAGCGTATGATATATTATTTGCTTATGCTGTGTTTCTGTTGCTGTGTTGTTTATACGGAATCAACCAAGCAGGACGCATTGGGGCTCACAGAGACTGAGGCGACAATCAGGAAGCCTGTATGGGTTTGAGCTAGGTCCTCTGCATATATGGTTATGGTTTTTAGCTTGTTTTGTTTGTTTGTTTTGCTTTGTTTGTTTTGAGGGACTCCTAAGAGTTGGAGTGGGGGTTATTAATGCTCGTTTGCCTGCTTTGGGGACACATTTTTCCCTATGGGTTGCTTCTTCCAGCCCTGACTTGAGGGTTTATAGCTAGTCTTGTTATAACTTATTATGTGCTTTGGTGGACATCTCTGGGAGGTATGCTTTTTACTAAGAGAAATGGAGAAGGAGTGAATCTGGTGGTGAGGGGATATGCAGAGGGTGGTGGGAGGAGTTAATGGGGGGAAAAAACTGCAGTTTGTATTTGATGTATGAGAGAAGAAAAAAATACAAATAACAAAATCTGCAGAAGAAACATACACTCAACTATTTTGTTACTGTTAGATTTGCTTTATCATGAAAATTTAGCAGATTGTGGTGATCATAAAGGTCTGTCCAAGTTAAAGAATAAAATGTTCAATATAGACTAGGAGCTTCTTGATTGTTTATTCTGGAAATGTCAGTCTCCACATTAGCTAACAGGGCTAAGATTCCGTTGGTTTCTTTCCACAGATAGATGCAAGCTTTCTTTTCTTTTCTCTTGAAGAGTGACAACGATGACCTGGAAGAAAGCCATGGTTGAGACAGGTCCAGTTGTCCGGTACATCCATATGGGAGACTCGCATAGACCTGGATGTACCTCTGTTGCTTAGGATGCACTGAAAATGGGAATGACGTACAAGTTTTGGTGACTGTGGGATCAGGGATAGGAGCCACAAGCAGTGATAACACAGACTATTACTGCCCACCTATCATGGCTGTTCATCTTTCCATACGGCTCTTCTGACTATAGCCGAGGGAGATGAAAACAAACAACCAAGAGTTACCCTCAGCACACTTGAGCAACAGGAAGTATTCATCTCTCTAACATTGACTTACTTTGGGACTCATGGTATTTCTTGAGCAAATTTTCTACTTCCACAAATAAGTTTGCAGCCAGACATTTATACTGTGAACCTTCGCCAGCTGAGCTGTTAAACACATATAACAGACTCCCAGAAACTCAGCATTCTGTGGCTGTCAAGAGGCATCCAGACAGCTATCTTCTCTCAAGTTAAAATATATTAACAGCTCAATGACTGTTAAATATATAAAAATTATTTTGTCCATGATATTTCAAAACATAAGAGAACCAAAAGCATCATTGAGATTTGGTTTTCTACTCCATGCCTTAAAGAGGCTACTTCCTGAGGAGATAGAGCTTCACAAGGAAAACATAAAGTAAAATATAGCTCTAAGTAATCGAAGTGTACTATGAGAACCTGGGAGCAGTTGACATAAAAAAAAAATAAAAGTTAGTTGTCCCAAAGGCTGCATGAATTGAAATATAATTATGAAAATTTAGAAATACTTTCAAAGTCCTGATGCATAAGAAAGCAGTCAATATCAATGTTTACTTCCAGATGGTCTCATCAAGAGTTTGGTGAGCTGGCCCTTCAACAAAGCTCTATACACAGTAGGCAACATTTATACTTTTTGAAAGAATAACTAACTTCACTACTTCCAGAACTTTGCAGTATATAAGCATTGATTTTTTTAATAGACACCCACTGTGTGCCTTCTTCAATGAGACACAACAGTAGATGCTTTGCAATTACGAGCAGGCGTGTGGAAACAACCTGATTCAAAAGCCGATGCACCTGTTTTGTGGTCTGTTTGTCTAAGCTGCGAATCATTCAGGTGATCTTCTAGATGCATGACATCTGACAACTGCCAATATGTTCCTCGTTTTAGCCAGCAAGGGTGTAAAGTAGTTCATGGCTTTATGCAGATTTAGAATTCACTTTGGGAGTCTCTGGAATAGTGTGTGGCATTTAGTTCTGTTTCAGCAGTGCATAGAGAAAGTATCTCAATGAATCTGCTTCCTCAATTGCAGGAAAACAGGGACTTGAAAAAGTCAAATACAAGAAAATGTTAATTATATCAACGTGGTTTAAACTATACTAGATCAGCCTCTTAACATTAATTAAACCTTTCTTTTCTCTAATGTTCAACTCTTGGCCCCATTGTCTTATCTTGCGTGGTTCATAGTTGGAAATGTATTTTTAAGCCCTGTTCCTTTGCACTGGTTGAGTTTTGGGACAGTTTATGACAAGTATTGCTATTTTAACGTGGGCATTTCATTCTTTAGATTTTAATTTATTCTTCCTCTAATATTCTCTTTTCTTTGTGATTATTGTCCTAGGACCATTTTTATTTCTCTTTTAATGTTTAACAAACATTTTTTTTGTAGGCTCCTTAGGATTCTTACCTATGATTCAGCCATTTTTATTCTTTTTAAACTTTTGAACCACTGTTTCTGTGTTCAAACGTGGTTAAAATTATATAACGAGGTCAATTTTTAGAAATTCAAAGAGTTCATATAATACTAATATACACTTTAAAAAGAGTCTTAGTCTTAGGTTGTGAATAAAACCTCTAAACTCAGTTCTAAGTGGATGAAATAGAGACAGCTCAGAACTGTAGCTCATGGGGCTGGAGAGATGGGTCAGTAGTTTAAATGGAAACTGAGGACCAGGCTTCAGTTCTTAGCACCCACTTGGCAGCTCACAACTGTCCGTGACTCCAGTTTCCAGGTTCTAATTCCTCTTTCAACCTCTGAGGGAATGAGGTATATACAAGGTGCACGTATATGCTCGTAGCCAAACCTTTCATAACACACTGAATAAAGTTTAAAGATTTAAAAAATTAATGCAGTTCCTAGACACTCCCACTGTGTTCCAGGTGGTTGTCACCAGCAATGTGTCTGAATTGGTGATTGAAATTTCCACATACTCTCAAGAATGAGCAGCAGTTTCATTCTGGAAATTTTCCATTGCAACCATCAATCAGTTATATTTTTGGGGAAATGATCTTGCTTCTTCATTTCCCCAGTTACTGGCATTTAAAACCTCAGTGCTGCAACTGTCTGTTTGATGGACTTCTCCTGTTCTCTTTTAAGTCTCCTGCAATGCCTTTGTACCCCCTTTAAACACTGTGTCCTCATGCTGGCGCTCTTGGCCATACTATTTTTCCTTCTAAACTAGTCATGTAAAACCTTTCATAATCTGGCTCAAGCCCCTTTTCCAGGCTGACCTTCAGAGACCTCCTGTTTGGATTGTTCCTTGCATTCCTATGGTCTCGCTATTATGAAATATATACAAATATAATTCCATAATCACACCCTTTTCTGCCTAGAATCTTCCCTTATTCTGGTGCTATTCAAAAATCATTACTTACGGTAGTTGCCCAATAATCTGACTTATGAACATAAAATAGAATACCTCATTACCTATCTTATATATATAAATATATCTTGTCCATTTAGTTAGGTTATAGGAATAAAGTGTATCTATCCCATCTCTGTGTCTCTGATTTCTGTACCAGTAAGTTTTATTTTTATAAATATTCTTATTGACTATATTTTTGTAAAGTACCTAAATAATGACTACATATTTATTATTGTGTCAGCATGTCTCAGAGCAATGTTATTAAATTTTCGTGGCTATTTCTGTTTTTATAGCAATATTATTTTCCATGGAACATTGCCATCACCTGGCCCTTTGAGTGTAAGGACAATAATAACACAAATTTAATTAAAAAATGTTATGTACTCCCTAACCAAGTGGATTCCCTTTCATCAATAAGACAAAAGCTCTGTTGAATGTGTTATTGCACTGATAAGTAATTTCAAATGAGATTACAATGCAAATGAATTGTCTAGGCTGTGTTTTTATTCTTGGTAGGAAAGCGAAACCAGATTTGTGATTTTGATGGATTCCTCATTAAAACGGACCATGCCTGACTTGTATAAATACGCTCTAAAAATACAAGTTGACCAATAATACTCTCAATGTTGACTATAATGCTTTCTGTGTGGTGGAATACTAATTAATCCATTTAATGTCATGGATGAAGTAGGAAGAAAATCAGGCTTGACACCATGTTTTACAGATAGTGACAGCTTTCGTTCTCATCTTGCTTGGTAGTGGGAAATTCATGTTTCGGGTTGTATTAGGCTCTTGTTAGGAGGAGGCAAAAGTACAGTAAGGCTTCCGTAACATGCACATAAAGACAAGAGAGGAAGGTAGGCCTTGCAAAATTTTCTCTTCACCGAAAGTGTAATATACTTGTATGCTATATTAGTTTTCTATTTTACTTTGTGACCAAAAATTCATGCTTTTTATTAATGAAAATGGAGACTGTACTTTCCACGTACAATCTTTAATAATAATACCTTTATGAGAGAAAGAGTGGTCTCATTGCTGTGTCACTTTAAGCAATCCACTGGGCTAGAGTAGACAAACAGCATTTATCTTCCCTATTGTTTTAAAATGTTTATTTTAAAATAATTCTTGTGCATTTGTTTAAAAACAAAGAGATGGTAGCATAAAGGTTGCCATAGTATTATTTAAACCACCAAGTTTTGTAGATAGAATATTGTTCTGTAACTCATTTTCTTAAAAAGCCACTGTGTTATTTTCATAGATTATGCCATTATTTTTGCAGTCATAAATAGATAGTATACTTAAAAACACAGTGGTACTATTTTAACAGATAAAGCATGATCTGTTTGCACTTAATACGAACGTGAATGTAACTGTGGTTTCTTCTTTCTTTCTTTCCCTCTTTATCTCTTTCTTTTTTTTTTTAGCACACTTGCATCTGGAAGCTATTTATAAATAGTTTTAAATTGGATTAGATTCCATAATAACACATACAAGAGAAAGTGTTTTATAAGTTACATAAAATAGATGCAAATAATAAGCTGTGATCCAGACCCTTGTGATTTTTAAGGTGTGCATCACTCCAATAATCCTGTATATTTCCTAAACGTGAAGTAGATTTATGCATTAATGTGACTTCAATCTAGAAAGAAATTGCAATGCATTTTAAATTTCATTGAATGCAATACCTATATATGATCAGAAAAGTATTCTAAAGACCATACCATGTAAGTGCAATTATAAGTTTAAAACTGTCTGGAAAATAGGCAGCACTAAAAGCAAAACAAAAACCTCCATGACAGTTAAGTATGCCTGGGCTTGAAAGACTGGGACACACTGAGGTGTAAAGCAACACAGTTTTTGGGGTGCAAAGTCTTGTCTCATGAATCTTCTAAATTTGCGGTGGGACACAACATTTGACCAGTAACAGATTTGCTAGTCATGTGTCTGCAGTACTTCATACAGTTACTGAACCGTACGAGGCAGGAACACGGAGCAGCTGGACACACATCGGCTTCTCTCTGAGATCATCCTGATGAATGTGAGGTTATGCTGTGCTTCTCTGCATATAGTAAGAAAACCTGCTTAGACTTGTTTTTATCTGAGACCCAGACCCTTGGTGAATGAGGATGGACATATTTCCTTATATCTCAGTCAGATCATACAGAGATTCATACACAGTTAGGGTAGAATGCATTATAAGCTGGTGTGATGCTGCAGCCCTTGACTACACATTTTCTAGAACATGATTTTTATATTCTTCTTAAATAATTTTATCCTCAAGCAAATACATGACTACACACACATACACAACTCATGTATGTATGTATATATGCTATGTTATGAACAGACATGAAAGTATGCTTTTTATTCAGTTTTTTTCTACAATAAATTTTGTTTTTTTTTGTCTTACTTTCTTTTTGTTTGTTTGTTTCTTTGTTTTGAAAGTTGTGTCATTCTTCCAGTTGAGAGGATTGGCGCCTAGTTGAGTCACAGGCTAAAACCCATTTTGTACTTCATGAGCTTGCCACGAAAACTGCTTTGGAATTTTTATTTATTTAAGTATGATTCTCTAAGGGGGAAGGCTGAGACTACAGCTTATATCAGGCCCATTTCACAGTGCACCACCAAGTGAACTCATAGTCATGAGCTCCCATTTCACAGTGCATCACCATGTGAACTCAGAATCGTGAATTCTTCTATATTCTTTGATAGAAGCAACGTTGGTAAGATCTCTGGAAACTTTCTGACATTTAACATGCTCATATTAAATTCAATGGACTATTAACTTTGACTTCACTTTGAATGCTGGATTCTGGGCTCATATTTGCATCAGTTTTCATTGTTTAACTCCCGAGAGGCTGAGGGACTCGTACCTAACAGAGTGGTATACTCGTTGGCTAAGATTAAGCTACTTAGTGAGAAACAAGCCAACTGAAAATATTAAATGAGATTCCTATAGAAATTATGTCTGGGCTGGATCTTGAACATACTGGGATTGCTTTCTGATTCCTAGTATACGACCTGGAGACCATCTTCACATGAAACTCGAACTCATTATACCTTTACAGAACTAAGGTTCCTCCCTATGTTCTCTGCCTAGACTGTTTCATCTTAGAGTCTTTTACAGCAAAACTTGGAGATTAAAATTTGGTTCTTTACCCTCGTTTTTAACCATGCATTTGCATATCTTCAATCTCTTTTGAGCCCTTCTTTAAGTCATTACCCTTGACTTTGAAGCCAAATGTTTTCTACACTCCAATTCTCAGCTCTCACGAAAATGTAGGAATATACTATTAAAGTCCCTATGTGTAATCATTCAGGTTCATCCTCACCCCACAGGTGCACACTTCTTCACCGAGAGTACCTTGTGACATGGCATGACTTGCCTTTCCATTCTCATGCTGCCAGCAGAGGTTTTGAGCTCCATCATGAACAGTTTTTAAGACTTGATGTGCCCACTGTTTCACAGAAGGCTGTGAACGTGGCTCCTGCACTTTGAAGGCTTCAGCTGGTGTTCACCATTCCCTGGAAGCTCACCTTCGTCCTTCAGGCATATTATTAAGCTTTATCTTCTCAGTGATGCTCTTGGATTATCTCTTCCTTGTCTTCCCAGAGCGCCTAGCGCACAGGCTGGATGTTGTGTTTTTTGGAGAATTTTAAATAGCTAACCTGTTTCCTGTGTAAATTTGATTTCCATGAAGTCAGAGCTATCATTTCTTTATCATTATGACCCCTATCTTTCTTAAGCAACCTATATTAAGCATGTCAATATTTCAGTATTTGCAGTATTTCACATATTTAAATATATTTATTTATCAAATCCATCTTAAGTACAATTTCTATTTAAAATATGCCTTGAACTAAACACATTTCCCAAGATGCTGTTTTTCTATATCAGAGTAAGTTTTCCTGGTACTTGCTCATTTTAAACTACAAATTCAATACAAAATATGTTATAAAACATCGAGAAAAATTTCTATCTATAAAACTCATTGTTTTACTAATGATTCAATAACTGAACTTAAACCCTGCTGCCTGCCTCTTTTCTTTTTATACTAATGGGCACAGACGGACTGGCTTGAGTCACCTGTTCAGAACAATTGAACGTTTCCCTGGAGCTGTTTTCACGAAAAGATTCGGAGAGAAAAAAGGGTTCCAATGTGTAAATATTCACTGTATCGCTCCAAAGAGGATCTTGTGGAAATATTCATAGCTTTTCCCCAGGGGTGTGTGAGAATCATAGTATGAAGGGGACCTTCCTGTAGCCAGAGGCCGTGACTTGGGGTTTAGACTGACTCTGCAACATTCGCTTCTAGTTAATGGGAGCTGTCAGGTAGAGTGCACCGACCTGTCACTTTTATAGAGTATGCGTGAAAGCAAAGCTGATGGAATTTAATTTCTCCTTGATATGCCACTGTCCCCAGCTCTAAAACGATCAGAAATTATGGAGGGATTCAGCATCCAAGCTAATGGTTTGAAGGAAAGAGAAAATGACCCGTGTGCTGTTGCTGCTGGTGGTGACTCTATTAGCATTGCCTTATATTCTTTTAAAACACAACACAGGGGTACAGCAAGGTTTAAATATTTGGTTGTATGGGTGAGTGTTTTGATAAAAGAAAGAAGAAAGAGGGGCAAAGGAATGAAATGTAATAGGTTGATGGTTAGCAAAGCAAACGTCTATTGTTGACTTTTAAAAACACATCTTGGCTTTTATCTGAAAAACAGGAAATCTCTCATGGACATTTCCAGGGGTTTTAAGAGAAATGTCCTCTTTTAAATGACACAGCGCAAACTCCCAGCAAATGTTGAACTTATAGAAAGTGTGCACATATGTAGTGTTGTATATATTATTTTAAGATGTTCTTCAGATTGGAAATAAATTTTATTTATTACTTTCAGTTATTTTTCATGTTTTTCTGAAAGTAACCATGAATAAAGTACCTACTATAAATAGAGAGCATTGGCGTTGCTTTGGGTCACAGATTTATTAGATAGAGGAATTCTTCTCTATAGCATCCTTGTTTGGAATGAGAAGTCCCAGCATCTTTACATGAGGCTAGCCCAATAAAAAATTCTAAAGGACCCTGTTATTGCTATCTTAATTTTGGGAATTATTCAGCAATTTATTGACAATAACTTTGGGTAGCATTGCAGTAGAAATAGTTAAGATTGTTTCCTTAACAAATGCTATTTTTCATAGTCTATCTTTTTTTCCTATTCAAGCAAGAAGCAAAATATTTGTAAGTTATCATACTCATTCTGGACCTGCCTGTGTTTTATAATTCATAAAAAATTTGATGTACATGGATGGCATTTTAAAAGCTTTCCGAGGACTGAAGGTTATATAAGATAAATCAAACATTATGAAAATCTGGGGTTCCTACCCACTAGTTAATAGAAAATCAGTGTCAATTTAATTTACAATATATTTGTAATGTGCTTGTTATTCTCACATCTTGATTGACTTCAACCCTTAGGAAGATCATTTGGTTGTTTCTTATGTCCATTCCAGGCAGTATTTTAGTTTTTTTCTTTTGAAAGCAAGGAATTTGGCTGGTTGATATGTTGGCTTGGACATATTTGTAGTATGTACTAGTAACATTTAAAACATTAGCACATTTGGTAATTGGTGTTTTCACGTATGTATAGAATGTATTCTGATTACTCTTGCACACACCTTTCATTGCCTTTGTTCAACCCCTGTGACTCACACCCCTTCCATTACTTATCTACTTAGTTTGAGAAATCCAGTGAGCATACCATGGCCATCTGTGTGACTATGAGTTTGAAATTTTGCAGTGGAGTCTTATCAGCTCACTGGCAGTTATAGAAGTGTTAGCAGATACTTACTATTTTTTAGAGTGTATCAGATGTGAGAAAAGTTCTTTGAATCCCTTTCTCATGCATATTTGGCTGTTGATAGGCCTATTGTTGTTGGCAGGACCTTTGTAGGAAAAGTCAGTTGCATTGAGTTGATGATTGGAATATCTGCATTATGCCCAAGAAATGGCATTTTATAGTCCATTTCATCTTTCAATTCTTACTTCCCTTATGCCTCCTTTTCTGCAACATGTCCTGAGTTTTGGAGGGGCGAATGTCAACGTCTTCTTCGTGGCTGAGCTGTAAACACTGTGAACTCCCAGGTTGTGTTATAGCAGCACAGCTGTTAGAGGGGCAACAAACAGTTCTCTGACAGGACTAAGGTGGACTCGATAGGAAGGAATCTATTTCTGCTGTTGTAAAATCCAATAAAAAGAAAATATGACTTGGGAACTATAGGGATCACTAAGCAGTGACGATGAATACATGTATTGCTCTTGCAGCAGACTCCAGTTCAGTTCCCAGAGCTCCTATTAGGCATTTTATGACTGCCCATAACTTTAACTCCAGGGTATCTGACACTTCTGGTCCCTGAAGGCACCTGCACTCACATGAACAGACCCATGCAGCGACACACACACACACACACACACACACACACACACACACACACTTACATACACACACAGTTTTAAATAAAATAAATTTTTAAAATATAATTTGCCTTGGGAATTAAAGACCCAAGGGAAGGACCTAATAATGTTACTAGGTTAAATTGACATAGTTTCAAACTGTCTCCTAATTATTTTTGTTTAAACCCATAGAAAAATGCCCACTGCATCCTTAGCCAGAAAAGCTTTTCTTTTGATTTTGGGCATTTAATGGACAGGCTGGCTGGCTGGCTGTTTGACTGTCTGGCTGATTGGTTGGATGCTTGAATTGAGGTAGTTTGCTCTAGATGTGGTAGCTCTGAGCAGAGATTCGAGAAGATCATTTTAGTGGAATAAGGGAGACTTTTGTTCCAGCCCAGTCTAATTGCAGAAAAGACAAAATTTCTTCCTGGTAATGAACTAAACATTTTATAGCTATAAATGATAATAAACATTTTTTTATTTGTAAAATAAATGAGACAAACTTAAAAGATCTATGAAAAGGTTTCAATAATTTGAATTAAAAATTTTCACTAAATCGATTGTTTTTTCAGAAACATCAAAGAAATTACCCTACTGGTCATTTTTAACTCCCTTTGGCCATTTTACGACAACTTATAGTTGTGACAAAGGCAAAATCAAAACAGAATCTATCATTCACATTGTATAAGCGTAAGGTCGGGCACCTGTTTTCTTGTATGTGCTTGCTGAGTGTGCAAATTTCCTCCCTTCTATACCTCTCCAGACTAATTACACACCAGCTCTTAAGAGCCAAAAGGGCTATCAGCTACATCTGTTGCTACTATTTAGGATGACAGCAACACCTGGAACCACAAGACAGTTCATATGGCTGTTTCCCTTTCAGATAGGCAACTGAGAGAAGCTGTTACATAAAGTGTTCATTTATGCAAAGTTTTTTCAGTCTTAAGCTGTTTATATACAGAAACTCTGCCAACGTTATGAATTTAGCTTACTATGTCGTTAACCAAGAAATCAAGCCATGAACATATTTAAATGTTCAAAATGTAAGTAATCTTTTAAAGCTTTTACCAAAGAGGGAATCCCCATGCATTTCATCCTTGACCTCTGCTTCTACAATAATATGGAGATTAAAATTATTTAAACAATTCTTGACTCTTTGTTTGTAGGTCCAGTCCTTTGCATCAGATAGATGTATGAACATTAATAAAGATATTCTTTACAGAAATAAGGCATATCTGGATGATTGTGGTGCTTTTTTCACATAAACCTTAGATACTTTGTATTTCACAGAATCATAATATTGTCTTTATAAAGCCTTACATCAATTGATCCAGTTAGTTGGTTAACCAGACATTGGGTATTTTCTTGTCCAAGTCATGTACAGGAAATCATAGAGGTGTATATTTAAACTGTGTTCTGCTTCTATTGTTAGCCATTGTGTGTGTCCTAGAGGACAACTTAATAAAGTGCCTAGAGGTAAATGAGAGATGATCACAAAGGACTGTGACCCTGTGGTACTAGAGTTCCATTATAGTTCATGGGATAGTGGATGGGGGGACGTGGCTCATTAGTAAAGTGTCTGTTGGACAGGTGTGGCAACCTGAGTTTGGATCTCTAGTACTCGTGTAAAAATCTATCTCGGTGGAGGGCTTTTGCAAAGCCAGCATTGAGTTGGGGTGGCGGGAGTGCAGATTTGGTGGATAACAAGAGGTCATTGGTCAGTTGTTTTGTCCATTGTTGAGTTCCTGGTTAAATGATTGGCCCCATCTGAAGAAATAGTGTGGAGATAAAAACAGAAAAAATAGCAGGGACCTGCACTCTGGTCTCTTCATGCATACATAAAAACACAAACACAAAATCAAAAAGTCCATGTGAAATGTACAGAAAAACAAAAGTAAAAATTCTAAGAACGGTGCTAGATGCACTCTGGTTGGAGTACAGACTAAGCCCAAGCTTATTGTGATTGTATTCTCCACCTGCTTAGATTAATTAAAGTGAAATTATTCAGGATACATTGATAGTGGTTATCTTTAAATCTAAGCAGCTAACTTTTTCATGAATGTGCATCGGAATCTATACAAAAGAGCTCTCCTGTGGGTAGATGACTGTCCTGCATCCATACACAAGAGACTACATCCATGGTCAGAGAATTAGTCTATATTCTTTCTTTATCTAAACAACAGTGAAGTTGTTTTTGATTTGTTACATGTGTTGGGCAAACTGAGGTTCAGGAGTGGAAATGGTTGTAATAAACTGTTGTAGTTAGGGTTATTATTTCTGTGGTCAAAGATGATGACCAAATTAACTCGTAGAGGAATGGGTTTATTTGGCTTACACTTCCACATCACTGTTTGCAATCAAAAGAAGTCAGGACAGGAACGCAATCAGGGCTCAAACCTGGAGGTGGGAGCTGATGCAGAGGCCAACAAGAGGTGCTGCTTACCGGCTTACTCCCTACAACTCGCTCAGCCTACTTTCTTACAGAACCCAAGACCACTAGCCCAGAGATGAAACCACCCAAAATAGCCTGGGCCCTCCCACACCTTCACTAAGAAATGATCCACATATTTGCCTACAGCCACATCTTATGGATATATTTTTTTTACCTCAGGCTTCTTCTTTTTAGATGACTCTAGCTTGTGTCAAGTTGAGACAAACCTTTCTAGTATATGGACAATATATGTAATTAAAATGTAGAAAAGACTAGCCACTGGTATTATCTAAAGACTTGGGTTCAAGTCAACCCTTACTTATACTGTGATCTCTGACTAATATCATATTTTTGTTAGCAAATTTTTGAACGGTATAGAAACACATAAGGGTCCAATTCAAGAGTAAAACCCCAAATTACCTAGCCATGTAATCTGATGTCAGTGTTTGCTGTCTGTCGCCTGCCTGTCTGCCTGCCTCTCTGCCTGTCTGTATATTTATTCTTCCATCTATGAATCAAGTAAACACAACAATATATTGTCTCTTGTTTGATATAGAAATATACAATTAGAAATATGCAATTTCTTCACAGAATGGTTTCTTATTGCATCATGATACTAGTCTTCATCCTGAAACCTCTGTGATTAGGGTATATAGTTGTGGAATGGAATGCCCTTCCTCAATGACAATATCACAGCATTATCACTAAGTCAGCATCCCTCTTAGTTCTCCTACTAACAATTACTTTTACATTTGTCCACACAAGCAACCCTTCAATGAGAGAGTATCAAAGAATATTAGATTGCACACCAAGCTTGTAAGATACCCAGTTTAATTTAAGGGATCACCTTCCTCATTATCTATCAGCTTTGTCTTGGCAAATGATGTGCAACATAAATTCCAGATAATATTGTTTTATTCATTCATAATGTACACATACATTCATATTTTTGCATTTTAAAAATATTAATTTGTTCATAGCTAAGGAAAATCACTGTGTTGGAAATCATTCCTACATTCATAACGTAATAAATACTTAAAGAATGCTCTTGCTTCTGAAATAAGGAACCCACTGTTTTGTAAACAAAGCGACAATAGGCACTCTGAGGAGGACAAGCTGAATTCATAACCCACTTGTTCGTACATGTGGCTCTGCCATTTGTTCTGACATCACCTCTTCAACACTGAAAATAAATCTGACATCAACACTGTAACCACTGTGGGTCCTCTCTAGGAATCAAAGGGCTGGGAAATAAATTGCACGTCATTGCCTTTCTGTCCTCTTTGGAAGAGCACTTCTAGAATCAGAACATAAACACGCTTCCCGTCTTCTCCCTTCCTGCCTCTTCCCCTTTCTCCTTTTCTCTGCTTATAGTTTCCCGAAAAGACGGCAGATTTTGTTCCTCTGTAGCAAATGTGTCTCTCATGTTTTGAAAATATTTATTGAGGGTTTTTTGCATCCCAGTTTGTCTTCCAAGCATGCTGAACCACTTTCACGTCATTGGAACAACGCTAGCTGACAGCCCACACACAACCTGTTATCCAGACACACTTGGAAATGTTCTATTTCTAAATAGTCAGAAAACTTGTGTGTTTTTAAAAAAAATATTCCTTCTTCATAAAGCTCTCTTCAATTGAATTGCCCTATTCAGCACAGCGCATACTTAATAACAGCCACTTTCCCTTCAAGAGCGACCACAAGGGGAGTGCCTGTGTACGTAGCCATCACTTGCTCCTTTGTTGCCCGGAATAGCGTTTCATTGTACAGGACTGGCCCAGAAACAATCTCCTGTTACAAATGACTCAGACAACATTTTTTTTCTTTCTTTCTATTTATTTATTTATAAAAACTTAGTGGCCATGGAGAAAATTTCTGCTTTTAATCCTTTGCCTGTGACATTGCATCTTATGATGGCAATTCTTACTAAATCTGAGATTGAAATAAAAATAAATAAGAGTAGCAAAATGAACCCTGAATTTAAAACAAAACAAACCAAAGCAGTAGCAGAGTTTGTATGTTTCTGTATATATGTTAGACAAATGTAGCGGCTAATTCACTATCAGTCACGTGGACAAATCAAGCAGATTTCTTCAGTCTCAAACTCGAAGGAGCCAGGAACCAGTTGACCATCACACTGGCTGGCTCTGTGCTACAGCGTCAGCATTAGCAGAACAGTTAGGGCCTCAGGAGTTATCTGAGAGCTTATAAGAAAACCTTGAGTCTTCAAGAAAATGCATTGACCATGTAGTGGTGGCACATGCCTTTAATAACAGCACTCAGGAGACAGAGGCAGAAGGGTCTACAGAGGGAGTTGAAGGACTGCCGGGGCTCTGATACAGAGAAAGCCTGCTTCAAAAAAACCAAACATTTTTAAAAAAGAAAGAAAGGCACGTTGGCCACATTTAACATATTAATTCCTTGACTATGAAAATCATGTTTTCTGGAAGGACCCCAACGGCCTCCTTTCCGTGCCCTGTGCCTGCTTTCGGCAGCCCACATTTAATGTCAATGCCATCAATCACTCTTCCTATGGATGAGTGGGACAAAATGTAAAGAAATGTTTATACCTAGAAACAATGGCATATTTTGAATATCTTGGGGATATGTTTATTTAAAACAAGAGGAACACAGAAAGTAGTGCAAAGAATGTTTTATTGTTTTTAAACGTTTTTATACAGTGTAATTTGTTGATATTCTTTTCCTTTTCCTAGTTCCTCCAAGAACTCTCCCCTCTCTATCCACCAATCTTTTTTGTTATTTTGCTCTCTTAAAAAGGAAATAACCCACCCAAACCAAATCAAAGCAAAAAGGAGCAAACACATGATACAAATGAACAGCAGCAAAGGTAATGGAGTCTTTTTGTGTTGGCCAACTGCTTCCGAGGATGGGGCCTGCCCTGGAGTGTGATTGATAAACCCAGCATCAACCCATTGAAGAAAAACAACCTCTTCTCCCTCTCTCAGCAGCTACCAATAGAGGTGAGACTGATTCTCCTTCTCCACGCTGAGGCTTTGTTTGTCTTGAACTTGTGTCTGCATTGTGTGTGCTGTCTGGCTTGTTGTGGGTTCCTATGTGCATCTGCTTTCCTTGGAGTGGACCACCACCTCTAGGTCTTCTAATCTCTCCACCTCCTCTTTGTCAAAGATCCCTGGGTCGTGAGGTGAAGGGTGTAACAAAGAAATCCCATTTAGTGCTGAGAGAATGCTCCAGAACCTTCCAGTCTCCACATGCTGTCTAGTTATGGGTCTCTGCTGATTACCTTTGACTGTAAAAGGAAATTCTCTGATGAGGGCTAAACAATGCCCTGATCTATAGGTAGAGACTATGCCATCAGAAATAATTTATTGCTATGTTCATTTAGCAGAATAATATTATTAGAGCTTCTCCTAAGGCTCATAATGTATCTAGTTTCAGTTTCTAGGGCCTATTAATAGTGTCAGATATGGGTTCTATCTCATGCAGTGTGCCTTAACTCTAATTTAAAGAAGTGGTTGGTTACTCTTATAAGACTGTGCCAATGCTGAACAGGGGCATACATCTTGCAGATAGGTTGTGATTGTGGCTCACAGGGTTCATAACTGTGTGATACAATTCCTTTTTTCCTCCAGCTTGTGCAGCACCTTCTATTACTACCAATGCAAGAGAGCAGGAGAGAAGCCTCTAGGTGTGCACCAGCTGGTTGTCTCCATTTTTGATGATGATGAACATTGTGGTGGTGATGATGATGATGATGATGGTGTGTGTGTGTGTGTGTGTGTGATCTTCACAACTATCAGTGGCCTGTAATGTTTGTGTGATTTCTCGGATTCCTTTGACAAATGACTCAAAAACATGTAACCCATTCCTGTAACAAAAACTAGGGTTTTTATTTTATAGTGTCTGATGTCTAGTTGGGGACATTGTCTCTCCTTTTATATGGTAGCTTCATTTAAACAATATGGACATATTTTAGGAAGTTTCAACAGGAATAGATGAATATCTTTATAATGGAATTTCCAGCAGTGGATGAGTACAGAGTGAAACAGTTTGAGGAGAAAAGGAACTTCCTAGCTCTGCTGGGAAGAACTTTTTCGGACTATATTTATCAAATAATATTATCTTTTATTAACAGCTATCATATTGAACATGAAAAACTCCTTGCTTAGTTTCTGAACTGAATGGCTGAAAGAAGGTTTTTAAATTTTCATTTGGCTTCTGGGGATGAATTTCATGATGCCAGTGATCTTATTGGAGATGACTCAACACTTTGGACTCTAGGATGTGGCCCAGTCTGACACGTACACCTGTCCTGGGGTCATTATTCACTCTGTCACTTCTTACATTTTGTTCTGGAAATGAATGCTATTGTAGTTCCATAGTCAGCACTTTTGATTAGTGCCGGACATACATCCTATGAAGAAGTTTTACATTTTGACTGTTTCTCTTTAGCTTTCCCCCAGAAGTAATCAATCATTCTTATTGAAAAATAATTACCCAGATAGAAATCAAGGCCGTATGACAAGCCAGCATCCTGTAGGAACACTTTAATAACCATTCTCCAACTTAGTGCGTTTGGCTCTGCACGTCAGTTCACTGACGCTTCCATGAACGGAAACAACAGGTAATTTTTAATTAATGGTAGAAGAGAAAGAAGAATGGAGATAGAAAACTAAAACTAAAAAGAAACAAAGAAACAAACAAACAAAAGACTAGGAGAAGCCACCGACAACTCATCAACAAGGAGGTAATCAGCTCAAATCCCTGCAGCATGTCTAGGTGGGAAAGTCCTGTGTATGGGGTTATTTCCTCCCTGAAAGGGGCATCTTCGCATACAGTAAGGGAATAGGAGTGATGGCAATCATGTTACATATCTTCCATGAAACTTCACAACTCTAAATTTCTATCAATTCTAAATGCTACAATTCTATTCTTGAGGAAATAAAATCAACCAAAAGTTTAAATAGAACTGAGGTTTGTGTGAGAAAACACAGTTGAGTCAGCCATGAAGTTTGAGAAAAAGAATATCAATTTAATTACCTTTAAACATCAACATTAATTTGCCCCCTGCTCCAGGTATTTTCTGCCGTTATATACAGGCTATAACCTTTCTGTATCTTTTCCCTGCAGCACACAGAACCCTTCCTACCTTATGAAGATTCTGCTTAAATGCTATTGATTTCATGCGTCAAGTTCCATCCCTATAGCCCAAGTTTCTCATCATGAGCTTCCCCTTTTTGAAAAGCCTGTATCCTTAACCAGCTGGACGACACAAAATGAATAATTCAGGGTAAATCCCAGTCAGAAACCAGGAAAATTATATTGCTGCTATTAGTAAATTTCATCTGTAACACTGAACAGAGAGTTTATTATGTACTGAATGCTTTCTATATGCCTGGCACTTAAATATTTTCCAGTAGATTATTTCACTTAAAGCTTAGTACAGGTTTATGAAGCAGATGCTATTGCTATTGTCTGTCTCCATGTGCGGGAACAAAGCCCAGGCTGTGTGAGAACCTTTCCTTAGGTCACCCAGCCGGGGAGAACCAAAGCTACCATCTGAACCAAACAGCATGGGTGCAGAACTTGTGTTTCTTGCCACTCTATACCTAGGCATTTATTCCTGCCCAGTAACTGTGTTGGACACCGGATGTTAATCTTAGAGAAGGCTGTGGACATATCCAAGTTCAGCTACAGGACTTATTGGGTTTGCCTGTAAGCGAGAGACTGAGGCAAAGATGTGAACAGAATTCATTGCTATGTAACTAAAATGCCAAGCTGGTGCCCGAAATGTCCTTTCTGGATACACATAGCTAGCAGCCATCAGTAGAGAGCCACCAGAGCACTGTTACGCAAAGTGAATGCTAAGCACAAGTAACGTAGCTATCTTAAAGCTTTTTATTTGGCCAGATGTTTTGTTTAACACAGAATTGCTGTCCAGATCATTGCAGGGATTTTTTTCTTTCTTTCTAGTATCACAGGCTATACCTAGTGGGGTCAGCAAGAGGATACATAGTAGACCTCCTAGGTACCCTAAACTGAAGTCAGTAAGAAATGTTGGGGGAGACTGTCAGTATTTATTAGCTGTCAGAGCCAAATTTCATGACCTAGATTTGGTCCAGAGTTGCTTTGGAAACAGACGTTTGGTTTGTTCTTTCATGAGCTCTCTTTTGCTCAGGCTGCACCCACCACAAGCGTTTAGATCTGTCCTCAGAGGTACTGGTGACACTTTTATCATGGAAAAAACATCTGGCCACTGGATGCCACTGTTGCTCAACCAGAAGTCAGAAACCCAAGGAGTCCTGTGGCCACGCAATCCTGGCCGATTAAGAAGAATTGCTGTTGGTATTGGCTGTGGACCTATGCTTTCAAACTGTTTCTGTTGATGAACATGTCCTGTCTGCAGGAGTTGCATTTAATTGCAAAGAGCAGTTAAAGTTGAGGGACGATGCAAATGCTTAGCAACTGTTTTTTGGTTTACTTTACTTTCAAATACACTGTTAGAAAAATACATCCCACCCCCCCACCCCACCCCCACCCCCTGCTTAGTATACTGTAGCTGACAACCTCCATTAGTTACCTGCTGTTGCTGCAGAGGAGGGACCATACAAGGTGTCATGGCCTTAGGCTATCAGAAGGGCCTCTTCATCTTAACAAAGGCCCTGGGGTGAAAATACTTTGCATGAACAGACTCAGGCTCATATATTCAGAGACACTGACATCACTGCAGACAGAGAGCCTTGAGCAGCTTTCCCACACATCCTACACACAGATACATTTAAAATACCCTTATTGTATACTGTTTAAAAGCAGTAAGAATTGTGTACTTAAAATATATCAAGGAAGATTTGGGAGGAAAACTCTGAAGTAATACATACACATGAGTAAAATAACCTCCTTATTGCTTTGTCTGACAAATTTACATAGCGAACACTTCTGGTTTATGTATAGTGAAGGCCACAGGCACAGGAATCCGCTTCGATGTCTTTGTCATTGTGGGATGTGCACCTTCCAATTTTGAAGGTGTACTAGATAGCACAATTAATCATTGTGTACAGAGAGGCAGATAGAGCCTTGGTCCTTGTTGAAATACTTGAAACTATTATTTTTATTTTATCAGCTACTTAGTTTTATTTATGTGGCTAAAACCCAAAAAATGCCAATTTCACAATATTTGCAAATGTCTATCTGGCAACCATCTTTGGGAAACGGGAGATCTTTATCAGAACAAATGTGAAAGTATTTGCATACATGCATAAGTGGGGTCAGTGACCTAAGCATCTTTTTTTCTTATGGTTTAAAAATAAAATGCCCTTATAGCTTGTCTTGGTACTAGCTCTGTAGTTAGCACTTTGCTGTCATTGAGATTTGCTAGCTTCTACAGAGTCTTGTGAAATGCTGCATTAAAAATATTTAATCTGAAGTCATGATACATGAAAATTCCTATTTTTCATTCTACTTTGTTTTTTTTTTTGGAAAAGGGACCAATTAATCTCTCTCTATAATATAAACATGTTGGGGCAGGGGAGTATGTGAAAGTTAAAAGGAAGGGATTATATGCCTAAAGTAACATTTGCACTGGAATTTTAAAAAAATTGTCCTACTGATCTGAAAAAAAAATGTGAGATACTAATCAGTTTAGGTGATAAAGTAGAGATACTTAATAGCAAATTTGGGCGAAAGCATATGTGTTCATGCTTTCATAGGTTAGTAATACACATATATTCTTTTCACAGCCAACTAAAGTTACACTGCATTGTAATCTTGCTAAGACATATTTCGAATTATCTTTTGGATCTAAAAAAATTACCAATGATTCATACCCTTTAGAAGTTGTTTTGTGCGATCTGTGTTGCAGAAGACCTGCTGACATTACTAAGCACGATATTCTGCAGAGACCAAGGACATCGAGGGATGTCATTCTCAGCCTATTGCATGGTATGTGCTCCAGTGTGGCCACGAGTCCCGGAAAGGATTGGCAAGTAAATGCAGGGGGACAAGTGGTCATTTCATTTATCTGAAAGTATTCACTTAGCAAAGTCACATCAAGCCGGATGAAGTGGACCTCTTGTGTTTTCCCATTCTAACAGACAACAATAAATTATCACAATTGTTTTATTTTCTTCCACGATTTGATTAGACAAAGAACATTTTTCTTTCTCTATCAATGTTAGCTAAAATAACTGCTTAGAAAGCACACAGAGGCAGCAAGCATGTCTTATCTAAAACAAATGTTAGTATTTTATATTGTGATAATACCTGTTAATGGAATGGTCTTTGAAATATAGATAAAAGCACGTGCTTTTTAACGGCAGTTTATATAGTTTAAGAAAACATTGTAAAGAGACATGCAAGGCAAGGAAAGAAATCTTTATTCCACAGTTTACACAGAGAACTAACAAATGTTTATAAATTTGTTTTACTATTTTTACATGTGTACATGTGTGTGGTATGCATGTGTGCAAGCATACATGTTCCGATGTGTGTGGGTGCACTGCATGTGTGCATGTGTGTGAAGTGGTCAGAGACTGACTTTGGAAATTTTCCTTGTTTCCTATCTGCCTTATACAAAGAGATAACACGTAATCGCCAGGCAGTGGTGGCTCACGTCTTTAATCCCAGCATCCGGGAGGCACAGACAGGCGGATCTCTGTGAGTTGGAGACCAGCCTGGTCTACATGAGCGAGTTGCAGAGCAGACACCAAATCTATAGAGACGCCCTGTTGAAATACGAGCGGTGGGCTGTGTCCCACCACCCGGCTAGCTTTACCCGAAATAATTACACGGAAACTGTATTCTTTTAAACACTGCCTGACCCATTAGTTTCAGTTTCTTATTGGCTAGCTTTTACATATTGATCTAACCCATTTCTATTAATCTGTGTAGCCCAAGAGCTGGCTTACCAGGAATGATCTTAACCTGCGTCTGTCTGGAGTGGGAGAATCATGGCAACTCCTTGACTCAGCTTCTTTCTCCCAGCATTCCGTTCTGTTTACTCCACCCACCTAAGGGTTGGCCTATCAAATGGGTCTAGGCAGTTTCTTTATTAATAAGAAATCACTCCCACATCATTTCCCCTTTTTCTGTTTAAACAAAAAAGAAAGGCTTTAACTTTAACATAGTAAAATTACATATAGCAAAACAGTTATCAAGCAAGAATTACAGTTACAATATTTATATCTATTTTATCTTTTATCATAACTAAGGAAAACTATAACTATCTATTCATTCTTTAACTCCATCAAAGACTCCAGAAGGATATAATACTACCTAAGTAAACAAGAAATAAGAAAACTTTAGAAATGACAGAGACATCTTGCTGCCTGGACAGTCACCCAAAGTTCTTTTGTATGGTTGGGGCATCCATCTTCAGCCTTCAGGCCCATAGTGTCCAGCAGACATTTCCATGAAGCAGGAAATTTCAAAGACAGTTCAGTCACTATCTGCTGTGTCCTGCAGAATGTCTCGCAGATTCTTTTATGAGTCATGAACCCCAAAAGACCGTCTCACCTTTAGGCAAGTTCAGCAGTCCTCTCTCTGCGGGTTCTCTGTGTCCATTTTATGCAACAGTCCAGGCAAGAGCAGTTTCTTGCCCAAATGGCTATCCAACTCCATAAGGATCCTCTTCGATGCCCATCTTCCTCTCGAAGTAGATTGGTGCCACCAGGAGCAGATATGTCTCATTGTTATGAAAAGTCCTAAGTTATTAAAACATTAAATGCCATATTCTGCAGTCTTTGAAAGATATGAAGAATGTCTATCTAACTGAAATGTATCTCTATATATCTAGAAAATCTAACTAACATGACTACAAGATTGACTATTATTGATGATTAACCATTAACCTGTATTTCTTAATTATACATTACATTTTTAAATGAACTACACAATCACAATACCTTAATCAAGATCAGAAATACATATACATATAACAAAATTGACTGTAAAATCCACACCAATGCAAATTACTCATACCTATATCATTTCCCCCTTTAAATGTAAAAGAACATTTACAAACAATATTTTGGGAACATGGGCGCAGTTTTTTCTCTCCAAACTGCTTCCTGCTGAATGGGGGTGCTGTTAATCAGATCGTTTAGGGTGTAACCTGTGTGTCAGGTTCATCTCAGTTGGCAGTTGAGTGAAGTAATTTTGTGAAGATGTTCACAGCAACTTTTCGGGAGGTCGTGGTCTATCATACCAAATTGTAATAGAAGAAATCCACAGGGTTTGGTCCTCTGTGAAAACAAAAGAAGACCCTCTCCAAAGCATCATATTCTTAAACCCAAATTTTGAAATCGTAATACCCTTATATCCATTCTGGTTTAGCTTAGCAGCCCATGTAATGAAATGTCTCTCTGTACTTAGCTCCTTTACAGTCAAAAATTTTAAAGAAAGCACAATGTACATAATCCAGACTCTCTGTGAATTTTCCATTTTTACGTGGCTTATTTTTCTTTATTTCTTTTAATCTCTTAACTATCTGTACTCTGTCTCTTTAAAGACTTTACCATTTTTTTTAAACCATTAACTTTATTTTGTATATTTTTTTTCTTCTCTCTCTCAAGCCTACGTACATTCATCCAACAGTGTGGTATTTTATGTCTGAATCTGTTTTATTGTGAATCTCTAACATTTTTTTACTATCCAGGAGCATTTCTTAAAATGTTAAGCAGTTCTTAAAAACTTAAGTTGCACCATGTACAGGTAATACGGTACCGCCTGTGTCCTGCCCAGTTGAAACCCTAAATGCGCTGTTTTTATGGTAATTATGGTAGTCTCTGCCTGAGACCAACACAGTTCAGCATGGCAGAGCTGAGCCAAGCCGCTCCTGCCTCAGAGCCATTTGGTGTCCCTGAGCCACACACAGTTCCAGGCACACAGCAGTCCACATTGCCATTAAGCAAGCCGTAGAGCTTTACTCCAAATGCTCCATTTAAAAGCTCTGTCTCCCACAGGAGCCAGACAGAGATCGCAATGGCGGCACAGCCCAGAAAGCCGGCATTTTAAAACAGCCAGTTTTTTCCTGCTGTTGAGTCAGGACAATTTCTTTGCGGCACGCAACCCACAAACAGCAAAAAGCTGTCTTAAATTCTCTTTCTCTCCTTTTTAAGCCCTCTCAGGTTTTACGTGGAGTTCATTAGCACGTTGGGAGCCACTCTGTTGAAATACGAGCGGTGGGCTGTGTCCCGCCACCCGGCTAGCTTTACCCGAAATAATTACACGGAAACTGTATTCTTTTAAACACTGCCTGACCCATTAGTTTCAGTTTCTTATTGGCTAGCTTTTACATATTGATCTAACCCATTTCTATTAATCTGTGTAGCCCAAGAGCTGGCTTACCAGGAATGATCTTAACCTGCGTCTGTCTGGAGTGGGAGAATCATGGCAACTCCTTGACTCAGCTTCTTTCTCCCAGCATTCCGTTCTGTTTACTCCACCCACCTAAGGGTTGGCCTATCAAATGGGTCTAGGCAGTTTCTTTATTAATAAGAAATCATTCCCACATCAACGCCCTGTCTCAAAAATCTGTAAGCAAACAGATAACACAAACTCAGACCTCCTTCCTCTGGCCAAATTCAGTTAGGCACACTGTCACACACAACCAGCATTCATTGGTGCAGAAGATCTAAGCCCTGTTTTTTACACGGGGCCAATTCTCTGGCCCTGATTGGTTTTATCTTCAATATAAGTTAGCTTTATCGTGAAAGGTAAGGGATGAACAATATATTGCATGGTATTAAACATTGGTAAAAGATATAACAAACATTTAACTGTTAGAGGAGGCTGCTTGTTGGTTCCTGGCTGCTTATCCCCAAAATAATCACACAGAAACTGTATTAATTAAATCACGGCTTGGCCCATTAGCTCTGGCTTCTTATTGGCTAACTCTTACATATTAATTTAACCCATCTTTATTAATGTGTGCATCACCACGAGGTCGTGGCCTACCTGCAAAGTTTGAGCATACATTTGAATATTACCATGTTCTTAACATAAAAAGGTTGTCCCAATTATAAGTAGGTAGAGTAAAAACATTTCTCTTATTTAATATAGTTTTTTATTTTCTTTAAAATTATTTTTTTACAAGTGTAGCTGTCTTCACATCAGACTTAAAATTTCATCCCACTTTACCTTTGTTTTTCTTAATAAAATTAAATTAGTTGGTGCCATTTTTTCCCACAGAGTTCAGTATTATGAACTACTGGATATTTGTACCACTATGACATATTTTGTAGATACACTAGCCTGTTGCTAAAGTGTTTGTTGTATCTGTAATTATATAAATGATAGATCATTATATGTATTTGGGGAATTATGTATCTTCTCATATACATGTATAGTACATAAGGATCAAATCATAATAACTTTATATTTACTAACAGCATTTATCACTTATTGTTTTGAGAATAATACTGTTTTATACAATGTCTGAATCAATTCACTTTCCTACCAGAAGTATGTAAGGTTGTGTCTTCTCCACAGCCTTGCTATCAGCTATTTGTGCCCTTCAGTTTATTAGACTTGCTTAGTCTTATATATTTTTCTCTTTATTTTTTTCTTTTAAAACAAAACCTATTATACCTATAAAACATGCAATATAGCGACTTAAGATGCTATTCACTGTGATTTGATACATAGTTATGTCATGATTACACACATATTCAGCAATTTCCTTCAGAAGTATTTATTAAGATCATTCACCCACATTTAAATCAGATTATTATCAATAGTATTGTTGATATCACTAGTGGATATATAATTGATTACCTTTATCTTTTGTATTTTAAATCCTTGTCATATAGGGATTTTTACAAACATCCCCTGTTGGGTCCTCCACACCTTACTGGATCTTGCTTCGGCTGTACAGGAACATTTTAATATGGGATAAATCCACTTGTCTGTTTATCCTTGGCTCACACTGATGTCCTGAAATATTCTCCAGATGTGTTCTTCTAGTGGTTTCATGTTTCCATTTATGCGTTTTTTTACTTGTTTTGTGTTGCTGTAGTTATTTCGTGTTTTTGTATACATATAGTTAATTTTCTAGAACTAGTTATTGAAAAGATATGTTTTTCTATTGCATTATTTTATTTTTATGCCAATATTGGTGCTCAGAGTTGAATGTGGATCAAAATACAGCCACAGCTATAACTTTTAAACTATATTCTAGCATAGCAAAGACAACCTAAGTAGTGTTTATCTCTTTTATGGAAGATCTCTTTTACAGTGAAAGCATTTGTCAGTCTATCAGGATACATTAATACTCTCTTTCTGAAGAAAACACATAAACACCATCATGTATTATCCTTTTCCGAATGTTTTCTTCCATATCACCAAATGTGATCAATGTAGGTTTGACATAATTTTTGTTAGTGGTAACCTTGTGGGTGTCAAAAGTCTCTATGGTTTCTCTTATGGGCCCATCACAATAATAAATTGTGTTTTAAACACTTGGAAAAGGAATGCTATCTGAGATGCAAACTCCAAGGAAGCGGGGGATTGTGTTTCAGTTGAAGCTAGGAAAAAGGAATGATTCCGTCAGATATCTCGGGCCTCATGATGTATTTAGGGAAAGGAAAATTTGTTAGGAGTAGGGAAAAGATGCTTGAAGAACTGCTGCATAGGAGAGGGAGCAGGGCTAGCCAGGGAGGAAAAGGAAAGTTTTGTAGCACTGAAAGAAGATTTACGAGCTGTTAGAACTATTAAGACCTTTCTGCTGAATCTTTGAAGGTTTATCCATCCGTACAGAAAGGAGATGGAAGTATGTGGCTTCTAAATGATTACTTCAGCTGTCTATTGAGTGGGAGTTCAAGAAAAATTCTAAGAGTTCTCTGTGACTGTGCACCCATTTGGGGTGCATGACAAATATAATTTTTCTTTTGAGAAATCAGTGACTTAACTGTAACATGAATAGACTGTCTATGAAGGAAAAAATACAGATAGAGCAGGAATGTAAGAAATACATACAGGACACAAGAACATAGTTTAATAAAATAATGTAGAGTTGATCTACAAGAAAAGTTTCAACTAGGAAATTCATCTTTGCCTAACATTTTGTAAAAGCTGTTTTTCTATACAGTTGGAATTGCTTTGCAATTTTTAATACCAACTATAAATGTCTTTTAAAATTTGGGCAGATGCTGATGAACAGACATAAAAGCAATGGAGATTTGATTTATCTGTGTTCAGTCATTCCTCCCTATGCTTAAAAAATTGAGGATTGATGATTCACATAGAAGGAAAATAATATTAACCCAAAGCAAAATATTCTTGAGGAGATTCTTCTCAGATGTTAACTTAAGCCAAGTAGAAACATTTCTTTAGTTAATATATGCTCGTATTTTTAAAAACGTTTGAATTTTAATAGTTTTCATTTTGTTATCAAAAGAGAATATCTGTTAACTTAGAATTCTGTAAACTCGACTGGACAATAATGTGTTATTTTACATTCTAAGTAAACCAACCAAATAAAACCATCCAAAAATGGTGCCTGTTCTCTGGTTTGTTGTTGTAATACTGACTACAATGTTTTTTATCACTATCTCTCCTTTCCAATAAGAGTCAAAGTAGTTGTACCCCTATTTATGTATTTCCAGAAGATCATGATTGTTCTCCAATTTCACACATATAGAAGTGGTGAAGTCTTTGCTTGATGAGATATTTGTAGGTGAAAGCTGTCGGAGGCAATGAGGTCATCAGGGAAGAGCACTCAAGAGTGGGATCACTTCCTTTGTAAGAGCGTGATGGCCCCTTTCTCTCTTCCCTGTAACGAGTCATAAAGGAGCTCTATCTGTATGTCAGAAGAGGCTTCTCAACAGCACCAACTCAGCAACTTGATCTTGGACTCCCAAGGTTTCAAATCTGAGAAATAAATGTTAGCCAGAAAACCTACTCCATGGTGTTGGTCTAAACGGATGTTTAAAAACAGCAGTGGAAGATGTTTCCGTGCTAGATGGAGAGGATTGTGAGCGCTGAATGAGTAAGATGCCAGCAGGATTTTGGACATAGGGACATTTTAACTTATTCTCAGGGAGTGGATGATAAACCATAGAAATATCTCAGATTTAGGATATCATTACCCATTTTTTTTAAAGACAAGGCAATGGACATAAGTTAATGAAGTGAATTACTTGAGATCACAAAATAACTTGGATAATGAGGGACAGAAGGTAAAATTAGAATCCTAAACATATGTTTAAATAATCAGGAGAAGCGAACTGATTTATACTATAGTCTCGCTTCCTTATTTGACTTCAATTTGTATTTATGACCAATGGGCGAGAAATATTTATTTATTTTCTGTTTTTGTTTTTTGAGACAGGGTTTTTCTGTGTAGCTTTGGTGCCTGTCATGGAACTAGCTCTTGCAGACCAGGCTGGCCTTAAACTCGCAGAAATCTCCCTGCCTCTGCCTCCTCAGGCCTGCGACGAGGTTGGAAGGTAGTGTCAAAGATTATATTAGACGATTTCTATTGCTGTGACAAAATATCTTAGCAAGTCAAATGAAAAGTAGTGATGCATGTTGGCTCATGGTTTTAGATATATTTGCTTATGATATGGACTTTGAGGCAGAGAGTATGCAGTCAAACAAAGCTGCTCTCACCTATGTCTGCCAAGGAAGCAAAACAGAAAGACTTAAGGAGGGAATATCCCTTCAAAGGCATAGCGCATTTCCCCTCATTGGCCCAGAGATATACTTCATTAACCAAGGGCCCACCTTTGGATGTCTCAAGTTAATATAATTACCGTCCTTGTGATCTAGTTATCTCTCAATAGTACCACTAGCTGAGGGGGTGGAGGTGAGGAGGTAAACCTGCAGCATTTGGGTCTTTTGAGGTGACTCTTCATAATCAAACCATAATGGGATCTTAATTCCACATGCTAGTCCTTCTATAACTAGCAGCATTGAATCACCCATGAAAGGGCAAGGGATAAGGCAAAATATCAAGAAATAAAGGTCGGTGTTGGGAACATGGCTTCATTCAAGGGAAGTGATGAGAAGATAGACCAGAAAACGAGCGTAGCCCATGTGAAAACACCCTTTTTAAGGAGAATGTGGACCTGCACAATCTCATTCAACTTACAAAGGTTTTTTCCTCATTACGTACAGTTCTAGTTTCAGATAACAGAATGAAAACTGAACTAGCTTAACGAAAACACTACATGGAGAGCTTGAATACTCTCCAGACCCATCTGGACTTTTGTTCTCTTCAAACGACAGCTTCATTCTTTCTCATGGCACAGACAGACTGAATGTGAACCTTTTCTTTCCCAGGAACAAAAATCCCAGGGAAGAGACTTGGGAGAAAGGACTATCTCCCATCTCTTCAGTAGTGCCTGAGGCATTTTTGTTTGTCTCATGCGTCTGACTTATAATCACTAGAGTGTTGCAAAATGGGTGCCTTTCCAGAATCAGAACGTAAGAACTGAGGGAAGGGGTGGTCAGCAAATCATTCCAGTTCCTTGTCTGGAGTTTGCTAAATAACAAGTGAATTAGGTCCGCCCACCCCACGTTTTAAGTCTCAGCAACACGTTTTAGTCTACTGATAAGATTTTATTAATATGTCACACAGGAAAGTGGGGAAACACAGAGATCTATTTCTGCCTCTGGCAATTCAGATAGCATGTCCTTCCCATACCAGGTAGAAAATGTTCTCTGTGATAGTGTTCCTCCTTCTACTGACTTAGCAGACATGGGAAGCTGAAGAGAGCAGACATGTAAAGCCCCAATTTTGGGGAATTTTCCCTCCTTCTTATGGCAGGTTCTCTCTACATCTGTTTCTGATATTGCATTGATCTCAGCTAGGCTCTGAAACAGGACACTAGCCACTGCTCACTATGACATGCTTCTGTAAATCACAGCTTTCATGTCCATTTCGGAGGGTTGAAAGACGTTATTCTAATGGCCGGGTATCATTCAGTGTTTCACTAACTCAGAACTGGGAAACTACAGGTCAAGACTACCTGAACTGAGATTTAGGTGTAAATTGTGGGTGCATTGACCGCTTAATTGGTGGAAATAGTGTATGACCTCTACAGAGATAGTAAGACCTGTGGATTGTAACTAAACAGTCCTTTGGCCACGAATTATTCGATAAAACATGAAAGAAGCTAAAACATATATAAGGGTCCTGCTATAGATGGGCAATAATAACAGTATGAGGAGTTTTTTACTTTCTAGTACTGAGAGTTGAATCTAGGGTTTTCACACATGTCTTAAAGATCAGTGCAGACAAAAAAAACATCACCACAACTGGCAAAACTAGACAACAACTTAAAATACATCTAATCTTTATCTCACAATCGGAGCTACAATGTAGCTGTTATAATTTGTTTGCTTATACAAAAATAACTGTCACCAGAAACAGGACTCGAACAAAATGTAGAACATTGAACTCCCTCCAGTCCCCTAGAAATAGCTTGTGTTTTCTTACTTAAATTGCTATTGTGGGGGCAGATGTGAAAGCAAGCCGGCTTTCTAGAGATACCTGAAGGTAATCATAAGCTGGTGAAGACAGGCAAGCGGGCCTGAGCATGCCCTGAATGAGAAGAGAGAAATCTGAGGCAGAAGATGAGGAAGATGGAAGCAGAAGTAACTCCCCAGCCCTGTGTGTGCACCTCTGCAGTCAGCGAAGGCGTTCTAGACAAGCTTCCATCTCTTTCTCTGGACTTCATGTTTCCCTGCCCTAAGCTGCCTCTGGGTAAAATGCACGTTCAGCTTGATTGACCTGCAGTGGGCCTGTTACATGCAGTGGGTCCAAAAACCTTTTGAGCTTCAGCTTTCTGTTATTGCCGCTTGCAGCTGCTTGGAAATTCTTAAGGGATGGGCTCACAGGCAGAAGGTGTGGGAGACCAGTGAGTGGTGCTTGAAGAACCAGGGTGGTTCGGTTCTAAAGCACCCTTGATATTTCACATTTATTTATTCACTGCTTATAGAGACGGCAAAGAAAATGCCTACATAGAATTATACCCTTCCACATAGCAAAGCTGTAACCCCGGCTCTCTAAGGGCTGCAGCCCAGGCTCGGAGAGGTTTAGAACTGTGGCCCTGCAGTCCACAGCAGCGCCTTCCAGGGCATTTTTAGGCTTAGAGAAACTGGTCTCACAGCTATCATTGACACGGAAATCACATACTCTGCAAAGTGATAACAAGGACAAGGCCTCAGACTGGCTGCGCTACGGACTAAGCCTAATGTCTTGAGTCCGATAGTCACGACCTGACCTCCCAAACTCCTTCAGAGTGAACCGCGTAGGCTTGATATAGTTTGCATAATTTCAGAATGGAAGGATGTGGTTTTACAAATACGGAATTTTAGTTCTGCACAGTGTCATCTTCGGAAGGTGGGAGAGATGGCACTTTTGAAAAAGGAAATACTGTTAGGTTTCAGCTTACCTGTGAGGCTGCTGGTTACCTACAATATCTATTTTAAAATACTAAGCTTGGAAAGTAATGGGGTTCTGGAGAGGAACCGAGATACTTTGTCCAAAGCAACGTCAACTTTGTATTTCCAGAAAAGTCCTGTGTATGGACTGACACCTAGGAGCAATAATAAAGAAGGTATTTTCTTGTACCAAAAAAAAAAAATCGTCCGACCAGCATAGCCTCCGGGGTACTGATTACTCCTCGGGCCAGCTGTCCCGGGCCTTTGCTAGGGCAGCCACAAGGGAAGCGTTTCATACAGTGAATGCCATTGGGCCTTTCAGATTTCTTTTCCCCCAAAACCACCAGGCAGCTCCCTCTGCCTGACAGGTGTTTTCCCAACTCTAGAGGCCAAGGATTTTGGGGAGTGTCTGAGCCAATAAGAGTTCTCCTTGGGGGGGAGGGCGTGGCTACATGGTCAGAGCAGGGGCGGGGCTTGTGCAGCTGAGGAGAGCCTAGCTGGTTGCGTGGAGGGTTGTTTGATTTCCACCCCCTCTTCTTTCTTTTTTTTTTTTCTCTCTCTCTTTTTTTTTCATTCTCCCCGAGTCTTATTAATTTCTCTGTGGGGCTGCGGCTGGAGACCGTGGAGCGTTGAAAATGACGCTCGGAGCTTTAATTACCGCAATGGCTGGACAAGTGTGAGGAAAACTGACAGGGGCAAAAAGGAGGACAGGATCGAGGAGAAGCAAAGAAGCACCCCCACCCCTTCTCCTTTTCCCTCCAGATTTGGACCGGAGGTGCAAAGAGATTGGAGAGAGAGCTGAACATAGCCCGGCTTTGGGGGAGAGGCCGGAACCCTGCCGCCTCTTTGCAATCAACTTTTTTTGGAAGCCTTTTTTCCCCCTCTTCTTTTTATTGTTGACCAACCAGTGAGAGAGGGGGAGCGAGCGAGCGAGAAAGTGAGGAGGGAGCGAGCAAGCGGAGGATCACTCGGGGAAATAGCTGTACAGTCCTGCCTGGAGCACCAGCCGCACAGCACAGTCGCGCTCACTCCCAACGGCGCGCACTCTCCCGCGGTCCCTCGCCGGGTTCCCGGGTCCCCGGGCCCTGGAAGCCACCGGTTCACTCGCTAACCCCGGGAGCCCGTGCACCGCGCTCGCCGCGCCCGCCCCCTTCGCGCTCCCCACGCGCTCCCGGCTGAGGGGGAAAAGCTCCTCCGCGTGCCCGCAAGGGGCTATGCCATTTGGACATGTAATTGTCAGCGCCGGATCTGAGACTTGCCCAAAATGAAGCTGGCGACGGGACTGTGGGTCTGGGGGAGCCTTCTGGTGGCAACGGGGACCGTCCAGCCCAGCGCTTCGCAGTCAGGTGGGTCGCGCGGTCTCGCCGTTCCCTCTCGCGCTCCAGCTGTTGAACCCGCCACCGCCTCGGGTGGCTCCTTTCTCCTTTTCGGCCCCATGTCACCCACTGGATCCCAGGCTCGAGGAACCAGAGGGACTGGGGCTTCTGCCTTGGGTCGCCCCTCGCTCCAACCCAAACTTACCTTTATGTGCGTGAGTGCGTGTGTTTTTACTGATGCTGCAGATGAGTCCGCTTTCCTGACTCCCCCGGTATTATTTTCCGCCCCCCTCCGTCTTTAGCCCCCTTCTTTATTTCTCGCGCGTTTTCTGGGAGCCTAAGCGGGATCGCTTCTGGTGGCGCCCGTTGTTCGGGACGTGGGAGACAGGAGCTGGTCAGTGGAGGTTCCTTCCTCTTCGGGCTGGGCAGGCGAAAAAAAAAAAGAGAGAAAGAAAAAGAAGAAGAAAAAAAAAAAACCAAACAAAACCAAACCCAGATAGAATTGCTACACCTCTTCGGCCACAGAGATGTTTCTAGGCTGCTCCTGCCTGGCCTTCCTGGGGTGCAGGGCTGCCGCGGGTGGAGCGCGGGCCGGGAGCCCGGCTTGGCACCTGAGCGTGCTTGCGTGCAGCGGCCAGCTCGACTCTCCCGTACCCGGCTGGGTCACCCGGGACGCGGAGCCGGGCTCTGGCAGCTGGAGCGCACCGGACCCGCGCCTAGGCCAGGAGCCCGGGTCACTGGGCTTCTCCGTAGACATCCCGGAGCTGTCTTGCAATTGACTTTGGGGTCGCTTGCTCTCCTGCCTGCAGGATCTCTTTAAAAAAAAAAAAAAAGTCTCATAGACCAAGCACAGAGCCCGACCTTCCCGCCCGGTGCAGGGCTTGCTCCCGGAAGAGTTCTAACTTGAGGTTGGCCTGAGTCCCTCCAACTTCTGTTTACTGCCCTGCGGGGCTGCTGAGCCCACGGGTGGCGCTCAGTGACTTAGTCCGAGGCGGGCGCCTTGGCGGCGCCCTGAGATCGGCCGCTGTTGGCCCAAGCGCTGCAGCCCCAGGTATTTGGACAGAAAAAAAAGAACTAATTGAGTCCAAGAGGTGTCACTGGCAAGCTGGGGCGTCCAGGGCCAATGACAGCAGCTCCGGTGCCATGGAGCTCAAAGTTTTTTTTTTTTTTTTTTTGACACTTGGGAGTTTCCCCGGGATAAGAGGAGGGAATAGGAAAGGACCAAGGAGAACCGGTGTGTCTGATGCGACCAAAAGGGCTGAGAAGAGGGCTTTTGGAGAGGCAGAGAGATTTCCGGAACCTTCCGGGGCTGGTGGCAGGAGTGTGGGAGTCAGCTTGAAGAGATAAAGCGTTTAGGAGTGGTGACAGGGAGAGCTTTAGGTCCCCAGAGGGTGTCCTTCTGACCTCACCGAGAAAGCAGCAGCTTGCTAGTTTTCCCGCTCCGCCCCCACCCGCGCCTCCTCCTCCTCCTTGCCTAGTAAATAACAAGTTACAGTCTTAGAGCCGTTCAAAATGACCTTCGAAAGGCACATGTGCGCCATTTGTGCTGGCCGTTTGCACACTCCCAGTGACTCCGAAATTCTCCGTGCATACCAGCTATGGTGCTCCAGTCACCTCTGGAATCACAGCAGCCAGGACTTGAGATTCCAGGCAGCCGCCTAGATACATGCTTCTCCTGGCTACCCACTCGGAGCTTTTCGCCTTTCCCCTCAATGGGCTGATTATGCACATTGGCCCATTCAAAAACACTTGCTACTGTCACGCAGGCTTAGCCAAGAGGAATTTGTATCAGGCCACCCTACCAGGGGGCTGTCTGGCGTAGCCTGGGCCGCTGGGGGATCCCCGCTTCAAGTCCGCGGCAATTTAGTATTAACTGTGCAGTTCCCGGTAGGGCTATGCCGAAAAGCCCTTTTCAATATTTAGGCAAGGAATGTAATCCAAATTAGTTCTGCAGCTGTCCCCTTCCACGTCTCAGACGACACCAGCTTGCGCCCTAGCTCTGCTCTGCTCTTTCCCCTGGACGAATAGTCAGACCCACAAGTGAGCCCATTTAGAAGCACGAGGATTAGCGTGCCATTGTTGTTCCGTGTGTGACTCTGTACTTGAAATTCTGGGGGCACAAAAGAGAGCCTCACTTGTTCAAAACACAAAGTGATCTAGATGAAAGGGCCGCACAAAGAAAGGCTCTTGGGTGCATCCCTGCTATAATTGCAACAAGCGTACTTGGGTGATCTATTGGAAACTGTCAGTGCCCCCAGGGACTTTTTTTTTTCCAGGCGCCCCACCGCACCTGGCAGAGAAAGTTCAGCTGGTTTTAATGTAGTGCTATGATAAAATACGTAGCTGTCTGGTGAAAGCGAGCCTCGGTGTTTGTGGCGGTGCTTGGATGTGTGTGACTGTCTATCCAAGCAAATACATACTGCGCGTTTCCTCTCTCGCAGTTAGCAGTCAGTAGCAGTTTGGAGGAGTTTGTTTTGGTCCAAATGAGAAATTAAGTGCGGATAAGTAAACTAGGCTGCCAGAGGGCGACAAGATGTTGAGTGAATTGCTTTTAGATGAAACAAATTAAGGAAACGAGGGAAGACAATCTGCTTTTCGCATTATTAGACACGCTTGGAGTTCAGGGGAGAGGGGCATATTTTTGAAATGCTAATTTCTTAAGCAGAAGGAATGCACCTTATTTACTGCTGTGTGTGTGAACGGAATAAAACATACAGTGTGAGATTCTCTCCCACGATCTTCAAGACTTTCTTGGGAAAACTGTACATGAGAAAACTTGTTTTTATTCTGCTTGAGGGAAACCAAGTCAGCTTTCGAGTATTTTAAGATAATACCGAAGAATTTTTGACTCATTACTGGTGATAAATTTTATCTATAAATGTTTTAGCTTAAGGCCTTTATATGGCAATTCCACTCGAAGGAGTTAAAGTGTTTGCCTTCTTCCTATGGTGGGACTTAGCAATATCGCTGCTGTACTGAGATAAACATATCCAGTAGTGTTGAAGTGACATTCCCCTAAGCCCCAATATGTGATGGACAAGTTCATTCTCGTCTTCATGTGCAAGTTACTTAGTCCCCTTGCTTTTCATTTAATTAACGTTCACACATCTCCTACAAACTTAAGGTATATTATTTTACCCAAACTTTAGGTGGTATTTTACATATGAGAAGGAAACATTCATAAAAGTTAAATGATAGAAATACTGCAGAGATTCTCTAGAACATACCAATTGTCTCTCCAATGTATTTGCAATGAGCATGCCCACGGGGAGACTATCATAACCCCTTTGTTCCTTTAATTTTGAAGACCATGCATGTGTACACAAGAGAGCTTTGTAGGAGTACACGTTTCCATTCAGAAGCCTTCTAAATAGATGGATGCCTCTCACTGTAACTGCAAACTACTTAAAAACACTATCGTTTCCTACGCCTGAGATGAAGTCATGGCTCTGATTCTGTCGCGATCCCTTGTTTTTCATGTCCACTCAACTGCCTTTATTTTAATCATGCAAACATAGAAGTCCAAATTACTTGAAAAAAAAAACCCAAGCACTTACAGCTTTGTGTATATTCATATTTTCATTTAGTCCCTGGAAATGTGTCTTAATTAGGAAATCACGCCAGAACATTTATTACGGCTTGCATGGGATGAAAGATTTATGTATTTTTTATTCTAACCTGGGCACAACGTTTGCATTGGCTGATGTTTTAGAGTCTGAATTCACTTGATAGAAAATCATATTTCCTCCTCAAAGTGGATTCAAATATTTAGTATTCATGAGTGTTCATCTCTTTGGTTCTTAAATAGAAGTACTGTTTATCATCTGTCTCATACATTCACCCCTTCCATTACTATGGATTCCTTGCATATTCTTTGAGTTTATGCACATGTGAATATTTATATTTCCCTCCCACCACTAAGTGTATTCATTTGTGTCTGTGTATGTGTGTGTCTCTCCCTGCAATCTGCCACTCAGCCACGGCAGGACTTCTCTAAACCAGCTTTCATTCTTTTTCTCTGATAAATCTGATATGGCTGGTTGGCTGAACAACCGTAAGCCATTCCATTGCTCAGATTTATCCCTGAAAGAAAATAAAACAGCATCGATCCCAGATCACTGGGGCACCTACAAAGCCCGGACTCCAAGGCCAAATATTCCCACAGAGAAGTACATCTTTCCCTTGTACTGTCCCTCTTTCCTCCCATTGACCATGGAAAGGTGATGACTGCCATCCAACAAAAGCTACTGACACAAGGAAGTGTGCTCTGGGTAGTCTCTGAAGCTTGATTACAGCCACCTTGAGATGAATAGCTATGTAAAGTGCATGTTTTACACAATATACTAAATTAGCATGCCTTTAATATTGCATTGCCTTTTGTGCTATGTCCAGTCAGTTATTAAGAAAATTTAGTTTGTGTTTTCAAAATAGCAGTAACTTTTGATTTTACAGTGTTCTGCTGTTGCTGGATGTCCAGAAGTGATGTATAAATATCCAAAATCTAAACGGAACAGAAGGAATGTCTATTACCAGCAGGCTTATTGGCATTTGTTGTTAATAGTTACATTGAAATTAGCTAATACATGTTCAAATCTACAATAGTCTATAAAAGTGTCAAGAACACTTTGTTATCTTTTACACTGATAAGCTGAATGTGCTATACAGAGAGAAGCTGATCATAATTCCGGCTCTCTGCTGGCTTAGAGATATGTTTATATCATAGATGGTCTATCATAGTAACATTTCACCATACTGAACTAAACTGGGTCTTTTTTGTAATATTTATTTTGTGTAATATAGATATAGTGTGTAATGTAGATATATAAACAGGGAGAAATATTTAAATTATTGCTAGGAGAGTTATTGATAAGAGTTCACAATGAGAAAGTAGTTTAATTTTTTAATTTAGTTATCCCAAATTTTTTTTAAAAAGGTGATAGTTCAATGTTTCCTGAAACCATAGCACGTCTACATAATTGTGATGAGAACCTACCTGCCTATATTGTAATTAAGAACAGCCCGGATCATAACCATATGGTTTAAATCAAGATTTCTTCATCCTAGGCACTTAATGTTTGCAGCATCTCATTCTGGGCCTTTGTGAGTGGGGTTACCTGCCTAGGGGAAATGCATGTGAGATTCTGTACATTGCTCCACTGTGTAGCGGTTTTCCACAGCAGTGATTTTAAAGCCTTCCGTGATGCCGAGATACAGTCTACTAGCCAGATCATTGCTTTTGTACATGAAATCCAAGTTGTACATACAATTAAAACATTTGCACATATGCTTAGAAACACAGCACAAACTTGCCAGCAGGTTGTTTCTGTCTGGAAAGCACCAATCTAAAGAAATATAGGCGTTCTTGACTCTGTGTAGGTTGTCTGTGAAAACTCTTTCTCTCAAATAATTCTTTTTGAAATTGCCCTAGGGTCTCTTCAGATTTCATTGTTCATGTACCTTTCTGACTTGTTGGTATTCTGACATGTTTAATTAAATGAATTTATTTTTCTAAGCTTGAACAAAACACTTTAAAGTCACTTTCTCGCTTTTGTGTTTGATACTTAAACAAATGCTTTCTAGATTGAGAGGGAGAGGGAGAGGGAAAGGGAGAGGGAGAGGGAGAGGGAGAGGGAGAGGGAGAGGGAGAGAGAGAGAGAGAGAGAGAGCATCTCACTTTCATTATACAATGTGGCAGTTTGGGGGTTCGTCTAAAGAGTCTTTTGAACATGAAATAATTGTCTCACAGCTATTTTAGAATAAATGATTCCATATAGGCCCAGCATTTTGCACAACTTCAGGGGGCAGCAGTTGAGGGAATTTAATAAGTATGGCACCACCTGCACTGTGGTAGCACATCAGCAGCTCTGGTGTTGAATGAATGCCAAAGACTAAAGCTCTGGACTAAATGTAAGAGTTGAGGGCTCCAGTAGACGCCTTTGAGAGCTTGGGCTAGAATTCTGGTCTATTTGCATACCTCTGTTAGCGCTAACTAGGATACCTCAACTACTAACATCCTGAATATTTTTTTTGATAATTTCATTGGAAAATGGATGTTAAAACATACATGAGATGGGAATCAATTGTCTTATGAATACTTTTGTAAGTCGATCTCCAATTGCTGAGTAAGTTCACCTGTGAAGAATGGGTATCAAAAGCAGGATTTTATAACTGTTTTTTGTTAAAGCTGCAGAGATAAGCCAACTTCTTGGAATTTATTTGGAGGTCTTTGGTATTTCTCTTTTTCTTCTCTGTTGCTGTCTTTTCTCCTATCTGCTGTCTTCAGAGAAATCTAATGCTCTTTAGAAGTTCCTTATCTGGTCTTGTCTTCCCATTTTTGTAAAGAAATTAGAAGAAGAAAACAAAGTGTTGTTTCCTGTATCATTTTCTATAAGATACATAGAAGTGCTTGAAAAATCATAGACACTTGAAAGAATAAATAGAAATTTCTCTCAAAGAGAAGAACAAAAATTGCAATGAAACAGATGAGTTGCCAGGCCTGCCTACACTGTAGAGTTCTTTCCAATGCAAAGGCTGCGCGATCATCATTATCTTTGTTGTATCTAGGTCATAATATTGGATTGCATATATAATTTGTGCAATATCATGATGATTAAAAACTAAAACACATTGTCAGGAAAACTCTATGAGGATCTCACTTTAGTTGTCTATTCTAGACTCTGTAATCCACATAGGAGCAGCCGACATTTGGATTTGAATGGTATTTTGAAGCACCTCTTTTTGAAGCCTTTAAGAGACTAAGAAGTAAAGATAGTTGTTTATCTTATCCATAATAAACAAGGTATTTACTTAAGTAAAAAAGGATTATAAAAAACACTTGGTGAGTTCTCTCACCACTGAGTTAGTGGGGGCCCTTAACCAGTGAACCCAAAGGAATCTATCAGATTCATTCAGACCTATCCTGAACCCAAGGTCCTTGGTTCCAAGGGGATTGTGCTTTCTCATGTCAGCTATCCTTTGAACAACTACACAATGAAAGCTTTCAATATTGAGACTTCATTGTTTTGTTTCGAAGGAACAATTACCTCTCTCTAACTGGATATTTTGTAAGATGCTGCCTCTGGGCCTTGTGTTGTTGATCTACCTTAACTCTGTCATGTTGTGGACGAGCTCCTTCAAGTGCCTGTGCTTTCTTGAGCACGATCAGCATTCTTAGGGCCCTAGTGACATAAGGGAGATTTGAAATTTGTTTTGGCAGAAACAGTCACTTCCTGTTAGGAACTGGAAATGAAAATGGAGCCCCCTACATCCACAAAAGATTAACATAGACACCAAGGAACTTCCTGCACATCATCATTACAAGTCTCCCATGAGGATCTCTCAGAATCATTACTCTTAATCATGTTATTTCCAATATTGTAGGGGTTACTGAAGCAAGCTACACACCATTAAGAATATGCAAGACACGGTTTCTCAATTCCAGGAGTTAAATGAATAGAGTTAAGTTTATCTACTTACATACCAGTATGTATGCACATATACATACATCTATGCACACATCTCAATGCCACTTTTGAAACACAATTTAAAGCTGTTTAAAAGAAAAGAAAATAACTGCTCATTTTTTTTTCTCCAAAACATCAGATATGTCAACAACCACTTTTATCACTGGATCTTTAATACTCCTTTGAGCTTTAATATGCCTGTTTTCATATGCTTCTATGTTAATGAATATCCATATAAGCCCTTGTGGTAAATGACAACCATAAACTAGCCTTCAGGATATTTGTGTTCTGGTCTTTTTTCGCCTATGGTGTCTCATGGATGATTACCACTAAAAACATGTCCATGGCTTCTTCAGGTTCCATGATGCTGCCTTGTATGACTACTAACATGCGTAGTTCTCTACTTCAAGATCAGCTCTGTCACTGGCAGGGATAAGCCGAATGCAGATCTCAGATGGCAGTAACTGCTCTGGTCTAGGCAGACTCTTGTTCCCAAGATCATTTTTTTTTTTTTTGCCACAATTTGCTCTTATTCCCTGCAGGCCTGCAGAATATTCACCTATTAGTTTTTTTTTTTTCTGATGGGACCTAACAGAACTCAATAGAGAACAAATAAAATATTTCTTTCAGATACATATAGTTTCATTTTTGGGATTTCTTGGGTAAGCCTTTTTGTCTACAGTGGTACAATTAAATAAGTCTGTTATTAAGAAAAATGGACATCATGGTTTGTTAATAATCTATCCTTTTTTGTTTTTCGTTTTGGTTTTTCAAGACAGGGTTTTCTCTGTAGTTTTGGAGACCGTCCTGGAACTAGCTCTTGTAGACCAGGCTAGCCTCGAACTTACAGAAATCAGCCTGCTTCTGCCTCCCGATTGCTGGGAATAAAGGCGTGTGCCACCACTGCCCGGCCCTGTAATTTTAACCTTTAGTTTTGTTATGTTTTGTTTTTCAAGACAGGGTTTCTCTGTGTAGCTTTGGAGCCTGTGCTGGAACTCACTCTGTAGACCAGGCTGGCCTCAAACTCACAAAGATCTGCCTGCCTCTCTCTCCTGAGTTCTAGGATTAAAGGTGTATGCCACCACCGCCCGGCTATCTAATCTACATGAGAAGCAGAAAAAGACAAGATCTCCTGAGTAAATTGGGATCATGGGGACCTTGGGAGAGGGTTGAAGGGGAGAGGAGAGGCAGGGAAGGGAACAGAGAAAAATGTAGCACTCAACAAAAATGAATTTAAAAAAAATCTATCCCTCAATTGCTTTTAAATAAAAATGTTAGACAGGTCAATGAAATGGTGCCACAAGATCTCCTTGCCTCTAAGGCCTTCCTACCATGCCAGATGACCATTCTAATACAACACATCAATTATCCTAGTGTTGATTCGGAAATACTTGGTGAATCCCATTTTGAAGCTCAAAGCCTGCTTAAATTGTCCTCACTTTTATGTTTAACCATGTCTTAGAAATTCTTAAGATGTGTTTTTCCTGAAAGCCAGGCTACCTACTCTGTTTCCATGATCATGCCTCTTTATTGTCTCTTCTGCGGACCCCTTTCCTTGTAATTTATGACTTACCTGATGCCTTGTGAAGAAGATTTTGCATAATTTAAGTTTATTTTGAATCCTAGCTATTCATTTATTTCCTCCTTAAGTTGACTACAGTAGCTTCTGAACCTTATCAACATCATCTTTGTTCATTTATCATACAGTTCTTACTTCTGAATGGAAGTTTAAGCTTTCAACTAATATCTTTTAAACTAAAGAATTAAATAATCTTGATGGAATAATTTTATGTGCATTCATACATGGTTCTTATTGTAATTCCATCATATAATGACAATGTAAGCTGTTCTGAAACATAAATACAGAATTCTTAATAATAGATATTAGCGTTGTTTATGCAGGGCATTTCTTTGGTTGTTTTCTTGTCCTTCTGAAGCTATTTCTTCAAATGGAGCCCTTTAAAGATTGTATGAATTGAAACCCTTGCCAATCTTTAGAGCTTGCTCCCAAATTGATACCAAGTATTTCTGTTCATTTTATTTTTGGCAAGTTGAAAAAAATGTGAATATCATTCTTAAACACGTGCAACTGTTTTTAATCCACTATTTTTAGGTCAAATGCTAATTATATTGCTACTTCCTATTCATCTCTCTCATTCAAATTTTTATCTGTTTAAGCATTAGGGATTTAACAACCACCAGCAATGTCCTCTCTGAAGGTTGGGACCATATTAATAACCAGAGAGCAGAGGCTGAAGAGATTGGAGGCCTTGATGTAGATCAGGTGGCTAACGACCACCTGTAGCTCCAATTCCATTGGTTCGATGCCTCTGTCCTCATTGGGCACCTTCTGACCCATGCACATGTGGCATCCACTCTCACAGATAGACACAACCATGATCAAAAGTCACTCAGGCTAAAAAAAAAAAAAATAAAAAGCAAGGAACAGGTGTAAGAAGTTTAAGATCCCAGACTTTTCTTGACAAAGGACAGTTGACAGCAATAAAACACACTATAAAATATGTTAAACGATCTTGCAAAATTTGGGGAGCAATCTTTGCTTTCAGGGAAATCCTAATAAGAATTTCATGAGAAAATGAATTACAGACAGAATGTGACATTTTCTATTTCTAGATAGATGTGATAACATAGCTTTGTAATAGCCAAGATTTCTCAGTATCCTAAAATAGACAGACAGCTAGACAGACATAAGCTCACCATTTTTGAAGCACTCTATTAAGAACACGCTAGCAGTGCAACAGAATAGGGGTTCTCTTGGATGCTCTTTTAGATGGCTGCCTTGGATTCTGAGAATGAGTGATGTGTTTGTAGTATTGTAGTGTCAAATCCTACCAGGGAAAATGTATGTCTAAACATTTTCCTTCCTCAGATTTCCTTATTCTAGGGAACTGCCAACCTTCCTAGGCCACTAGGGTGCACTCAGTGTACTTAAATCTATAATTGCCTGAAAGAGTTAATGTCACTTTTCAAACTAACCGTAAACTGAGACCTTATTATTGAGAATTTATTAGTAGTGAGAAATGGGCATAGGGATGTCAGCACAATGTCGGAGTTTATTTTAAAACTTTCTTGATCCCTTTCCTTTTAAGGCTCCACCAGAAGGGGCCTGAATAAGATGGCTCTGGAGTTAACACAGTTGCTGCGGACTGGTGTGCTCCGGACTCACGTGGTGGCTCTACTTCAGGAGATCTGATGCCCTCCTCTGGTTCAGGGGGCACCTTCACCTGTGTAGTGAACCACATACTCATGCAGACTCACACACATGCACATACATAAACAATGAATCTATAGTTAAAGAAAGAACCCACAGTAAGAAAGTTTGGACCAAACATTGTTGTTCCTACCTGTAGGTAAAAAAAAAAAAAAAGAAGTAAAAGAAGTCTTGGGGGAGGAGTGAGCCTGACTGGTATTGTGAGTGTGTTCCAAGAGCCAGGTGGCTTCTCATGGCCCTGCAAGCCTTCTTTACAGTTGCAAAGGGAGTAATGCCCTCACAAAAGTGTGATTCCTCTACCTATCTGCTCTCTGTGGAAGAAAGATATTCTTGACATCCCTGATCCCTTTTTCTTCAGGTCAGCAGCCTTTTCTGCTTCCCCTGTACCTATGTGAAGAAATTTGTCTAATAAAATCTGCTAGTTAAGGGCCCTAGTGCAGAGTGCAGGTCACTCTGAATATTGCAGAGTATATTCTCCACATTTTGTTTCATTGTTATTGGTGTTCTTTTGTTTTATTTTTGCACAGTCTATGTTAAGATAAAACCCATATGTTTTATCTGTTTTGTAAGAGAAGAAGAAGAAGAAGAAGAAGAAGAAGAAGAAGAAGAAGAAGAAGAAGAAGAACCTGAAGCAAAATATATTGGAACCAGACTCTGTATGCTCTGCTTTCAAAAATAAAATGAAATAACGAAGTTCGAATGAGTCATGGGCCTTGAGACACATCAGTGTAGGGAATCTCAAAAAATTAAATTCTTACGGTAAATAAGAATCTTGGTAAACCTCTTTGGGATTGAACATTAAACATTTTAGGGCACATTTTAAAGTGGGTCATGTGAAATTTCTCATGTATAATTCTGCAGTTTATAACACAGTTTAATGGAACCATGCCACTGTCAGTTCCATTATGTGACAGCTATATTATTAAGGTCCTATTCCTTAAAATATAACTCACTGGATTTTTAATCACATTATTTAGCATGGATAAAATTCTATCTTTGACTTTTACCCTTTGGACAAGTTAAATATGACGCCTTTAGCCACAGTTGCCATTATTACCATCCGTGGATGAAACAATGCTACTAAATTAAAATGAATAGTCAGAGGCCAGAGACCTTTGGTGATATTTTTAACTAATGTATCAGTACATTTGAGAAACAATAAAAGGATTAGTGTTAAAGTCACACGCTTCGTATGTAAAGTACATCAGCTAAATAGTTAATATTTCCCAGTTGTTAACTTCAAATTTAGCAGCCTGCTTGTCCCTGGAGATGTATCGAAAACTCTAAAGATGTGCCTGGAATTAATGGGAACTGAAGTGATTAGTATTCAAGTATAATTCTTTACTGCCCTTTTTCTTTTTTTTTTTCTTTTAAGTACAGGATAAAAATTGAAAAGAATATATATATATATATATATATATATATATATATATATATATATATGACTTTCAGATAAATTGAAATAGACAAAACATTTCACACAAGTGTTGGTGAAAGGGGCATTCATTATTTCTGCTGTGCTCACGCTATTGCTCATGGTCAGAATTAGCACACTGTGAGCCAGAGAAAGAGATAAGACCAACAGAATGGCATGCATCTAATTTTGTTTAGCAAATTTAGGTCTGGTACACGCTCCTCTACTTTGACAGACTGGCCCTATCACTCACAGAAAGGGGAAGATTAAGCTCATCTCCTATAGTTCAACAGCTTTTGCTCAATATTTATACGCTACATAAAAATAAATTTTATGAGTAATTTATTTCTCACTGGCAAGATGAATGCTGTAAAGGTGGATTTATTAATGGGTAAAAAGAAAAAAATATTGAAACAAAGACAACTTAGTTGCTCCAAGTCTACCAATAATAAAAAAAAAATCTAGAAATCTCTGCAATATCTTTGTTTAAAGACCACACATGGGGCTTCATGTGTAGAGAAGGGTTCTATTATGCTTGTAAGTTGGAAATCCCTTTATGTTGTGATTTGAGTCTGCTAGATGGTTCAGACTCATCCTCAAACTGGTGGCTTACCTGCCACATGAACCAACAGGGCACAGCCTCCTACAAGCCTCAGGTATTATGAAAACGTGTATTTACAGATGGATACATTTGGGTGAGATTTCCTCATAAAGCAAAATTACACTAGAAAATTCTCACAAGGCACATAACACTTGAAGGAAATATGATTCTGGAAAAACAGGAAAAAATAATACCTACCTTTAGAATATTTAAAGGCCCATTCCTTAAAAAAACCCACTACATTAAAAGCATCAGAAGCACGTAGTGTTATTTATATGTCTGCCAGTCCTTGGTCAGGGCTGAAGACTATATCCTCTATAATCAAGCTCACGACAGAAAAGAGTTCTCATATTCATGAATTGTTCATCTCATTATATTGCTAGTGGTTATTTCAAGGTTATTTTTTTTTTCCAAACTGCTTCTCCCTTGATTACAGGCTGTGATAATTGTGTGTGTGCTGAGAGAGCCCATGCAGGCTTTAAACCTGAAGACATTTTTGACTTCATCCTGTGTCAAGATCAAATGACTATGTATGCTTCTTCCTGAAATGATGAAGAAATGATTTTGTTGCTAATTTCTTAGTTCTAGGCATTAGAAACTCTCACATAGGATTTGATGAACGAAATAAATTCCATTGTCTGCACATATGTTTCTTAAGATTTTATTGTATTTTAAAGTAGCAAAGTACATTCTCACTTGACAGAATATTTTAGTTTCTTTCTCTGGAACTCTTTCCTCAGATTTACTCAGTTAAAAAGCTAAAGATTTAACACCTGACACATTAATCAGGTTCCAGAATTCTCTGGCATGTGCTATGAGTCTTGCTTGCTCATCCCTGTTATTAGTTGTTAAATATTCTTCATATAACACTGAATATAATAACAGTCACTCCCTAAGAGCTATGTGTATATTGTGTGAGTCTGTGTTTACACATGTGTGAATACATGTATGCGTATCCGCAGAGATTCAAAGTTGACATTGGATGTCTTCCTCTTTCTGTTACCATTCTATGTATCACGGTGGTGTTAAACCCAAAGGTCCCCAAGACCAGCTAGTTTCGCTAGCCATCCTGCCCTGTGGATCCCCTGCACTTGTGGAATCCTGGGATCACAGGCAGCCTTGCTGTCTGCCAGACTTCTATATAGAATTCTGGGATCCAAATCTTGGTTGTCATCATTGCTAGGATGCATTTCCCGCCAATCCTTTAATAGAGATATGAACGGTGTTATGTTAAGTTGGCCACAGTTCAGTGTTGTCCAGTTTGAGGAATGCACGTGTCTGAGTTAAATGGCTGCTTTAATGACTGGAAATTAAAAAGCAAATGACTTAACCGGGCTCTTTCTGACCCACAGATGGGATACTTGAGTGAGGCAAACCCAAAGGGTTTGGAAAAAGATGCTGAGGATGGGTGCTGATGGATCATTTGGGTCTAGACCTGGGTTGGTTAGCAATCACCACAGTTTGAATTTGAGATGGGAATCGTGTGTAATTCCCATATTGCCTCCTCTTTCTTAATATGTAAGACAGCTGTCCCAAGTGTGTGCATGCATATGAACTCTCCCTTTAAGACACCACACCTACTCTTCGTTTATGGCACATAAGAAGAAAGAAAAATATAATCAGAGCAATACATAATTAATATGTAATTATAAAATTATGAAAACTGTTAAATCATGTTTGTTATGATTTTTTTGCTCATAGCTTTAGATGTGTAATTCTGCTAAAGCACCTTTTGTGAGAACAGAGATATAACACACTTCTTTTCTTTGAAGAAGGAGTAAGGAAGGAAGGACACGGCAAGCATGAAAAGAGCCCGCGCAAGCAGGAGACATGATACCAGTCTTCAGTATTTGGATGGCTGTTATGTATAAGAGGGATTAGCACTGTTCTGTGTAGCCTTGGAGAACAGAAACATTAGCAGCTGCTTGAAACTCCAAGGCATCAGGTTTCATCTGAACACCAGTGAGGAGCTTCTCATCAGGCTGCCTAGGGCTGGAAGCCTGTCCCAGGAGGTGGCAAGTTTCTTAGTGTGTGGGGTGGTAGGCTAATATCCGGTCACTTCACTGAGGGTAAAGAATGAGAGAGCAGCTGAGGAACAACTGGAGAGCGGTGGGGAAGGGGTCAGATTCCATGACTTCTGAGAGCCCTTTCTGCCTTAACTCTCAGGATTCTTTACAGGCACACTGTGCCCAGATACCTTTTCCCAGTCCCAAACCCAGAGTCCGCGTCTTCACAGCTTATGGCTGTTGTTCCTTCCTCCTTGCTTTTCGCCATCCTACCTGTTTTGCATAGCCCACCTTCAGGCACATCCCTGAAGGGTTTCAGGAGCTTGGTTTTCTCAAATATCTAAATATTCTTCATTTTTCATAGTTGACATTTACGCCTTAGATCCAATACACTATCCCAATAAATTCTCAGTTGAAAAGTATAGATAAATTGTAAAAAGAAAGTGTCATAAACACAATTAAGACAGGATATAAATAAACAGTATAGTATAAATACACATTTTTGGTGGAGTTATAGTTAGGCCTAGCAGGGGGTGTCAAACCTTGGTCTGCAGTTGTGGGTGGATTGTGAGGTGTTGAGAAATTAAAACAAAACAAAACAAAGCAAAACAAAACAAAAGAGTTTTCCCAAGAGACTGAGAGCAGAACTTGAAAGGTATAGGTTCACATGAAGTACAGTACTCCCTTAATGATAAACATGCCAGTTCCGTCCATTGTTTGTAAAGGTTGGAATGGTCTACCTCCCTGATTTTTGGCATGTCAGCTTCCTTTATTACTACTTTAGAATCTGTGCTGAATGACACACACCAAAAAATAGTGTTTTGCTGTTTTTTTTTTTTTCTTCTGTGCCTGTTCTTTTAAAATTCTCTTAGATTCTCTTGTAAGGAAGCTGCATTTCTGTGATACACTACTGTCTGCCTTGGTCTTTCTAATTCACATACTTCCTTGCTGTGGACACTCTTTACTATTTTGATGTCTCGAGTGCTGTGGCTGCCTTGTTACTTTGATGTATCACCTGCAGTGTGCCGAAAACCTACAGGATAGGGGATGGTAACCCTTTTCCATTGATAAGGAAAAGGAAGCAGAGACTTCATGATTGGCTGAATCATATAACTAGTTCTAGCAAAAGCAATATTCTATTTAAATATATTCATTATATATGTGTGGGCTTCAGAGTTTGTATGTGTGCCACGTGTATGCAGGATCCCTTGGAAGTCAGAAGACGACATCAAGTGCCGTGGAACTAGAGTTAAAGGCAACTGTGAGTCACAATGTGTATTCTGGGAACCTGTTGTAATACGGAGCGGCGGGCTGTGTCCCGCCATCCGGCTAGCTTTACCCGAAATAATTACACGGAAACTGTATTCTTATTGGCTAGCTTTTACATATTGATCTAACCCATTTCTATTAATCTGTGTAGCCCAAAAGCTGGCTTACCAGGAATGATCTTAACCTGCTTCTGTCTGGAGTGGGAGAATCATGGCGACTCCCTGACTCAGCTTCTTTCTCCCAGCATTCCGTTCTGTTTACTCCGCCTACCTAAGGGTTGGCCTATCAGATGGGTCTAGGCAGTTTCTTTATTAATAAGAAATCACTCCCACATCAGGAACCAAACCCAGGTATTCTGCAAGATCAGTAAGTGCTCTTCACTGATGAGATGTCTCTCCAGCCCTCCAGAGGCAATATTCTAATGATTTACGTGACAATTATTGGTTGTAATTAGGCTTAGATTTTTGGTTATGCATGTATCTTTAAAGAAGAATGAATGAAGTTAACAACTTTTAAAAATAATCTTACCATTTCTTACTCCTCTTAAAGATTCATATTTTTGTTTTTGGAATTGTGTGTATGATTGTGTGTGTGTGTGGGGGGGGTAAGGGAACATGAGCAGCACTGCCCACACACGGAGGCCAGAAAGTATCAGCTGCTACATGGTCCCTCCAGCCCCTAATCTCACTCTGGTTGTTACCCTTTGTTTGGTGTTAGTTTCTGGAACCCCGACCCCTCTGTATGCTGTGGACTTCTCACTCATCCTTCTGTCTGCTGCCTATCTCTACTTGGACTAACCAGTGTCTGCCTCTCCAGCCATTCACATTCAGTGTTAGCTAAATATCTCAGTGTAAAATAAATACAGATTTAACTCTTCATTGATAGATGGCCAGGAAAATCACACACAGATTCATTAAAAGCCTACTATGTTGGAGCTGGAGAAATGGCTCTGAAGCTCAGAGAACTTGTCACTCTTGCTGAGGACCTGGGTTTGCTTCTCAGCAACAATTTGATAGTTCACATCCATGTTCCAGGGGATTTAACTATCTCTTCTGACATCTTCAGGCACCAGGCATGTATGTGGTGCACACACATACCTGTAAACAAAACAGTTAGAAAAATAAAATTAAAATAAAAAACCTTAAAAGGACACAGTGTGTCAAGAAGTGTGCTAAATGATTCTTAGGTGATATTTGACCCTGATTTTTACCAACGTGAGCATTATTGTCATTTTATCAATAAAAAATAGAAACTAAGAGAAATTAAGTAAGCTGTCAAATGGCATATCTATAGAGGTGGTCGGTCAGTGATATGTAAGAAGTCAGTAATTCTCCTGGATGTAATATCAGTAATTTGCATGTGGAAATAAATACCTTTGGTTAACTCTACTCAAAACATAGATGATTATAATAATGATTTGAGATCCTTAATTATTTCAATTGACATCTCTAATAATTGTCAATATAAAGGTATATTTGTGAAAACACTAAGCTTAGAAACAGGATCAAGCATTTATTTGTTGCCAATACCACTCCCATGTTTGACATTTATATTCCAGTACATTTATAACGCCTCAAATACAGTAACTCTTTCAATTGCCTTCTTAATTCAATAATGTGAATTAAATTATTTAGTATAGAAGCAAAGTCATGGTTCTTGATAATTAAATAGCAGTTTAGAACACAAACACGACTGCAGGCTAAACATGCAATGTTTTAAAACTCCAGTGTTCTCATCTCCAAAGGAAATCTTACACTCAAATCCGCCGAGCAGTTGCAGAGATTAAGTAAAAGAATGCTGTGGAGTATTACCAGGTCCAGAGTGAGTGATGTTAATGACTGTGTGCGTGGTTTTATGGCAGAAAGAGGAGCATGACCTCGTGTTGCCTATTTGTAATCCCAGCACTAAGAAGACTGAGGTGGTAGGAACACAGATTTGAGGCCTTTGTAGTTTTTATGGTGATACCATGTTTCGAATTTAAACCAATTGCTTTCTTTCTTTTAAAAGAGCATCATGAGAACATGGGCATCTCTTTCTCATCAACTGAACTCAAGTTTGTGCTTCTCGTGTTTATACACAGGAGATGTAATAGTTTGCAGAACAAATGCCTATCTGAATTCATAGAAGCAGTTTAAGCAGACTACCTGGGGAAGGAATTTGGCTGTCTCTGAGGGGCAGTATTCTTAATTCATTTTCCTTCATATTCTGTTTTTATAGTTTTGGTATAAAAAAAAGTAGCTTGGAGAGACAGTTTTGTTACAAAAATTTATGTTTACCCTGCAAGCCTAAAATCAGGGGTCCTTTCATCCTTACTGTTTTTTAACATGCCTTCAAGAGAAAATGGTTTTCAATCAAATTCATGAGATAACCTTTTATATTATATTTTATAGATATTTAAACTTTTAAAGATAGGACACAACTAATGTGCTTCTGGAGAGAAATGCTGCATGCTAGAGAGAAGTGCAAGGTTTATATACAAATACAGAACATATTGTTTTATGTACTTATTAATGAATGAACTATAATTATCAAGTATTCCCCCTATTTCACGGCCCTTGCACATTTCTTTAGGTAGTTAAGAAATAGACTACATATTCAGTATGAAGTGCTGAAGTTTGTAGTTCACAGAGACATACCAGTGCTATCCCCCCCCCCCCCCCGGCTCACTCATTTCTTCTACCCCAAACCTTTCATACTTGGAAAAAGTGTTACAGATAAGAAGTGGGATTTCAGCTCTTCTGATGTTGACTAGCAAACTCTCAGTAGACAGTGAGTGGTGATTTAAACAAGTGTTTCCCGTATCTACCAAGGTAAAGAGTTAAAATGGTGATCGCCTTTTTTTTTTTTTTTTTTTTTTTTTTTTTTTTGTCCCCAAATGAGTTAGAACTCTGTAGACTATTGGCTCAGGCAGAGAGGTGGTAGACTTCATTTGCACAGGCTCTGCCACCTGTCATTATCCACTTTAGCTGGCAGGCGGTGCTCCAAAACAATATGGGCAGCAGGGATGTGTGGTTAGAGTGCTGTCAGCTTCTGAACAAGTCAGGAGCTGAACCCTTAAGTAAAGATTTGCCATGAAGCAGTTCAATTTCTATTTATTTTTAAATGTGAGGATATAAACAGCAAAATAATTGTCATAAGCAAAGGACTTCTGAAATTTTAATTGTTCTTTATCTATGGTCATTGGCTTTGGAATGAGAATTTCATGTAGCTTCAACAACAATCCTCACTTAAATTCCAATCAATAATTTGAAATATTAAACTATTATTCATATCAATTTTTCCATGAAATTTGTTATTGCTCATAACATTCATTTTAAGCATGACTGCCCAAGGATTCAGAACAAAAAAGTGTTACCTATAAAGGTCTCTAAAACACGCTTATCTAATTAGAATGTCATGATTTCTTTTTAAATGGAGACAGTATGACTTCAATAGACCTGGTGAAGGAATTCTACAAATGACAATAGTTGCTAATTCTGGTGATCCTTCACCAGGTGGTGGGTGCTATAGGTTAAGTTCATCCTGTTCATCCTTCTGAGGAGCTTGTCAAGGTGAGGGAAATGAGAGCAATTTACATTCAAGGTTTGGTTAAAGAGGGGCAATCAGCTGAGTTCATGAGAGAGACAGGAAAGTAACAGGCTAAGGTAGGTTGCTGGAGATGAAACGACTACACAGAACATTCATCCTGTCTTCATCTCTCTTCATACTGGCTTTTGTCTTAGATCCCATTGTCCTCCACCCTTGAGTGACTCTAATTGCATCTATGAATCATGAACCAACTCATTCTGCTCTCAAGAGTTTGAATATTTCACTCCCAAGTCAATATGCTATTTAATAACCCATCTAGAATGTCTTCCACAGCCTCTGTATAAGTTTTAGTGTTGAAACTATTTTTGTCTTTGTTAAAATACATTAGTGTGCTTTTAAAGTCATGCGACCTTTGTTAGGGTACCACGTGTGTGTGAATTAATGCTCTGCTCTAAGCCCTACTGTTAGCAGAGCTGCTTTGGCCCTCTCTTTTTGATACGTTCGGGCAGGTGTGCCAAGATTCTAACCATGCCAATGGTTTCCACAAAGTAGTGACTTGATTTTCTACACTCCTCTGTGGGGACTCTGGATTTTTTAATTTTATTTCTTGTCAGGCCAGTGTTCTATGGCCTACCAAAGGAAGTGGGTGCATAGTCCTCCCAGCGTGGAAAACAAAGACACACAGATGCACTTCTCTAATGTTCTGTAGTGATATTTTGTTTCTGATCTAACAAATAAAGCTTGCCTAAAGATCAGAGACGCAAAGCAACCAACCACCAGAGAGCAAAATTTTCAGACTGAAAAGAGAGTGGGTTCCTGTCTTATCATGTTTTATATTCCTCTCTAGTGCTGGGATTAAAGGTGTGCACCACCATTGTCTGGCCTCTATAGCTAATTCGTTTGGCTGCTGGGATTATATGTGTGTGCCACCACTGCCTGGCCTGTACAGCTGACTAGTGTGTTCTTCAGGCAAACCATTCGTTAGATCATAAACAAAATATCAGTAAAATGTCACTACGTTGGGAGATAACATTCAGATGTGAAAACAACAGAGAAAGACCTTTATGCTTTTGCTGCATGAATTTGATTTTATTTATCATTAGTTTAATAAGACTCGATACCTTCATGGGAAAACACCAGATCAGAATTAGATGACCAAGGCAGCACACCGAAACTGTCACACGTATTCTTCCAGAGCACGGTTCGTGTACCATCCCTTAGTTTCCACCGATCCACAACGTTGCATTATCTGTGGAAATAGCAGCCCGAAGTGAATCCTGCTTAAACCGTTAAAAAGTATTGATTTGTCAAATGAATTATTACCACTCATCTCAGATTTTAGTAAGGCCAGTTTTCAATAAGCATTTATTTCCCTTCCATCATTCTACATCACGAAGTAGCTTTAATAGAAGGAAGAGCACCTCAGACACCCATGTCGTCTTGAAAATGAATAAGCTATTTTGCAACTTTTCTCCAGGCAGTTTGGGAATTATATGTATTGTTTAAACTGTAGTGTATTTATATTACATAAACTTGTAACTTGTATCTAACTCACATGTCTTCTAATATAAGATTTAAAAATTATTCCATTTAAGTAGAAATTGCTAAACCTTTTAAAATTTAAGACAGTTGATCTGTACTCTTTATTGCTATGGGGACTACTGAGTTCTTCTGGATTTATCTACATCTTTGGAATAGTTTGTATCTTTCTAAGTTTTCACTCCTCCTGACTAGGATCCTTGCCCTGGAATTCTACCGCCTATGCTTCAGAAGGCAGCGAGCGACAAATAACTGGGAGACCCAAATAGCACTTTTTCCAGGGAGACAGAGAACAGCTGCCTCTTTGGACTGTGATCCCTATTTGGAGCACTCTGCAGACTCGTGAAAGAAATCTTCTCTGTGACTATCGCTCGACATGCAACTATTTCTGTCCTAAGAGCTTAGGTCAACACCCTCCGCTGTCCTGTAGATCCACTTCTCCGGCGGCTGAGGGACAGAGACTGGGGGCTGCACAAGTTCACAGGGCTACGGGCTACAGGGAGTGCTCCCTTTGCCCCTTTATGTCAGCTGAACACGTGCTTTCTAAAGCCTCGAGACCCCTTTTCCAAAGTAGGTACCAACTACAGAAAATAAGTGGATTGCCAAGTTGTCTTTTATAACAAGATTAGAATTGTGCCTAGCAGAGACTTGTCATAAATAGTTATTTTTAAACTGATACTATGATTCTTAGGGATTTCATGCACGACTATGATTCTCTCATCATACTCTGTGATGCTCTGCAGTGTTTTTTATGACTTTGTAATGCTGGAGAACATTTGACAGCCTGGATGCCATCTAATATATCCATCTAGTTCCCATGATTTTCAGATGATCTTTGGACATTATGAGATTGACTTATATAATTTGTGTTTCAGAATTATCTTCCTTTCTTAAATATAATTGCAGAAAGGGCAATAAGAAGGGTGGATTAATTGTTCTAAAATTCATTCTTGAGATCTGAGGCACCAGAGCTACATTTTTAAAGATTATTTTTCTAAACATGGACTCAATCAAAAAATAGAAGCTGAAATATACTGAAATTAAAAGACTGGTTTCTTATCAATTAATGTGTTAGAGTGGTTTACATTCAAGTAAAGCTGATATTTCAGCAGAGCGCGTGAATGACACACGCACACATACACGTACTTTTTATTAAATTACACCTGAGACCAGTAAAAATTACTAACATTTCTCCAACTCATGCTACAATTTGAAGTTTCCAAATTGTGTCTATGGAAGAGTAAAACATTTTTTTACAGGTTAAAAAATGACCTAGCTCCACTTTGTAGAATTGTGTAAGGGTTTTTTTCCTACAGTGTGCAGCATTTAATTCTCATAATAACCGTTACTCAGTTTGCCAGCAGGAGAGACACCTCAAAGCAATGCAATGTCTTTTGGTTGGCAGACTTCTTTATGAATCAGTGACTCTGCACCTTCCTTTTAAGTACTATAGTAAGTGAGATCACACTGGATAACTTTTAAACTCAGACTCTGTGTTATGTCAGTGGCCGGTAATAAATGGTACTGCCCGGGAGGAGACAGCTTCATTCACCTTGCTCCCTGCAGAAACTGCTGAGTTCTGTTACTGTGGCTGAAGGGAGAAGAGAGAAGAAAGAAGAGACTGGGCCTTGGCTTGCAGTCACCTTCCTGCTGACAAGGGGAGTTCATACTGACAACTTTTGCTGCCTTGTGTTTACTACACAACCCGTTGCAAATCACCTCTTGTACTGAAGCACTGGGGAAGTAATTGATGATATGATATAAATATTACAGATAGTTTTTGCAATTTTCCATTTTTTGTCTGAACCATCTTTTAGTTGACAGAATACTCCAGTGAAACCTGTTATCTGCTCGAACATAATAAGGCAATGCTGGCGGATACACATGTGGAATAATGACGCCAATGTAGGCTTAAACTCCTAGTTCCTGACAAGTCGGTTTCAGCTAAGGAATATCATTGTCTGGTTTCCATAAGAAATGCTGATACTCAGAATCATTGAGATCTTAAATACAAAGAGAAAAATTAGGCCATAAGTTGTAGGGGGAAAAGTTAAAGCTAAGACTTTTAAATTATTACTTAATGGAAATTGAAATGTATTTGTTAATTACAAACTTCAGCTGTGATATAAAACATAAACAGTTCTGCAGAGGTTTAGAGAATATAGAAAATGTTTGCTGTAGTTGTAGGTTTGACACGAAGCACTTGCTGTGATTTTACTCCTACGGAAACGCTCCTGTCACCTAAACACTTCAGAGGAATGCAGCCCCTGGCACTGTTTATGCATGCTGCCTAGCCTCTCATTTGCCAAAACCAACAGGCCTGCATAACTCTGAGATCCGACATATAAATCCCCAAGATATTTGTCCCCAGTCCTATGGCTAGATTAATTGCAGCTTTTGATAGTCATAATGATTAGATTGAATATACTCTATGCACTAAAGAATGTTGTAGCTCTGTGGTCTCTGAAAACTTAACTATCATCCCTGTGCTTCATATCCCTACATATAATATAAAATGGAGGGAAAGCTTTTGTTGCCTAGAACTGTTTTGACAATTATTTGGAAAAGTATTTATAAGGTACTTAGCATGATATTTGGTTCATGGTAGATACTTGTGAATTTTTACTGGGTTTTACAAAATAAAGATAATAACTTTTAAAATCCATTTTTTATTACAACACTAATTAAAATAAGGGTTTTTTTAAATCACTGTTATTCAGTTTAGAGAGCACTTAATAAACAAAGCAAAAGCATTCATCCACAGAGTGGCTACTTCTGTACCAGTAAATCTATCAGTAATATGCAAAAGAATGTAATAAGTCAGACAGATGCAAATTAGAGACTTTTAGAGTTTTATTGTGGATGTTAGCAACTAGGGGCACTAGAGAGATAACAGACATTTATTACAGCTTGAGTTTGAGATAATTTCCTAGTTAGTGCAGTTTCTGGAAAGAGTCATGATGTTGACCTGGAATAGTTAGGAGATTGTTTCATACAGGAGAAATTGTTTCATACAGTAAAATGTAGTTAAAGAACTTATCCTAGAATGTACAAAGGCAGTAATTCTGTGTTACTGGAGAGAAGTGAAGTATGAGATTGAAATATGGAAAAAGACAGAGTCCTAGAAACTGTGTTCCTTATTATTTACTTATTTGTTTTGTTTTAAAATATTGATCTTATTTTATATACAGATTTCATATAAGGAACTTATTTTCCAAAAAGAATATATATATTCTGTATATATATATATATTTTATTATACTACATGGGCCACTGTTCAAATAAGGTAGTATTAAGGACTGGAGGTATAGCTTATTGATAGAACTATTGCCTAGCATGATCGAGGTTGTCATTCAATCGCCAACAACACATAATAGAATTTATCAGCCCTGATATTTAACCAGACTGACATATGTAGAGTTAAAGATGAGGAGACATTTTAGACATGCAGTTTTGAAAAAAAAATACAGGCTGTATTCTTTGGAGAGTTACTGTTTTGATTGTAGGAAGGAAGGAGATGACAGAGGTTTTGAGATAGAAGGAAAGTAAAAAAATTATCATGTTATATAAATTTCCGAACTAAATACTTTTATATGAATGATTTGTACATGCATGATAATAGTGACCTGTTTAAAATACCTAGTCATACACCTTTGTATGTATACATATATACATATATATTATTTTAAGCCTTGATACCTTTAAAGATTTTCAAGAAGAAATCTCACACCCCAAGAATTAAAGGACCTGTATATAGAATTCTAAATAAACAAAATAGGTATTTACATCAAATTCTTTTAAATTTCCAAGCCATAGTATAGACACTTGACTTATTTAAACAATGCCTTTCTTTGCTTCTTCCTTAAAAGATTAAAATTTAGTTCAGTTACCCTATCCCTGGGGAGATAATCACAATTTCTCCAATCCAGTCATCATTATTTCATTTCCCTAAGTCAATGCCTCATTCAGTCATGGAAATTGGATAATGTTCTCTTCAATGAAATGGAGGTCAAGTGTTTTTTTCATATTGAGAAGCAATATAGAGGCAAAGCAGATTCTTTTTGTTATAACATCATATATGCATGTGGTTTCTAGACTGCAACAGCCCATCTTTTTCTCTTGGGTTTAAAATGATATCCCCCATTAAGTAAGACTCAATTACCCATGACTTTTAAGCCAATAGTGGAATATTTCTACCTGTAGATATTCTATATTTAATAAATGAACTCTAAAAGCAAGGGACTATGTTTATAGACAAACCATTTCAATTTTATGAATCAAATGCATCATATCCTTAATCAAGAGAGAAAGAATGCATGATGGTTGCTGGTTTTTGAGCTCTCAGCTAGCCTTCTCTTTTAACGCATGTCAGGAGCCTATGCCTAGGGAATACAGCTACCCACAGTGGATGGTATCTTCCTACATCTATTAACAGTGAAGACACCCCCCCCCCGCCCTCGAAATGCCCATAGACCAATGTGTTCAAGATAATTCCTTATTAAGATTCTCTTCCTGAGTGATTCGAGGTTATGTCAAGTTGATAATTAAAACAAAACAGTATAGTGTAAAAGCCCTAAAATAGTTAACGAATAAACTACATGGGAAGTAGAAAAAGACAAGATCTCCTGAGTAAATTGGGAGAGATGCAGGGAGGGGAGCAGAGAAAAACAGAGAGCTCAATAAAAATCAAAAGAATAAATAAAGAAGGTTAAAATCAAAGTGGTATCTCTGATTGTATATATTTGTGTTACACAAAACTTTCCAATATTCCTGTAGATCATGACCATGTAGAAGACTTCATTAACCATGGGTTATTGTATTACCTTTCAGTGTAATATTTTTGTTGTATGATTTAACTATCTGTAAATCAATCAACAATGGAAATAATAATGCCATTTGAAACTTGTGATGTTTGTTAAAATATTTAATTAAAATATAATTATAGAATTTACTCTTCTTCCCTCTCTCATGTTCACTCCACACTTCCAAATTTACAATCTTCTTTTTCATCATTATGTTATATTTGCATATAGATGAATGAGGAATTAAATACAACCCATTGAGTCCTGTATATATATATCTATATAGACCTGAGCACTTGGGATTGGGAAATCAATCTGGGAGATATCCCTCTCTCTCCAGTGGTTAAATGTCCTTAGCTCTTCATCTAGGGGTAGAACCCTGTGATACTTCCCCCTCTATGTCAGGATGTCAGCTATAGTTGGGGTTGTTTAGGTCTTGTTTAGGCAACCATGGTGTTGAAATTTTATGTTTGTAGCTTCTCTGTCATAACTAGAATTCATAGTCTTATGACAGACTTCAGCATTCTGTTTCATCATTTTTCTCCCCTGTTTTATGTGATGTTCCATGAGAATTTGCTGCTATTTTTGAAAGCATTTTTTTTCCGATTTTTGTTTGATACCTGACATTTGAAGTATAACATGATTGTCATTTTGATTCACATATTGTTTTTCTGGAGAAAAATTTACTGGTGGAGCATGAATGAAGTATTATGTTAACCAATGACCCACTTTCAAGCTTGGCACTTGACATGATGATTTTAAGCTTTTAAATCAGGAAAGTATTATGAAGGAACTGTGAAATACCTTGTTACTGTACTCACTGGTAGTGGGTACTCTTAAGAGCTCTCATGGATCCATCACTTATTTTGTTTAGACCTTTCTATAACATTTTTTATTTGAAAGCTTAGTTTCCCTGTGAGTTCACATGTGTATCAGTCCTGTTGCGTCTGGAAAATGCTGTTTCCTTGAAGTTTTCCCCTTCTTCTGGCCTTTACCGTCTTCTGCTCAGATCCCTGGTGTGGTGTGGTGTGGTGTGGTGTGGTGTGGTGTGTGTGTGTGTGTGTGTGTGAATGTGTTATAAAGGCATCTCAATTAGGGATGAATACTCCAAAGTCTCTCTGTGCATGTTGACCAGTTATGTGTCTCTGTGTTCATTTCCATCTACTACAAGAGGAAGCTTCACAAATGAGGGTTCTGAGGTCTGCAGATCTATAGGTATAATGGTATGTCATAAAGAATTATTATATTGTTCATTTAGCATTATACACACAGAATGCACAGGACCTGTACAAGTTAAAACCAAACAAAATCCCATCTTGATGAAGAGAAAGTGGACAAAGAGTCCCCTCTTAACTGGGAATCTATTTGCGGTTGGTGTATTGTGGCTTCAGGTATAGGAAAAATTCTAAATATATCAGTCGTTCTTCATGCTCAGGCAGGCCACATGCTCAGGACTAGTTGGCCAACACCAAACAGACAGCTTTTGTGACATTTTTCTTTGGTTTGGTGTTGGTACATTTTGTGTTGTTTTAGAGGAAGAATCTCAAGTTCGGTAGGTAGGGACAGGGAGGATATAGTAGTTGTGGGGGAAAGAATATGACTAAAATATATTGTATGAAAAAATTTAAAAATATGTTGAAAAGAACTAACCATAGTTATCATTTCCCTATACCATTTTAAATTTCTTATTAATGGTAACATTGGAAGTATCACAATCAAATCTTGGTTAAGAATTAGGACAGTTAAATGTAAGGTGACACGTTCATGCAGACCTTAGTCTGCTAAATACTTTAAAGGGCTTTGACCTACCTGCAGCCTTTTCTCTTTTGTGAGTACCTTGTCAAACCAGTTCATTAATTCTATATTTTAGATAAACACATAGACTTATGTACACTTCAGTTTTGTTTATATTACACAATAGCCATATTGGAACTTGCCCAGATCCATTGTTGAATTTTGAATTAATCCATTAGAAGGTAATAGTTATATAATTACTTTACCTATAGTAAATGGTTATGCTTTTTTTGTAAAGAGTAGTAAAGTGTTCTCTAAGTAGTTTTATATGTAACTGTCCACTTTTAAGAGTAAGTTGGACTGAAATACTTTTACATATTGTTTATAGTAAAATATTATGACATTTCATTGCTAAATTATTTACTGAGTATAGTTTGAAGACATCTAGATTTGATGAGATATTTCATAAGTATCCAATAATCTCTGCTGAAAATAAAACCTATGTAACAAATGAATACATGGAAGAAATTAACTTTATGCTCAAGAGTATTCCCATACTTAATAATTTTATTAGCAAACAGTATAAGTAGCTATCACTTGGACTGTAATTTGTGAATCATGTTTTATGCTATATTCTGAGATAGGCACATTTACATACATAGGTTTTCCTTGAATCTAAATACCACTTTTGTAAAGTCAGAAGTGGATACCAGCAGATGGTCTTGGGCATAGCTCTCCTTGTCTTCTACCTTGTTCAGTGAGACAGTCTCTCCTGTTGTTCACTGTTTTATGTGGTGAGCTACTGGCCCATGAGCTTCTGGGGACTTTTCTGTCTCTACCTCCCTGTGTTTGCAGGAGCTCACTACCACATCTGGCTTTTACTTGGGTTCTGGAGATCTGAAGCCCCAACACTGAGCTTTGTGACAAGTACTTCACACACCGAGTCATCTGAGAATTTAAACTTGTCTGTGACCCCCAATACTGTGTATAGTTCTCTCATTTTGATTCTCTGCTTACTTTAAAAAATAAACTTACTTTAAAACATTATTAAATACTAATTCTAATGGTTGCTAATAAGTACACGCAGGAGATGATATACTAACTGTATGCAAAGTCTAAATAAATAAGTTAATATATAATGTAATTAAATAAGTTAATTGTTCTTTTTCACAATGCCTGATGGAGGATGATGTGAAAGTTTGAGCAGTGAGAAGAGCTTTGGCCATACTATGTGTAGCTGAGATATTAATATGATTTGTGGAACAGAACAGCCTTATGCACATATTCTTGTGTATAAGAGTCATAGTTAACATTGTACAACATAAAATAATATGGACTAATAAATTATAACTCATTTTTATTTTTTTCAATTTGACCATTTTAGACTCTATCACTATTAGATTTATACTCAGCAGAATTAGATAATAGGATTTTTAATGACTTACACACGATTATTTTCAACAAAAATAATAAAATATTATGAGGACTGCTGAGAAGTAAAGAACAATGGCACTGGGTTTTGATCCTACTGTACGTACTGGCTTTGTGGGAGCCTAGGCTGTTTGGATGTTCACCTTACTAGACCTGGATGGAGGTGGGTGGTCCTTGGACTCCTCACAGGGCAGGGAACCCTGACTGCTCTTTGGGCTGATGAGGGAGGGGTAGTTGACTGGAGGAGGTGGAGGGAAATGGGAAGCGGTGGCGAGGAGGAGACAGAAATCTTTAATAAATAAATAAATAAATAAATAAATAAATAAATAAATAAAATTTTAAAAAATATTATGTGGTGAGTTTTATGTGATGCGCTCCCAGTATCATCTTTCTAGAGACTTTTCTGAAGGAGCTCTATGAGGAAAAGGAGACCAAATCAGTCCATATGGAATAGTACAGCAGAAGCTCATGTAAAGCCTAAGGAAATTATATACGGCTGGCATTCTAGTTTATGGTCTGATAATTTTCTGCAGGTTCTTAGTGGACTGGCAAAGATTGTACATGATTGTTCAGTTGGCAAATTGACAAAAACCAAGAAATTTGGGAATGCAATGAAAATAATATGAGAAAAAATGTTAGAGATATATTTCTGTATTAAAACTCAAGAGAAGTCCTTGAAAGAGGATGGTATAATTCATATTGTTACTAATGAGTGTTTTATAGACAGCCAAGGACCATATCCTAAAATGCTGAAGGAAGGAACGTTTCCCACTGTAGCTATTCCTACTCTGTACATATGTATTTAGATACACTTAAGCTCCGCAAACTGTTAGGGAGAGTCAACTTTATGGTAGCCTTGGATTCCATTACAGCTTTCCTGCTGCATATACAAGCTATAACATTTTTGTTTATTAAGAATATGAAGTCTATACCTTTAAAATATGCATTCAGAAAATAGACTGATAAGTGAGAAATTTAAAAAAAATCTCTAGAATATTTTACTCATGAAATGTAAACCCCAAGTTACAAAACAATATATAAATTCACATTAAGTTATTTGTGGTTATTAATTTTCTTCTTCTATGTGGTTTGATTATTTATCCAGTGTGAACAGTAATCAAATTGACTTTAGTATTACTTTAATGTTATGTTTGATGTCGGATTTGTTTTTGCCCTAATTCCTGCTCAGTAGCTGATTCATATATAGTATGTTATTCTTTGGAAGAGCAGTTCTGACTTTGGATTCTCAACCGCTTTTATAGCAACTTAAACCTTACTTAACCTTTATCCTAAAGGAGACATTACCTCTTGCCAAAGGTTTCCAACTGTAAATATATCTCTGAGGGGACAAGACCTGAAAGTAGGTGAGACCTCACAGAAGTCTGCTCCCACAGCAGTACTCTGATTTCTTGAGGGCTGTGCTGAGAGAGCTTTAAGGCATGGTCAGCCTTTACTATAGTGATATTTTGCTTTATGTTTTAACAAATAAAGCTTGCCTGAAGTTCAGGGTGTGGAGCGAAACCACTAGAGGTCAGACAGTGGTGGCAAACACCTCTAATCCCAGGCAGGACTCAGAAGACAAAGGCAAAGGGATCTCTCTTAGTTCAAGGTCACCCTGGGCTACACAAGATTAAATCTGTCTAAAGAGAAACAGAGCTCACACAAAGGTGATCCCAGCACTTAAGATCCCAAGATTTTAATCTCAGCACTAGGGAGTTGGAGACAGGAGTGATATGGCTGGGTGGAGAGAGGAATATAAAGTGGGAGGAGCCAGGAGTTCAGTGTGGTCTGAGGGGCAGTTTGAGGCAGCAGTCTGAAGGAGGCAGTCTGAGGGTGCAGTCAGAGGACACATTCTGAGGACAGGTTCTCCCTTTTGGTCTAAGGATTTGGTAGAGGTAAAAGGTCTTTCTAGTGGCCGGCTGAACTGCTTCTTTGATCTCTAAGCTTTCACCTCCTAACATCAGACTCTGGGTTTTTATTAAGAACAATTAGAATTTGTGCAACACTTTAGTATCTAGGGTAATCAGACTTTTGGGTCATTATGTCAAATACCTGAGATAAAACAACTTAAGTGAAGAGGGGATTATTTGGATTTCGGTAGCTCAACATGGTGGAGTAAAGCAGCACACATCCATAGTAACTGAGTGAATATGATGAGAGCAAGAATGAGTGAGTGAATGAATGAATGAGTGAATGAAGACTATGAGAGTGTGGCTGTATTCTAGTCATCATTCCTCCTCCTATTGCATCTAGCTATCTAACCTGTGGGATCATGCTAGTGCCTGTGACATTCATTGTGGTCTTTCCCAACATACAAAATTAATCCCATCTGGCAACACCCTCATAGACACACCCACAGGTGTGCACTGCACCATCATGGACACACCAACAGGTGTTTACTATACACTCACAGACACACCCACAGGTGTGCACTACACCCTCATAGAAACACCCACCAGTGTGCATTACACCCTCACAAACACACCAACAGGTTTTATTACACCCTCACAGACACACCCACAGGTGTGCACTGCACCCTCACAGACACACACAGGATTTATTACACCCTCACAGACACACCCACAGGTGTGCACTACACCCTCACAGACACACCCACAGGTGTGAACTACACCCTCATAAACACACCCACAGATGTGCACTGCACCCTCACAGACACACCCATAGGTGTGCATTGCACCCTCATAAACACACCCACAGGTGTGCACTACACCCTCATAAACACACCCACAGGTGTGCACTACACCCTCATAAACACACCCACAGGTGTGCACTACACCCTCATAAACACACCCACAGGTGTGCACTGCACCCTCACAGACACACCCACAGGTTTTATTACACCCTCACAGACACACCCACAGGTGTGAACTACACCCTCATAAACACACCCACAGGTGTGCATTGCACCCTCACAGACACACCCATAGGTGTGCACTGCACCCTCACAGACACACCCACAGGTGTGCATTATGGTAACATGAATGGGGGCCTGCTTGTTGTGGTTTTTTGGCCCTCCCTGTGCCCACAGCTGTTTAGCCCCAAAGAAAATCACACATAGGTCTCCATAAATTATAAGCTGATTGGCCCATTAGCTCTAGCCTCTCACTGGCTAAGTTTCACATCTTGATTAACCCATTTTTCTGATCTATGTTAGCCATGTGGCTCAGTACCTTTTTCAGTGTGGCAGATCACATCCTGCTCCTTCGGTGATCTGGGCAGAAGTGGGAAGAATAAACTTCCTCCTTCCCGGAATTCTCCTATTCTCATTACATCATTTCTACTTCCTGTCTGGTTTTCCTGCTTATATTTTTTGCCTGGACAATCAGTGCTTATTTATAACATGATTGACAGAATACAGACAATTCTCCTGCACCACTTTATTAGTCTTAGGTGTCTCTCATCCCAATAAAGTTGATAACCAAGAACCATCACTGGCCTCAAACTTTATTTGTATAGAACCTTAATATATTTATGAGCATATTACTTTGGCAAGTTCAAATGAAGAAAATATTCTCTTCTACAATACTAATTCAGACTATTCAACCACAATTTTAGTTTAAACCATTTAATGTTTACTGATAGGGTCGAGTTTACTCATTCATGTTTGATATGTATTTTCTGTTTGTCTTGTCTTTCCCTAATTTCCTTTTTCATCATTTCATGTCTTCCACAAGATTAAAGGAAAAGAAAAACTCTAATGAATTTTCCATTTTTGTCTTATTCCTAATGGTATTCTAAATTATCCACCTTCAGATGTTTTCATTGCAAATTGTGCATACATTCACTTTAAGAGATAAAGCTGAGGGCGGAAGTCTTCTCTATTAGTTTCTTCTTTAACTTGAGAAATTAATGCTAAAGAAAGAAGTCATATATATATATATATGTCATATATATATGCATTTTTATTTTTTTTGGTAATTGGTTTTAGATACCTAAAGATAAATCTAATGGCAACCCATCATTTATTTTTACAAAGCTCTTGTATTTAAGGACCTTATACTACACTGAAGTTTTATGGATCTGGAATTCAATAATGGCTGTCAGTAAGAGAGGAGCATGAAATGACTTTTTTCTAAATAAAGACAATAGCATTAAAAACAATAAATGAAATAGCAGGTGGCTTACATTAGAAGTCCACTCACAGCTGGTGTCTAACCAGCTAGCCTAGCTTTGCATTCGAAAACTGAATAAATGGAAATTTACGAGATATCTACATACATGTAAATTCTTAGCAGCTCGTTTATATTTTTCCACTGTCAGCGGATTTTCCTCCTTGACCCCCCCCCCCCCACTCTTAAGCTTCTTTGATTCAACAGCATTCTTTTCTCTTCTTGCTTGAGATTCCTCTAGAGATATCCAAGACCACAGTGGGAAGACAGAGGCCCTTCAGCAATTCAAAAACACCCACGTTAAACCCACAAGACCAGCTACTTTTGGCTGTTTCTCTAAAGGTCATGCACTGCTTTGTGTTTTCTACAACATGACACAGCGTGACAGAATGAAGTAGTTATCTTTTGTCCTTGTTGGTATTGTTATGTCGACTTCACTTGATGAGACGCTCACAAGAATGCTTTTGCGGTTTCCCTTGGGGAGCTCGTTCTGCTCCCTTTAAAGTATAATATACATCAAATAAATGATTCATTTATTATCCCTGACACCTCGAAAACCTACATAGATATCACTTCAAAGATGTTTTTGGATGTTATTTGGTTTTGAAGGAATGAAAATTCAGTTCATTTGCATGTTTTCTGTCTTTAAGTTACCATTTTATCCCACCTGTAAAAAGCAGAAGAGGTCATTTTATCACTGGCTATTACGGAGGATAATGTTTTGATTGTCATAGAAATAAATGTTTTATTTGTAATTGAGGTTTAAAAACTCCTCAACTCATTTCCCTATTTTTGCCATGGTGCCAGTGACAAACATTTATTAACTAGGCTAATAGTAGCTGACTGGAGAGAAAAACCTTTTATTACAGTGATCTCATTTAGGAAGTATATTTCCCATTATATAGTCATTCTGTAGAGATGACTGCTTGAACTGTTGCCCACAGCCCTATCGTCTTTATGAGAATGACAGTGCAGTATTTTGGGGAGAAAGAGACTGGATAGAGTTCTTCTAATTGGCTTCAACTAAAACCAGAAACAGTCCAGAGTCATCGAAGATATTCATGATGAGGTTGAAGAGCTGCCTTCATCAGATTGGCCTGTGGGGTATTTGCTTGTTTGCTCATTGTTGTAGGAGGGCCAGCTCATTGTGGGTAGTGCCATTGCTGGGCTGATGGACTTGAGATATCCAGAAAAGACGTGAAAGAGAAAGTCCACCAACAATTCTCTTGCGTGGTTTCTGCTTAGCTCCTGCTTGGGTTCCTTCCCTGACTTCCCCAATGTTGGATTTTTGACCTGGAAGTGTAAATCAAGTCAATCTTTTCTTCTCCAAGCTGTTATGGTCATGCTTATCCCTGCAACAGTGACAAACTGGTACAGGTAAGCAGTTTCCATGAGCTAAGCCTGGTAGAGGTAAACATTTTGTTTCATATTCCTATGGCCAGACTTAGTTCCTTGATATACTTAACTCCAGAGAAATATGGAGAAGCTGTGTGCTTGAAAGTGAGTTTGATAAATACCCAACAGTCTCTGCTATGGGAAACTTAATAGCAGGGAGATTCTCTGTAATAGTGCCCAGAGATTTTTGATTTGAGGTCAGTCACCCTTAAGGTAAAAACACAGCCCAGCCTTTTGTGAGTCAACAATAACTCTGTGAAAGTTATTAATCTTCTATTTGCCACAGACACTGAATCGTGGATTAGAAAACAGTATTTATCTCAAGAATTACTTCAATATTAAATAATACATGTGTATATAGAGGCTAGCAAAATGCAGAGAACATTTCAAAAATACATTTCATTTATTTGAGTGTATGCGTGGGCATGTGCCATGCCTACGCCATGATGCTCCTGTAGAGGACAACTTGTGGGTGTTAACTTTTCTCTTCCTGTGTGGTCTTGGGAGTCTCACTTAGTAGTTAGAATAGATGCTGAGAGTTTATCCTGAACCACCTTACTTGATCCAGAGAACATTTGAAATACTTAAAAATTAAGGTTTAATTATTAATTATTAAGTAAAATATTTTCTGTACTATAAGAAACAGTAATAAATATAATTTAATTTGCTATTAATGTATTTCAACACCAAAGCATATTTAGAAAATAATTATTTTATATTTGACAAGAACTCATAAAATGGTGCATTTTACTACTTTTCAAAGCAAATGAAGAGATAAGTGGATATTCAGAAGACATAAAATTTGGCCATGATCTTAACATATACTTTTTGCAAGTGACAGACACTAATTTTGATATTTTAATTGAATCATCTTGTTTTAGGGTATATTTTTTTTGAGAGAAAATGAAACTAGTATATACTAATATAGAGAGATGAATTATATATTATATACATATAAGAATTTATCTTTTGTAATTTTAGTGATTATGTTTCTATATATCTTAGGTTTTTAAGTAATTTAATATTTAATATATTTCCAGTTATACATTTATAAAGAAAATCAATATGGTGCATTGTTTAATCTCATGGGCCTTACATTGTGGACATGAGTGTCTAACTTTAAATAATGTAAGCTTTTTATTCAGGAGTCATGATTTACATGCTTTTGTTTTTGTACATAAAATAATCTGGAGGAAGAAAAATGCCATGCTAATCCTAAATAAAAGTACAAGGTTGTATTTTTAATAATTGCTCCAAATTGAAATTTCTATTTAACTATCTGAGGCTGCTGAACTTTATTCAAGTGTAAATTTAGGTCATTTGTTTATATTTAAAAATTTCTTTTATCTACTGATAAAACTGTTAATAAAGAGTTCTTACTTGCATTTAAACTGATAATGACCTTATCAGCAATGCTCTAAAGTACTCAAAATTCCTATTGGGTTCTGTAGAGGAGGAAAATGACAGGGCTCAATCTTGTGAGTGTTGCTTGAATGATGGGATCAGCATCATAGTTCTGCTCTGAGTAAATTGGAGCAAATATTTCAAAGCAGTTGTGGTTTTCAGCATAGATGTCTTCCTCACAGACACTACTTGGTGCTCTGTAATTGCTTTAGAAACTTATGGATTGTAATGTCCTTCATTTTTATTTCAGTTCTGTTATCTTGTTAGCTATTCCCTGAGTTACCGTTTTACTTAAACCCCATTGTAAATGACTTTGCCTGTGTGTCTGATGAATATTCACCTGTGTAAGGGTTTGCCTTCATTGTGAACATGCAAACCCACCTGCATTTACAATGTCAAAGAGCCCATGCCACACAAGTGTCAGCCACAGATGTCAGCAAGTCAACTGGGACCAGTTTAGTGGGTCATTCTTTTCATGAAAAGATTGGCTCTAAATGGGGACAGGAAAGTACTGGTGCAACCCCTGCCTACTTCACCATCCCTTGAACGGTGGTTTGTGCTTTTGCCCTCTAATTGAAGATGCTGTGATCAAATGTACCTGCGGACAGTCTCTGAGAATAACAATCAGTATATATTTAATAAAGAAAGAAACAAACAAAAAAACAGGTGGCTATCATATTAATGACTCCTAATGTCCTTTGAAGGATCTTTCAGGTTTTTACAAAATTTTCCCCTTTCCTCATTCAGATAAATTGCTCTTTTGCTAATAACAAATTTAGGGTATTTCCACAATAGATGTCAGCTTATCTTCAAGGATTTGTGGACACTGAAAAGTTTATTAGAATGTCAATTTTATTGTTCACACTGGTCCTGAACATCTATTTCTGTCAGCCAGTTTCTGTCACTGTAACTCGCTCAAGTTATATGAATGGGTTAAATATTTTTGTTTGTAGTTTTCCCCCTAGCTTCTTGCTTCAGTGTTGATTGCTTTGAATGAAAGCAAATGCTGTAGATAGCAAAATTAACAATTATAAACATTTTAGACGTGTTTGTGTTGCAGGACAAAAGTTATTTCCCCTTTTCTTCATCAGCTCTTGAATTCTTTTACTTACAGTTCCCTAGAAAGAAATAGGTGAGTCAAGAAAATGAAAAAAGATTTAATTAATTTCTAGTGCCACTTTTAAAATAGTCCTGTAGTAGTCATTTACATGTTAATATTTTACAATGACTAATTTAGTAGACAGATGGTAGTTGATATTACAGTATGAGAGTCAGGCATTTCCCTGGGCCTAATGATTACCTACCTAGTTTTCAATTAGAGAAAATGGCCAATTATCTAGAGTGGGCTTTATTTTAATTACCCAGTGATTAGGCCAGCTAGGTAACCAGCCTGGAGGAAAGAGAACTCAACTGTGATGTGAGTGAATTCTTAAGAGGGAAACTATAATACAAGTTTTTTTAAGAAGGGCGGGGAACAATGTAAAGAAACTGCTTTAATGAAATGATGATAACTTGCCCAAGTCTCTTTGTATTTTTTTTAAAATTTATTTATCAACTAAGAGGGAGCTGAAAATGCTAAACTGGCTAATTTTGAACTAGACTTTCTTGCATTTTTAGATAAAAACATTTTCAGAGGAATGAGAAGCGACATAGCATTTAAATTCCTTGTTTAAGTGTGTTTTATATTTCTTATGTCTCCTCATGTCTATAAAATGTCATTAATCAGGTGTCCTTTTTCATCTGAAACATAGTGGAGACTCCAGGCAGCAGTACAGCATGTACAAATTTTTGATAAGTTACTTTAGTTTTGTCTTCAGGCTTTTGCTCAAGCTCCTTTTTGGTCTCCTCTATCCCTCATAGTATTTCTAGTTAGTTCCATCTAGCAGTTTAACTTGAACAGATCTAAACCAGCTTCAGGTTCCCCCAATTTCGTACATCTTCGCTTCCACCCAGGGATGCACCCTGTTGATAATCCTTCAGACATGGTTAGTTCTAGGTTGGATTTTATGATATTTCTCTGTATTTTTCCTGTCGGTAAGTCTGGGAAGATTTCTTTTTTTTTTTTAACTTTTTTTTTTTTTATTGAGAAAAGGAGAAAAAAAAACAAACAAACAAGTTTCCACCTCCTCCCAGCCTCCCATTTCCCTCCCCTTCCTCCCACCCTTCTCCCCCTCTCCCCACTCCTCTCCCCCTCGCTCTCCAGTCCAAAGAGCAGTCAGGGTTCCCTGCCCTGTGGTAAGTCCTAGGTCCTCCCCCACATGGGGGTTTGAATGAGACGCCCCCCATAGTCAGGCGCCTAGTCCATGGCTTTGGGGAAATCTTGGTGGAAGGTGTATGTCAAAAGGGGTGGGCCCGTCCTTGAGATTTCAAAAGGACTCCTGCATTTTGCACGTGTGTTTTAGGCTTCCTGTTTGTTGTTGGAGATGTGAACTCTGATTTGCTGCCCTGGTTGCCTAACTCTGTTCAGCCATCATGTATTCATTACTCTTTGGAAACATAAAGCAAATAAAGATTTCCTTCTATGATTTTCTTTGGTCATAGTGTTTTATCACAGCAATAGTAAAGTAACTAAGATTCTTACCTTAGTCACTTTGTTCTCATTTGGCGAGTCTTGCAACCAGGTGTCTAGGGGCTTACAGTCAAGTCATTACAACAGCTTTTATTGACTAAATATTTCTGTTTGTATAACTGACCTTTAGTTAGCTAGCAAGCATTAGTTTTATGTATGCTTATCGTTAAAATATTATTGAAATTCCATTGACTGAAACATGAAGTATAAAATATTTAAAATTGTCTATTTCAGTTTCAAGGACTACAATAATATGTTACTACTTGGCTAACAGGAAACAAAAAAAGGGCTTTTAGGTCATACAAATTACTGAAAAGGACAGCTTTAAATACTTTATAATTTAATACTCTTTCATGCACGGTAAGTAACCCCATCCCTCATTAAATTTAGATCCTTTGAAGATGGGAAACATTTCTTAGGAATGTACTATGGCATTTAACACAGTGTCACACAGCTCAGTAAGAGCTAATTTGTTTAATTCTAAGAATTTCTGTTTTATTGAGATAATCCTTATAATTCAGGAGAGACTTGTTTTTAATTTTTTAAAATCTTTTTTGTTAGTGGTGCTGCTACTGAAAATTGTAATCATATGGGCAACTATGAATAAAATACAATCACAGATCTCTGTTCTGAGAGTTGATGATCTACTTGATGAGAATCTCCTTAGATAAGGTCTAGGAATGTACTTTTGTAAGAATTCAGGACTTTTGGAGGAGGCCGCTTGTTTCGATGGACACCAATTTGTAGTGGGAAGGCTGATTGTTCTGGTCATTTGGATGCTCAGACCCGAAATAACCACACAGAAACTGTATTAACTAAATCACTGCTTGTCCCGTTAGCTCTAGTTTCTTATTGGCTAACTCTTACATATTAATTTAAGCCATTTCTACTAATCTGTGTATGGCAGCATGGCTGTGGCTTACTGGCTAAAGTCTGGCATCTGTCTCCGGCAGGACTACATGGCATCTCTCTGATTCCACCCTTCTTTTTCCCAGAATTCAGTTTAGTTTTTCCGGCCTACTTAAGTTTTATTCTATAAGGCCAAGGCAGTTTCTTTATTAACCAATGGTATTCACAGCATACAGAGGGGAATTCCACATCACCTCCCTTTTTCTGTTTAAATAAAAAGGAAGGTTTTAACTTTAATATAGTAAAATTACATATAATAAAACAGTTATCAAGTAAGAATTGTAGTTACAATATTTAAAACTATAACTATAAATTCTTCAACCCTAAAACGACTCCAGAAGGATATAATATTACCTAAGTAAACAAGAAGTTCATTGTAAGCAACTTTCAAAAATTTAGAATTGACAGAGCCATCTCGCTGCCTGGATAGTCTCCCAAAGTTCTTCTGCACCATTGGGGCATCCGTCTTCAGCCTAGCGTCCCATGGTATCCAGCAGACTTTTCCATGAAGCAGGAAATTTTTAAGACAGTTCTGCCTATATTGGTAGTTTGTCAGTCACTGTTTTCTGTGTCCTGTAGAATGTCTAGCAGACTCTTTTATGAAGCTGGAACCCAGAAGGATTGTTTCACCTTTAGAAAAGTTCAGGAGTCATTTCTCTGTGGGTCCTGCATGTCCAATTAAGCAGTCCAGGCAAGAACAGTTTCCTACCCAAATGGCTAAATAAATTCCATGAGGAACCTCTTCTATGCCCATCTTCCTCTTGAAGTAATTGGTGCTGCCAGGAGCAGATGTGTCTCATTGTCATGAAAAGTCCTAAGTTTTTAAACATTATAAATGCCATATTCTGAAGGTCTTTGAAAGATTTGAAGATTATCTATCTAACCGAGATATATCTCTGTATATCTAGAAAACCTAACTAATATGACTATAAGCTTGAGTATTATAGATGATTATCTATTAACTTATATTTCTTAATTATACATTACATTTTAAATGAGCTGTACAAACACAGTGTCTTAAAAGCAGAAGTATATATACATATAACAAAATTGACCTTAAATTTGTATCAATAAACCAAGATCCATATCAATGCAAATGTGTATAACATATCCTCCTTTAAATGTAAACAAACATAAAAAAATATTTGTGAATTTGGGTGTTTTTCTCTCTCAACTCCTTCCTGCTGTTTATTGGTTGAAGTAATTTTTTGAGGCATGTTCAAGGCAATCTTTCAGGGGGTCTTGTTCCATCAAACATCATTAGTCTGGAAGGATTTCACAGGTTCTCATCCTTTGTAGAAACAAAAGAAGATCCTCTTTTCCAAAGCAACATATTCTTAGACTTAAATTTTGAAGACAAGATACTTTTAAAGTATATATGTCAATTACTTACCTCCTTCACAGTCAAAAAAGTCAAAGAAGACACAGTAATATACATAATCCAGACTCTATGTATGCATTTCATCTTTACATGGCTTGTTTTTACTCTATTACTTTTTAATATTTATTTTATTATCTTTACTCCTTTAATCTATGACTGTCTGTACTCTGTCCCCTTAAAGACTTTGTTTTTTTAAGCCCATTTATTTTTATAACTCTCTATACTTTTTCCTCTCTCTCCCAAGCCTACATACATTTATCCAACACTGTGACTCATTTAGTAGTCTCTTCATCTGGATTTGTCTTTATTGCGTATTTCTAATCCTTTTCTAACTGTAAGTGCTTCTTAAAATGCTAAGGCCTTCTTATAAACTATAGTGGTGCTATTGCCAGGTGAAATATGGCACTTCCTGCTTACCCTGCCCACCCCAGTATACGGAGCTGTTTACTGCCTCTGAGAGCCATGCTCACAGCTCCATTTTTAGGTACACAGCCAGTCTATGTTGCCATTAAGCAAGTTGTAGCACTCTGTTCACAAACCACATTGAAATGCTCCATAGCTGGGCCTCTAGAAAGAGTAAGAGTTTGCGCTGGCATCATGGCCCAGAATGACCACATTTTAAAACTGAGCCTTTTTTTCTGCTACAGCTGAATCAGGAAAACCTCTCTTAAAGGAAAGCAGCATGCTGACAGCAAGCAATGCCCATTCAGAAAAACAAATGCTTCTAAAGTTTTTGTTTTAGCGTCTAGAATTCCTCTCAGGTTTTACATGGATTTTGTTTACCACGTTGGCACTCCCATTTGTTGTAAAAAAATAAAAAAGTTGCTAGTTAGTTCCTGGCTGCTTAGTCCCAAACTAATTACACAGAAACTATATTTTTTAAATCATTGCTTGGCCCATTAGCTCTGGCTTCTTATTGGCTAACTCTTACATATTATTTTGACCCATTTTCATTAATCTGTGTATGGCCACGTGATTGTGGCTTACCAGCTAAAGTTCTGGCGTCTGTCTCCAGTAGGGCTACATGGTGTCTCTCTGACTCTACCCTTCTTTTTCCCAGCATCAGTTTAGTTTTTCCCACCTACATAAGTTCTACCCTATCAGGCCAAGGCAGTTTCATTATTAACCAATGGTATTCACAGCATACAGAGGGGAATCCACATCACAGGACATTCCATGAAACAGCCAATTTAGCTATCTATTATTCTATGCATTTCTTTCTTATATGTCTATGAATTGTTATCACTAATGAGGGTCTCTGGAGCTAAGGAAAGATGCTTTCCATATAGATGGATATAAAACTGCAAAGATTACAAAACAATTTTTTATAGGATTAATAGATATTCTGAAGAACAATAGAAGCATCTATATATTATGCATTGTCTTAAATATTTTCCTTTTGCAGTTTGGGTGACATCAGCAATGAATAAGACTAAATTATTCATAATTGCTTAAAGTTAAGGTATTAACCATGGTGAGACTCTCTGCCCAAAATAGAATATATGTGAGCATAAAAAATATTAGAAATTGATCTAAAGTACTTGAACTATATTTTCAGGAGGAATGAATCTGCATTCTTTAGGGAGTCATTTGAAGATAGGGAAGAATTTTATTTTCTCTATTCTCCATTGGCTTTGACATATTTTAATAGATTTTAGGATTTAAATAGCTTAAAAATAATGCCGAATCAGTCAAATTGGGAAATCCTAGCTGATACACCAATAGAAAAGAAGCAAGAAAAATGAATACCCTGGCTTTCCTTAGTAAGTCTTAATCTCATTTGATCCTTGGGTATTATCATTTGAAAGTAGATATCATTTGAAAGTACATATATATATATATATATATATAATTACACACACACACACATATATGGAATTATGTTTCATTGCAGCATAAATCTCCATGTGCCATAGGAACACTTCCTCTCTACACACCCATGCACACCCTAAATTATGGAACTTTGCTTCCCTGTAGAGTGAGAAAGTAAGTAGTATTTGTCTACATACATTGTGTTTATTAAGTAACAACAACAGGGACAATGGAGGGCAGTCCCAGTTAAGAAGATGAATTTACATATTTCCCTTTATTTGTTTTATAATTATTAATTAAAATTATCATATGGGAAATAGCAAGTTATATGAATGTAATCAATTTTAATGTGCTTGTAAATTATTCATTTTTCACTCTTAAGGCAATGTAGTATGATTAATAAGCCAGAGACAGATATTATATTCCCCCTGAAGGTCAGAAAAGCAAAACAGCTAGCCACTGGGTCTTACCCCTACCTCAGCCTCATTTTGAGATTCCTAGATGGAGGATCACCTTGTGGTGGTGTATGCCTTTAATCTGAGGACTCGGGAGGCAGAGGCAGGTGGATTTCTTTAATTTGAGGTTAGTCTGGTGTACAGAGCTAGTTCCAGTACAGCTAGGGCTGTTACACAGAGAAACCCTGTCTCTATTAAAATAAATGTAGTATGATTAATAAAAACCCAGAGACAGATATTGGAGTTCAACCTAAATGTCAGAGAAGCAAAACAGCTCTCCCCTGGCTCTTACCCTTACCTCAGTCTCATTCTGAGATTTCTGGAGGCAAGATCACCTTTTCAGACTGAGGTAGAGGTAAGAGCCAGTGGCTGCCTGTTTTGTTTTTCTAGCCTTCAGGTTGAACCCCAATTTATGTCCCTGGGTTTTTAGTAATTGTGCTACAAAGCAGAAACATCAACATAATTTCTGTTTGAATTTAGTGACAGGCTTTCAATTTCTGTCTGTTATATTGTACACTTAGAAGGTTTTGTAACTTGTTAAAATAAAAAATAATTTTGTTTCATAGATCTTTATTCTTCTTTTAGGTGATTGATATGTTAGATAAACTCAATATGGTAGAGTATTTTTTGAATGAAATTGAACTTGGGGTAAACCTTAATTGCACTAAACCAGTATGAGGTAGTGATGTTTGATGTTCATTTTTGTTTTTTTGAACTTCATCCAGAGAATACAGTCTTCAAAGAAAAATGCTGCCCAAAAATTTATGCACATTGATCCTATCAGTACTACTTACGTATTTGCATTGGTATACTGAAACAACCACATTTGTCATGACTTAGGTCTCTCATGTCCAGTGAAGGGACTTGAAAAATGAGGGTCAAAATAAATTTGATAAACAAAAATGGAAGAAATCCAATATTGAAAATAAATATCAGACACACACCCCAGCTAGTTCTCTATATAGATTTTAGAGATTTTATTTTCTGTGTATGTATTCATGTATGGATGCATACGTGTGTGAGTTGCATCTATGTGCTGTGGCATAGTTGAGGGGAGCAAAGGACATCTTGTGAGAATCGGTTCTCTTTCCCATCACTTGGTTCTCAGAGATTGAACTCAGGTTGTAAAGTTTGGTGCCAAGTGTCTTTACCAATGGAAACATCTTGCTGTCATTTTGTAGCTATTCTTAAAAAACAGTATCACTTGTGACCCATAAGAAACGAGAAAATATAACACACTGAACTTAATGAAGATTAGGAAGATCATTGACTAATTATATGTTAATATTACAATTATTACTGGGGAATAAACCCAGGGTCTTCAACATACCAGGAAAGTGCTTTATTATTGAGTTACGACCACAGCTCCTGTTCCTTTTTACATATATAGTTTTATGAAGTTTGCAGAGAGATTAGACTTTCTTACAAAGAATTTCTGACACTGAAAAATTATCTAAAGATTAAGGTGGTAATGGTTCTATGTAAATTTCATATTAAACAGTAAATTTTTATTGATAAAATTTTTGATTGACAATTTCATACCTGTATAAGATGTATTCTGGTTACCATTCCCCACACATATACACGTTTACCCATCTCCTAATCTTATAAACTTTTCATCCCTGTCTCTTTCCTGTATTTATGAGTCAGTTTTGTGTAGTAACCCATTTAATTTAACCTAACTCACCTATATGAATGCAACAATATATTGACACGTGCTGGGAACACCAGAGCATCACATAGCTTTAGGAAACCACTTGCTTACTCCCAAGTTCAGTCAGGAGGGTAGCAGGAACCACTGAGCCCATACTGCAGCCATGCCAAGTAATTGATCAGCCCATTGTGCATACTCAATGCAGGCTATTATAAGTTCCTGATTGCAATGGCTATGTCTTGCCTAAAGGTGGCATTTCACAGTTTTTTCCCTATTTACTGACTTTTATATTCATTCCACCTCCCAGATCCTTAGAGGGGGTTGTTTAGGGATGAGGACTCATTTGTCACTTATCAGTAAATGCATCCAAGATTCTCTGCATTCACCCCTGTTCACTGGGAAAGAGAAACTGCTCCGATTAATGCTGAGAACTGTACTTCTTCCATTTCCCTAGCAAATTTTAAGAAGATGTCATTAAGGTTACATTCAGGAAAATATTATATGTTGATTTCTGTATATGTATGATATTTGTGCTGCCATGGGTTTGTTAACAAACAATTACCATGAACTAGAGTTCATCAGTATTTGTGGGTTGAGGCTAGAGAGATGGCTCAATGTTTAGAGAGCATTTACTGCTCTTTTAGAGGACCTGAGTTCAGTTCTCAGCATCCATGTCAGACAGCTCCCGGCCGCCTGTAACTTCAGCTCCAGGGGTATATAATGCTCTCTTCTGCACTCTGTGATCACTGGTACTCACATTTACACAGCCACACAGCCACATCCGGTCACACACGATCAAAACATTTTTTTGTAGTTTCAATGGTTACTGTTCAGTATATCAACAAGCTTTGTCAGGTTTGTTTTCCTTATTGTTTTGATCAACTACAAAGACAACATATGCCATATATGGTATGATCCATTCAAGACTCATGGATGATTTAAATTACTTATTCATTTGTGCACATGCATATGAGGAAATAGGGATTTGACCAAAAACAAAGTATGCTTTGCCTACCCTTTTTTGCTTAAGATATCTATTTTCATAGAAATATTAACTACTTTGATACATTAATTTGTTCATATATAATTTTAACTAAGTTATAAAGATTTCCCTAAGATGGTCTAAAATAGTGACTATCATAATTTTAATTTGATAAATAGTACTCAAATACATAGATTTATCTGAGGTGATCATGGAACATGTGATCACTTGCTTTATAGATACAGAATCAGATGTAAAATGTAGAAAAATAAGTAGTTTAGATGTAAAATTCATCTAAAAATTTCTGGCCATTATTTACACGAGGATGGATAAAAATAATACAATATCATATAAAGTTACATATATAATTAAGCTACAAACATAAATACGTATTGCTGTTCTCTTTGCAATCCTTACTAACTACTAGAAGAATCTCAACTTTCAAATTATGTTTCTGTATGACATTCATTTCTGTAATTTAAGGGATCTTGATTTTTGTGAGGAAGATAATATATTCTGGAGCTGATCTTTCCTGAAGGGTATAATTGTGTGCCACATCTAATTTTAGGCATCAATGGGACTCTCTCGAGTGCAGCTGTCAGGTAAGGATAGCATGTGTTCCATCAGGTAGGTTTCTACCACTGCTAAGTGTTTATTAACTTCAAAAGTTGAGTTACATGCAGCATGAGAGAAGACACATGCACCAATAGCATCTAAGGGACCAGGTGGTCTGAAGCAGATACTGTGCTCCTTTAATTATTTGCTAGTGGTGCTGGATAATACGCCCTTAAGAGGCCAATAAAATAGTAGGTATACAATTTAAAGCAATTTTTTTCCACTTGACAGAGTGGGTGCTAAAACTTAGCAAGTTTAACTATTCTGGTACATGTAACTGTCTCCTGTAGTAATAGGAGCGGACGGGGCTGCGTCCCCAGCACCCCGGCCACCTGGCTAGCTTATGCCCCGAAATAATTACACGGACACTGTATTCTTTTAAACACTGCTTGGCCCATTTCTATCTAGCCTCTTGTAGGCTAATTCTCACATATTAATTTAGCCCATTTCTAATCATCTGTGTAGCACTGCTAAATTGTACTTACCGGGAAGATTCTAGCCTACGTCCATCCTGGGTCAGAGCTTCATTGCGTGTGCCCGGGAGAGGGGAGCATGGCGTCTCTGCTCCAGAGAGCAGAGCTGTCGAGTATGAGCTCACTTCCTCTTCCTCCCAGCATTCTGTTCTGTTTACTCCACCCACCTATGTTTTAACCTATGAGAGCCAAGCAGTTTCTTTATTATAATTAACCAATGACCTTCCTCCATCAGTCTCCCATTCCCAAGAACTAATGTTTGAGAGGAATCTCTTTTCTTGTTAATACTTCTTATTTGTAAACACTGCAATTTTGTTTTATATAAGCAACATTTTAATGCACTAAGTATTCTTGAAGATGGCTATGATGGGGCTGGATAGATGACTCAAGAGTTACAAACACTGCCTACTTCTGCCAGAGACCCAAATTCAGTTTGTAGTGTCAACATCAGGCAGTTCTACAACTGCCTGTAATTCCAGCTCTTGAGACCTGACACCCTTTTCTGACCTCTGGGAAATAACACACAAACACAGATGTACTCTCCACAGAAACACAAGCATCCAGACATAACATTAAAAAGTATTATGATGTTAAATATGTATCAGAATAGAATTCTTTCTTCCTATAAACTATATTTTTCTTTGTAAAGGTAGTTCAGCTCATGTCTCAAGTGAAATATGTAGTTATTGTCATTTAAGAACTATGTGTTCCTAATTTTATATAAGCATATGTTATATAATCATTATATATTATGTAATTATATAATTTCTAATTAATTTTCTATGTATGTTTCAGAAATCTTAATCTGTACACGACTTTTGCATTTCAGCTTTTTGGAAAGCTATAAATAAAAACGTTTTATTTGTGTAATATCTGTATTAAGTTAATTGTCAAGTTAATTATAACCAGTAGCTGGGCATTTCATAGGGATTAATGACCAACAGGGAGGAGTAGATGGCTCAAAGTACAGCCAAGGGCCATTAACATCTGCTGGCCATTAATTCCTAGAGAATGCCCAGCTTTGAAGTCATTACTTCTATTATGAACTTTTGAAAAGGAAAAGAAATATAGGCATATGAATTTTTTTAAAAGTCAGTCCAATTTTAATTGATATGTACAAAGCATTCATGAAGAACTTAATTCTTGTACATTAGCCAATCACATTGCAGGTTTCATCTCTCCTGGTTCCATTTGGGTAATAATTAAGTAATAACAATTGTATGCCTGGCACTTCCTGGGGATTAATGAATGGCTGGGTGGAGTTAATTGCATAAAGTATAGTCTCAGGCCATTAACCTCAGTTGGTCACTAATCTCCAGGAATTTCTTTTAACCGGGGTAGTTTTGTGATAGGAAGAAAAATGTATTCAATTATTTTAGTATTATTTGAGCCATTTTTATCTTGCTACATAGACAATAATAGGAGAGATCAATGGAGTCTAGATGTTCATTTCAAAGTTAGCTCTATTAGACTGTAAACACTCAGTGAGTAGAGGCCATATCTATGAAACTTGCATATAATCTATTCAAAAAGGCATGTAGAGTATTAAAATAAACAGGAAAAACCAGTTTTCTTTATTTATCGATATAAATGTTGTACAGGTATTTATGTGTCTTGTTGATTCTTACCTTTTTAAGTAAATAAGGTGTTTTTGGTGGAGCATGAATAGCCATGTTTGTAATTTACAAATGTATAAAGTGATTCAAGATGGTCTTGAGCCAGTTTGGGTCAAATAAAGACAGACTATCTAAAAATCAATTACACAAATAATATTTTTCCCTTGGACAAAATCTGCCTTTGTTATAATGTGGTTATGTGTATTTCTGCCCAACATGCATATAATCATTTGTTGTTCTTGTTTTCCAGAGTCTCCCTGTTGCAAACCAGGGTGGCCTCAAGTTCAGCAACCTTCTTTTCAAGTCTGTCTAGTGCTGTGGGTTCAAGATTATGCTACCACACATAGCTGGATGCATATATTTTAAATATTTTGTATATCAGTGTGGCAATTTCTCAGAAAATTAGGAAGCAACCTTCCTCAAGGCCCAGGAATAACACCTTTGGGTATATATCCAAAGGATGCTTAATAGTGCCACAAGGACATGTGCAGCTTTGTTTGTCATAGCCAGAACCTGGAAACAACCTAAATACCCCTTGACCAAAGAATGAATCAGGAAAATGTGGTATGTTTACATAATGGAGTACTACACAACAGAAAAAAATGATATCTTGAATTTTGCAGACAAATGAATGGAACTAGAAAACATCATTTTGAGCGAGGTAACCCTGACCCAGAAAGACAATTATCACTTGTACTTACTCATTTTTGGATTTTTAAGATAAAGTAAAGAAAACCAGCCCCCAAATCACAATCCCAGAGAACCTAGACAACAATGAGGGCCCTAAAAGAGACATACATTGATCTAATCTAAATGGGAAGTAGAAAAACACAAGATCTCCTGAATAAATTGGGAGCATGGGGACCTTGGGAGAGGGTTTAAGGGGAGGGGAGAGGCAAGGAGGGAAGCAGAGAAAAATGTAGAGCTCAATAAAAATCAATAAAAATATAACAATTCTATACATGAGCTCTAACCATGTATTTGTTATTATTGAGATTATAAGTTTGTTTATTAATTACACAGGTTCCTAGACTTTAAGGCGATTGAATAATATAGTCTGAATGTATTTAATAACAGACATTCATAAAAACAGTTAACAGCAACAGAAATAAAAATTAACCAAAAGTTATAATATGTTATAAATGCCCAAAGTCTCATAATAATATTTGGAAGTAGCCCTTTCTGTATCATATTTTTGTTGTTGTGAGTCAGTTTTATTTTTTTATTTTTTATTTTTTATTTATTTATTAAGGATTTCTGCCTCCTCCCCACAACCGCTTCCCATTTCCCTCCCCCTCCCCCGAACAAGACCCCTCCCTCATCTGCTCAAAGAGCAATCAGGGTTCCCTGACCTGTGGGGAGCCCAAGGACCGCCCACCTCTATCCAGGTCTCCTAAGGTGAGCATCCAAACTGCCTAGGCTCCCCCAAAGCCAGTACGTGCAGTAGGATCAAAAACCCACTGCGATTGTTCTTGAGTTCTCAGTATTCCTCATTGTCCGCTATGTTCAGCTAGTCCAGATTTATCCCATGCTTTTTCAGACCTAGGCCAGCTGGCCTTGGTGAGTTCCCAATTTTTACAGTAATAATTAACCATATGAAAAAGTCAGTATATATACACACACACACACACACACACACACACACACATATATATATATATATATATATATATAGTTCATTGCGTTATGATCACACTGTGCTTCATATAAAGCACAAGAATTTTTTTTGTGCCAAAGACTTAGCTATTTGGTACAGGAAATGGGTGTCAGGAACCTGAAAAAAGTGATGATTTTGAAATTTTCAAATTGGTTAAGTTAGCCAAGGTTTTCTTCCTCCAGTTGTGATTTCTTTATCCTGTATCTGAGTTTCATAATTGGAATAAAATAGATGTGACCTGCAGTCACATTAACGGGATACAAGTATAATTAGTAGCTCCCCAATCACTAATCTTTATGATTTTTATATAAAAATATTAGTATAATGTCATTTGACCTCAAATTTCCATCTACTTATAAATTTCTGTTTTAATGATTGTCAGTTTATTGTTTTTCTTGTAGTATATTCAGATAAATAGAGATTCCACATTATAGTAAAAGGAGAAAAATCAATAAGATTAAAATTAGTCTCTTTTTAGTGTTCACTCCATATATTTTATAGTCTAATCTATTTCTTTTGAAACTGTTTTAAAATAGAATGTGGTGGCCTGCTTTTCATACCACAGGTCAGTTAAGATACAGTGCTTTTGAGGGGACACCTTTACCTCCGTCTCTGTTTCTTATTTTCTCTTTAAATATTGCATTTTTTTCAAAACTCACATTTGCTTTTCCAAGACAACTTTTAGACTGCACAAGCTTTACATTGTCTTTGCTCTTTGCTTCTGAATCTTCAGTCTATGCCTGTGGTGTCTCTGCTGGTGAGAGCGTGTTGAAATTGGCTTATCATTTTTTAAAGTATCGCTGTGAGAATATGCTTGAAAATGTCTTTGTATGCACCATTTGTACCTCACAAAGAGTGTTTGTCCTTATGACAGGGACTGTATTCAGAAGCACTGTGGAATGAGACCAGGGTCAGAGTATTTATCCAATCCACGTTTTAAGTGATCTTTGGAATGTCAATAGTTGTGAATGCTCATATCGCTGGGGTGACAAGAGAAATAAAGCATTGTATCTAAGCTTATAAGTTGGTGGAAATCATAGAAGCAAGGGATATGCTCGCTCAAGAGGATAGATTCTAAAAGAAAGACCATCTAGACTATAATTTCAGATGAAGAAAAATCTGTTAAATGAGGCAGGAGACAGTGTAGTCACTATCCACAAACCATTGCAAAAGGTGATCTTGAGAAATACTTTTCAAAGAAATTTAAGTGATTTATGGAATTTATTATCTACCAGTATAGTCCTATTCCAAGCACTGTGTTTTTCAGAGTTTTACTTATTCAATCTTTAACAACTGTGAAAGGGATTCCTTTCCTTTATGGTGCCAAAGAGAAAAACAACAAAATCCAGTTTATAAAATATGCTACATGTATAAGGTAGTATATGTACTTCTAAATGTTGAGGATTCTAAGTCTAGAAATTAGAGGGATTCTTCATTATTGATTTAAACACACACACACACATACTCGTAATATGATATAATATGCTTTTATATAGTCTACCTATATACAGTGAATTCTTGAAATATTTCGAAGTTGAAAATAAACTGACTTACAAGCTTACATGGTCATGTTCTAAGGATAACAATGCACTTTTGCCCCACCTATTGTTCACAATCATTCAGTTTATATTTTAGTTATAGAGAACACAGCTTCATTTGGACAATAGAATAGTTGATAACACTTCATTTAAAGGTTGACTTTCTTACCTAGAAGGGAACATGATAGTGTAAGAGTTCTTGAGAAACAGGCCAGACAAATAGGTTTAGATAGGCCCAAAATGAATAGGAAGTTGAATATATTTCAAATTAGATATAATCAGTTTAAGGTTAGGTTTCTAATTTTGGTTTTATTTAACATAGGATGTTAAATAGTTCAATAAAAGGTTACAATCAATTGCTGCAAAATAAAAAAAAAAACTTTTGGCTTTTTTTTTTTTTTACCATGAATGTGTAGGGGCCACATAAATTTTAAAGCTAATTGTTCAAGAAATATTTTAATGGTAATCTTGAACATTGCTCAATATCACTATATTTGTAGAGCCTACTGGTACTTTTATATTTTACGACATGATCAAAAGTCCAAATCAAATTTATAGAATTTTTATCTGTATTACTCAAATTGTATAGAGTATGTAATTTATTTTGAAATTCCTCAAGATAACTTTTCAAAATGGATATTAGAAACCTGTCAGAATAAATATATATAATTAACGAGAGACAGATATGAACTATCAGATGTAAGTTTCTGAGTGGAATACAGTGTTGAGGCACTAGACAGACCACAAGAAAACCAAATACAATGAATAAGAGGAATGAGAATCAGGAGAGATGCTGTCTATTAGATAGACCTGTTTGTTGTTACATATTCGATTGTTCATTAGGTGCAAGCATTGTACTAGGAGCTGCAAATAATAGCAAGAATATAAATATACTTCAGGTTATGATAGAACATGGCATACAGACATATATGTGTATGTAAATGTATCATAGAGCTCTTACGAGAAAATGATTGGTTATGTCTTCTTTTTAGAGTCAAGTAAGGGAAGTCCTCTTTTTTTTTTTAAAGATAATTAAGAGTCAGGCATGGCTGGTGGGATGCCTCACTCTGTAGTGACACTTACTCCTGATTAGGAGGCCTCAGTTTGATTCCTCGGATGCACAAAGTATAAGGAAGAACTGACTCGTACAGTCTGTGCACCATATTACATTATGTAATGTATATATCCTTTAAAGAATTACATGGGGCTCATTATCCCAGATGGTGGTAAGAGATGAAACTACAAATAGTTAAAAGGGTTATGTAGCTAGTTATTTAAAATCTTGGAACATAAAGTTACTTGAAATGCCTTGGAAAGAAAATCAGGAAAATGAAGACTTTCCAGTGTTTGTCAGACAGTATAGTGCAGTCATGCATGCCTTTATAGTAATCATAAAGCTTAGTTTTAAGTGACAGAGAAAATTTTTTATTGTAGATAAACTAAATTTTTATTTGGGGGTATCTTAATTACTGTTCTATTCACGGTTTGTGAAGACAAACCATGACCAAGGCTACTTATAAAATAAAGCATTTAATTGGGAGTTTGCTTATAATTTGAGAGGGTTAGTCCATGATCGTCATGGTGGGAAGCATTGCAGTAGACATGTGTGCACTGGAATAATAGTTAAAACCTTACATTCATCTGTAAGTAGGAGGCAGGGAGAGAGGCTGGGCCAGCATGAGCTTTTGAAAACTCAAATCCCACCCCTGCTCCAGTGAGACACTTCCTCCAACAAAACCACACCTCATAGTCCTGCCTTAATAGTTCATCAACTAGGAAGCAAGTACTAAAATATGTGGGCCTATGTGGGACATTCTCATTCAAACTACCACGGGGAGACAGGGAGATAGCTCACATGGTAAAGTGATTGCTGTATAGTCATGAGGACACAGAACCGTTGTTTAAAAACCTATATGTAATTCCTGATTTAATAGGCTTGACAAAGAGTATCCGGAAGGATGCTGATTTTATTTTAATCAGGAAAGCCAATGGAGGAGCCCTGGAAGTAGCTAGAGATTTAGTCAATAAGATTCCTTTGATAACGGTTCTGATCACTTAGTGACATACTGCATCTTACTACAAATTTAACCCTGCCACCTAGGACAAGAGAACAGTTGAAGATGGCCTTTCAGGGGAAGACAAGTCATGTCAGCTTGTTAGCCTATCTACCCCACATCAACATATGGGAAAATGCATGAGATCCTGAGTGTCAGCCGCACTTGTGAAATATAAAGAGGAAGATCCTTGATTCTATTCTATATTATGTTGGTCCCTATTCTCAATACCTATTCCTCTGCATTTTAAAATGTATTTTGTCTTGTATTCCTCATTTTGGAGAACTTAGGGTATACAAAGGAGGGGTGTCTTTTAGTAATTGCCTGGTATATGGACCCAGCGGTTCTTAGAGGGGCACAAAAATGGGTGGCACGATCTGGCCCATCTTGTATAAGTCCAAAGCTGGGAACTGCCTCTCTTGTTAAGGTGAATGGCCTGAGTGAATGCTCAGGTGCTTCTGCCCAAGACCTTATTAATCGTGTAAGAGAAATATGTGGGAAGATAAAGTTAAGCATTTTCAATGTATTCTCCTTGAATCCAAGACCTTTAGAGGTGAGAAAGTTAGTCTGCTCACCAACTAGGTAGTATCAAGGGTCAGTTACCATAACAAGAGAATTAGTTGTTTCTGTTGTAGGAGTTTCAGATTTGTCTTAGTTACTACATATTTGGTACTCGAAAAATAGCATTAGTTCAGTGAATTATCCAGTAATATTCCAGTGAATTCACCTTTCCTCCCCTTTGTATTTTTTTCCTCCCCTTTGTGGTATAAAAGCTTTGGTGCATGCTGGTCAGTGTTCCATCCATGAGCCATCGATAACCTTGTTTTTACTTTTAATTTTGGGCAAGCTGGTCATCTATACATTCTGTAGTTCCCTTGAACTCAGGATCTTTTTGCTTTAGGCTCGTGAGTAATTAGGATTACTTGCCTACAACACTGGGTTCAATTAATTCTAATAAATCCTTCTTAAGTTTACTAGATTGTTCCTTTCTTCTGTAACTCAAACCCTGTTAGCATAGTTTACTATCTGAAAAACATTACTCATGAATGATTCTTGTTAGACCAGAGACAGCTTCAGAGCATGGCTGAAGAAGCACACAGTCACACTAGTGAGTTAGAAAGTCATTACCACAAGGAGGAAGATGGTTGTAAGGACTAAAGCTAGAGGATGCGTGCTATTAAAAGGCAATTGCAATCTATAAGGTGAGAGAATGGGGACCTGCATTCTGCTTGTCATGAATATCAACACTATATCTAAATATGTATCGCTTCTGGGGATTATCTCATCGGTTACAAATGGGAGCAGAAGGTAGTGGAGTTCAGAGGCATTGCCAAGTGTCATCCTTGGGTCATTTTAAAGCAACATAGTAAAGACGGTATTTCAGTGGCGGAGGAGTTAATGTGAAAGCAGCTAGAAGGAAACCATAGCAGTGATGACATTATACAAGTCAGAAGACAGAGCTTTGAAGAAAGGGGAGGAATTCAAATTGTCACCATCCAGAAGTCAAGAATAGGGTGAAGTGTATGGTGTTACCAGTGAACTGAGCCTGCTACTGATGAATGAACTAAGGGCTGAAAATATTTCACTGAACTTGTAGTTTACTTGCTTGAGAAGATGGGTGGAGGTCACTTTTCACTTGGTTAAAATGAGCATCCATGCCCTCTGCTACTTAACTGTGAAGACGAGCCACTTCCTGGGGCTCAATGTACAGAATACTCAAGGAAACTGGAGAATTAGTGGAACAGTCATGATTTGGCACACATTAATCTATGAGTCAGCTTTCTCATCAGAAAAGTAGAGATGATCGCAGACACATCACAGTGGCTTTGTGCGCTTGGTCAAGTTTGACCTTTATGTCCTGTTGGCACTTCCAGTGTACCGCTTCTTTGTGTAGTTAGAGAAATTGACATCGAGAAATTGCTCTAGTTTCCTCCCTGCGTTCTAATTTTCTTTAAGACATGTAATATGTGGTAAATTCACAACTGTTTCCTGTCCTTCACAATCTAGCTGCTAGGTTGCATGAAAGTTTGTCAGACTTTGTTTTACAATTCATGGAAAACTGAATAGTGGTTCAGAGGTTAAGAACATTTGCTGCAGACCGGGTTCCCTGCCCTGTGGGAAGTCCAAGGACCTCTCACCCCCTTCCAGGTTTAGTAAGGTGAGCATCCAAACAGCCTAGGCTCCCACAAAGCCAGTACGTGCAGTAGGATCAAAACCCGTTGCCATTGTTCTTGACTTCTCAGCAGTCCTCATTGTCCGCTATGTTCAGCGAGTCCGGTTTTATCCCATGCTTTTTCAGACCCAGGCCAGCTGGCCTTGGTGAGTTCCCAATAGAACATCCCCATTGTCTCAGTGTGTGGGTGCACCTCTCGAGGTCCTGAGTTCCTTGCTCGTGCTCTCTCTCCTTCTGTTCCTGATTTGGACCGGTCTGCTCTTCAGGCTGATGAGAGAGGGGGAGTTGATTGGGGGAGGGGGAGGGATATGGGAGGCAGTGGCGGGGAAGAGACAGAAATCTTTAATAAATAAATAAATAAATAAATAATAAAAAAAATAAAAAAAAGAACATTTGCTGCTCTTGCAGAGGACCTGGGTTTAGTTCCTAATACCCACATCAGCGGCTCATAACCATCTGTAAACAGTTTCAAAGGCTCTGACACCGCTGTCTGGTGTCTGTAGGCATCTTTGAGTATATAATTCACACATATACACTCAGGTCACATAAACATAAGATTAAAAATTTTTTTAAAGCAAATGAATATCCTATTTGGTGAGAATAAGGTAAATATGAGTTTCTTCCTTTTGAAAGTCTTTCCCGGATCCCATTTCAATCATTACTTTCCATTGTGCTCATCTATCCATGCAAAGTGTTCTCCTGCAGAAGAAAAGTCTGCCCAAGTGAATTGTGCGTTCTGATAAGGATTTTAAAGTGCTTTTCTATGAGATAAAACATAAAAGTTATTTTCATTTATTTATTCTAACCTTAAGGGAAATAGGAATGGAAGAAGATTTGGTATACAGAAACATTACAATATATAATTAGGACATGTTTTCTATTACTGAATTTCAGCTTTAAACAGAATGTTTAATGCTGTTATAATCCCCAGTTTCACTCTCCAATCAAAGCAAACCAAGTACTTCTGACATATTACTGTCGTTATCACTACAGAATCCGAATCACAAGTCATATCAGAATATCTAATTTCATAATTGCCTCAAGCCCCATGCTATTTAGAATGTGCTTATGAGAATTTTTTTTTGCAAATGTGAATGATAGTGAGACATTTAAAAGGGAAAAATTGTGGAAAGTAAAAATGATTTCCTCTTTGCACCACTATCTTGACTTCTGGTGTTTTAATAAAAAAGCATTTTTAATATAACTCCATTTTAAAAGCTAATTATAAGCTCACTATATTGTAGATCTTTCAAACTATAATATCAAAAGTTAAGTTAGCACAAAAATACAAACAGAAAAGAAGAGCATTATTTTAAAGCAAAAAAGCTATACATTTATTTAAATCAGATTGCCAATCACCATGCAGCTATGAGCTTGTGAGTCAGAGGCCCAGTCTTTGCAGGCCAACTGCTCATGGCTTTTCTAACCTGATAGGGCACAGTTTTCTCCATGCCAACTGTGATCAATATTCCCATCCCTCAGATGTTTCTAATTATCTGTGTTGCAGATCCTCAAATATGCTAATTTTGTTTACATTTTATCCCTAGTTTTCTTTTGTGTTTGCTCACCATCCCTTTAAAGTTTAAAGATGGACAAACAGTGAGATCAAGGGAGTCTATCTTGGATGATCTGCCAGCTCACTTATGTCCAGTGGCCTTCTGACTGTGTCCCGTGACTGCCTCCTGCTCCTTGCTTCTCTTCTACCCGCTCTTGTTTCTGTTCTTTCTTCCTATTTAGTCCATTTTTAGAATTTAGTAGCATTCCAGTTTCTCTGTGCGGAAAGCATAGGCAGTGTGTTGACCTGACATAAGTTCATTCTTTCCAGGTATTTGTCTTCTGAATCGGGAATGGAGCAAGGATAGCAACCTCTGTTTAGTGTGAGATATTGTAGAAATAGAAGGTAATGGAGTGAGGGGCTAACTTAAGCTTCCCAAAGCCCTGGAGAGGGGACAGAGAGGGTCTCACATGGAAGGTGATTGGTCTCAGTTTTGTTTTAGCCAGTGTCCAACCATTGCCCAGTGAAAGCACATCCCAATCACCAACGTGTTTCTGAAGTGAAACTCTGTAGCAGTCAGTGCCAGCACTATTTGAAATTATTCTAAATGTCCAAATAACCATGCCTACATTTATAAGTAATTCCCTAATGGTTGTGTTAAGAAGCATGATATGTGTTATTGACTTAGGGTCACACTTGGTGTTCACCAGGCTCATTTGCTGCTTACCATCGTCAGATTTGGAAAGACAAGGCTCACAAGCCAAGAACAATTGAAGTGTCCCAGTGGTGCCTTACTGCTTAAGTGTTTTAGACATATTCTGTCTCACCCTGAAAACAGTAGAACAATATTTTTCAACTTTTCTTATTACTTCATGCCTGTGCCGTGATATGCAGTCATATTTCTGGGACTCCATCTTTAGGAAGATTGCTGTGCCTAGTTCTTGGTGCTGTGTTGTTGGAGCAATTTCCCGGGATATGGGAAGGGAACAGTCCCTTACTGAACTTCACACAGGTGCCGGCTGCTTCCCATCTTGATGGTTCCTCATTTTTGCAAGCCCCACTGTGAGTTTACAGTTAAAGAGTGTGGGAATCAAAGGGCTCAGTTTACTATTGTCCCATACATATTAGAGGAATGGGATTTTAATTGTAGGCCAGGGATTTTCCTTTTTCTTCTCATTGGTATAGCCCGAAAAGGGCAGTTTCTTTTATACAGCATGAATGATTAGACTGTGATTAAAGAATAGTCCTCTTTCCTTGTATTTTCTGTATCATAGTTTATAATATATATGATAGGACCTCTGTAAAAATAGTCTTTGATATTTAATAATGAACAATTTGTACTTTTTTAAGATTTTTCATACTTTAATTCATTAAAATATGCCTTCAAAAATTTATGTATGTGTATGTATTATGCAACTTACATGTCTGTATCTTCACCTATAACTAATATTTAAAATATATAATTTGTGATTTATAACTATAATGTATACACCTACCAGTATATACTATATTACAAGTGTGATATTTTGCATCTATAATTTATAAATATATATGTATATTGCATGCTGAAATACAGTTTATTCACAGTTAGCTGTAGTCTGAGAAGTGATCATGAAAATAACTTTATAGAATAGTTTGCTGCAAAATAGACATGTTAAAAGACTTAAAAATCTAGAGGGCAATTATGTTTATGTTAATTCAAGGGCTGCTTCATGAGACTTGACTACAAATGTACATTCCTTCCAGCAAGAGGCTCACTGGTATTAGTTGCTAACTGCCTAATCATAAGATTAGTAGAGTGAAGTCTTTCTGTTAGAAACCTTCCAAATACACTTAAAAAAATAATCAAATATAGCAATAACCCAAACAATTTCAAAATACTTAAGGCATAAGCCATAACTGTATAGCATGCTAGTGTTGCCAACAACACATATGGCTTGTTTGTTTACCTCTCTGCGGTGTTTCTGTACTATTGGCAGGAGCAGAAGCGCACCCCAATTGAATCCACAAGCAGTATTTACATGTGTACTTCATAACAAAAGTAGTTTTTAATGAGGCACTGTCTTCAATTGGTTGGAACACTATCAAGTGATTTTTAGTTCTTAATTCAAAATTTATGGGGAGTGTTGCTCTGCTATCTTTAAATGTTTCTGTTTTTCTTTAAATAATTCTCAGAGGATTAACTTTGAAGAAGATCCTAAGAAGGTGCTGTACCTTCTTCTGTTTATTTTCTCTTCCTGCTCTTTTCTGTGTTCCATTTGACCTTCTTGAGGTTCATTCATGTGCTAAGACTTTTTTAGACACCATCCTTCCCAGGGGAGGCATTTGTAGAGTAACTGTTAATAAGGAATCAGTTCACAGTAACAGAAGTCTTTGTTTTACATAGATATTTAATGAAGCAGAATTTTATTGAATAGATGAAACATGATTTTTTTCTAAACCATTACATGTTACTTTAATTATTTTATTTTCTCTTGAGGATACCTACCTTAGTAAAACTTAATGCTCATAGGAGCATACTGTGAACATATAATAGTGATTTTACTTAATTGAGGTCTCCTAATTTACATAAATGTATTTAGAAGTACATTTCCTTACTTGTAAGTGTGACAGGGAAAGGATAGAAATATGATTCATAAAGGGACGTCATTCCAATAACATAGAAGTCTATGAAGATCTTATGTGAGATTAGGACTTCGTATCAGAAAGCAACAATGATAAATGATCGTGTTATGATGATAGAGTCTTCTGTTTAAAATGCTTTCGATTTCATCAGAAGTTTTGTGAATCACTTCTCTTTATTCCAGTTTGAAGTGCATGTTTTTTTTTTTCCTCTGGTGGTAAGTCCTAAAGAAACATCACATGACTTTTCTAGCGTCACTCATCACCGTCATTGTAAAGTTCCATTGGAAGCACCCAGACAGAGGAAGGGTTTTAAGGTGACGGTGAGCAGGTACTCTTGTTCAGGGCCCGACTGTATCACAATATCCACCATTATGCTAAGTGATCCTAGGTGGTTTGGGGAAAGAGTCAAGATTAGCGATAGTCCTTTTGATAAAACTGGTGACTCAGTACAGTTTGAAGCCTGTGGCATCACTAGAAAGGAAACGGGGTCTCCAAATAAACACACGGATGTAACACACAGAGCATCCTGCTTTGCTAGAAAAGACGTCTGCTGGCTTTAAGGGACTGGGAACACAGACAATTCAGAAAAACGTTTTCCTGGTTCTCATAGGAGCCAGAGCCAAGTCCTGACTGTGTGCTGTGTTTCTCCTCCTTCTACACCCCTCCACTTCTCCTCCTACATCTTTACCTTCCTTTCACTTTTCCTCCCTGCTCTTTCCCTCTTCCATCTTGTCCCTTTCCCTTTCTTCCTCTTCCAGGCCTCTGTCTCATCCACCTGATTTTATATATGCTATGTTTTAGATACATTGGTTCTAAACACACTTATAGCTTCTTACTTGTGTCATATTTATTTATGACTTTTATTTGTTGTTACCCTGAAACTTTCAGTGTGTCTCTTCAGATTCATTCTCATTCTCCTTTTGGGTATTTTTCAGGCTCACATATCCAAGAGCGAGGGCCCAATTACACTAATTCAGCTTTCCACATCACATCTGCGAATGGTCCTAGTTGGCTGTCATTCCACCTGCTTTGAGTGACTTAAGAAAGATTACTGATAGCAAAGATGACTGATATGAGCTCTATTATAAATAATATATTTTCAGTTATAAGTTTTCTTTTAATGAACTAGGTAGTTAAATTAGACTTTCTGAACATATTACATATTCATTTGTGTTTGTGCTGTTTTTTTTTTTCTGGACCATAACATGTGCGGAATCATGAATCTGAATGAATGGAGCAAAAGTCAAGTGAGTTTGCTGACTTCTTGAATTCTCTATGGAAATTACTAGCCTTGTTTGACACTTTCTAATGCTAATCCCTCATCAAAGACAAAATGAATGACAGAGCCCAGTAGGATTATTCTTAAGATGTATGCTAAAAATAAGTGGGTAAACATCTGAGCCCTTGCCCGGTCCTTCCTTTTCATGCATTGCAAGGGAGATGCCAGAGAATCATTATCTCTTTCCTGTCCTCAGAACAGAGCCCACACATTGAAGACCTGGGTGACAAGCAATCTGGCCTATCCATATGACCATATTGTTTTCATCCCCTAATTAGCCTGGTCCTCACTGTGCTGATGAGGAAACAGATGCATGAAGCAGCAAATTACCTTCTCTTTGCCTCTGAACACTGAAAAAAGACACAGCATTTAATTGTCTCATTTGAACTCGGGCCATTCAAAAGCAATAAAGTGGAAATATTCACGAAGGGAACAGCACTTTTAAAAAACATGTTTTCTTTTCATTTGGAAGTCTCCATCAAATATTGAATCGAATTAATAAGAATTTTGGCAGCTTCAGTTGGAAATGATCATTTCTTATTATAAGACAGAGAGCCATTTGGATCATTAATTGACATATGAATAAATTGAGATGAATGTAAAGTGGTTCTGTTCTCGAGGGTGTCCTGTGTGCTTACCTTCATGCCTGCTTCTCAGTCAAATCAATTGTCATGGCTCCTTTTGCATTCTTTATCTGATTGTTTTGGAGGTATAATTCTGCACAGCTATCAAAGTGGCAGCAGTCGCAGGACAAAAACCAGGACCGAGCTGCCAATGAGAGCAATCCGACCCCTTGACAGACACAGACAATCCTTAGTTTGGATCTTGCATCCTTGTCAGAACTTTGCAACAATGTGTTATTTTATTCACGCCTTGTGATTTCCAGTGCCCAATAAAGGCCTGAGCAGTTGTTGTCAACTAGGATTTTCTGGGCACATACTACTTAGCATAAATTCCACTGACTGTTTCACACAGATTATTCAATCTAATCTGTATATTTCTACCATGATGTTGCCACAGTTGCTATCTTTTTGTGGTTGAGGTGTCTTTAGGTTCTTGCTACATGCAGAAGCAAAAGTCGCTGTGCACACATGCACACATGTAAACAGATTATGAAACGATAGTATCTGAAGCTCAAGGCATCTACTTGAAAAATTACCCTAAAACCTACAGTTGTGAGACTCACTGATTCATGTGAGGGTGTACATGACAAAAGCAGTATTTATTCCACATAGTTGTAAGTCTGTCCACATCACTTCTTTTCGGCTATCAGATGCTCAATAGATAACTAAGGAAAGAACTCAAACAGAAGCCACACTGACACACACACAGACTCATACACACACAGAGAGACACACAAATACACACATAATCTGTGAAATATGCATTACACATCTCTGGCAAGACCAAAGATACTTGTGGTCACATGACATATAACATAAAGTCCCACAAATTAAAATGCAGGCCGAAGAGATGGAGACTGCTTTAACAGAAGGGTATGTAGATTCACAAGCTCTTAGATTTCCTGTGCCAAGGGTTCTCAGAATAACTACTATACCAGGGCCAGTGAGATGACTCAATGGATAAAGGGTCCATGCTGAAAGGCTTGATGGTTTGAGTTTGGGATCTGAGACCCACATGATGGAAAGAGAATTGACTTTCAGAATTTCTCCTGAGACTTTCCCACACTATGGTATGTGTTCCTCCAGTTAAGTAAATACAATACAATGCATTTTAAAACTTTTGTTAACTATTAATTCAGTAGCATTTTCTGAGACATCTGCTATTTTCCAAGTCTAATGGTCATATAAGGTTAAACTCAAAACTTTCAATGTACAGAGTGACAAATAATTTCATTAATATTGTCAGAGATTCAATTATAAATAGAGCTAAGTAGTAAGCGGGAAACATACAATGACGTGTAATGAAAGACAGTAGAGGTGTGTAGGGGGGTGAGGAAAGGAAGTCATATTTGTTCTGTAGCTGTAGAGAAGAACTAATTGTGCTGGGTGAAGTGTCTGATATGAATTCTGAAACATTCCTCTGATATTATCAGGGAGGATGGGACAGAGAAGGGGAGGAGCCAACTTTAAAGAATGGGGCAGCGAAGAAAGTTGTTGGGCAGAATGAGGGTTGAGAGAGACTTATGGAGATTTAATTCACTCAAATCTGTTCTGAATGTGAAGGTGATAAAAAGTCAGTGACATTTTCATTTGACTAAAAATTAAACTTGGATTTATTTTGTTCTATACATACTGACTGATTAGGGCCATGGCATATCACCTGCCTTTATATTTTCTGTATATCATTAGTTGTGAAATAATTCCTACTACTCCCACTTTAGTATGCTCAAATACTATGAGATATGTAAACAGGTGATTGTAATACATTGTTATTATTTAAATATTAGTTATTTAAAGTGTATTTTTATGAACATGCATGACATAGCTTATTTATGCAGAGATGGTTGATTGGCATAATGACATGATTGGTGTTTAAGGATTTAATCAATTATTGGAGCATTTTTGGTGGTGAGAAATGAGAAGATAGAAAACTCAGTGGTTTCCTGGCTTATTTAACCTTCTTGAGGAAAGAAAAAGGTAATGGGGGCTGGGGTATAAAACAATTAAGTCCAGAGTAATACAATGCCGATATAATATTCAAATATTAATAAACTATTGTTTCATATAAATGAATTATCAAAATTTATAATTTCAATATAAATATACAACAGAAGAATTAAAATTTTGGATGCACAGTGTTCTGCGTTACTATATGGAGAATCAAGAAGAAACTGGATATGTGGACGGTGCAAGAGAAACAAGAATTAAGAAGATTCCCATCCCTTCTATTTGAGTGATTACAAGGACCTTGCAACCAATAAAACAAGTACTACTAGAAAGAATGGCTATGGATTGATGCTTTGACAGAATTTAGGATATTTATACAACAATCCTATAAGGAGTTTCTACGAGCAGTGGATTGATGATAACATATCTGTGAGCCAGGGAGATGATTCATTAAGAAAAGGCACTTGCTGCATGAGCCAGGCAATCACTGGGACTCACACCAATGTGGAAGGCGAGAACTTACACTATCCTTGAAGTGAAACTTGACTTTGTTGGGAGAGAAAAGGGGAAGGCAAAGCTTTGTGGGTGTTAAAATGCTGATAGAAGAGTTTATCAAGGAAATGGAGGAACAAGGCATGATCAGAAAAGTTCAGTCATGGGAATCTTAGTTAGAGAGCATGCTTCTTCAAAGTGTGTGGTCCCGAGTCCCCAAACAAGTGGTCCTGACACAGGTTATTCCTTTGGTAATCAGGAGCTGCTAATGCCCGAGAGACCATGCTACTGGATCATCAGCTGTAGCTCTGAAGCAGTGCATGCAGCTGGAACCAATATAAGACTAGCATAAACATTTCAGTAACTCGTGACATAGTTATCGCCCTCTCCAAAGTACCTTATCGGTAGTATATAATAATTCCCTCTTTTGTCCACTTTGCTTCTTTTTGCTACTATCATTCTGCTTTCCAGTTTACTTGCTTCTCTCTGATGGGAATTAAGTATATATAATGTCATCAGTATAATAATTTAAAAAATTATAATTCTTAAACTCTCTTATATATACTTTTACTCAAAGGTAATTTTAAAGATTTTTATGAATCACTTTTAATAGCAGCTTTACAGTGCTAGTCATGAATTTTTCTTTTTATAAAAAAATCAGGCTTATTGTAAACAGTTTAACCCACATGAGCAAGTCTCATTACACATATTGGTTTTCATGATCGTGCTAACCCTGCATGCATTTTAATGGATTCGTATTTTCCATTAATTTAAAGATACCATAGATATATTTAGTTTTTGGATTTCAACCTGGGGCCCCTCACTTACAGACAAGGGCTCTACTGTAGCACATTAGTGGCTTTGTCAAGACTTGCTCTTGTGATCTCAGCTTCCTGGGGAATGGTCATTACAGGCATGTTCTACAAGGTCAGGTTTACTATGAAACCTTACAGGCAAGTTCTTAGACATGCTGAGAAAACAAATGCTACATACATGAAAATTACATTTTGAGTAAACTATAGTTTCATGTATATTCAAAAATTAATAAGTTATATTCTGTTTTTAAAATTAGTGTATTTAATTTTTGTGTAAGATGTCTAACCATATTGTGAAGGTGTGTACTATGTAAGTTTCAAATGAAGGGCATACATATCTATGTCCTCCAACACAATTTCCTCATTTGAATACATTCAGGATTGTTTCTTCTACTTTTAAAATACAAAACATGGGTAACCATTGTCTGTGTCTCTCCTGTTGAGGACAGGATATTAGAACTTGTTAGTATTCCACAACAAGGCAATTTTCAATTTATGAAATATGTGATAATTATGTAGATTTACCAATAAATACTGATCCCATTACCTCATACATGGTGATTAAATATTGTCTATTATTAGAAACATTTGATAAAATGATTTAAAAACCTACATATTAGGTTATATAAAAATCTTTTTTTGTTTGCTTTCTGAATTTGATTAGCACGTTTTCTGGAATCATCGCCCAGAAATCATGATGTAAAACAAATTTTCACTCTGTCAGAACGCATTTTGGGATCTATTATGAACTGCTGCCAGAGTCTGGAAATGTTGAGGAGTTAAACCTGTTTTTATGCCAGTTCTGAGAGACCCTGCAAGCACCACATCCGTCATGTGGTTTCCCATTGCAGTGATTGCTGGTGTAGGCAGTGCAACTATTCACTTATCCCACGCCTGCCAGAAAGATGAAATAATTTTAACAACAGAAAAATAATTACCATCTTCAACAATTTATTGGCCGTGTTGACATTTAATGACAAGCAGGTGTTTTCTGAATTGTAGTCCTCTACATTTTCCACCTATAGTTTCCTATGACAGTATGTATATTTGTGCGCTAATCTTTAATTATTGAGCCCTTTCAATTCATTCATAATTAATACCATTTCTTTCATAAAAACTAAGCATTCAAAGTCATCAAGGATGTAACAATATTTATCAACAAATTATTTGAGAGATAGTAATTATTTAATAAAAGTTAAGTTTATTGACTAACTTTTAATAAAATAATATAATACAATATGTAAAGTTACTACTTATGCTCACTTTGTCTCTTGTTCAGTAATATTCAAAGTGTGCGCTCTAGGCACATGCCAGTGTTCCATGACTAGAAATGAGAATTGAGTAGTTAGGAATGCTGTATCAGTTTGATATTATATCTATAAAGTGACACTCAAAGCATCACTGACCACCTATGCTTTCAGTATATGGGGTTCAGAAGGAAGAGCGCAGCTGTCTAAACTATTGGTGTCTCAGCATTTGTCTTTCTCAAAATTCATTAACATGAAATGATATTTTTGGCATGTTTCTCAAGATTTCTCAAATCAAATATTTAGTAATTTTATTTTCTATTTGTTCATAAGTGGTGTGAGAACTTGTAAGTGGTGAACCCTTCCCTTTCCCCAGAGATTAGAATCTTGTAGAGCTGGAGTTAAATGAGAATGAAAAACCACTTTTATCGGCACCACCTGGGTAGTTACTTATATTTTCTGTGGTCAAAAGCATGAGGGTGAAGAGATCGCTCAGTTTACATCATAGTACCTGGGAAGAGGGAGGAAGGGGCAAGGAGAGAAGAGCAGAGGATCACAGAGAGGGGGCATGAAGCAGGCATGGAGAAACAAGATGAAGAAGATCTTTTTCTGATGTTATATTGTAACCACATATTAATTTTTTTTTACTCAGAGTGTCTCATTTGCTGATTTCTTTTATTTATTTATTTTATTTTTTAAGAAAAGAAAATGAACTATCTTTTTAAATTTTACATACCAATCCCAGTCTCATCCTTCCCCTCCTTCCATTCTCCTCATATTATCACCACCCCACCCCCCATTCACTCCTTAGAGAGGGTAAGGCACATTGTTTGGGGAAAGATTCAAGGCCCTCCCTACTATGTCTAGGCTGAGCAAGTCATCCAACCAAAGATAATGGGTTCCCAAAAAGCCAGTACAAGCAGTAGGGATAAATCCTGGTGCCACTTCAGTGGCCCCTCAGTTTGCCTCTGCCAAACAACTGTCACACACATTCAGAGAGACCAGTTTTGGTCCTATGCTGGTTACTATCCTGTCTGGCTGGAGTTGGTGAGCTCCCATGAACTCAGGTAAAATGTTTCAGTGGGTGTACCCATCATGGACTTGACCTCTTCGCTCATATTCTCCCACTCTTCAGCTGGATTTTGGGAACTGAGCCCAGTGCTCCACCATGGTTCTTTCAGTTGCTGAATGAAGGGTCTATGGTGACATTCAAGATAGTCATCAATCTGACTACAGGGTAAGGCCAGCTTGTGCACCCTCTCCTCTATTGCTTAGGGTCTTAGCTGGGGTCATCCTTGTGGATTCCTAGGAATTTCTCTAAAGACAGGTTTCTTGCTAGCTCCATAATGGCTCCCTCAATCAAAGTATCTCTTTCCGTGCTCTCATCTCTGTCCTTCCTCCATCTCGGCTATCCCATTCCCTCAAGTTTTCCTCCCCCTCCCCTTCTTTCCTCATCTCCCCTTTTGCTCTCCCTTTATATACACATATGCCGTTTGCTAGATTGTAGGCAATGTTCCACAATTTCAGAATAATAAAAAAAATCACGCTTTTTTAAAAGAGATAATCCAGTATTAGATACACTCCAAACCCATTACTCTTTCTGCATGTTTAACTTCATTTTTCTTTAGAGTTGAGTAGAATTCTATTGTATAAACACACAAAATTTCATTATCTATTCTTTTGTTGATGGGAAACTAGGTTGGCTCCAAATTCTTTGCCATAGTGTTTGAGGCAGAAATGATCAAGAGTGTGACCGAGTGTTTGAGACAAATAGCCAAGGAGTGAAAAATAGATGCTATTTAGAACCAAAAATCAAAAACAAAATAAAAAATTAAACAAAAACAAAACAAAACAAAAAACCCAAGCCAAAACAAGCAAGCAAGCATGCAAACAAACAAACAAAAACAAAGTTAAAAAGTAAAAAACAGAACATGGAGATCTTCACTGGCTCAAATGTTTGCTTGACACCTACGGCTAGAATCCAGACAACTGACTGACTTTGGCTTCATCTTTATCTTCTAAGTGCTTCAGGGTTGCTGAGTAATTGACTGACTAAGTTGTAGAGGTTTTTCTCTTTCTAACAAAATAATGATGTGTAGTACAAACACATTTTCTGTGGAAACTATACATTTCAAAGTGTATAAAAGTATAGATTGTTATTATCTCATTATTTTTGCTCCCTCATAAATGCAGCAAACAGATGTTTTGTAGCAATTGCTGTTTCTTTACCCCAAAGCATTTGCTTTTTCCAGTATATTTAAAATAAAACAATGAAACCACCAAGACTTACCCTTGTCAATTTTGGTTAAGATCTGACTTTTCATCTCCTTTTTGAGATTAGAATGTTATTGTGATGAAAAGGAGTTAAATATTATATTCTACATTTCAATGTGTGTGTGTGTGTGTGTGTGTGTGTGTGTGTGTGTGTGTGTGCATATCTGTGTAGGCTAGGGATTGATGTCCTCATCCTTATTGCATCACTTCCATCTTGGTTTTTTGAGACAGTCTCCTGCTGACCTTGACTGAACTAGCATGCTAACATGACCTGCTAGTCTCTGCACTACAGAGAGTGACAAACAGGCATTGTCAATGCTGGGGATCCAGACTTCATGCTTGTTTGGAAGACCCTTTACAAACCCTGCCCATCCCCAGTCATAGGGAAACAGTGTTCACTTCACCATTCTACTTTTAAAATGAATAATAAACCCCAGAATCCATAAATTCTGAATAGCTGAGAAATATGCCTTCTTTCCTTTGCTCATTTTCAACACTGTAATCCTATCTATTTGGTTTTTGTATTGCATGTATAGCATTTAAAATAGCAGCAGCAGACTGCGGAGAGCTAGACAGCTGTGCAGGGAGACTGTCACTATGCTCTTACTTCTAGTAACCACCTATCTGATTCGGTTTATATTAGTCTACCCACTCAGATTTTTTTCAAATGAGAACTTACTCTCTTCTCTCCACCACATCCTCTTCCCCTTCTTTCTCCTTCCCTCCCTTCTCATCCCCTCCACCCACCCCTATGCTCTTCTCTCTATCTTTCCACTTTTTTTTTGTTTTGTTTTGTTTTATTTTGTTTGAGACAGGATTTCTCTATGTAGCTTTGGAGCCTGTCCTGGTATTCTCTCTGTAGACTAGGGTGACCTTGAACTCATGGAGATCAGCCTGCTTCTGCCTCCCAAGTGCTGAGATTGAAGGCATGTGCCACCAATGCCCAGCTATCATTCCACTTTCTGTCTTGCTATGAAACCTGGGATGTCTGATCCGCATCTGTACTACCATGTTTGGCTGGCCATGTTTCCCTGGTTTAATATATTAGTGAACTTTATACTTATTAATAATATAAATAAATGTTTTTGGATATTATGTGTAATGATAATAATTACAATATTATGTGTAAGACATGGATGTTGTTTACAGAAGGTCATTTATTGACCCTGTCTTGCTTTTGTAAAAAGAACCATTTTAGCTCTGTAATAAAAATTATTTGGTGTGTATTTGCTCTAAACTTTATTCTAGAAAAGCTGACATAGTTATTTAAAACATGTATTTACTTCTAATTGCATCAGATTGAATTATTATGTGACATCATGAATTGGTGTTTAAGAATATGAACTTTACAATTAATCTTTTCAATACGAACAGAAATAATGAATTGTCAGAGAGGCTATTTCATACTCCCACGCTGAAATGTTACAGCATCCATCTTAGAATTGCTAGGATATAATTACATAATTTCCCCCTTTCCTTTTCTTTCCTTACTTCTCCCATCCATGCCTGATCTTTTTTTAAAGTTATTTATTTATTTATTTATTTATTTATTAAAGATTTCTGCCTTCTCCCCGCCACCACCTCCCATTTTCCTCCCCCTCCCCTGATCACGTCCCTCTCCCTAGAGGGAAATTCACTTTCAGATTCCCTGACATGGAAATATAGTAAGACACCCAAGGAGAAAGAATCCAGCTAAGTGGACCAAGGAACTGTTGAAAACCTTCAAAAAGGGCTTTCAGTTTCATCCGCATTTCGACACAATCTTGCTAACTCAGCCAGTCAATATGCAGATGACTAAGCTGATCCCAGTGTCTGATAGACTCTTCATGAGGAAGTCCAAGAACCCTAGCTCAAAGGCAAATGCCAGTTTCTCTCCCCCTTTTTTCTTCAAAGACATGACCTCACTCCCCTAAACTCTTACCTACTTGAGTTTGGCCTCCAACTGAAATCCTCCTATTTCAGCCTCTTGTGTGCTGGATTCAAAGGAAGAGAACCATTCTGTCTGGCTAATGTCAAGTTTGCTTTTTAATTATGGAAAAAGAATTGGAAGCTTAAGCTTCTTTGAATAGTATAGTCAACTGAAAGAAAAAATAGGGAAATGTCAAAATATAACCCTCAAATTTAGGATTGTTTTACATTTAGAGACTTAGTTCAATCTTTCTAAATGTTATTCCTATGAAGTAAACATTTCAAAAAAAAAAGTAAAATTTAAAATGTTTTTATTATTATTTAAAAAAAAAGAATTGCTAAGATAAATTTGCTGTTACCTGATTGCAACTATTTAATGGGACAACATGAATAAAAGCAAATCCAATCGTTTCCTAAATGATCATTGCAATGAACCTTCCTGGAAAATTTTTGCTCCTCATTCACAAGAAAATAAAGAAGATAGGTCTGAGTCTACTGAAGATATATTTTCATGCATTCTGTGTTGAAGACTGAGCAAAGGAAAAAATGCATATTCCTTAGTCATTCTGCTTTTATCAAACACGTACCCATATTTTGTAGAAATTCTGCTTCAAAGTATAACATAAGAATGGAAAAAAGTTTACAAAAATGTTCTTGATTTCAATGTAATCATTAAACCTTTTCACCATTTCTGGTTAAAGTGACTGGATTTCAGAAGAATAAGGAATATCAATACCTAGAGAGTTCTCAGGATTTCTAATACCCTCTCACACAAAACTAATCTCTGTTCAGTTCTTCCAAATGGGTGCACGGAGGAGGCGTTTTGCATCTCACCTGCAGCAGGGCTGGTTGTTGACGGACAAGTGTTGTGTACAGAGAGCGAGACTGGGTTGGGGCCTGTGGGAAATGGCTGCATCTCAGGAAAGGGCTGCATGCCAATTACCCTTCCCCTTTATTTCTCTGTTTAATATTTAGACAAGGTGATTAAGCCCAAAATTTAAATTTCTTACCGTTTTTGCATGTATCATAAATGGGATGGTAATTCTGCATTATGAAACACAGGGCAATTAATCACCTTTTGAACTGAGTCATGCAGCTAATTGAATGAAACCATCTAGGGACACACACAAAATAATTAGTTTGTGCCTCTTAGGCTGTTGGTATCAGGGAATTTATTATAGAATGTCATTTTTCCGCCTGTGAGAACATTAATGCAGCATAATATTTTCATTCTTTTGGCTTTTCTTTCTTAATGCTCGAGTCCATTTGTGTATAAAGTTTAACACCCAGCTATAATTTGAAAATTCTCTAACAGATAAAATAAATTTACCATTCATAATTTACCAGATGAGCAACTTCATTATAAGATTAGTGTATGGCCCACATACATTTGTGTGTAGGTGTGTGTCTGTGTGTGTACACACATTTTTAAATATTTTTATTATCTGGAGAAGCTGGACTGTGCAGGAAAGCATGGCATTTATAATAAATGATGGACTGCAGCTGTACACAGATTGTTTGCCCACCTGGCACAGTTTGAATGCACCTGATGAGTCAGGGCTCCTTTTCTTTGAGAAGCTGGCAAAGTGGGGAGGAGTTTGGAGACAAGAAACAATGATTAGAATATATTCTATAAACAAAAATATTTTCTTTTAAAAGTTACATTTCTTCCCCATTTTATTAAACATAGATACTTTTTTCATACAATATAATCTGAATATATTTTTCTCTCCCTCTCATCCACCGATCCTCCTTACCCCCTCTCCCAACTGGATCCACTCTCTTTCTGTCCATCAGTAGAAAAGAACAGGCTGCTAAGACACAACAAAACATAACAAAATCAATATAAGAAGATCAAATAAAAACCATCATATGTATGTAGGACAAGCCAAGCCCAAGAGAAAGACAAAGAACCCTAGGTGAAGGCAGAAGAATCTGGGATCCACTCGTTTACACATTCAGGGATCTCATAAAAGTAAAGGGTAAAAGGATGCTAACAGTTCGTGTGCTTGCTGCCTCAGTTTCTGTGAGTGCATAAGAGCTCTGCTTAGTTGTTTTTGAGGGCCTTGCTCTCCTGGTGTCCACCAACCGTGCCCCCCCCACTCTTTCTGCCTCCTAGGGTGGGGGTTTCCTGAGCTCTGAGCGGGAGGGATTTGAAAGAATCATAAACAAAATAGTTTCAATAGAAAGAAGCTTCCCTTCCTCTCCTGGTCTCCTACTCTTTTAGCCGGGAAGCTTTGCATCTTAGTTTTCATCATCCCTCAAATATGCCTCCATGTTTCCATGCGCTGCTTTTCAACTGCCGCTCTCCCTCTAAATCCCACCATCTTTATTTATTTATTTATTTGGCACGCTCATCATTTTCTATCTGGAACTGCTACCATAGTCTATTCTGTACATACCGTTCCATCCAACCTCTTTTATTAAACTTAGAAACATATTTTATTTTTGGTTCGTGTTTTGCCTATGTGTGTACCACCACAAGAGGTGGCCACAGAGGTCAGGGATAGTGTTGGATCCTCTGGAGCCGCCTGCTGTGAGTCAGCCTGTGGACTGAATGCTATGAATCAATCCCTTAGCCTCTGGAAGAGCAGCCAGTGATCTTAACTACTAACCCATCTGCGCATTCAACTTACACTTCCTGACTGTTTTTTTTTTCATATACAGATCTGATCATGTGAATCTTTCAATAAAAAAAGCTTCAATTCCTTGACATTTGAGTGCAAATAAGTGGATAGACGTGGGCTCCATGGTCCTTCACAGGTCTTCATTCTGCATTCATTCTGTACACTTTTGGGTGTGCATTAAAACTGGGACTGCTAGCGGGGTTCGTGCTGTCTTGCTGAATGCATCTGCTGTGAGTTGATGAGGGCTAGGTTTACTTTGTTCCTGTTTGTAACCCCAGGTTCCAAAGCCTAGGAATCACTTTTTACGTTCATAAACATTTCAACTTTCACATGTAAGAGAGAATGGTGGCATTTTTTTTTCTATTCTATATCTGGGTTATTTTAACTAATACAATGTCCATATTATATTAATTAAGATAATTAATTAAACTCAATCTTAATGATGAAGATAACATTTACCTATTTGGCTCCATTAATATCCCATTATTTATGAGTGCCAAAATTTGTTTTATCTATTAATTATTTTATGGCCATTAATATCCTTGGGTGTATATTCATTTCTTTGGCATGACGAGTTCTTTTCTCTGGGAAAATATATCTATTTTTTTCAGGGGTGGGGCTGCTTAATTGTATGGTATATTTGTTTTTAGGTTTTAAAGAGCCTCACCTTATTTCTCTGTGTTGGCTATATAAACTCTGCCAATTTTGTTCATTCTGCTTTAAATATCACCATGTTGAATTACACTTAGGCATCGTAGGTAAGGATGTACCATCTCACCTTTCTGTTTGAATACTGGTCTTTGTTGCTGCTCACAGATGTATCATTACACTTAGGTGTCTTAGGTAAGGATGTACCATGTCACCTTTCTGTTTGAATACTGTTGTTTGTTGTTGTTCACAAGATGTGTCTGACAGATCCCTACAGTGATCACAAAACCCCACCAAGTAGGAATTTCTTACCATTAGCTTTCCCAATTTCTTTCTTTTTTGATTCTAAATAACCATTCCTTATTTATTCTTATATATATAAGAATTTTTCTTATATAAATTATATAAATGAGAATTATATAGAAATTATGAATAAGAATTTTTTTCAATATATATATATATATATATATATATATAAAATTTTCCACCTCCTCCCCGCCTCCCATTTCCCTCCCCCTCTCCCCCTCTCCCCAATCTTCTCTCCTCTCCCCTCCTCCCTCTCTTCTCCCCCTCCCTCTCCAAAGAGCAGTCACAGTTCCCTGCCCTTTGGGAAGTCCAAGGTCCTCCCCCTCCATCCAGGTCTAGGAAGGTGAGCATCCAAACAGGCTAGGCTCCCACACAGCCAGTGCATGCAGTAGGATCAAAACCCAGTGCCATTGTCCTTGACTTCTCATCAGCCCTCATTGTCCGCCATGTTCAGAGAGTCCAGTTTTATCCCATGCTTATTCAGTCACAGTCCAGCTGGCCTTGGTGAGGTCCCAATAGATTGGCTCCTCTGTCTCAGTGGGTGGGTGCACCGCTCGCGGTCCTGACTTCTTTGACATGTTCTCCCTCCTTCTGCTCCTCATTTGGACCTTGGGAGCTCAGTCTGGTGCTCCAGTGTGGGTCTCTGTCTCTATCTCCATCCATTGCCTGATGAAGTTTTCTACGGTGATATGCAAGATATTCATCAGTATGGTTATAGGATAGGGTCATTTCAGGTTCCCTCTCCTCAGCTGCCCAAGGAACTAGCTGGGGACATCTCCCTGGACACCTGGGAGCCCCTCTAGAGTCAAGTCTCTTGCCAACCCTAAGATTTCTCCCTTAATTAAGATGTATACCTCCCTGCTCCCATATCCACCCTTCCTTTATCCCAGCCATCCCATTCCCCCACGCTCTCCCCATCCTCCCCTTCTCACTTTTCTTTTTACTCATCTTTCTCCATTTTCATAATCATCTTCCCAATGTTTCTGCTCTATTTTTATGTGTCTCAGCAACCATCACTATACATGATACATAGTAGGTACCTAGTAATATGTTTTGTCATTATTAATTGTTATATGTGGATCAGCAGAGTAGTGTTTGGGCATTTTTTACCCTGACTTGTATTCTCAGCACTGTATGAACTGCCTGTTTCAGCACATACCTCTAACCTAAGCACTCGAGCAGCGGAGGATGAAGGATTAGAAGTCCGAGGACGTCCTAACTAACACTAGAAGTTCCAGGCCAGCCAGGACTGCATAGGTGAAGAAAGGAAGAACAATGTCTGCTAGATTCCATTATTTTGCAATTTAAAACAGAAGATAGGTTGTTTCCAGGTTCTGGCTATTACAAATAATGCTGCTATGAACATAGTTGAACAAATGCCCTTGTCATATGATCAGGCATCACTTGGGTATATTCCCAAGAGTGGTATTGCTGGGTCCAGGGGTAGGTTGATCCCGAATTTCCTGAGAAACCGAAACACTGCTTTCCAAAGTGGTTGCACAAGTTTGCATTCCCACCAGCAATGGATGAGGGAACCCCTTCCTCCACAACCTCTCCAGCAGAGGCTATCATTGGTGTTTTTGATTTTAGCCAATCTGACAGGTGTAAGATGATATCTCAAAGTTGTTTTGATTTGCATTTCCCTGGCTTTGTGGGAGCCTAGCCAGTTTGGATGTTCACCTTCCTAGACCAGGACGGAGGGGGGAGGACTTTGGACTTTCCACAGGGCAGGGAACCCTGACTGCTCTTCAGACTTGAGAGGGAGGGGGAGAGGAGTGGGTGGAGGGGGAGAGGAGTGGGGGGACGGGGAGAGGAATGGGGGGAGGGGGGAAGGAGTGGGAGGCTGGGAGGAGGCGGAATTTTTTTTCTCAATAAAAAGAAGTAAAATAAAAAAAATAAAAAAAAATAAAACAGAAGATAGTTGGTTAGCTTGATATAGTACATTCTGTATAAAAAATTACATTACTGTTAAACTTGAGTGATAAAATACTACAATAATATTATTGAAATGTTTTGAGAGAAAGTGAATATTGTTAGTTTCTTATTTCTAAAATTTAAGAAGGTATAATGTGCTTATTGTTTGAGTTGCTAAATAAAAATTAATAAATTTAAAATAATTCTGTTTGAATTTTAAATATATATTCAGTTCTAATCTATATTCTTCAGTGAAAAACATACCCCAGTCATTTCAAAAAGTTCTAGCCAGCAAAGGGAATTCAAGGAGAAAATTGGGTGGTCTAAAAGCTGTTGAATGAATTTTAATATGGTTATTAAAAATAAAGGATTTAGAAATAATTAAACCAAATTATGCTAATAAAATGTAAGGTGATGATTTAATGGCATTAATCCTGGGAATGGCATAAGACATTCAGTAAGAACACCATTAAAATGAAATAGAATCACCCCTGCGTGGTACATGCTTGGATTATCCCTTTCCGAAGGAGGCTCTGTATGTTAACTTGTCAGGGAAGACCAAGAGTTGGTACAGTCCAGTATGATGGAGTTGCAGTTACCAAAAACACAATGTGGACAGTTACCATAGAAGGACTAAATCACACACATTCATGTGAGAGAAAATTTGACACAATTGTGTACTGTGAATATAAAAATAAAATCTGAGAAATTTTCATTTGAAACCAATGAAAGAAGACTGTAGACAGAAGAGGAAAAGAGCAACAGGCTACCTTCTTTCTCTTTAACCTAAGATGCTAAATATCCTCAGGGATGACTTCCACACATGTCTGAAATATTTAACTTATGATGAGTCATTAGAAGTTGCTAGGATGTTTTGATGCATCCTTCCTATTTCCCCACCCTGAGTGGGCATACTGGAGTTTATTATTTGTCTCCGTGATAGATCCCCTGTAGTCCCTGTGAGCTGTGAATACAATGCAAGATGAAGAGGCCTTAGTTTGGAGCATGGATGTAATCAGAGCAAAGCTTAAATATAATACAATGGGAAATATCGGAAAGTAAGTATCAGGAGCCAAAGGGCTATTATTTATTGTATTTGCCCACTACAAAAAGTACTGCTGACAGTTTATTTTTGTTAACATGCTATGGAATCCACTCTTAGCAATTATTTTTTTAGGTCTGGATGGATATATATTTACTCATATATTTTGACAAATAATAAAATCTTCCTGTCTTTACAAGCTCTGAAAAACAACCAGATCTTAAACATGAAGGATGCTGTGCTTTTCATTATCTTAATGATGGGTTAGTTTTGCATTTAAAAAGCTTGTGGCAGAATATTTGTTTCTTAACCTTCATGATTAATCAACCCAAAGTTGCTTTTTTTTTTTAAAGAGAACATAAGTAATGAGAGGAGTGCCATGGTATTTATAAACAGCCGACTCAGTCCTTCTCTACTTAAGAACAATCAGATGAGGGTGCAATTCAGGAACAATTCATCAGCGCACACTGATTTCTAGCCATTCTCCCTGTTCCTTCATCTCATATGCTATTTTCCCCATCACCATTAGTTCTCTGGAAAGGTCTACATTTCCCTACAGCTGCCATGTCCTGACAATTCTGAAGCAGTCTGGATGTACTGATTTCTAATGTAATATATGGAGGATGTTTTCAGTGGACCGTTTGTTGTCCTTCTTCACACAGTATCATCTTGGCCTAAGTACTTAGAAGATTTCTTTAGAAATCTTTACTTGATGTTACATTTTCTCTCATTGCAAAATATTATAGATAAATGTCATATTGAATTTTAAAAATACCCCAGAGAAAGGTAATTCTACACTCCACTTCTTAAATCATTGTTTTCCATAGGATAATTCTATTTGTGCTTGTTTTACCTTGATTTTTCCCCTAGTTCTCATTCAAGGAATTTAAAACAACACAGAAAGGTGACTTAAGGAAAAGTATTGTTATGGCACAGAGCGGTTCTGGCACTTCTCTGAGCAGTTCTGGTACCCAGAGTGATCCTCGGGCATCATGTGTGTTCATTACACATTTGGCAAACACATGAATGAAGAATTGTTATAGTTTCAACAGTTCATTGCTTCACACTAGCTTTTTTTTTTCTTACATGACAGAATGGGAAATTTTCTCTTTACTGCTTTGTAATTTGGCTTTCTAAAATTGGTACATTACTTACCCACTTTTCTGTTAAAAAGAAAAAAGAAATGTAAATTGAAGTTTTATCTAAGGTATAGAATTGTCTTTCTCTGCTATGGAATCCCCTGTATTCATAGTTTGTTTTTCTCTCATCCTCTTTGGTAATGAGATTGGCAGTAAGTTAAAGGATAGTGTGTTATTTTTTGGGTGAAGAGATTTAAAAGGTCAAGATCGAACGTTCCAGTTTTTTTGTTCAGTTTTTCACATACTCAAGAATCATGTGTTCTTGAGTATCATAGCGCACAGTGTGGCACGGAAAAGTTTCATCATTGTCCAAAGTTCCACTCCATGTCACAGGAGTAGAGACTTTTGCCTTCTATTGAAGCCAAGCATATAGGTAAGATTATAAAGAAAAAATAAAAATTCATCAAAGTCTTCCATGCATAGGAATTATTCATGCACATATATCAGTTAAAGATGTAAGACTGGCATTTAGAGGGAAGACCAGAGCTTGAGATAATTTGGGATTTTCTGTGATTTGGAAATGATCAGAACATGAATGATAGCACAGATCAACAGAATTCATAAAATCACTGAAGGAGAACTGAATGATTGAAAGAACACATGGTCAGAAGAGATGTTTGCCAAGAACAACCCACTGAAACGTTAGTGAGGTTGATAGGAATAGGAATACATTATACTCACAAAGTTCCTGCTTCATACACAACAACGAAACACAGGATCAACAATGCCAGATATGGTGGTGTCTTCCACGAAGTTATGGCTTAGTCTCAATGAGGGATCAAGAATTGTCCTAATGCATTTTATTGGGGTCAGATTCAACCATGGGAAGAGAACTACACGTTAGTGACTTAATCTTGGAATTTTTCATATATTTACTATGAGTATTACATGTTTTTCTTCTCTTAAATGAATGCTGAAAAAAGGGTCCTTTTCCTACAGATTTAAAATGTAAAAACAGAATAAGTCAGAGAGCTGCAACACACAATAAATCTAAGATCTGAGTGCGTCTGCTTTATTTTGTTGACATGGAAACAGACCTGGAGGGTGGGAGTGACTTACTTAGGACAAGTGGTTACTATGCTTTTTAGAGTATCTGATTTTGGTGTTGCTCCTATTTGCTTCTCTACTATTAATGCAGGAAACATATATGTTTAGAGATTGTTGTTATATATATATTAGATGTGAAAATTACATTAATGAATGGTTCTCTTGAAAGAATCATGGGACTATTAAGCTATTTTTTAAGAGATAAAATGCTATTTATTGTTGACACAATTTTCACCTCCCCACAGAAACTCACCAATCAAATTTTTTTTTTAACCATACAGCTTCTAACAGGGTCTGCGGTTTATCCACAAATTCTTTGAAATATTTCAGTGTAGAGGAGAGAACCCTCAGATAATAAGTGGCTATTCAACCTGACGCTTTCCCACTAAGTATTCATCGGATCCCTCAGTCTGACAGCTTGTTTGGGGTTGTGTGAAAGACAAACTGTATTAAATTAGTCTGGCTCCTCAGTAGAAAAGAAGAGATATTGTCACTGCCTACGGCTCGCCACAGTAAGCCACAGAGTAAAAGAATACAGAGTTGAATCTGTGGACAGACAGAAGCGTTGATTGACCCTGTATCAGTGACTTTGGAAAGAAGATGGAAAATGCTTTCCTGAATACTTTATTTCTAATTAAGTTTAAATGATCTACAAGTTTTTTAAAAATATCCAGAGCCCTAAATTCACATTCCTTTATTTCTTTAAGCATTTTATATGTATTTGTGTGATGTGAAGGCAAATGCATTTTATATTTGAAACAAGCAAAGCAGCATCAGCGGAATGATGACTGAAAGGAAGTATTAGTATCCAGTCCAAACTTGCCTTTCATAAGGGTCACAAATTACTATCACAAAGATCACAACAACCTAAAAATAAACTTATCCAATATAAAATTTGAGAGATATCAATGAAATAAATAAAATTTTAAAAAAACTTCTTTGAGCCTAACACACACAATGATAATCATACTTTTTCTTTGCGTTTGTTCTGTAAGTATCGTAAATAGACATGTGTGTATTTGCATTTTAATTTGTTTATGTGTATGGGATTTTTGCCCACATATATGTCCGTGAACCACTTGTGTGCCTAGTGGCTGCAGAGTCCAGAAAAGGGTGGTGGGTCCCTGAAACTGGAGTTACCAATAGAGTGAGGTATCGTGAGTTATAGGAGTTGAGTCTAGGAAGTTTGACAAGGTAGCCAGTGTTCTTAAACATTGGGTTACCTCTTCAGCCCCTTTAGCTGCAATTTTAATATCATAATTATTGAATGAAGGAGGACTTTGTGTTGTTTCATTGTTATTGAAGCCCTTTGCACATCTTATTTCCTTCTGGCCTTAATTAGGGGAACACAAGCAAAGATCTTCTAAAACTTTTTTTTTTATCTGTATTTCCTACATCGTATTTTGATCATGATCACCTATTCTCCCCCAACTTCTCCCTAATACACCCTAATTACATACTTGCACAACTTTGTGATCTCATATAATAAAAAAAAAAACATTGATTGCAATTCATGCTGGGTGTGGCTATGCAGTGGAGCATGGTCTGTCGACTAGTGGCCACACCCTTAAAGGAAAACAGTTCTTTATTTCCCAGAAACTGTGAGTGAGACCTCATGCCCACCTTCCTCCCACCTGATGGAATTTTGTTCATGTCTTTTTTTAAAAAAAATAATAGATTTTCAGAGTTCAAGTCTATGTGGGGAAAGGATCAGAGGAAGTTATAGAAACTAACAGCTGTAGAGTTGGATACTTGATACATTTTAAAATAAATGGCCTTTTCATAGCACCGTGACCTTTACAGCAGTTTTTAGTCCTTTAGTCAGATGAATATGAATTCTATATCTTTCTACTATCTGTCTGTTAATTTTTCTATCTATCTATCTATCTATCTATCTATCTATCTATCTATCTATCATCTATCTATGCGTATTTCTATTGCAGAGAATTGTCCATGCTTGGCAATCATGGAGTCACATCACTAGCTCATAATTTCTGCGATCTGTATGAGATATGTCTCCAATTATTTGAATTACTTACACAAAACTGTGACAGTAAGAGTTTGGAAATGTGTTTTATTTTTTCATCTTTCATTCTCAGGTTTCTTCCAATAACTTAAAATAAATCTTAGAAATATTTTTAAAATGACATGGTTTTAATAAATATTTTATTAATTTTACATGATGAATTTTCTTGGATATAAAGAATTACTATTTGTCCTGGAAATGGAAGTTGAAATAGTAAAAGATATTATGTTTATTGTTTTATTATATCTCATACTTAGATGTGTGTCACATAAAGTAATTGATAAAGCAAATTATTACAAACTTAGTGCATGTTTGTATCTCAAGTTCACATAAATACACCCACACACGCATGCAGACACATACAATTTTAAATGAGCTATTGAAGTATTTTCAATGTCATCAGTTTCTGATCCCTTCAATTAAATATTCATTTTTCATTTCTCCATATCATCCTGACATGATTTCCTATAAAGACATGTTGGGGTATTATTAAAATTTATTGACTTATTTATTAAATGAGAAAGGTGAATTTGTTCTTGATTTTAGCTCACATTCACTAATACATCTGCAATGTCTGTAGTAGTTTATAAACTCTATTGGAAACTACAATTCTGAATCTACATTTCCCCTTCCCTCTACAAAGGCATTGGAGGTTGTCCCACTGTTGTTGCTCATTTTAATCTTTCTTAGTCTCATGACTATTTTACTTTAATCTTTTCAGAAGGCTGAATTTGTCACAGGCCTTTAAGTCTGGGGGTTGGAGAGTGTACATGTGAACAGAATGAGCAAGGTCACTGAGACTGTACGATTAAAGAACCTTCCTAAGCTGTTCCTTCCCATCATCCTCCCCCTTCATTCCACACATAGCTTCCTATCCTACTCCTGACATCTTTCCCCACCCCTATCAATTTATTTTCTACACCAAAAGGAATGATAATAACATCCCAGACAAACTTCTGAAAAAGATTTGGACACTTACAGCCCATGCAATGTAGGAGAGAGGTGCCACACACAATCCTCCCCTTGTTCTCTTCCATTGTACCCTGTTGCTTTCTCTTGTGATGCAACCTTCAGTTCAACCCAGTCTCCCCTCACATGTAAATCCAGCAGGCTTTGTAGATATGAATAGCTGTGCCCTGTAGCAACTAGACAGAAATGAAAGGAATGCATGCCTAACTCTGAAGTATAGTATTCTGCTACATGGTTGAAGTTTAGCTGTGCATAACTGTTGGAAAATATTGGGACATTATTTCAGACATTGAAGTTAATAAGTATTTAATTTTGTATAGTTCCTTAAATAAGTGATCTCCAGTTATACTTTAACTTCTTTGTACAGCGCAGCTGGGATATTAAAAACACTGTAGGAGATAAACTAAACATGTTAATTTTATTATTTTTTTTAACATGTTAATTTTAATACTAAGTTAAACTTTATTAACTAAGGAAGAGAAAGAGAGAAAAAGAACTGTTGTATTCTCATGCCCAGTTTCCTGATACAAATATTATGGTTTTTATCCCATCATAACTAAAATATGTTATGATGGTAGCTAAAGAAAGAAAGCCTTAACAAGGGACTAAGCTATGTTTATCATAATCCAGTATTTAATTTCATTCTATAACAGTTTAACTCACTGCCTTCTATTCAATATCAAGAAGAGCAAACATTGGTTAATGATTTTTTTAACACTATGAAATGTAGCTAGAAGCCATCTTTATATTTTTCTTTAGTAAACACACCTCAAATGTCAGCTTTTCTTTGAAATACTCTCGTACTATGTCACTGTGCATTTGTGATTTATTCATACTCTGAGACTTTGTTGTGGTTTTGAGCAACTACATGGTGACAGTTACTTTCATGACATCCCTCAACAAACAGGCTGCAAACTAAAAGAACTGCCAACATCTATTATTCTTTCTTATTCAAAATACTCTCTGTTCTTCACTTTCTACGTATCAGAGTGATGAGGATATAGTAACAACTCAATTTAACATTTACTAACTAACAGACCTTATAAGATTAGATAGTTTTGTCAAAGCAAATAGAATTTCCTATTTTTTAAAAAAGAGAATTTATAGAGACTACCATGCACTGGAGTGTCTTATGTATATTTTAAATATGGATATTAAAGTTAAAAATATATAATATTAAATACTCAGCTCAATCTACTATTTTGCTAATATGTAGGCAATAAACTTCAGTGCAGAACATTTCATCTGCATTAGGAAATACATGTTATATATTCTGATGACTTTTTGTGGTGTCATGTGAGATGAATTGTGACCTGCTTCTACCGATCAGCCTCAAACACATAGGCAACTGTTCAGATGACTATTACCCACAATGTCCCCTCAGACGTCTCTCTTCATGGATAAAGGATGGATTTCTAGAACATACACACACACACAAATGTATGTACATGTGCACATACATATAAAGCAGGACAAGGTTTCTTACATGTAATAACAGAACTCAGAAGACTGAGGTAAAAAGAGTGCCATGAGTTTCAATCCAGCCTGGAGCAGTATTTTTGTCTGCTCTTGGATTCTTGATCTTATATCAGTTTTTGTATGGCATGTACCTACTTATCGTGAAAAGGTGATAAGTTGTAGATGCTGTGATGAATACACACACACACACACACACACACACACGCATTCTATACTGTAATGGTCTACTGTGGGAATGGTATATATTAATAGCAGTAGGAAAGCAATAGTGGAGTGGGTGCCTGAACTGGCCTTGCCTCGTAGTCTATCTTAAATGTCACCATAGAACCTTAATTCAACAACTGATGGAATCAGAAGCAGAGAACCACAGCAGAGCACTGGGCTGAGTTCCCAAAGTTCAGCTGAAGAGTGGGAGGAGTGAGCATATGAGCAAAGAGGTCAAGCCCACCATAGGGACACCCACTGAAACTGCTAACCTGAGCTAATGGGGCCCACCAACTCCGGCCTGACAAGGAAAGAACTAGCATAGGACCAAACTAGGCCCTCTGAATGTGAGTGAGAGTTGCAGAGCTGGGCAGACTGAGGGGCTCCTGACAGTTGGACAAGGATTGCTGTACTGACCTTTTGGAACCCACTCTCTTTGTAGGAATACCTTTCTCAGCTTAGATATAGTAGGGAGAGCATTGATCGTGCCTCAAAGCATTGTGCTAGATTTTTTGACTCCCCATGGGAAGCCTTACCCTCTCTCAGGAGTGAATGGGTGGGGGGGGGGTGGAGAGGGAACAATAGGAAAGAAAATAAAGAAGTAATTGAATGTAAGTCTGGCATAGTGGCACATGCCTTAAGATGCAATACTCAGGGGACAGAGGCAGGCAGATCTTTAAGTTCAAGGTCAGCCTGGTCTACAAAGTGCATTCTAGTATAGCTAAGGCTAAGCAGAGAAACCCTGTCTCAAAGTAAACCAAGGAAAAAATGGCTATCAATACAGAATTTATGGTATGCTAATGATTACCTAAGCCTGTCACCGCATATGAGGATATTTTATACATCATCTTCATGTTTGTCTCAGATTGAAAGACAGAATTTGATATTTTTAACTGTTCTTATTCAAAAGTTAGTATAAGGTGAGTTACTAATACAGTGTACACAGAGGCTTCAGTAAATATAAATGATAATGGAGAGAAGGCAATATCAAAACTGTGAAACATCAAGATTTTATTTAGAAAAGTTTAAAATCAATTGTAATTTAGGGTTATAGTATAAGCATGTCATAGGAGGAGCTTTTAGAAGTAAGGACGTTACTTCTTGCGATGGAAAATGAATTAGATTTAATTTGCTTTCTTTTAAATACATTTTACCTGTTATAGACATAATAGTAATTTTTGCCAGAAAGTACTCATAATGCCTAGTGTTATTTGAAATTTTGACTCTTTCCATCATCATAATTTTAGGTCAGGCGATATCGATTATTGCTGATAAAACAATTATGCTAGCTGAATTTTCGTTGACGAATTACGTATTATACTTCATAATAGACAAATTATACTTATAACGTAAGTTTAAACTACATGTAAATCTCTTTCTAGGTCATATACAGTGACCTAGAAATAATACATAATACACATAATACAAGTGTGCCTTGTATTAAGCCACAGTAGAGAAGACCTGGGTATGTAAATTAGTTCCAGGAAATATGGATTAAAAACATTCTTAGAAATTCTTTAGAAGTCAATAATATGTACCCACCATACACAGAAACAGGAAAAAATAAATTACCTCAAATATATTCAGTGGAGAGAAATGCTTTGTACAGTGAAGTTCAAAACAGAAGAGGAAAAATCAGTGTAGTCTTTGTCACTACAAGATCCCAAATATAACCAGAAAGAGAAACTGGGAACATCAGAGAATTACAGGTCGAGACTGTCAACACAGAGCCTAACAACACTTCAAATAAGACCAAATTCTGAGGTGAATAAGTAACACAGAACACATGGCAAAGGAAGTATGCCCATGCCATGTCAGAGATATTTTAATAGTCATTTTTAAATCATTGAATCGTGTACAGAGATTTGTGAAATTTTAAGCCCATTAATTTGGTCTCCTGGATTTTCCTAGGTTGCAGTATTGACTCTTTTCAATGCCTGTTGTTTATGTACAAACACAAGCTGCTTTATCTCCTTCAGTATTTCCTTTTCTTAAGTGAAAGTTAATACCTTTTATATGTATTTTATATACGGATAGAAACAACTACATTCCAGCTGTCATTCAATGTACTGAGAATAGCCAACGGAGGATTATACACATGACTGGGTACAGTCTATCCATTTCTCCTTTTTGTTTTGCAGATAACAAATGGCCATGTTTTCTAACACTGTGAGTGATTAACAGATGTGAGGTCAAACTTAATCTTTTAACTGTTGTTTATGAGCAGTGTGATTTTCTTAATTATACTGACATTTCTTTGGAAAACATCCTGAAATCTAACTTGCATGCCTGTCCTCTAAAGTCTTCTCTCTTGGAAACCATCTCTCTTGGGCACATAAAAGAACACAGGAAAATGAATAAATTCCTTATGTGTTTGTATACATTAAAAGTGTACCTTGAAGTGATGCAAACTGAAGAGATCACAGATGATAGCACTGTGTTTATTTCTTATTTGAGACAGTCTCTCTATGTATTCCTGGATGTCAAGAAACTCACTCTGTAGACCAAGTGGGCCTTTATCTTGGAGTTCTTTCTTCCTATGACTCCCAGATTTCTAGGATTAAATGTGTATACCACCAGTGCATGGCATCTTATTTTAATAGTAACATTTTATAGGGAAATACTACAAATAATTCAGTTTCAATCTGAAGCCTTGGGTTTGAATTTGAAAGAGGTTATTTTAACTTAAATTCTCCATAGCACTGATTTCAACTTATAAAGAATGATAGTGTAATTCAGCTGCCAATTTCCGAAGAACTCACCTTTCCCTTGGGAGACCTAGTATACTCATGGAAGAATAAATAAGACATAAGTATAAGGATTTTGGAAGCTTGAAAGTCAATGGATTTTGGCCAGTATCACAGTGTTTAATTTTCATATCTTTAACGATTTTTCTTGAATAGTTGTCCTAATAGTTTAAGGATAATTTTAGTTTCTCAAATGTCGTATCTGATCCAATAGCATCCTTCTGCCAAATTATAATTCATCTTTTAATTGAAAATAGATTTGTCTCTCATACAATGTATGGTGACTACAGTTTCCTCTCCCTCCTAGCCTCCCAGCTCTGCCTGCATTTCCCCTCTCACCTAGATTCTAGTCTCCTATGTTTCCTTTCAGAAAAGGGCAGATTTCCAGGAGACAATAACCAAACAGAGCAAAACAAAATGCAATAAAACAAAGTCAAAAGCCTTTATATCAAGGTTGGACAGGGCAATCCAATAGGAGGAAAAGCAGGCAAAAGAGTCAGAGACATGCTATCACAGTTAGCAGTCCCACAAAAAACTCTATGCTAACAGCCATAACATGTATCAGAGAATCTGGTGCAGACCCATGAAGACTCCTGTGCTTCCTGCTTCATGCTCTGTGAGTCCATGTGGTTGGTCTCTGCTTAGCTGATCGGTGGGTCATGTTCTCCTGGTGCCCTCCATCCCCTCCAACTCCTACAATATTTCTCCACCTCTTCTGTGGGTTCCCTAATTTCCAAGAGGAGAGATCCAATGGAGACCTTCCACTTAAACTCTTTCTGCTTAATGTCTGACTCAATCTCACTCACATCTGCTGCTGGAAGAAGCCTCTAAATAAAACACAGACCTATGAGTATAGCAGAAAATCATTAGGAATCGTTTCATCAACTTGTTTTTCTTTCTTTGCTTCTTTCTTTCTTCTTTGTCTTTTATTTTTTTGCCTATCATGCTTGGCTCCATGAGTCTGAGTGTTAGTTTGGTTAGTTCATTTAGTGTATGGTTTTACAGGAAGTGAGTGTCTATAGTATTAAGTTATTAATATTTGGATATTTTTATTCAGTTCAATTTATTCAATAATGGTTACAGATTAAATTGCAAATCTATTTCACTCTTTTTATTAGTCTTCTTGATGAGAAGTTTCTGGCGTTTTACAGACTACAGATCTGCTTCTTTTTCCTTGCTTAACACTGGAAACTTATTGATTTCCACACATTTTTATTATTCCTTTCAAATATAGTGAAAATGTTGTTAATTATAAGGTTCTCATTGGAATCTCTAGTGTTTTTCTATGTATATAATCATAACTCTTCCAGTAATAATTTTGCTTTTTCATGATCAATTTTTATTTACATTCATTTTGGTAGTAATTTAAGATTAAATTTGAGACTTAATTGTAACATTTGAGTACAGTCTTTCAGTACTGTGGTTATCAATATCATGAATCAATGTAAAATACCTGTAAAATAGGAATAATCCTATTGGTCTCCATCTACATAAACACAAACATGCGCAACACATACACATGTACACCCTCTCATATAAACAAAATAGTTCTTTGTAGGAGAAATTAAAAGAGTAACTAGCGACTTTGTGTGGATGTATTAGTTTATCTCTTGAAACACTGCTGAACTCTTTCTTCTAGCCAGTGCTTATTAAATAATGTTGTTTTAAGGAGTTGAGATTAGAGCAGTTATTTATTCTTACTAAATTACAGTGTGCTGCTTTTAAAGTTGGTAAGTATGTTCAATTTAGAAAGTCTGTTTCTATTGTTTAAGGCTACACTATTTTCTAAGAATTTCTTAACTATACCCCATAAGGAAACAGTTGCATGTTTCCCATTTGTTTGTGTTTAATCGTACCTTACATGTGACAGAAGTGATTGAAACCATTCCAGAATGATTAATAAATAATCCTCACTAGTTCGACACACTTATGTGCCAAGTCAGGTGTGCAAAACAACAGGAAACTGTGTAGCAAAGATGCAAAGGAGAAAGGAAAGCATGTAGTCACCATTCTCTCCCTCCTGGCAGGAAAGGTTTGCTTGCCCTTTGTGCCCAGAAGGCTCACGGTGAATAGTTTCTAAGATTCACTGCACCGTTCATTTGTAAACATTTACTAATGAGGAACTGTTGAAAAACTTGATACATCACTTCAGAGATAGGTGAGTAAGTCATAATTTAGCACAGGAAACAGTCTGTGAGAAACAGAGAAATATGGAGAGCCAATGTGAAAACTATGTAAACTACAGAAAATAGTAGAATATATGATGCACAAAGGAAAGCCTGAATGGTACCTGCACTGCAGAAAAACTATGTGTGTGTATGCACAAACAGGGAAGAAGAATCTGAATTAAACTGTTGAAATTATTTGTCATTTTTACAGAATATTTTTATTTGTTTCATGAACCGATTACTATCTACAGTTTTTTCTCTATGGCACTTTAAGTGTTCTTGTTTGGGCATGGCAAGTGTTTGTTTGGTCAGAACTATTAACATGGAATGGGAAATCAGGATGCTAGCATTCACTTGGAAGAAACATGTAAGCAGGATATAACTTTTTTCATGTTATAGGGCTATTCATTTTCTTCAAGAATCTTGTAATTAATTTTCCTCAAAATTATCAATCTTTTATTTTATCCAGCACTAACTGTCATTTCAAGAAGTTAAGATCAGAGTTATTTAACACATTATGTACCCAAAATACGTGTATTAAAAATAAATATTCATTAACAGCCGTAAGTCCCCATCTTATTTTGCATATCTTGTTCATTGAGGATATTTAAACAAAAAAGCACAAGAAACACGAGACAGTGTCCCTGTGCTTTCAGTCTAAATGCTTGTTCTGCTCCTGCTTTTAGGTACTAGTAGTAATTTCAGTTGGGGCATACTTACTAAGTTACCAAAGTTTACAGAGCAAACTATGTGAAATTTGGTAGAGTCTATGTCTGATTCCCAAGCTCATTTTTTCATCCTCTCTTAAGTAATGATAAAAATCATTTGTAACATTTAGCTCACAGATGAAAGCACACAAACCTTAGCAAACCTCAAGAAATAAGATGATGTGTGGAGTGAACTTAATCCTCAAGTGTCACTAAACAAAATGAGTAAGAGAATTGGTACCCTAAAAAACCCAAAAATGACTAATAAATGTCAGATTGTCTTGCAGATGGAATTGTGGTTTTAGGCAAGTATCCAATAACTCATCATATGGAGAAAGGAGGGGGTATGTCAATTTACTAACCACTGGAGAAAGACAAATAGGTGCAAGAAACACAGTTGTGTGTTTCAAAAACCATACAGTAGTTATAATATGGTGTTTCCAAGCTATAAAGAATAAGTCAGAAAATACCTAGAGAAACAAAACTACTAAGACTACATTCAATGTACTGTGGGGTCTCTTGTACAATCAGCAAAGACATCCAAACGAAGGCTACACTGTCTGCCAGAGATCAGGTTGGAGTATAGAGTAAGAGAGTGTATAGTAAGTCAGAAAGAAGAATGATTGTTTCCTTAAATCTTACAGTTCGCAACTAACTTGACCCATCTACATGTTGTTAAGTATATAAAAGCACAGTTTAAAGTATGTATCACTTCCACTGTCTTTCATAAGATAAAAGAGAAGTACAGAAGAGTAGTATAATTTTAAACCTTAGAAATTACTCTGTAAGCCACCATATGATTTATTACCAGTTAATTCCCTAGCTGATAACATTAACCTTTGGTATGCCATTGTTGAGCTGAAAAGCACTTTAAAATAAAGTAAATGACATGTCCCAGAGACTGGAGTAAGTTCCAGCTGTGTGTAGTGATCTGCTGTGTCCTTTAGGCTCAATCATGTCCAGGAATTATTCTTAGTATGTGTGAATGGAGAGTGAAGACCACCGTGTAAGCTTCTTTCACCTTGATTTGCTGGTTTCTCCATTTTTGTGTAGACAGAGATTGCTCATTTATTTCCTGGTCACCCAGACCTAAAAATCATAAAGAAACTGTATTAATTACAACAATGTTGGGCCAATGATTCAGACCTATTTCTAGCTAGCTCTTACATTTTAAATTAACCCACTCTATTAATCTGTTTCACCATAAGATTATGGCCTACTTCTAAGGTTCTGGTGTTCAGCAGCTACATGGCATCTCTCTGACTCCACCTTCTCTGTCTCTCTCTCTCTCTGTCTCTCTCTCTGTCTCTCTCTCTGTCTCTGTCTCTGTCTCTCTCTCTCTCTCTCTCTCTCTCTCTCTCTATATATATATATATATATATATATATCTTCCAGCCTGGCTTTCCTTTGCTAAGGCATTGGCAAAAATGGCTTTATTAATCAACCAATAAAGGCAATATATATATATATAGAAGGATATCCCACATTATCTCCCCTTTTCTGTCCAAATAAAAAGGAATATTTTAACTTTACCATAGTAAAGTTGCATATATAAAACAGGTATCAAGCAAGAATTACATTTACAATATTTAGTCTATTTGTATCTGGAAAGTTTCATATCTAATTTATGTATTATCATAATGAAGGAAAACTTTAACTGTTTTCAACTCCTCAAAGACACCAGAAGGATATATTAGCTAAGTAATCAGGAAGCGCATTGTAAGCAACTTCCAAAACTCTAGAATTGACAGAGACATCTCATTTCCTGGACAGTCACCCAAAGTTCTTCTTTAATATTGGGGCACCCATCTCAGCCTACAGATCTATAGTATCTGACTTTTCCATGAAGCAGGAAATTTGAAAGGCAGTTTTCAGTCACTTTCTTCTGCATCCTGCAGAGTGTCTGCCAGTTATTTCTGTGAAACAGGAACCCTGAAGGACCATCCCTTGTTTTGGAATGTTCAGTAGTCACTTTTTTATGGATCCTGAGTGTCCAGTTCATATAGCATACCATCAAGCAGTCCAGCCAAGAGAAGTTTCTTTCCCAAATGGCTAGCATTGTCTCAATGAAGGCAAGTTCCCTATGAGTTTCTTCAATACCCATAAACTTCTCCAAAGTAATTGGAGACATGTCTCACTCTTGAGAAAAATCTATGATCCAAAAACCTTCTAAATTCCATATTCTGTAGGTCTTTGAAGTGTGGAAGATTATCTATCTAACTGAAATATATTTTTATATATCTAAAAAACCTAACTAACACGACTAAAAGTTTGACTATTATAAATGACTATTAATCTGTATTTCTTAATTATGAATTACATTTTAAAAAGCTGCACAAACATAACTCTTTAAGAGTAGAAATATACGTATAACAAAATCAACCTTAAATCTTTATCAATAAATCAAAATCCATACCAATGTAAAGTATTCATCTCCATATAATATCCCCCTTTAAATGAAAACAAACATTTACAAACAATCATTTTGGGAATTTGGGCATTTTTTCCAAACTGCTTACTGCTGTTTGTTGAGCGAAATAATTTTAGGATTCATGGAGACCTTTGGAAGGTTTTGTTTCATCAAACCACATTAGCCTGGAAGAAATCCAAAGGTTCTCATCTTCTGTGTAAAAAAAAAAAAGAAGAATCTCTTTTTTTTTCCAAAGAAATATATCTTTACACTTAAATTTTTAAATCAAAATACCTTTAAAATATATATCTTGGTTTATCTTAGCAGCTACCAAAATCAAATATCTCTCTGCAGTCAAAAATTCAAAGAAAACAAAATAATATGTCTAATCCAGATACTCCATTTTTATGTGATTCATTTTTTACATCTTTAATTTATGACTATTTGTATTCTTTTATATTACTTTTACTGTCTTTTTAAAGACTTTGTTTTATTTTTTAAATCTACTTCTTTTTATAACTTTTTCTTCTCTCTCTGAAGCCAGTGTACATTTAGCCAACACTGTAACTCATTTAGAGGTCTTTTTAATCTGTCTTTAGTGCATATCAGTAATCATTTTCTGACCAGGAACACTTTTTTAAATTAATTAATTAATTAAAGATTTCTGCCTCCTCCCCACCACCGACTCCCATTTCCCTCCCCCTCCCCCAATCAACTCCCCCTACCTCTACAGTTCAAAGAGCAGTCAGGGTTTCCTGCCCTGTGGGAAGTCTAAGGACCACCCACCTCCATCCAGGTCTAGTAAGGTGAGCATCCAAACTGCCTAGGCTCCCACCAAGCCAGTATGTGCAGTAGGATCAAAACCCAGTGCCATTGTTCTTGAGTTCTCAGTAGTCCTCATTGTCCGCTATGTTCAGCGAGTCTGGTTTTATTCCATGCTCTTTCAGACCCAGGCCAGCTGGCCTTGGTGAGTTTCCGAAGGAACACTTTTTTAAAAAAATGCCAAGCAGGCATGGCTAGGACCAAGGCTGAAGCCCTGCCTGTTTGCTCCGTCCAGTACAACATGGCAGAGGCATGTTCACCACCTATGCGAGCCATGCTCACGGCCCCAGCTCTAAGGACACAGCAGGGTCTCTTTCACCATTAAACAATTTGTAGCACTCTGCTCACAAACACTGATTCTGCCTACCCTCTAAATATCTCTTTCTGCCTAGCTTTACTCTGCTAAGTCATTGCCCAAATAACTTTATTTATCAAACAATAAAAGCAACAGATATACAGAAGGACATCCCACATAATGTTTGTGAAATCCTTTTTTGAGAATTTTTCTTTCCCTGAGGCTGTATGATTAGCTAATGACAAGACTACAGTACTTACGTGCATTGACAATCTTAGCCTTACTCTGGTCCTTATATTGTATATAAGTTTTCTTTTCTTTCTTTCTTTCTTTTTTTTTTTTTTTTAGACTTCAACACATTTGTTTCTGTTTGTTTGTTTGGTTTCCCATCTATTCTTGTCTCATGTGTACTTGGCTAACCTCCATTCTTTGCCTGATGCCATTAATGACAAAATAGTCATCATTTCAAGACTGGATATGTTAAAGCCTCTTTTGTTTGGGAAAGGTTTGGACATTCCTGTTACCTTTTGTGGAATTACTGACTTAAATTTTTTAGATGAATGTGATTTGAAAGTTACATGTAAACTTAGCTGAAAATGTGTGTATACTTCATTCATGTAATTTATCTTCCTATGTCCAAAGTGGCAAAAGGATTTTGCATAAACCTATATAATATAGAAGCTTCAAAACACTTAGAGTACCTGGGACCCAGCAAGAAGAAATGGATTCTTAAGGAGACCACAAAGATATAATGTGGGTACTTCATTTTTTATTCTTCTATTTCTTTGGGGGGGGGCTATTAGTATAGTTTTACCTAGCCAAGAATCACTGATTAGCATAAGCTAGCTGAGTCTTTTACTTGAATATATATTTCTTATTTTTTATGACTGCCAGCTATGGCTCCTTGGAGATAACATGGCTCTCTAAATTTTCTGTCTCTTATTCATCTAACCGTGCCATATTTACTATGTTTGGTATGTGATTTATAAGTGATGTAAGCCTTTTAACTTCTGCATGAATGGATTCAGTTTGTTTTTAAGATCTTACTGTTTGCTTTTCCAGAGGATTTTTATTTGCCATGGACTGTTTATGTTTTTCACAGAAACTTTTTCCAGAGTTTGCATATATTAATTTATTCATCAATTTCTGTTCTTGTCTGTTTTGTAAACAATGACTGGCATATGTTTTATGATACATCATTCTGATTTTATGTTTGTAATTACTTTTTTGTATGAAATTATTTATTAAATTTGCTATATTGAGCAAGAGTCTCAAGATGGAAAGATTTTTAAGTTTCAAAATAACTGTGAAATTTCTATAACATTCCAATAATTCATTATTTTTTATTCCTCTCACCAGAATATTTGTAAATAAGTGAATGGGTGCAAAGGTGATGTATAGTACTGTAAGTGTAATGTTCAGAAGCTAAAACTTTGAGGCAAGGAGCCAGCGGATGAAGTCTATATGTGGACCTTGAATGTGGTATACTTTACAACTGTGTTTTTTTTTTTTTCTTTTTTTTCTTTTTTTGGTTTTTTCGAGATAGGGTTTCTCTGTGGCTTTGGAGCCTGTCCTGGAACTAGCTCTGTAGACCAGGCTGGCCTCGAACTCACAGAGATCCACCTGCCTCTGCCTCCCGAGTGCTGGGATTAAAGGCGTGCACCACCACCTCCCAGCTACAACTGTGTTTTCTTATATAAATAATACTATCATTTATTCAAGAGACAAGGTGATCAAATTAGGAAATTTGCATGTACTCAATAGATGTTAGCTTTTATCAGTAGCATTATGCATATCATTATTCCAACAAAGACAGACTTCCTACAATTTTGTTCTTTATTTAGTCTATTTGCTTCGGGTAGAAAGAATAATGATAACTCATGCTAATTATTTTATAATTAATAGGGAGGAGTCCTCTGAGATCAACAGTTTAGCATTTTGGTAAATAACCGCATTACAGATTCAGAAAAAGCCCATAGTCACATAGCAGGCTGTTTTCCCTCTTTTTCTTCCCTCTATAAGTGCTGCTTAGGATTTATTATAGTGACAAAATTTGTCATTAAGTCATAGTGTTTAAGACTTGGAGGCTATTCAAAGAGACAGAAATTGCTCTAATGTTCCCTTAATTAGGGAAAGAGTATTTGGAGACCAGATCTGTGGTAACGGGGCTAGAAGAGGCTTCTCTTGGGTTCTGGAAGTCAGGGTAAAAGATGAAAGCACAAGGGGTCTAATGAGATGGTAGTATAATCTGTCTTCATTTTCTCTGCTCGTAGAAAAAAAAGACTTGTAGCAAAATACATCGCTATGAGAATAAATGTTCTTTTATAATAAAAATATGAATGAATTAATAGCAAGTACTTGTAATTTTATGGTAACTTTTGAGTTTTAGAAAATCTCAAGTAAATACTAGATAAAATGCCTGTGTGTGCATGCTACAAGTGTGTGTGTGTGTGTGTGTGTGTGTCCTAGAGGCAGCTAGAAGAAAGATTAGGAACCTCTGAAGCTGAAGTTAAAGATGGTTGCGAGCTGTCAGACATGGGTGCTGGGAGTTGAACTCAATTCTCTAAAGGAGAAGTAAACACTCCTAACTATCTCTCCAACCTTACAAAATGATTTATGATGTTGTATTGAAGGAGATTGCAGGGTTTTGTTTTTGTTTTTTGTCTATGACAAATAAGATAGCAAAATTCACTTTGAGAAGTTGAAGGTTAAGGGGACAGTATCTACCTATGTATGTAAAAGCTTGGAATCTTTTTATGGTTCTAAGCCATGGTATAAAAGCATTTTAATTTTTTAAATGCTCTCCCTATTTATATTCTGAAATGACTTGAGATTTTGAGTCAGAAATATTTTTTTTTCTTTGTACAGTTCTTGTGTATGGTGTAGATACATAACACAGAGGAAATCTAGCCCTTTGACTCAATCTCTGCCATTCTGAGGTACACAATATTTGTGGTTTTTGTAAATGCTTTCTAAATCACTTATGGAAAAGTATTTTCATTTGACAGTGTCTCAGCATCTCAGACCATCAACTCAAGATGTAACCTGTCTTATGAAATTGAACACACTTGTGTATTTGAGAGATTTCTGAATTTGAGCTTTCTGAATATTTGACTTTGGTTCTTAGAAATACAGAAAACATAGTTCTGAATCTGTGTAAAAAACTCACTATGAACTCCTGTCATGGGTTGGTTCTTCTCTTGCAAAAGGGTAAAATATTTTAATATATTATTTCCAAGAACCTGTACAGAAATTGGAACATGAAGCCATGGCTGAACCACTTGTTTAATTTCATTTTTCATGAATTATTGGTTTCCTGAAAGTCAGTTTGACAGCTGGGTATAGGAAAATAATCCTGTAGTTAAAAGGAGCCCTTTGGATTCCTTTATCACTTGGTCACAGCTTGGCTGCATGACACTCTGGAATGTACTGGCCACCGATGGACTCACTCACTCATCCCCACAAAGGTCAGAAAGTTTGGGGTGTTCAGGTCATTATTTTTAGCATTCACTTGTCTTTCTATCTGCTTCATGTATAAGCAATAGACAATGTTTCCAGGTAAATATTTGTTTTATTTGCTGCCAAGGATCTGTAAATAAATAAAATATCAAAAAAAATAAAAAGAATAAAAAAGTCAGAGAGTTCTAAAATAATGCTTACAAGAAGAACACATTTCTTTTTTGGTCAGTCTTTCTTGTTTAGGTTTTATTGTGTGGTGGAGGTATAGAAAATCTTAATGTTGCTCTATGGAGACACCGTTTGAAACTTCTTGTAAATATGTCAATTTTTTTTAATATCAATATTTTTGTCTACAAAAGCTGATGATTAAACACTTTATTCTGTTTCAAAAATCTTGTTTAATTTATAGTAGGAAAAAGAATTTTACAACTAGCTCAAAATTTCCTCAATTTTTAATAATACTAGGCTAAGTAAAAATAAGAAGTTTCAACTAGTAGGAGACAATGAGTATCTCGAAAGCTACTAAATAAATTTTCAGGTCCATAATTGATAAAACTGTAATATAAATAATACTCTATATTATAAAAACTCTAGTTTTTGGAAATTAAATTTTTTTATAATTTAGTTTCCTATAAATGCTACTTTAACTGCACATGAAAGACCCCTTACACTCTGGCAATGGGGATATAAACTATTGCACCGATGTGGAGAACTGTGGGGGTAACTTGTTACACTATGGTTATATCTGGCCTGTACTTCGTTGAGTCACTGCCCAGTTCACACTTGTATCAATATTCCTCATTACAGTGATCCATTACCTAACAAGAAACAGTTTAAACCAGGAAGTTATTTTGGCTCACAGTTTGAGAGAGCAGCCCAGAAGGAAGGGAGTGGCATTGCGCTGACTGGAGGCTGTGAGGTCAGAGGCATCTGAGCCTGTTTAGCTAGTATGTGGTGAGCTAAGAAAGCAGGGATGGATCAGGAAGCAGTTCCAGGCTGTGTTCTAGTGCTTCGCTTTCTCCATCTGGGCCCCGACCTCTAAGTTTCTACAACCTCCCACAATAGCAACATTATCAGGTATTCAAAGACATGAGATGTGAGGGAACATTTCAATTCATTACCAGAAAGACCCACATGAAGTGAAATATACATGCTGAAAAGACCCCTGCATTTGCGTGTTGGTTGCAGCACTAGTCACAATAGCCAGGAGACAGAAGGACCAACAGATGAATAATTGTCTGTGGCATATATGCACAGTGGAATGCTATCCAGATGCAATAACACATGAATCCTATAATTGGGATAACATGGATAGACACGGAAAGACATTATATTAAAGAAAATCAACCAGGCACAGAAAGATAATTATCACAAGAGCTCAGTCCCATTGAGATGTAAAAAGAGTTGATCTTGTAGGAGTTAAAGGCAGGGTAGTGGTTTCTAATTGGAGAGAAAAGGGCAAGAGAGCATAAGAAATCAATGGACAGGTACAGCGTTAGTGACTGGAAGTTGTAAGTTAGGAGGTCTGTGGCACAGCCAACTGAAGGAACACAACAGTAGTGCAGCCAATCCCATGTATCCGAGAACTGAAGGATGGAATTTGAATGCACTCATAAAGAAACGATTACAAAAGCTGAAGTTACCAACTAGCTAATTTTAGCTGATCACTTCCCAGTGTGTACGTATGTAAGTATTCACAAATACTATTCAACAATCAAATTATGTAAAAAAAAAGTCAACAAGAAATAGCATATAAAACATATAACTTCCAATGCTATGAGGTTATGTTTTTGTACTGTGAATAACTTTCCCACCAAAAGTCAAATCTATATAACCCTTGAAGGACTCTGTATCATGAGACTTTAAGATGGATTGAGAATGTGCCATCTTTAGCATTCCCACTGCCCATTTGAGGGGCCTGGGAAGAGATGGGGCAAGTTAATTCTTGATTGATAAAGGAAACTCAATGTAAGTCTCTCACAGGTCATACTACTACTACTACTACTAAAATTTAAAAGACTATTGTCCTCCACCGCATCTTTGGGTTGTTAGTGATACAAAATGTGGGTTTTGAAAGTATACCTCAATAATTTGCAGTGGTGATTTAAAAACCTAATTAGATTTTTATCAACCAATTCTCAGTGTGCCAATGTAACTGGTAATTAATAACAATAACAATTGCTGGGTTTTAGAGATGTTGAAGTCTAACTTTGCCTTGTAATTTTAAAAAGGCATATTTTTTTTAACAGAATACAGAAGCTGAATTTTTTTTAACTCTTAATAGAGTATAACTCCAGTAGCATTATATATGGAAAAATCACCCATACACATTTCAAAGATAATTTATGGGTCACAGCTGATCTCAATACTGATTTGGTTACTGAATAATTAAGTATAAAACAGCAATTTAAAAACATATTGCATCCAATAGTGCATAGTTTCAAAACAAATTTTACATCCAGTAGTTAATTTGACAAAAACATAACAGTAAAGGTTTACCCTCAGAAAGGAAAAGTTTTACATTTATTATCCAGTAAAGAATTTACTAATTGTTAAATTTATGTACATTTCACAATAAGTTTAAACATTAGTGTGTTATTATAGCTACCAGAGTTTTTATTCCTACTTCTTCCTGGGAGGGTGATATAGAAAGGGAAACAGTGATCTAAGTAACACACAGTCAAAGGCAGTGAAGTCACAAAAAGACTGAGAGTGGACCTGTGTAGTAATATGAGCGGCGGGGCTGCATCCCCAGTACCCCGGCAGCCTGGCTAGCTTATGCTGGAAATAACAACACACAAACTGTATTCATTTAAACACTGCTTGGCCCTTTAGCTTTAGCCCTTACTGGCTAATTCTGATATCCCGATCAACCCATCTCTAATAATCTGTGAGCACCGGTCTTACCGGGAAGATTCTAGGTCGGAGCTTCATCGCGTGTGTCTGCCCGGGAGTGGGGCATGGCGTCATCGCGTGTGTCTGCCCGGGAGTGGGGCATGGTGTCTCTCTCTGGCGTCTGCTCCCGAGAGGAGAGCTGTGGAGTCTGAGCTCACTTCCTCTTCCTCCCAGCGTTCTGTTCTGTTTACTCCTCCCACCTATCTTCTAACCAATGAGGGCCAAACAGTTTCTTTTTATTTAACCAATGACCTTCCTCCATCAGACCTGCCATTTTATGAATTTTAACACATGCCCTATCCAGTGAGAAAGTTACAGACAAAGCAACATAAAATTCATGACTTGGTAAATTTCATTCTTCCTGAAAAGGAAACAAAGTGACTAGAACATATTCAACAATCGATGAGTGATTATATCCATCACCCTTTTTAGTTGCTGTGATTATATATGTCTGACAGTTTTTTTAGGAGGCAGGATTTATTCTGGCTCATAGTTTGTGGGTACAGTCCATCAAGGAGCAAAGACATGGCAGGAGGAGCATAAGGTAGCTGAACACACAGAAACAGAAAGTAATGAATGATAGCATCCTGATCATTTTCTTTTTTTTAATTTGGCCTGAGACCCAGCTCCTGGGATCCTACTGCTCATCTCTAAGGTGTAACACATTTAATAAAAACCCAAAGACAGAAATTGGGGTTCAACCTGAAGGTCAGAAAAACAAAACAGCTCACCACTGGCTCTTACCTCTACCTCAGTCCGGAATGGCGATCCTGCCTCCAGAAATCTCGGAATGAGACTGTGTGAGAGCTGTTTCCTCCCATTTTATATTCCTCTCTAAAGCTGGGATAAGGGTGTGTACCACTATCGCCTGGTTTCTATGGCAAACTAGTGTGGCTACTATGATTAAGGTGTGTGTCTCCACTGCCTGGTCTGTAAGGCTGATCATTGCGGCTGTTTTAATCTCTGAACTTCAGCCAAGCTTTATATATTAAAATACAAATGAAATATCATTACACTAGGGTGGGTCATTCCTCCTAAATTCAAACAATGCAAAAAACCTCTTTTGGACAAGACCAGAGATTTTTCTCTGATATGATTCTAGATCCTGTCAAGTGGACAATATTAACCATGAGTATGTGGAGAAACAGCCCAGTGGTTAAAAGCGCTTGTTTAATGCTCTTAAAGAGGATCCAGGTTCGTTTCCCAGCAGGCACTTTGGTGTTTCACAGCTCCCCATCTGATGTTCATTCCAGCCTCTCCAGGCCCCTAAATACACGCTGGGCACGTAAACATACACAGGTGCACACAAATTTCTCTAAGAAATAAATGTATCTTAAAATACATACATGAGAAAATATCAATAAAAATAACCATTACAACAATTGTAGAGTATAATAAATTATGGTGGCAATAATTATTGAGAAATCGCAAATTTATATAGGTATTCAGAGAAAAAAATCATGGGAAAAAAGGCACTGGAGTGGAGAGAGCACGAAGGGGTTAGAAGAGTAAGCGTCATGGGCTGACAGAGCAGCTGTGTAGGTCCTGAGACCTTGCGGTAACTGTTGAGCATACAAGGATTACTTGGTGTTTGAGAGGATAAAGAAAAATTGAAGATTAATAAAAAGGTATAGCTGCAAAACTAAAACATGTAATAGACTTTCGGTTCTTTTCTCAGTCATAGAAAAATCAATAAAGACTTCTGGAAATGGAGTGACCCAGTTTAATGACTAGATTATAAGGGCTGCTTTGGCTTTTCTTTTCTTTTCTTTTTATTTTGAAAATGTCCTGAATATGGTCAGAGAGAAATAATAACACAGGCAGGTGAAGAAAATTCAATATTAAAACCCAAGATAAATATATACTAGATCTGAATTAAGTTTCTTTGATAACCCTGACCCACCGTTTCTTCCTTCCCTCCCTTCCTTCCTTCCTTCCCTCCCTCCCTCCTTCCTTCCTTCCTTCCTTCCTTCCTTCCTTCCTTCCATCATCTATCCATTAGTTTCATTTTAGCAAAGTGAATGATTCTGCTCAATGAATATAAAACTCGGTAGAATTTATGTCTTATCATTTTACTTGAAAGCAATGTTACAATTCTTTATGCGCATATGTATCCCACCGCTTTGGCTTCTCATCTAGAACAATGAAAGCAAACATTGGATGTTATTAATTAAAAGAACATTTTAAGTCTCAGAACACTTAATAGTTTTTGTGGATTCTGACTTTACTGTTTAATTATTCTCCACAATTGGGAAATTTCTCAGAGTATTTTATTTGCCTATTGGAAGACATTATATGTAGTTATTACCTGAACAAATTCTACACTACCAGTCATAGTTTTGATCTTTTTTTTTTAAATAATGAACTGTTTGACCTAGTATCTCAGCTTCTAATTAACTCTTATAATTCATATTAGTCCATTAATTCTCATTTGTGTTAGCCAGGTTGCTTGACAACTTTTTTGGCGAGGCAGTCACAACTGGCTTCCTCTGTCTCTGGATGATGAGGGCCAACTGCATATTTTCCCTTCCCCAGAATTCTCTTGTTCTCATTGTCCGGCCTCTACTTCTTGCCTGGTCACCCAACCTCTATTTCCTACCTGACTATTGGCCAATCAACAAAATGCTGCCTCATTTTCTACATGTGCTTCCTCTTTGTCTGACTGGTGGCTCTACCTCTGTTCTGCCCCCCGTCGTCTCCCTGTCCTGCTCTCCCGCCTATCCTCTTCCTTTCTAGCTATTGACCAGTTGGCTGGTTACTAAACCAGCGAGAGAAATACATATTCAAAGTGGACAAACAGATTATTGCACAGCAGATATACATTCTTTCTTAAATCATAACCCATATTCCTTGATTGTTACTCTCAATCTTTTTCCTTAGTTCTAACATTCAACATACTGTTTTACTTCAAAACTGCTTTAGATATTCATATAACCTCCCTTTCTTCTTTAAGATTTTAAAATAAAACAAGGAAGGATGGTTACTTTTGGAAAACTAGTATGACCAGGAAGCCAGTAATCTGGTATTCTTCATCGAGTTTAAGCAGAGTATATAATTTATATAAGTTTATAATCTAAAAAGATAAATTTAGGCATAAATATAACCTCTTTTTGCGTATGTAAATTTTCTTATATGAAAAATGGTACCTTCTTCCACAGGTCTAATTCATGGCCAGTTTGTAAGCCATTCTTCCATCCATACCTTGCACTAAATATGAACAAAAACAAGATCTCACATGGATTTGTCACTGGTGCAGTTGTAGTTACGCTGATTGAGTAGGAATACCATTCTCTCTTCTTCATACATTTCTAATGTAAAGGCATTTGGTTTCCTTGGAAAGTTCTATATTTCTCCCAGAAGTGTTTAAAAGGTTATTAGATCTATCGGAGTGGAATGAAGCTTCCTGACCCTGGCTGCCTTCAGCCCTGCTTCCTCCTCCACGTTTCACCCTTGCCTTTGTTCTTATTTCATGAGGAAGGCAGGGGCCTCTAGCTAATGCCCCCAGATGCCTCACGCTCTCCACCTGTAGAAAATTCAACAGCAGCAACAACAAAGAACAAGCAGAAAAGGCAAGACGATTTCTTTAATATACTCAAGGTTGCTTATGAGGCCCAATAATATATTTTTTTTTTTATTTTCTTGGTGCTCAAAACATTGTTAGTGTTTCTTTTTTTTTTCTCTTTTTAAACTTTTTGAGTTTGAGTGAGGAGTTTTAATATTAACAGAAAGGTAAAGTGGAAGGGAGAGAGAGACAGAAAGAGAGGGAGAGGAGAGAGAGAGAGAGGGAGACACATGCCTTTTCAGAAGAGCAGGGGAAGAAAGTCATTGCTAATGTTTCTGTGTTGGAGAAAATGAAGTATACTCGCCGAAAAGGCAAGTGAATTCATGATGAATGATAGTTATTGTCTTTCCTAATAGGAAATGTTGTGGTGCTTTCCCAGGACAATATAAAAATTATCTCATATGCTACAAAACACAAACATGTTCACAATTATTTCAATTTCCAGCTGTACAAATTGGGGGGACTCACAATAAGCTTGAAAGCTTTCCTTAGATTTCCAGGCAAAATATGGGAAAGGAAAGGGGCAAGTGGTGAATCATTCGTGTGCCTTGGTTTGATTAAGACTGACCACCATGAGTGACAAGGTGATGAACTGTCATCTCTGCTGTGGACTCTCAACCTTGCCTTTCAGTTGCAAATGAGCAAGCCAGTGGCCTGTTTTTAACACATGGACCATTAACTGTCTCCTTCTATTTGCATAGTAATGATAGTGAACCAATGGTGATTTACTGCTATGACTAGTATCATAAATAACAGATCATTTACGCTGCTAATTATACTCATTTCCATATCAATAATGCATTCTGGGCTGGTTTGGACTATGGCATTAGAATAGAATGTAATGACAAATTTGATTCCCTACTAAAATGCTGTGAAGCAGGTATTTATTGCAAAAGGAAACTATTAAGTAATGTAGATAAGTGCCAAAGACATTTTTTGTACTTAATCCTGCTGATTTAATAAGCAAAAGTATATGTTTACTGGAAAAATATTTATCCCTTGGATAAGCACAAGTGTGTAATGTGTTCAAATCTGTTGGTATCTGTCAACTGGCTGGCTACAATATGGTGTCTAGGCCTCTGACTCACATTTGCTTTATGGGTGGGCCAGTCAGTTCTAAATTCTATTATGTGATCCTGACTGCTCCCACAATTTACAACAGTTAACGTTAAGATGTAGCTCTTCAAAAGAAATGATTGCGTTAAAGCTGCAGTCCTCAGTGCAAACATCATTGTCAAAGCAAAGTTCAGTACACACCCAAACCCACCCATGCACACACACACACACACACCCCATGTACTCTTGCACATGCACATACACAACATAAACACACACAAACACACAAACTCATACACACAAAGACACACGTATACATACTCACACACACAAACAAATGGGTAATCGCTGCCACACAACTTAGAAATAGACACTGACTAGAGGGAAGGGGAAGAAAAAAGGATGAGGAAGAGAAAGGAGGGAGAGAAACAGAGGAGAAAGAGAAAGAGGCAGAGAGAGAGAGAGGGAGACAGAGAGAGAGGGATAAAGAGAGAGAGAGAAAGAGAGAGAGAGAGAGAGAGAGAGAGAATAAATATATCCTTTGTGCACTCACTCATGAGGATAAGGGAGAGACTGAGATATGCCTCATAAAAAAAAGATAGTTTTTGTAACTTATTACCCCATGTTTTACAATAATTATTTAATATGTATTTTGTCTATTAAATACAGTTAAGAAGTTACTAAACCAATCTGAAATTTTGTCTTTGGTTTGCTATGAAGAATGATATCACGCTAAAACTTAAAAGCAGAAAATAATCACAGTTGGTTCCCATTGTTTTAGATTCTAAATAGTTTATAAAGAAGTTTGGGTGTTGTATAAGTGAAAAACGGAAATATAAACCTCTATTGTGACTTTTGATATCAGAAGTTATTTCTGAGGACAGGAAATTCAAAACGTGAATATTGGTTTAGAAAAATAGCTTGTGATTGCAGTTAAATTGATATGTCACATGATTAGGTGACTTGTATGCTCTCCAGGTCTCAATCTCTAGTTAAAGTACTAGTGAACAGAGACATAAGAAATGTAAACTTTCATATTCAACCTAATAAGAATTTAAAATGATGGCTTCCAATAAACAAAAAATACTGTGAGAAGATTAAAAGAAATGTGAACAATGTTTGTAGAATGGCTATTAATTGATAGGTCAGTTTCTGCCCTGTGAAATGATGAAGACAATCACTGTACAATCAGGTGGAAAGAGAGGTAGTAATTTGATGGTGCTCCAATAACTGAATTAAGATGAAAACTATTTTCTTTGACTCAATATTATTTCATATTTTAATACAGATGAATGAATTAGAATTATGAATATTTGTAAGATGAATATATTCAGAAATTTTGTTTTAAATAACAATCCTCTTACTGAATTTCAGAAAATTCTACCACTTTGAGTGATATGTTAATTATTAGATATTTACAGATACATATTTTATATATGTATTATAATGCTAGATTATTTATATTAATCCATTAAAATTTGATTTGTGTTTAGCTACTTCTTTGAGACAGTATCATGCCTTGAACTTCTTCTGCCACTGAGAATGCCTTGAACACATAGGGTTTGTACTCATTATGTTAATGATTCTCCTTTAGAGAGGGCAAGGAACCCTGCCCTGTGGGAAGTCCAAGCCCCCCCCCCCCCACTTCCAGGCCTAGGAAGCTTTGCATCCAAATAGACTAGGGTCCAAAAAAGCCAGTACATGCAGTAGAAATTTATGTACATTGGTGTTTTGCCATGAATGTTGGGACCTAGAATTACAGACAGTTGTGAGCTCCCACGTGGGTGCTTGGGAATTGAACCCGGGTCCTCTGGAAGAGCAGTCAGTGCTCTTAACCTCTGAGTCATCTCTCCAGCCCCTCAAATATTTTATTTCAAATCTCAACCTGGCTGTTATTATCTGCATTTGTGTTTCTATACAATGTGCTTGTTTCATGGGCTCATAATTATATTTAGATATGTCTCATACCATTGCTTTTCTGTGTGTAATAGCTAAAATGAACTTAGATAAAAGTCACCACTAGAAGAAAATAATAAACAAATTTATGAGTTGTCTTTCTATTTATCCTTTTAATTCACAAGATATGTAAAGAACTTTCAATCTCTGAGTATGGGTATAAGCAGACTAAACATTTGTAGAATTATAATATTTTAAATTTTACATCTCTTCCTTTTGACATCTGACAAGATCAAACACCCATATGCAAATTCAGGGTGTCAGAGTCTTATCAGACAGCTGTTAGTGTGTAGAACACTGTAACAGTAACACACCGACACTGTCTTGTACCTGGACCATACATGTCACATACTTCTTGTTGCTGGGCATCACATGTTAGAAAATGAATGGTGATACTCTCATCATTAGACAGAATTGTAAAGCTGCTTCTTTTTATCTGTAGGGGGGAAACTTTGGCATTTATACACATGAATACACAGACAGAATATGTTCATTTATTTCTGATGCAGGTGGTATAGACACGGGGATATAGCTTAAAAAGGTCTGAAAATGACATAGCACTTCATTTATTCTGATTCCCTCTTGTGATAACATGATAGAAAGTATAACTAAATATTCCTTCAATACACATTTATTTCATGACCAACCAATCTACAGGCTTAGGAGTAAAGCATGTTTTATGTCTTTAGTTTTATGAGCTAAGTGGACAATCAATTTTTGCTTTGTCTGGTGTTTGCATTAGCCATAAAGAAATTCATAAGCCAAACTGAATTTCATATGAATTGCAAACTAATCCCAGACAAACATTATAAGAAATTACTTGAAATAATTATATTGTTAGTTTAAAATTGATCATGTTCCAGAATTTATTGTTTTATAATAAGTTAAAATTTCATCTTATTGTTTTTATAAAATTTCAAAGTGTAATTTAGACTTTGACACTATGTTTATGGTATATTGAAAAGAAAGCCAAGGTAAAAATATGATGGGGCAAATCTAGACAGTAGGCAGATTTTGCTATACCATTGGCTCAGTGTTTCATATCACAGGCGGAGGTCAAGTCTCTGCTCACCACTCTAAGTGTACTTTAACAGAAAGTTGTTTTACATTATCTGTTACTTGCCTTAATTTGAATGCCTGATTTCAAAGCTAACAAGAAAACAAAAAAATCAGATGGCTAGACTTTACTTAAAGAGAATGAAAAAAGTAGATGCCCATGTTGAAAATCACTCATACTCACCCTGTTCTGCATGTGGATAGCAACGAATGTCTAATCACTGGATATATCTAATACTACTCTAAACAGAATCTTTACACAGCAGGTCTGGAATACGCAGGTAAGAGAGGCTCATCACTGTGGCTGTTGCTTGTTCTGTGAACAGAAATGATCTACCGTTCCCTCGCTGAGCCTGTGTGTTGTTTTTTAGTCATTATGAACTCCTGATAGTACTGGTGGGATGCCCAAACCCGCTCCTCTCATGTTATCTCAGAGGTAACACTTCTTCCTTACCAGATTCAGATCGCCACTGCCTGCTACGGCATATTTTGTTGTCATTTTTAGGAGAGCTAGCAATTAAATTACAAACATTTAATTTATCAGAATAGAAAATTTGAATGCTACTTAATATCATGTCTCTATTTCCCTGGTAGGATAAAGCATCATTTCTTAATGCTTGATGTTGCTGGTGAATTATACCAAATAGCCAAAATCTTTGGCCTGTTACCAATTCAAAGAGCTGTTTCACTAAATGTATGTGTCATTCTGCAATTGCTCATAGTTGTATTGTATTATTTTTTTCTCTTTATGTAGCTTAACCTTGACAGGTAAATGTCAGAGTTGGCTGCTTTCTGTACTATGACACATTTTATCCTTATTAAAATACCTACTATCCTGTTACCGAGATAAAGATTTGGTTATGAGAGTTGACCACAGCTGACATAGCATTCCAGCATTTTGTCTTTCCCCCTAAAAGTTTTCAGCTGTACATAGAATTACACCTATGGATGCTGGTTGATATGATCTATATATCATTAAAGTAAGGCAATTGTTTATGATTCAGTTTGCTTTTTTACAGTTTCCATCTTGATGCATGAAATCACTTGCTACAATTAACCAGAATACATCAAATGTTAAGGAATGATGCATTATCCCACCAGGGAAATAGAGATGTGATATTAAGTATCTTTTGATCATCCTATTTTGATATGAACACCAGTAGTACATTTTAACTTTTCTTTACAGCTTCACACTGCTCTTAGTGACTCCACCCCCACCTGCCTTCTCTGAATGTATTATTCCATTGGGCATGTTTGTCTCCCCTATGCTTTTAGTGTCCTGATTTTGAATTAGATTTGTATGAATAATTTATGCTTAATTAAAATGAATTGAACTTTTCTGAAAAACCCTTTTTTGAACTATATTGATTACTCGAGATTACACAGATAGGACATAGTTGGATTCTTTCTTGAAGCTACCTATTAGACAAAAGTCTATACTTCCAAAAAAGAGCAAGAAATAACACTTCCATATTTCATGCTTTCCAGGTATTCTCAATCTCACAACATGGCACTGTACTTTCTACAACCCATATTTTTCTACTTGGTGATTCTTCAAGAAATTCTTGGTTTTCAACTTACAGTGTTAAGACACCAGACACAGGGTTTAATTCCTCACTTGTAAAGGCCATATCTCAAAGGGACAACACCCAATAAAATTTTCTTTTTTATACATATATAATGAAGAGAATATTCTTTTATCATTAGACAATTTTGTTTCAAAACCAGAGCTGGAGTTGTGGAATTGTTGGCTAGATGCATTAACATAGTTTATTCATGTAAGGAGAGTATTCTGAAAATTTGCAAGTGTCTGTGTGCTCCTGAAGAGGATTTTAGGAAGGTAGAACAGAGATCAATGATTTTACACTATATTTTTTCTAAGTGAAATCCTACATAGGATTACCTATCTAACAGAAACAACTGCAGGCTCTAGAGAAGACAATGCTCTTTTGTAAGGAACATTTTAATGTATAGACATAATTTCTACTGAATTTCATTCAAATAAACTATTTTAGAATATTTGATTAGTAAATTTTTTAAAAAAAATTTGTCTTTCTGACTCAAAAGTACAGAAGCCACCTCTATGAACTACAAATAAACGTGACCAGTTGTAAGACTCTTCTTTATAGCATTTCGAAAATATTTGGTTTAGAGTGTAAACCCCATTGATATCTTCAGGAATTTAAATGATCTCCAAAGCAAACAAACAAACAGAAAGCACTATCAGCATAAGTACTGCTTTCAATCATTTATCCAATGCCTCAAGAAAGTGCTACTGGCCCAGCCATTGTGCCTTATGATCCGTGTCCGAGATGTCCTGCCTCGTATCCCATATCATATGCCAACAAAGAGAGCCGTTGATAAACAGGGAGGAGTAATGGACGTCTGAGTGCTGGGCTAAAATGTTCTTTCTTACATCAGAAGTATGGCATGTTAGAAGTCCTGAGGAAAGCCTCGCAAATAATCAGAATGTCTCTTTCAGTAATGGTAGAAAGGAACATGAACATGCAAAATCCCCCCGTGAAAGGCAACTGCCTGCAGGGCTACTTCTGACTCTTGATTTCATTTGTTGACTTGGAAAACTTTGGAACAGACTACATTTCCCCAGACTTGAAACACACCATGCATTAGGCAAGTGAAAGACTCCAACAGTTTATCTGATTTATTGTTGTAGAATTAGTTAGGTAAATGTATATGACCCAAGGGCTGGAGGTAGACAGTCACTTCTTATATCCAATGCTTGAGTTCTCTATAATAAAAAAATAAACAATGAAATTTGACTTTGCTTCTAGAACAGGTTTTAGAAATGCATTACTATATGAGTAGGCATTCCTAAGTTTTCAGAAGAATATTGAATGGGACTGTAACACTTATGAAATGAGGATTTAGGTATAAACAAGAAAATGAAAGCATGTGCCACAATGACCTATTTCTTTATCAAAGAAAGGCATGCATGTCTGATGCTCTCAGAATCTTTTCTGAACTCAGCAGATGTTTCAAGTTTCATTATGTACTCAGAAATTTGATTTTATAATTACACTTGGAATGAATTCATTTTAGTGTAGCACCAAATATTTAAGAAATGCATTAGGAAAGATACTTCAAATAAGTATTCCATTTTATTTTGTTTTTGTTTTTCGAGACAGGGTTTCTCTGTGTTTTTGGAGCCTGTCCTAGAACTAGCTCTTGTAGACCAGGCTGGTCTTGAACTCACAGAGATCTGCCTGCCTCTGCCTCCCTAGTGCTGGGATTAAAGGCGTGCGCCACCACTGCCCGGCAAGTATTCTATTTTAAAATATAAGTTTTTCTACAAGAAGTAACAACACAGTCTCAATACAAGGAATAAAAAAATCAGATTTAAGAATATTTTATAATATATTAACCGTAGAATATTAACTATAGAATATGATATATTAACATTGATTCAGTTTTAGGTATGGATAGGTAGTCTAATACATTTGAGTACATTAAATATAAAGTAGATTAAAAACAATGAAATATGTTCACCCATAACAAATAGTAAGTCTTCACACATTATTAAATAAAATATTGTAACAAAAAGTGACAGTTGATATATTGATTGCTATTGAAAACAATAATAGTGTATTTCTTAATATAAAAGTTTATAGTATGATACATTAAAATACATACATGTATAAATACACATATATATGTATACACCCATCTATAACAATCTTTATGTATCAAAGATGAAGATGATATCATAGCATTGTTTACATGCTTAACATATAATGAAGAGCTTTTAAAATAAAACCATCTCATGTAATGCCTGTTTTTTAAGGTTAGGAAGATTCAGAAGATATTCGGTGTATGCGTGTGAATTTCTCTGCTTAATTATTTTAGTCTGCTTTTCTTGGATACAAGGTTATGTTCAATAAGCCTGTATTAAAGAACTATTCAAGAAAACAGAGTTGCATTGAACACTTGGGTCTTCTCCCCAACTCCCGTCCTGTTATTTAGCTCACAAAACTAACTGGGATATATTATCTGCATGCCCTGAATGACACAGCCCTTTCAAAACTGCTGTTCAACCTTGTTTTTTAATGCAATGTGGAATAGATACAAAGTGAATTTTGAGTTTCTTCAACTAAAAGTTTAAAAAATCAACAAAGCTATTGTACCACACACAAAGAAATTACATTTTCATAACACAGGTTATAGCATGTCTCTCTTTTTGCAGATATGAAATATATTTGATGCTTTCCTACTGTATTCAAATATAGAGTTTATTAAACTTAATAATTGTAAAATGAATGTTGTAGGCCAATGATAAAAGTTGATTTAAGACTAGTACACTTTAGAAACATGAATTGTTTAGTTACTTCTTCTCTTACATGAAACATTCTAACTAGTTTGTCGTTATGAAGTTTTCACAGTAAATAAGCGGCCTGCTTTAAAGACACAACCATTTTTATCTTTTTTGGTTGTGAACTAACAATCTAAGGGAGACACAGTGCATTTAAAGTTGATATTTTGTTAGTTGATTGTGAACTAACAATCTAAGGGAGACACAGTGCATTTAAAGTTGATATTTTGTTAGTTGGTTGTGAACTAACAATCTAAGGGAGACACAGTGCATTTAAAGTTGATATTTTGTTAGTTGGTTGTGAACTAACAATCTAAAGGAGACACAGTGCATTTAAAGTTGATTTTTTGTTAGTTGATTGTGAACTAACAATCTAAGGGAGAAACAGTGCATTTAAAGTTGATTTTTTGTTTGTTGATTGTGAACTAACAATCTAAGGGAGATACAGTGCATTTAAAGTTGATTTTTTGTTAGTTGAGTGTGAACTAACAATCTAAGGAAGACACAGTGCATTTAAAGTTGATATTTTGTTAGTTGGTTGTGAACTAACAATCTAAGGGAGATACAGTGCATTTAAAGTTGATATTTTGTTAGTTGGTTGTGAACTAACAATCTAAGGGAGATACAGTGCATTTAAAGTTGATATTTTGTTCGTTGATTGTGAACTAACAATCTAAGGGAGACACAGTGCATTTAAAGTTGATATTTTGTTAGTTGGTTGTGAACTAACAATCTAAGGGAGATACAGTGCATTTAAAGTTGATTTTTTTTTGTTGGTTGTGAACTAACAATCTAAGGGAGATACAGTGCATTTAAAGTTGATTTTTTGTTAGTTGATTGTGAACTAACAATCTAAGGAAGACACAGTGCATTTAAAGTTGATATTTTGTTAGTTGGTTGTGAACTAACAATCTAAGGGAGATACAGTGCATCTTAAGATACATTCTCAGGTTCCTAGTTTAGAATTTTCACAAAGAATCTTTTAGTTCTCTTTCTCTGTAACATTACTGCTTGTGTTTTTTCCAATTCTTTAACATATGAAAGAGCAAGAACTTTTCAATTTTATTTACCTTCACAGCAAAAATACGTCCAATTAATTTTATTTTTAACAAATGGAGACTATTAATAGAAAAAGAACCATATGAAACTTGTGCTCAAATTTAGTCTTCTTAATAGACAACATTGTTTCCATACTAAATAATATTGTCCTAACCACTTTAAATTTAGGCATGCTACTACTGTAATGGGTATCAAGTGTACTTGAAGTTTTAATTGAGTGAAATAAAATAGAAATGCCTAGGAGCTGCCTTTTACAACTTAAGCACTTACACATTACTCATATTTATGTTCAGCACTGAGATGGCAGGGATTTGTTGGCTTTCTCTCCCGTACTTTTACAGATGTGTTCTGCAGAGTCTGCTCAGGCTGCTGTGGTTGAACAATGCAGATTGACTGAGATAACAATTATGGCTCATAATTATTGAGATTGGATGAATCCAAGATAGTGATGCAGATGGGTTCTACTCCATGTGGGGGTCTTCTCTTTGGTTTGCAAGATGCTGGCTCATCACATAACAGGTTAATTCTGGCTATACTTTCTCCACATAAAGCCACTGATACATGGTCATTGCAGCCCCCTTATGACTCCATCCAAACCTACTTATACCCCCAAAGCCCCACCTCTTATATGTAACACTGGGACTTGAAGCTGCAGCATTTTGAGTTTCTGGGGAAAAAATCTTGTTTAATAGAGTTCTAAACTTATATGAAAATATATCACATTACTATATCATTAAAATAAAGAATTTCTTACCAAAGATCAGTATTCTTAAACAGGGGCTTATTGATAAGCAGAATAAACCAATCAGTTGTCAGATTTTATATATGCAGAGAAATATAGTCTTGATGGAAAACTGTTAGGAATTTAATTATTCTTATCCTGCTGATTTTCTGGAACTGTTATAGGAAGACTTTTTCTAGCTGCCCTTTCTTTTGGAGGTTTGCTTTCTATATTAAAGGTATTTCAGTGAGTAAAAAAGTGAGTAATTGTTAATTTTTACCCTTTGAAGAAACCGATTTTATTGAATTTACTACTAATAATTATTACTAGAAAGAATAAAATAATTCAATGTTTGTTTCAGCTGGAAATGCAGTCCAGAAACTTCAAATGAGATTGTAAGTTGGACTGCACATATCTAACTTAAAAACGAAGATAAAATCCATTTCTTGATCTGTCTTGTATGCTAATCTTTGAAAACTACTGTTAAGGTATAAATCTTTTCCCCTTTCTTAGTTTGCATATTTTTCCTAAGGTGAGCATTCTTTGTAAGGAACTCTTTATGATATGATCTTATCATGCAGATTTGGATGAAAGGCAATAGAAATCAGCCTCATTTACCAAATTAAGTTGAATATACAGAAATTAATGATTAAATATGCTGATCTTATCTTGTAGATTAGTTAAGGTTTGAAACACTAAAGAAGTGTGGGGGGGACTGCTTACCAATAAATGGAAAGTATATTAATTATTGCTCCTATGGTGTGCCTGAGTACCACACTAAGGCTGCATTTTCTTGTCCAGTTTTTGGTAACCTTAAGCTACACACACACACATACATACATACATACATACAAACACACACATATACACACCGTATATCTATATTAGTATTATAATATAATCTAATAGTGATGTAAGAGTTTCTTGTGGAAATCTCAAGAAATTTATGTTTGCAAATCAAATTTATCTTGGGGTTTTATAAGTTTATTTATACTTTATGTGAATGCTTTACTCAGATTTTAACTATTTCAGAATGAGACTTAAGAGTTTTAATTCATTGTTTATAGACTTTCATTGTCTTTTTGAATATTGGAGGAAATGATTTTGAAAAATTTTTATCTTTCCAGTCTATATCAGGCATGAGCCTTTCTGGAAGGCTCCAGTGGATTTAAGTCAGACCTCTCCAGCAAGAAAACAAGAAGATGGGGCAACCATACACTATTCTTCATTCCTAGCAAAGACAGGAAACTTGAGAGTGTGATATGTTTCTTAATTCCTCTCCTTCTCCCCTACTGCCTCGTTTTCAACAGCCTGATCATTTGATGAGGTCAATAAATAGGTTTGGGTAGATACATTGGGGGGGTAGCTGCCCATGGACTGAATTGGCAAGAAAAATGCTTTAGTAACTGTCCTCATATTTGGTCATTACTGTCACAACACAAATGTGGGTCAATACACGGTTTTGGTGGTGATCCAGGCATGCTTGATATCAGGGTTCTGCAGTCTATGTAGCTACAACCTCCTCTATACTTTGAAGGGTCTTGTGCTTTGTTGTTATCACCTTGAAATTTTAAATTTTAAATGAGGAGCCCCAGACATTCATTTTTTCACAGTATCTACAATTTTCATAGCTTGCTTCAATTGTTTCCATGAATAATGTCATAATATAACATAACTTTAGTAGAAGAAATCTCTGCAGTTGTGGCCTGCATTTTCCAGGAAAAGGACAATGTACTATTGTAAAAAAAGTACAAAAACTAACACTATATTATTTTTTGGAGAGTAGATGAAGCATTAACTACTTAAATAGATATCATAGACACATTTAACTGGTTTCATCTCTTTAATATCAAATTTTAAGATGTTATATTATATAAATGGTACTTAAATGCATGTGTATGTTGTTTATTGGGTATATATCATTTACTCAACAAGGAATTTGGCCAACTCTTCTGTTCTGCACATGTTCATACAGGTACTTGGTGTTCTGCCCTTTATCTACTGCGGTTCTGCATTTCCTTATGCTCCACTCTTTCTTCTGTATATGATGAAAACCCTATAAAGGTAAACATATAAAAATCCAAGAGAGATGATATTGAGCAAAGCTGAACCATATGAAGACCATTTTACATCATTCTGTTAGTTTGCACTTCATTCCTTGATGCCTAACCAGGTTGGTGAGACCTAATATTAGAGTAGGAATAATATCCAAACATGTTAGTACAATAGACCTTTACAAGTTTAGTAAGTGGCTTAGACAAAGGCTTTTCTGAATTAAATGACAAGCTAAAATATTTATTATTTTCTTATTTCTTGGACCACTCCTTCCACTTCCAGGGTACCAAAATAGGAAAGTTTCTTCGATGGGGACATTCATTTCTAGAGCTCCTTCATTAGCACAATGATCTTATAGATCTGTTCTTTAAATCGTCATTTGCTTCTGTTTCATAGATTGTGTTTCAAAGATCCATGTCACTTGTAGTTGAAACAACATCAGGTTGGCAAAGTTGAAGGCAACTTTGGCCTCACTGCTGTTTGGATTCAGTTCTCTGAATGTTTAGTTCAAGCCAAATGTCCAACCAGACAGAAATCTGTGCTTGTAGCCATTTATTGTGACAACAAATGCATCATTAGACAAACCAGTCTGGTCACACACTATGAGTTAGCCTCCATGTCTTGAGCCAGCTTCCTTTTGTGGATTCCAATTTAAATCATTTCAATATGCTTTCTAGTTGAGAGTCAGATGAACTAGAAAAAAATACTAGAAAAAGAAGTGTTGTGTGAGCTTTCAACTTTTGTCCAATGCAGAAATAGAAAGCTTAATATTTTTATTAGGGTTAGATAAAATTGAATTAATGATTAAAAAAATACCAAATTTATTAGTATCACTTAAAATAGTAAGATTTAAGCTTTGAAGTTCCTTTAAACTTTTCACATAGGAAAGGAACTGATCTCTTTTTAGAATGAAGCAATTCAGAGCCATATAAAGTTACTGCAGCAGGTCAGAATTCTTAGGGGAAGATCACCTTCCCCTAAGATGAACTATATGCTAGATACCTCTACCTCTGAAGTTATTTGGCCTGCCAAATGGCATGTATTAAGTTATTTATAGTTTTCAAAGTTCTTATTTAAAAGAATATAGAATGAAAGTATAAACTTTATAACCTTCACTAATAAGGCAATAAAACTGCCAGTTCAGAACTCTGCCAACTATTCCTCCATGGGAAGAACAGTGTGTGGTGCTGCTTAGTGGTGGAAGATTCATTGCTGTTTGAATTTATAGGGTTTCTAATGGTGCCCACCATTTTCAAAGATGAGTGTCTATGGGAATCAATAGCTAATTTCTGAAGTGTGTTTAAAAATGTGTGTTTAGGAATATGGTGTACCTGCTTTAGTTTAGGTAAGATAACTTGAGGATTTTTATGTATACGAACTCATGAGATCCTACACAAAAAATATCAATCGAAGATTCAGTTAATTCACATGGTTCTTATGGTGATAGATTCCCAGGCAGGTCTTCATATTTATAATTTTGAAACCTTTCCTACCTGGTCAGAGTCCCTATATAATCAGTAGAGAATAATGCTTCAGTAAGCATCCCATAAACATTTACTTTCTAGAAATGGCATACGCTTTTCTACATGTTCTGAGAAGAGAAAGTCGGTCTAGACTGTGTGTGTGACTCAGGGGTTGAAGATCTTTCCCTCAAACATGTTTGTGTCCCAGAAATCTTATAAACACTAGGAAAGACCTGTAATTGTAGTCTTGAAAGGCAGAGACAGGAACCCCGAACTCTGTCAACAGGCTATAGATTTGATCAGTAGATCTTACCTTACCTTAAGGAAGCAGTTGAAGAGTGAAGAAGGAAGATTACAGATACCAATCTTTGGCCTCCTCAAGCTCTCATGTGTATGGCCACAAATGCAAACACCTACGAGCATGGTCATTTTGACAATGTATAAGAACTTAAGTTCCATCATGATTAGTGAAAAAGGCTTGATACAAAATTCTTGATACATTGTCCAATATATTTATGGAATCTAAAGACATTGTCCTCCTAGAATTTGCAAGTAGAATGTTTGTTACCAAAGATAGGGAAAAGGCAAGGCTAAAGATATTTAAAGAAATGTCCATTGGTGGACATTTTATTACACTTAATATTAGAAAGAAGATCTAGTGTGAGTAGGGAAATCATAGACAACAGGAATGTACTATCTATTTTGAAGAAAGCATTTGAAAATTGTGAAGAAATATGCTTACTAAAGAGATATCTAATCTGATTAACATTTTATAAACAATATTTACCCATTTAGAATTGTCACATAACACTATGTGAATATGTATAATTAAGCTTGTGCATAAGTTAGATATAATAAAAATTAACTTAACATGTTAAAATATGTATCCATCCATATATAAGTACTATTTTTAATTTAATTTTGTCTTATCAAGTATTTGTGATGATTAGTAATATAAAATTCTAGATATATCATGCTCTCGATGAAAATAAATCTATTCTATACTCTAACACTAATTGACATGTCAATAAATATATAATTATCTTCAATTGAAGACAATTATGGTTATCATATACTTTTGTTTTTGTTTTTCAAGACAGGGTTTCTCTGTGGCTTTGGAGCCTGTCCTGGAACTAGACTTTTATAAACAGTCATTCAAATATGCTATTGATGATTATATATAAATATGAAATTATCTCTTTTAATTTAAATAATTACGCCTAAAATCCCATAGGAAATCAAAAGAAGATTAAAGAAAAGTTTATGTTCTTTCAAGTTCTTTAACTACACAATGGATCAGATTTTTTTATGTAGACAAGCCTGGATTTATTTCAGTGTTTATGTCAATAACAGTAAAACTTGTGTTTCATGTGATGTTTTGTGAGATACAGATTTAGTTGTCCATTTGGTGCTGATCTGTAATGATCCACATTTTCCTTGTATCGTTCACTAATTTAACAACATGTTGGAGGCTGATGAATGTGACTCATGGTGTCAGCAAAGAGGAGCCAACAACTCATTCTACAAATTTAATAGTGAAAATGCTTAATGAATTCTCAGCATGAGAATGTGATTAGCAAAACTCTTTGGTCACCCCGTGTTATAGATTAGACATCACAGCTTATCCTGGGATAGAATTATTTTTTCCAACAATGCACTTGTTAAATAGAAACTGCTGCATCTTAATCTAGGAGATGTTTTTATCTCTGTGATGTATGTTGTTTTTTTCTGAAATAAACATCAATATGTATAAAGTCATGTATTTATATTCCATTAAGACTTGTTTAGATTTTGGCCATGGTGAAATAAAATAACTCACAAACCTCAAAGACTTTAAAACATCAAAGATTTACTTTTCTGGTGCTCTGTGTCAATTGATAGATGTCAGGGTGCTACCCTTGGCATTGCTTTCTTATTGTGATGCCTAGGTTGCTGGAGCAGCACCATCTAGAACTTGGCAGATATGCCTAATGGGAATGTAGTATATTTAAACTGTCTTTCATGACATTCCTACTTACATTGAGACTGCTTCAAATGGCCACGTGAAACTTTGATGGAGCAAGGAAATTACAGTCCTAGCTATAGCTTGAGGAGGAGAGAAATATGTTCCTGAATAATTCTGGCTAGCATTAAGTATACAAAGTATACATGGCTACAGCTAGTGGGAAAAGGTGACTAGCAGAACTCTTTGAACATCCTCTGCTATAAACTAGAAATCACTGCTTTACTGGCAGTAAATGTTTACAAATATCACACTTGGAGATTAAGCTATGTAAACCAGTCTTAAGAGTTAGCCTTTGTGAAACCGTATATATACATCAAATTTATCTGTACTATTAACTTCTGTTTTTCAATTGAGGCAATCAATAAAATTATGAATGGATATGGAATAACAGATATGTAGGAAAGGAAAACCTTCACAAGAATTTGTATGTTTTACTCCCTTTAAATATTTATCTTAAGGCGGGCTGTGGTGGCATATACCTTTAATCTTAGCACTCGGGAGGCAGAGGCAGGTGAATCTTCATGAGTTCGAGGCCAGCCTGGTTACGAGAGCTAGTGACAGGACAGGCTCCAAAGCTACACAGAAAAACCCTTTCTTGAAAAAAACAAAAAAAAATCTTATAAAACATAAATAATTCTTAATTATGTGAAACATTATTATAAAAATGAAGTCTATGTATACTTGGTTGTATTTGATACTTGCACAGTGGTCATAACTATGGACTTAAAGAATTTTAGTGAAAAACTCCTTTATTAGCTATAAGGACAATGAGAAAAAATTAGATTTAAAAGTTGCTCTAACCAGATAACATATTTGATCCAAAAAACTGCTTATTGAGCTCTGGATTGTATCAGTGCTGAGAACTTAACAATAGTTTTGTTAGATTAATTTTAAATGAGATATGGAGAAATTTCCAGTACATTTCTGAGTAAATTTAGGCCAAATTTAGTAAAGTTTTGGTTCACAAATTGTACTGCTTGAAAGAATTATCTGGAGAGCTTTATAAAAATCCTAGTACTCAGGATTGACCCCAGTCCAGAAAAATAGAAGCTTTTTCTAGAAACGCTTGAGACGGATTGCTCAGACATCACTATTTCAAAAACCTCAGGTGATGTTAGAGCATGACAGTTAGAGAACGACGTCTGTAGAAAATATAGGATGTGTTAGAAGTTTTTGCAATGAAAAATTAAATCACCGAGAAGTTTAATATACTAATTATTTTTGGTTTCCCTAATAATGTCATTCATTCAATTAAGTACATACTCAAAAGTATTTTACTGATCTAATTTTATGAAGAATTTCCACCTAAGTTTTCTGGTTTTTACTAGACTTCACCTGATGTGCCATGGTAATTATATCATTATAATACAAAACATTACATACTCAAAATGTTCTATGTCCACTATTAAAGAGGGCTGGCATACTGATGTGAAATGATCATCTGTAGGTTGTAAGATGGTGTGGTGAGTAACTTCGGCTTTCCTAAGGTAACTTTACTTGTTTTCCTGTTTAAAGTTTATTTCTAAAAGCCATTCTTTACATGTGTATGCACAAAGATACATACACACACACAAACACACACATATGCAAATGCACATACCTTCTAGGCACTGCTACAGTGGAGAAACACATTGCGTATTGTGAAGTGAGTGTTTCTTAGCTCAGACCTTGCCTTCCTCATTTTCTAGCTTCATAACCAAATTAATTTATTCAAACCCCTAATGCTTGTGCTTTCTCAGCTGATGGGAAGTGGGGATAATACACAATATTCTTTGGAATGAAAACCTATTCAGTGGCCTGACAGTTAATAAGTCCCAAATAAATGTCGTTGTTATTTTAGTTTTATATTAAGGTCTTTTTTAAAAAACCTTTTTATTCAGGCATAAATCAGGCATTTTCCTTAGCATTTTTATTCTAATGAAAGATAAGCAATGATTTTCCATGGCATGATAAGCTCAGTAATACCAGCATTTAGAAGAAAGGTCTAGCATGGGAGGATAGTCAGTGGGGCTCGGAAAATGCTCCAAATGAAGATAACAGACTATTTTAGGGGAATCTGCCGTGCTGTGAGACGAGGTGGGGCCATGAGTGCAGGGAAAAAAGCACATGCTAAGTGCGTGGAAGAAGGTGTTGACAGCCTGCCATGCTCAGGAGGGTGACATAGCTGGGAATGGAAGGAGAAGAAGCCCTATCTCCTGGTCCTCTTTGTGTCTCAGTCTAAGAAGTCTCTGATTAGCTCTTCTGGGTGGTAACTGAGAACCTCTGAACCCAGATAATGCAAGTATTGGTATTTTTGGAACCAATCATCAATGCACTTCGAATACATTATTCCCAATGACAAGCAAAGTTAGTTAGAGTCCAGGATGAGTCTTTGAAAGGTTTTTAACAGTAGCAACAAAGGTAAATGTTTCATTAATGGCCCTGTCCTGTGCTCTTCATTCAGCCTGGCTTTTCTATCATCTTAAATCATTTAGTCCTTATAATGAAAAGTAGATAACTCTAATATGTATAATCATCTTTTATCTGCAGTTTGTAACAGCACGTAAGTAGTAGTAATTTGCTCTCTAATACGGCTTTTAGCCATATGTTCAGCTCCTCTTTTCACCAAGAAATTGGCCATTTCATCTTCCCAGAGGGAGTGGCCATGCTTGCTCCAGATCTGTGGTCATATTTTCTGTCTAAAGTGAACCTATTTTTGTAGTTTCCTTTAGACTTACAGAGAGTTCCTCTTTGTACATTGAATTATGAGGACATAAGTTATTACTTTTGGCCGATATTTGAAGGCAAAACTCCTAAATGCCACGTAGAGTAAAAGATATAGGAGAGGTTGGTATAAAATTTCAGAAACTACTATTTGGTAGTTCTAAAAATAAAATGGGATATACTATGGGACAAAACACACTAACCTTAACATAGCTAACAGAATCAGTATTAGGTCAAGTGCAAAATAAACTAATATATTTAATTGTTAAATTTTCACTTTGTGGAAATATAGATTTCAGGTATTCATCAGTTTTCACTATGAGTGGTGCTGGGTTTTTCCTTGAACATTCTTAGAATTCAGTTTTTTTCTTTTCTTTTTTATGTTTTAATTAAAACTATATTTTTTTCATACAGCATATTCTTCTTAGATTTACTTACCCTTAATTCCTCCCCAAACCTCTCCAATTCCCCACCCACTCAAATCCACATCCTTTCTTTCATTAGAATACAAGCAGAAATCTAATAATAATAAATAATAATTTTTAACTTTACCTTAAATATGTTGATCTCATATAATGTTTGATAAAATATACCACTACTGCAACCAATTGTTGAATAATGGCACTGTTGAAAGTTGTTGAAGCATAATTTATATAAATTCAGAGACAGAAATTGGGGTTCAACATGAAGATCAGAAAAGCAAACAGTCAACCACTCCCTCTTACCTTGATCTGAAATGGTGATCCTGCCTCCAGCCATCTCAGAATGAGACTGAACTTGAGGTCTGTCTCCTTCCATTTTATAATCCTTTCTAGTTCTGGGATTAAATGCATGCACCACTACCACCTGGCTTCTATGGCATGCTAGTGTGGCCATTGAGATTAAAGGTGTGTGTTATTGCTGTCTGGTCTGTAAGGCTGACCAGCATGGCTGTTTTACCTTTCTGATCATGAGGCAAGTTTTGTTTACTAAAATACAAATGAAATGTTACTGCAAGTTGTAGCAGTGATGTTGATTTACGTCAATGTGGTATATAATCTCAACATCATCCAAAGAGAAAGTCTACCTTGAAAGAATGATGTTATGGTAAGATAATTGGGTTTTCATTCACAATATAATCACTAAACTGCTACTGTATGGTAATTCCCTCTGTGTTAGCGTGAAATAATATGTTTAAAGTCTGATAGTTGAGCTTGAAAAATCTAAGACTATAATGGGAAAATAGACTTTATAATCAATTATTAAATAACCCTACCTTCTCAGAATTTAGTCTTACCACACTTTATGGGGGCAGAAATGAAAATTCCAATTCCCAAAGTTTAGTCCATGCTAATTTACTTAAATTATTGTAAAATACTATGTCTTTGCTGGGTGGTATTGTTACATGCCTTTAGTCCCAACACAGATCTCTGTGAGTTCCAGGCCAGCCTGGTCTATAGAGTGAGTTCCAGGACAGACAGAGATATTACAAGGAAATCCAGTCTTATAAAGCAAACAAATGAACAATACTGTATCTCCCATGCTATGTATATGTGCATATATATTACATATATTGTTTATAAACTGCCTTTTGCTCGAATTCCATTATCTCCACAAAGACAGATTCAGAGCACTATGTATTGGATAGAGAATTTTTTTATACTGGCTATGCATTTTTTTCTCAAAAATATCTAAAAGAACAAATAGATAATGAATGAATGAATACTGATGTGAGAAAGGAGAAGGACAATTATTTTTATATGAAGGTAGGGATTTCTTAATATTATTTATGCCACATCATTAATCTTTGATGGAAAGTTTCTTGATAAGTTTGTAGATGTACTACCTCTGTTTTTGTAAGAAATAACACACAAGGTGTCTTGTATAAGTTGTCCTGGTAATTTAGGCCAGTGTTTTGAAAAATGATAGTAAAATGCCAAAATAATGACATAAGCAGCAATCATTACTGTTATTCTGGTTTCTACAGTTTTGATTGATACATGTACATGTGTGTGTGTGTGTATGTGTGTGTGTGTGTGTGTGTGTGTGATGTACTCATGTGTGTGTTTGTGTGGGGGTGCATATTTGTGTGTGGATGCGTGCATGTGTGTATATGACAAAGAAAACTGAGATGCTAGCGAAGGCCTTGTCCACCTCTACTGTCAGAATTTTGAATGTTCCTACCATCACTAGTATCTATTGAATCCCTTTCATAACTGCATCTACTCTTCACCCAAGCTTCCCTCATCTCTAATTCTTTTCCCCTAAGTTTACATCATCTCTAATTCCTGAGGACTGTTAATTTATTCTTCAATTCTGAAAAGCAGTCCTTATGTAAATAGACTTATAACCCATACAGCCTTTGGGAATTTTTCAACTTTTCATTCATCATATTTCTCTTCATTTTTTTAGGTTGTACACTTAATGCTACTTTCTTCTTCAAAATTGATGCTATGTAGTTCTTGTGGTTAACCTTTTACCTGCTAAAAACATAGCTAGGACCATTTAAGTTTCTAGTATTAATAAAGCGTCTATGAATTTAATAGAGGGACTTTTACATGAACCTTTTAATAAGTCTGTAATGAATGACCAGTTATGGGGACATAGATCACATGTGTAGCTTTATAAGAAATCTACAAAATATTTCACATTGCAGGTAGCACTCTAAGTAAGTCACTTCACATCCTTGCCAGCATTGGGTGTTGTAACTCTTCTTTTGTTAATGATTCAAATAGTATCATGACAGTATCATTAGATTTCTAAAGTAAAAGAAAAACATTCATTTCGAGAAATTCTTGATTGTCATAATGCAGTCTTGTTATTCCCATGCTGCACCCCTCTGTCTTCTTCTGATCCCAGAAGCCCTGGAGATTCTTTTATGGGTTTTTTTTCATAATTTTATTTTATTCAGCCAGTCCTGAGTTTATCCAGAGCTATCTGTGCAATTGTGTGTATGGAATTATCTAATGACGCCAAAATGGGCTCACCAGTGAGCACACATCTAAGTACTTCTTCCCCAGAATCCACCATTAGCCAGTACTTTGGCAGCGATGGGTAGGACCCTATTAACTTCCTCGCCATTCAGAAATGGTTGTTGATAGCTCCAACTTAGGATAGACCCAATACTGTTAGTTCATCATCGTGATAATGCTGAAATTTCAATTTAATAGGCCCTCTTCTATCTTTGGGCTCGTAAATTCTTTGTCTCTGTTTCTGTAACGCTCTTTGAACTGTAAGGAAATGGTATAAATGTGATATTCAGTGCTTAGCACTCCGCCTTTCCCCGTTCTTAACACCTTGAAGAACCACAAACCTCTGCATTCCCTCCATTCATGTAAAGAGTTGATTAAAAGAAGCATTTTCTATGTCTGTAAACATCAGTGTTTAGAATGTAGTTTGGCATGTCCTTTTAGTTAAAATTTGTAAACTCACTTAAGCCTATGACTTCCTCTAACACTGATTTTTTGTTTTGCTTTTTTTTTTGTTTTTTACTACATTTATCATATCCTGAATCTAATCAGAGAGCACTTGTTACACCTATAATAGCCCAATATAGTACAAATGGGCACAAGTTGCCTGGTAAGTTGGTATTATACTTAGTAGGGATCAGAACTGTGTTAGACTTTTGATACCTGCATATCACTTTCTAACATTATGAAATCAAGCCAGAAGATAGAAGCACCCAGTTCAGTGGAGCTTGATTTATCTATAACTTGCAACCAAGGCTTATAGTGTGTTCTGAAGTATAGTGTTATCATTTCAATCCACGTGGAAATTGAGGAACTGAAAAAAATTGTTTTGGTGTCCTTGAGGGCCTGCATGACTCCTAAGGAGATATCACAGGCTTGACATGAGGTGGTGTTTAATGAATTCTAGAAGTAGCACTAATGAACCAAGAAGGGTTTCTCTCTTCAGATGTCTATCTACTTGTATTATTAAAAGATTGGCTTACAGAAAGCCAGGTTTTCATAGTCTTTTTTCAGGCATGGTTACTTTGTTTAACCATCACTCTTCACCTACTCACCACACCCACAGTTTTCTGTCCCTGCTCGAAACCTTCTACCACTTAGTTATTGTTCAGTTGCGGTGAAGAGACACCATGACCCAGACGACCCTTAGAAAACAAAGCACTTTTTGGGTCTGGCTTACCTCACTCAGGATAGTGTTTTCTATTTCCATCCATTTGTATGCAAAATTCAAGAAGTCCTTGTTTTTTACTGCTGAGTAATACTCTAATATGTATATATTCCATACTTTCTTCATCCATTCTTCCGTTGAAGGGCATCTAGGTTGTTTCCAGGTTCTGGCTATTACAAACAATGCTGCCATGAACATAGTTGAGCATATACTTTTGTTGTATGATAGGGCCTCTCAGAGACCCACACGGGAGCACTGGACAGAAATCTCAAGGTCCAAATCAGGAGCAGAAGGAGACAGAGCACGAGCAAGGAACTCAGGACCACGAGGGGTGCACCCACACACTAAGACAATGGGGATGTTCTATTGGGATCTCACCAAGGCCAGCTGGCCTAGGTCTGAAAAAGCATGGGATAAATCCGGACTAGCTGAACATAGCGGACAATGAGGAATACTGAGAATTCAAGAACAATTGCAGTGGGTTTTTGATCCTACTGCACGTACTGGCTTTGTGGGAGCCTAGGCAGTTTGAATGCTCACCTTAGGAGACCTGGATAGAGGTGGGCAGTCCTTGGGCTTCCCACAGGTCAGGGAACCCTGATTGCTCTTCGAGCAGATGAGGGAGGGGGACTTGATCGGGGGAGGGGGAGGGAAATGGGAAGCGGTTGTGGGGGCGAGGCAGAAATCCTTAATAAATAAATAAATTAAAAAAAAAGAAAACAAAGCACTTGATCGGAGCTTGCATAAAGAATGTTAATTTGTGATTTAATATTAAGGCAGGAGGTAGATGGGATTGTCACTGGAGGAGTAGAAGAGAACTTGACGTTCTGCTTCACAGGCTTCAGGCAGAGGGAAGATACCAGGTCCTCCATTGGTTTTTGTAATCTCAAAGCTTCACCTCAGTGACACAACTTCTCCAACAAGGCCATGCCGCCTAATCCTTCTCAAACAGTTCCACCAGCTGGAGACCAAACATTCAAATATGAGCGCATTGGGCCATTCTTGTTCAATTCACCACACTCTCAGTATTTTTCTTCTCTCTCTCTATCATTTATGTTCAAATAATCCTCCTGCCCTATAAGTATTCAATACACAGTGGCCCTTGCCTTGATGCATGGTTTACACAGGTGCCCTAAATTAAACATATACATCAAAAGATTCGAATTGTCTTGGCTTTTTAACATTGTTTGCATTTTTTTGTATTGTTCCCCTGTGTATGCTGACTTCTTTTATTGGTTTATGTGTCTAATGTGAGAGTCTAACCGGTCTCAGGATGAATGAGGGAAGAAACTATATAGCTGGAGCTAAGCCAGGGATGGATAAGACCTGAGCTGCTTGATTGGAGCTAAGTCTGCAAGTGTGGAGATAGTGCTAGGCTTGTACAGTAATGGTACATGTGATTTCAATTTTTAAATATTAGAAACAGAGTGGCAATACACATGGAGAATGAGCAAGTATCTCTCTGGGATGATGTAGAGTAGTATAAACTTAGATGTATTATAGATGAGTTATATATTGTAGATTTTATTATTATAAATAACTCATAATTTACGCTTAGCTTTCTCACTTTGGTATATACAGTTAGTCATTTCTTGGGAAACTTGTATATGTCATTCTTGTACTATTCATGTGTGCAGACACATTTTAATGATCAAAAAAGACCACAAGAGAAAACTATAAAGCACTTGTATTTCAAGTCAGTTTTTGTAGAAAGGGAAGAGCTAATAAAAACATGTATTTAACTGCCAATCCAGAAGTAAGCTGTTATATTGGGTTTTTATCTTTTCATATATGTATTATCTTGCTTGATCCACACAGTAACTCTGTGGGGAAGTCATGGTGCTTTGCAAATGAAGGAATTGTGACTAAATTACTGGGGAATTCTTATCCATCTTTCCACAACTAATAATGTTAGAATAGTGATGAACATCCATATATAATCTCAAGACACTCTGTCTAGTGAGAATGGGGAGCCAGTACACAGGCATTTGGTAAATAATCAAGTGCATGCTTAAGTTTTAAGATGAATGCTAACTGTGTGACATTCTCATACAGTGGCTTTCAAATTTAGATTAAATGATGTACCTTCAAGATCCAAACACAGAATCCTCTATCTAGCAGATGAGTTATTTTAAATTTAGATAGCATTTTTGGTGCCTACAAGGAGAGGTATTCTCAAGGTTGTTCTATGTATATGCAAATATGAATTTGTTTTTAGTAACCTGTAATAAGAGTTTGAGGATTTGTTACCTATGCACCCCAATTGTTAATAATCAAATTATTCATAGTCTATCTTTTAAAAATGTATCATTTTGTTAAAGAGTGGAGCTAAACACAGTAGATTAATATTTATTGCTCATGTAATGGTTGCTTGAAATATCTTGTGTGTATATTGAAACTTAGGAAAGCAGATCTATGAAATTCCTAGTTTGTGTGCTCAATATTTTTGTACTTTTTACTTGAGCAAGAGAGACCTAATCACAAGTACTTTTATAAGACTGCATCTGTAAAATATATGATCAATGGGAAATTTGCAAAGTTAATATAAATTGTTATCATGATCTAAAATTAAATTATTCATAACATTTTATTAAGGTAAAAATTTAGGCATAGGACTTTCTTTTATTGGTAAATGATTTTAAAACATGTTTATTTTATAAAAATGAAAGTTTGGTTTGGGTCTCAAATCTTCTTGCCTCCCTCTTTCATTTTCATAGTTCATCTTTATTGCTACTAAGTCTTCCTTCCTTCATGTGTCTCCCAGATTCTACCCCTTCCCTGGGGCCTTTGCTACTCTGTATGTAACTGCCGCATGCTGCACTAGCTGGCTAGATGGTTAGTTTTTTCACAAATCCTCTTCAGTACTGGCCAGCATGATGTTACATGCACATGGGATCACATTGCTACCATGCTTGCAATATTTCAAAATGTTGCCATTATCTTATTAATGACCTCCCATCCCCCCCCCCCCCCCGTTTTGCAGAGGGAAAATGTTTCTCATTATTTTAGTGGTACAGCTTGCTGCTTTCACCCTAAGTGTCCAGTTTCATTTCTACTTTGCTTAACTCCTCTCATGAGGACCTGGCCTGCCTGGGTCCCCAGCCTTGTCCCTCCGTCATGCTATTCACTCTTTCAAAGGGTCTCAGTCATTCTTACGTTGAAGACTTTCAAGGCACACTTAACTCCTACCATGGTCTTGACCCTGTGCGCTGTGCCCTGTCCTCGCAATCTGCTCTTTTGTTATTCCTCCAGTGTCCTACAAGATATCCAGGCAGCACCCTGTTCTGCTTATCGTTTCAGATACTACTGTGGCTAAAGCGTAACCAGTGCTCAATAAATCCCCACCTAGAGAATAATAGGGTGACGAAAGTCTTCTTGTAGATAACCATTTAATTTTGCTATAAATCAGAAGAGACAACACTTTTGATTTGCAACCCTTACAGTGATACATGCTTTGCTGACAAACATCACATACACTCTAGTATAAACAAATGCTAATGAACATTTTTAGATTTTCTTCCTTCATTTTGACTATCTGATAAGTAACAATTGAACTATAAACTCTTAGCCATGTGTCTTTTCTTCCAATATATAAGACTGGAAAGTATAATATAGATTCCATATAAAAACTTATATACATCGAATCTAAATTTTAAGTTATAGACCAAAATAGAAATTATTTCATTATATCTTATGTAAAAGTAAAATAGTTAGTTGTTTTCAGTTTACTTATTTTTAATACTCATAAAACATGCAATTACCCATTTTTTTTCTGAGACATCATCTAGTATTTCGATAGCATTTTTTTGGATAGGAATCAACGTTTTTTTTGAAACTACTTGTTTTTATGTTATTTCCTTCATTTATGTTTCTCTTGAACAATTCCTCATAACATCAAGCAATTTTTTTATAGTACATATTTTATATAACATTTATTTTATAATATAATATATAGCATATATAGAGAGTATGTAATGGTGTATCATTTCATTATTGTTTCTGGAATTATAAAGGGTGATTAGCTCCATGGTAAACACACAGCTGGAGACAGATTCTCTTCATGTTTCTGAAACAGTTATACTTGATAATAACGTTTTTCTGTTATTATTCATTTCTATGTCCTAGTAGTACAGTTGTAGGGTACAAGAGGAGGTTTTTTTTTTTTTTCATTTTTATTTTTGGTTTATCTAGACAAGGTTTCTTTGTGTAGCTCTGGATGTCCTGGAACTAGCTCTGTAGATCAAGCAGTCCTCAAACTTAACAGAGATCTGCCTGCCTCTGCCTCCAGAGTGCTGGGATTAAAGGCGTGTGCTACCACCTCCCGGCTGTTTTAATTTTCTTTCTTTCTTTCTTTTTCTTTTTTTATTGAGAAAAGGAGAAAAAAAAACAAATTTCCGCCTCCTCCCAGCCTCCCATTTCCCTCCCCCTAAACCCCCCTACGCCCCCGCCTCCCACCCTTCTCCCCCTCCCCCCACTCCATTCCACCTCCCTCTCCAGTCCAAAGAGCAGTCAGGGTTTTCTGCCCTGTGGTAAGACCTAGGACCTCCCACCTCCGTCCATATCTAGGAAGGTGAACATCCAAACTGGCTGGGCTCCCACAAAGCCATCACATTACGTAGGATCAAACCCCCGTGCCATGGTCCTTTGCGTCTCATCAGCCCTCATTATTCGCCATGTTCAGAGAGTCCAGTTTTATCCCATGCTTTTTCAGTCACAGTCCAGAAGCACAGACATTAAGAGCAACATTGAATAAATGGGACCTACTAAAACTGAGAAGCTTCTGCAAAGCAAAGGACACTGTCACTAAGACACAAAGGCAACCTACTGACTGGGAGAAGATCTTCACCAACCCCTCAACTGACAAAGGTCTGATCTCCAAAATATATAGAGAACTCAAGAAACTAGACTTTAAAATGCTAATTAACCCAATTAAAAAATGGGGCACTGATCTGAACAGAGAATTCTCAACAGAAGAACTTCAAATGGCCAAAAGACACTTAAGGTCATGCTCAACTTCCTTAGCAATCAGGGAAATGCAAATCAAAACAACTTTGAGATATCATCTTACACCTGTCAGAATGGCTAAAGTCAAAAACACCAACGATAACCTTTGCTGGAGAGGTTGTGGAGGAAGGGGAACCCTCATCCATTGCTGGTGGGAATGCAATCTTGTGCAACCACTATGGAAGTCAGTGTTTCGGTTTCTTAGGAAATTCGGGATCAACCTACCCCTGGACCCAGCAATACCACTCTTGGGAATATACCCAAGAGATGCCCTATCATATGACAAAAGCATTTGTTCAACTATGTTCATAGCAGTATTATTTGTAATAGCCAGAACCTGGAAACAACCTAGATGCCCTTCAATGGAAGATTGGATGAAGAAAGTATGGAATATCTACACATTAGAGTACTACTCAGCGGTAAAAAACAATGACTTCTCGAATTTTGCATGCAAATGGATGGAAATAGAAAACACTATCCTGAGTGAGGTATCCCAGACCCAAAAAGATGAGCATGGGATGTACTCACTCATAATTGGTTTCTAGCCATAAATAAGGGTCATGGAGTCTACAATAGGTGAATCTAAAGAAGCTAAGTAAGAAGGGGAACCCAAGGAAAAACATATAGTTATCCTCTTGGCTAAGGGAAGTAGACAAAATTGCCGGGGAGAAAATTGGGATCTTGGGGTGGGGTGGGTTGGGGGTAAGGGGAGATGGGGAGAGAAAAGTTAGAAGGGAAGGAGGTCGGGCCTTGGGAAAGCAGGAGGATTGGGATAAAGGAAGGTTGGACAGGGGAGCACGGAACCATAATTCTTAGTTAAGGGAACCACGTTAGGGTTGGCAAGAGACCTGACCCTTAGGGGCTCCCAGGTGCCCAAGCTGAGGTCCCCAGTTAGTTCCTTGGGCAGTTGAGAATAGGGAACCTGAAATGACCCTATCCTTGAGCAATACTGACGAATATCTTGCATATCATCATAGAACCTTCATCTGGTGATAGATGGAGATAGAGACAGAGACCCACACTGGAGCACTGGACTGAGCTCCCAAGGTCCCAATGAGGAGCAGAAGGAGGGAGAACATGAGCAAAGAAGTCGGGACCACGAGGGATGCACCCACCCACTGAGACAGTGGAGCTGATCTATTGAGAGCTCACCATGACCAACATCAAGCAATTTTAATGGCATACAATATCTTTCTTTCAAAAGTGCTTTATTTAAAAAAGACTACATTTTTAATAGCAAAACTTATAAATATAATAGGCTAAATAAGGTCTAAAGAAAAATTGTGCAGTGGAACATTGTTATTAGGTTAATACTAGAAGGGTATTATAGTGATAAGAGTTCTCCTTAAACCTCCTCTTTGTCTGCAGAGTGAGGGATTGCTCTCAAGGCAGGGATGAAGAAGTTTTATAGACACAATGTTTTAGCAGACACCAGTGTTATTATGTAAAAGAGCAAATGCATATTGCATACTTTTGCTTTATCTTAGCATAGCTTAAGTTGGTACTTCTAACACATTTTTTTTTGTATCAAACTCATCAGAACTATGAACTTGCATGTTTTGGGAGTTTTTCGTTGTCTTTAAGATACTGTAGAGATAATAATAAGACTTAGGGACTTTTATTTTGTGTGAGTCATTTATCCTAATCCGGGAACTTCATGAACACAAACTTATACAACAATCCTACAGCATAGGTAGGTGTCTTGAATTCTTATTTAGAATGCTTGCACCCTATACTACTTACAGATTCACAGCAAGTAGTTGAATTTGAGTTTAAATCCAGCAATCTAACCTTAAAATCTGTAAACTATATGACTTTTGCAGTTAAAATTTAAAATTTAATAAGAACGAAAAATAATAGAGAGAAAAAAGGAAAAAAAGGAAAGGAAAGGAAGGAAGGAGAGAGAAGAGAGAGAGAGAGAGAGAGAGAGAGAGAGAGAGAGAGAGAGAGAAGAGAGAGAGACAGAGAGAGAGACAGAGAGACAGAGAGAAGATGTCTCTGAGGAATTTCAGGAATCCTAGAGGCTCATTGCTGAATTTAGTATGGCTATTTTATTGATGGGATTCCAGTAATCTTCCCCAAAGTATAAAATCGTCTCTAGTTAAGTCACCTGTGGAAGTCATTAGAGTTAAAGGATTATATTGGTGACATATTCTGTGCTTTCCAACTGTCTAGACAAATATTGTTTCATCTCTTCCTCCTTAGGCACTCTTTAATACTAGAATCTTGGCAGGGCATTTTAAAAGTATAAATACCACAAAGGGACATGAAAATGAGAAGTGCTAACGTATTATGACCACTCCTGGATCAGGTTATTTCTTGGCACCCGTGAAAGCTTCACGAGTTCCTCCCTTCCTTCACTTGTGTCCAGCATTTATTATTTTGTCTGAACTCATATGAGCGCTCCTGGGTCAGAGTGCTCACTCGGATGGTCAAACGTAGTGCATGGCCTTCTCCTCGCTCTTTAAACAGTCATCCTTTTGTCTTTCTTTTAGGATGTTAGTTAAACAGATTAAATTTATAAACCACTTTTCAGTATTCTTCTTTTACACTGTTTAATTTTTCACTTACATTTTAGTTGTTTTATAATGTATTAAATGCCCATAAAAGCATAACCACAACACAGAGGCTCCGGAAGGAGGGCCAGAAGTCGTGAATCTGATGCCATCTTAGGTTAAATAGCAATACCTGACTTAATAATAATTAGATGAGTAGTTCCAAATTTATTATCTTGAATACAAAAACTAAAAGAAAATGAGGGAAAGAAGCAAAGTCATTAAAGCTGAAAACTGAGTAGATTCATATGAAAAGCTATGTAACACATGAAATAGAATTTTCATTATTTACAGATATTATTTTACTACTTAATTTTTGATTCTCATATAAGAAGAATCTCTTATAATTAATAGAATATGTAAGGACCCAATACTTCTTGATGACACAAGTGGACTTTGTGAATTCATTATGGGTATTCTTGGTACAAATATTATTAATAAATCTCTGTCATGTGTCACATATAGATAAATCTTTTGCCGATGGGGATCTTAGTATTGAGCACATTCATAAAGAACTATGGTAATCCATTAAAGAACTATGGTAATTCATCATCCATTTTGATTTTACATATGTTCACTTTTGTTCTGTGTTTAAAAGTAAGAGTTAAAGATGTTGAAAGAGATGCTTGCTATCACTGGTAATTTTATGCAGAAATGGCCATGTGACCATTATAAGTTTAATATGTAAAGGTCTAGTTATTCAAAGCAGTTAACTGCCTTTTGAGTTTGGGAAAATTTAATAATAGACATCCCCTGAGGACCTACATGTGTGTTAATTCCAGTCCTGTGTGAATGACTTGAGCTACTAAGCCGACTTTTGCACTCCAGTTTACTCCCATGTGTACTGAATTGCAGCAGAAATTTCACCTCACTCAAGACAGAAGCCACATTTTGAAGATTGTATTAACTAGTCTTTGCATCCATGTTAGCTATTAACTTTTGTTCCTTCACTATCCTTCATAAATATGAGCTGACTGACAGTCTCCACAAGTTTAGTATTCTTTCCTGGATTATCTGTCACACTTGTTCTGAAATCTATGACCATTTCAAAATAATTATTGCTATGCACATAAACACACACATAGCTCCTACTGAGTCTTTTTTTTTTTTGCTTCTCATATGCTCACCTGTAAGTCTGAATACTTATGACTGTGTAAATCAGGGAGCTTGTCCCTAGAGAAAAAGCATCACCCCCACCCCAGCAGCCATTGATTTGCTGCTGTAGCTCTTCGTGTAGGAGTGAGACCTTGTGAAACTTCCCCATCCCAATCAGCATGAACCTTTCTGCATGTAGCTATTCTGCTTTTTTATTTGTTCTGTTTTAGTTATTACAGCCCAGTATGGTAACTATTGTCTCTCTCTAAATGTGTTTATCATTTGTTTCATGGCGTCATTTAGTCATGGGTTGCATTAGATTTTTTTAAACCAAATATGCTACAGTAATTTTTAAACTATTTTAGTTTAGTTATGGCTGATATTAAATATGAATGAGGTTTGTTATAGCATTCTAAAAACTAGCTCAGTGTTTCCTTTTATTCATCTATAAGGTTATAAAGAAGCAACTTCACATAATGAAGTCTATGGTTTGCTTTCATCTGAGGACTCCTTGATTTTTTCCAGTTTTATCTGAGTTTACTTTCCTCACATTTTCCTTGATAGGTCAAATCTAATATTCTCGCCTCTAAAATATCCTTGATATCCACACTGTTTGTCTCCCTCCTTTTGTAACTTATTATTGATTTAAATGTTTGTTCCAACTGTTGTCCAATGAGAAGGGGTTTTTCACATCCATCAGCCACAACATGATTTCTCTTTCTCTCTCTCTCTCTCTCCCTCTTTTTACTTTTTTGAGACAGGGTTTCTCTGTAGCGTCTGAGCCTGTCCTGGAATTAGCTCTTGTAGACCAGGCTGGCCTCGAACTCACAGAAATCCGCCTGCCTCTGACTCCCGAGTGCTGGGATTAAAGGCGTGCGCCACCATCGCCAGGCCATGATTGCTCTCTTATTTGAGTATTGGAGCCTACATATTTTGTTCTAGTTGATGTTAGTTGTTTCTCATGTATGTCTCCTCTCTTTTGTTTTTATTTAATGTTATAACTCGAGTCTTAGCCAATATGAAGCTCATATCTGTAAGGTAGGTGTCCATGTAGAAAACATAAGGTTCTGTCTCCTTAATGATTGTAGAATAGAAACTTCTTGATTCATCCTCTTTGAAAGCCAGCTGTTGGTTTACATAGATGTATTGACCTGAAATGGAATCTGAACACAAAGCACATACAATACAAGTGATCTGTGATCACTTATTTCACTGCAGAGGTCGGCACGGAAGAGTAAATGGTTCTTCACCAGAGCACTTGAGCTGGGTGTGAAGGGACAGAAGGCATCTCACTCCTGTTCTACTTCAGACCTGGTTCAGATCAAATGAAATTCTTAGCAATTCAATGCGATAATTTTACTCATGTGCTGTACTGTGACTTCTATGTAACTTTCAGAACTTAGAAGGATTTATACGTTTACAGGTCCCACTGCAAAAGTGTTAATAGCATTTTTTTAAATAAGAAAAGGCATGCATTTTAAATCATTTCAAGATTTTAGCTCTTTTCTTTAGCGTGTCTTTCCTGTTGAATTTTGAGCTCAGGAATCTTCGCAGGTGCATGCATGCACACGTATGTTCATGTGCACACCCACACAGAAAATCATGTTAGCATTACTTTCCATTCTTGCTATTTCTTGAGTTATTTTTCCATAGATCCTTTGGCTTTTATGAAATAGAAAACATTATTTTCAGCTATGCTCCTACTGCTGGACATGACTGAATAATTTAAGTGTCTGAGGTTTCTAAGGGGAACTAGAGACACTGATGTGTCATAGAAACTCTGGGTCATCTTGGGGTTTAGTGAGAACAGGGCTGCCTTTGCTTTTTTATTACTGACTTTTATATACACTCTTAAAAGCCTTCTTTTTTTATATTCATTTTGATAGTTATGTGCCTTCAGTAATTAATATAGTTTGCCAATGAAAGCTGTAAAAATAGTAAAAGTTTCAAGTTCCATTGAATCACTATAATTAGGTAAAACTTGAATCATTTGCCTATTGTGATATTTAAAGTTAAAAAACTTTTGTATTTTTTTTATTATTCTTTCTCTTTTGGCAAGTATTTATTATATGAAATAAAATAAAGGCAATAAAATATAAGTATTTTATATTAAAAATTTGGCCTATATAACTTTTATAAAAACATAAAATATAGTATTTTATGTTAAAGCCTTATTCTGAGAGCCAGCATTATAATGGAGAAGATTTGATGAACCTGTAAGTTGATAACCGGTGACAAGTAAGATGGTATAGTATGCACAACATATCAATACTTTAATTAGTGATTGTATTTGTTTTGAAGATGACATTTAATTACAAAAATTAATTAATTTTTGATCTAACAAATGTTTTTAACACTCGTCATAAGTCAAGCATCGTAATAAGTCTTGTCCGTAAGAAGCTGTCTAAACAACCTTAAACAAAAACAGAGTTTATTACAGGTGCTTAGTCACCAAATCGTATAGTCACTCTGGAAATTTTGTATAATATATTGTTGATCTCCTTGTTGTTTTTGTATTTTGCTAAAGTTTTGCACATCTTTCCTTAAAAAAGAAAACATTGTTATAGGACCTCTGTTTCTATGATCAAATGAAAGATCTTGGTGATTTTGGATATTTTCTTTGTTAAATCAGTGAAAATTATATATTTACTTTGGTTTGTGGCTGATGGTCTTCAGTGGGGGTCTTTAATACACAAAAAAAGAATCTAATAGAGTTTAAGTCTCTTAGTTACACACGTTTTAAACATCTCAGCAAAGGGCTAATTTTGTCTGGAAGTGAAATAAACATTAAAAATGCAGTGTCAAGTAATAAAATAATTGTTTTCATTTAATCAGCTCTCTATAAAATATAAACATTACAACTCTGATACATATAAAGTTAAAGTGTTGATACAGATGAATATATTTTAATCTGAGCTATTTATTTATTTATTTTGGTATCTGAAAGACTATGTTTAAATAAAACATCCATGGAAGACATCCAGCACCAGAAAAGAAATTAAGAAAATATAATATCTTGTGAGCAGTGTCCCAGACAAAGTGTTCACAAATCCATTTGAAGAAAAATGCATATGTATTAGATATTCTAATCTTCCATCTCAGTGAATTACATCCTGTAATCCTTCATTATATGTTGAAGGACGTAGTATCGCCTTTCTCTTTAGAATTTAGGTCAGCTCTGGTATTTGTGCAATATAAATGTAGCAGAGAATAGATGAATAAATGTTCTGGCATATTTTCGCAGTTGTTATTTTGGAAATATTTTTATATAGTTCTCTTTCATATAATATGACAAAGCTGCTTTAAGAACAATAAAAAATTAAATAAACTTAAAATTTGGAACTTTTTTTACAATCTTGAATAATACTTACAATATCAATTAATGAAGTTCTTGCCCTGAGAAGCTGCAATATCCCATTTCTTAATAAACTCCATGACAGTGTAAATTCCTTTAGCAGAATGACTCCATGTGAAATATGTTTCCAGTGAAAATTCCTAAGATGTTGCAGTATAATTTACAGATGGATTAGTAATTTAAGAATTATCTAATAGCTTTTTCTTATTTTGAGAAACCAATACCTATCCAACCTCTTTTGGCCAGGCCATTTCCTTTGTATGGAGGAAAAACACTAACCTCCAGGACATCTTGTTTGGGTAATTGCATCATTTCTTTTAATCAAGAATAGGTGGACTAGCAGAGTCACGAGCATAGTTCTAGAGGAAGAAAGACCCAAGTTTGACTCTTCAGAGGAACAAATGGACCATTTACTTGTGTTAGCTAAAATTCAATTTTCTTCTCTGCAGACATCTTGGTTGGGTATTTTTGAAGGTTTGATCACACGAAGCACTGAGTACGATTTAACATTAAGTACACAAAACTTTTCCAAGATAGAAAGTGAGAAAAATACCCCACCAAGCTGTGATAATTTATTCCAATTTGAGGCTCAGTTCATTGTTATGTGGTCTGTCTATGTCTGTTGCTCTTAGCTTCTGAATGCTTGAGTGTACTTTCCAAGATATTCTAGCTCCCAATGCCTCTCTACATAGTTCTGGGAATGTTATTAGGGTGACTTCTGAGGTGAATACAACTGTAAGAGCATCGTAGACTGCATGCATTTGATCAGTCTTTCGAGATCCTATCCACTACCCTTAGGCTTCAGCTCTGTCTGAAGGATCTGCTTTGTCTTATTTTGACAACTCCAAATACAATGTTGTAAAAAGGAAGACGTTCCTGACATCTGCTTAATCTTTTCCGAACAGCACATGTAACTGATTAGCAGTTCTGAGTTACTGGTTCCCTCCTGACTTATGAAATCAGTTACTTCCCTTTTGATTTACTAAATCTGTCACTTTGTTCCCCCTAAAACAATTCTAGTTAGTTCAGTCAGATAAGTCGTGTGCTTACAAACTATGACCCAACTAAATGCTTAGCAGGCTCATCAATATACCAAGGCATTTGGATACCCACATTGTCCTCTCTAAAGCCATATTTGGGGTAGTGTTTGCTTGTATTTGTTTTAGTGCATGAGAATATTCAGTCATTGCTATTAACTTTAGCTGGGGACCCTTCAAGAGGGCAGAGAAGTACAGCTTTCTGCTGGCTGTTATACATGCTTTGTTAATTCCACAGTGCTCTGCATATACTGTGTATGCACCAGCATTTGCTAGAAATCATGCTTCTTTCAGAGTTGTTCACATCAACCAAAATAAGCGCACTCCTGAGAAATCAGCGTGTGCACAAAGGAATATTGCACTTAATTTTCTAATGGAAATTTAAGAATAAAGTTTATTCTGTACATTAAGTATTGTAATGGTCTCCAACTATAAGAGGCAAATTTATTAAATTAAAACTCCAATATTCATGGAATGCACAGAAGCCCTAGTTAGTATACATATATTTTCTGAGTCATAGAGGCACTCCCCTTGGTTTTTTTTAATTTAATTTCATGAGTTTATAAATTTAGTTTTATTTTTTCCATATGGCCATGTTCTAAATCTTATTTTTAAATATCATAGACTGGCAAGTTTAAATGGAGAAAACTAATTCTTTACTATGTGTGCACTGGCACATCAGAAATAGTCCCTCATGTGAAAGGAACAGACGATGTAAATGACTTAAAATGTCCATGGTTTCATCAATATTTTGAATTATATGAACTGTACAGCCAAACATTTTTGAAACTATTGTGTATATCTTAGATTTATTAGTGTGGCCTCTGAAACTTTAAAACAATTCCAAATAATGGTTCAATTCTACCCAAACCTAAGGATTTAATTACAGTTAGTTTCATGACCAAAGCAACAGACAATGTTTTACTATTCCTCATGTCAAACAGAGCTACTATTCTGTTCTGGGCATAGGCCCTGTTCTCATTGTATGTGGAGGTCGGGTAGAAGATTCGAGTCATCTTGGGTAACATATGAGGTCTGTTCTTCTAAATATATTTCTGAAACATAAATATAAATAATATGTAAAATAAAAATAAATCAAATTTCTTAAATATAAATAACGTAAAGAATGAAAATAATGAACATATTACTGACTAGATGGACACACATAGTATATACATTTTGAAGTATGCTAAACTTAATGAAATCAAGGAGTTGATACTTTTGAGAAGGGGTCTTACTCTGTAGAGCAGGCTTGCCTATAGTACTGTACATAGTCCAGGCTAGCCACAGTCATGATGCTCCTCCTGCCTCCAAGTACAGTGATGACAGGTATGGACACTATGCTTGACCTCAAGCTTATTTTTATTTGCTTATTTCTTTTAATAGAAGTACAAAAGGATAATGATGGAAGTTTGGAGTTCACTTTCTACCAAAATCATAATGTAAAGAAATCCTTCAAATTTCATAAAGACCATGCAGCAGTCATGTAGCATTCAGGCATGGGTTAAGAGATGAACTAGGCAGAATCTTTTTTCCTAAAAGATCTGTAGAAAGATAAGAGAATATGCTTGTTCAAGATCACTCAATTAATCCTATAGCCAAGGAAGTTATTACCATCATGGAAAATGTGGAAAATATTTGAAGAAATGGTAGCAGTTTAATTCTAGATAAACAAGAGCATAGGGAACTCTTCCAGGTACTGGATGCAGTGCTGTGTAAGAACAGGCAAATTAGGGTGAGCAGAGGAGGGGCAGTGTAGTCGGGCATGGATCTGCTTGTTCCATTTCTCCAGTAGGTCAAGACAATGAAACTTACCAATGGCCTTATAAGTAAGGAAATGGTACATATGTGGCCATGAGATGATGCTCATAGCAGTGTGGAGAATACAGTTTGAATACTAAATGCCCATAAATTGTAAAGGAGATGACCCTAAAATTCACATTGAGTTTTAAGCTACAGGTTATATTGACTCCACGTACCTGCCTTACATCCTGTTAGATTCCTGTAACTACAAAACCTAGCAGACATCATTTAATAGAAGAATGATTTACTTGGACCCATGTTTTCAGTCCATCATGATTTGGACAACACACTTAAGCTCACGGCAGTGCAAGCATATCTATCGTACAGGCTCATCTTGAAAAGCAGATCATGTAACAGGCACTGGAGGTGCAACCCTAGCATCCATTCCACACACAGAGACCTGCATCCTGCAGGGCTTCTTTATACTAAAAGGTCTATAGCTTCTAAAAGTAGTGCCAATAGCTGAAGAATAAATCGATCAAAATATGCCAGTGGGGAAGACATTTCTGATTAAGGGCATAATAATAATAATGGTACCCCACTCTAAAAGTGGAGGAAGAAAGCAGAGATTCCAACATATAATCAGTATTTTATATCCCTGAGAGACATTGAGACAGGTTATAAACACATAATGAGGCTTAAACTTAAGGGGAGAAAATGGACCATAAAGAGGCTTGTTGATACATTTTTACCCAAAAAGTAAACTGTTGAGAGTGATAGGATCATATAAGTTGGAGGAATGATCTGAGATGATTGACAGAATAAGAAATAAGCCATGATCAGAATGAGAAAAAGGAGAGACAGAAAGCGAGAGAGAGAGAGAGAGAGAGAGAGAGAGAGAGAGACTGTCTGTCTTGATGCCACGGCAAACATGGAAAGCATCAACACTAGACAAAGAGCTCTTTTTATAACAAGAAGTACATACAGATAGTTAGATATTTGATTTATCTGGGCTCCATATAAATAATGCTGTTAACTTTAGTGTGCAAAGTAACATAAGAATCAAAAATTTCAAATTTCAAAACACCTCTCTTTTGAGTTTTATTTATTTTATCCTCAAATGCAGAATGCCTGCTTTTGCATCTTCCTTGACAACTATACCTTTATGCTAATATTGATATAAAAAAGGTCTTTGCAATTCTTCTCTTATGATTAATGGATTTATAGATTTACTATAAATTGCATCCAAAAGAATCAGGTTCCCAATGTTCAGAATTACGTCTTGACTATAAAATTGAAACTGGGTCTTTCATCTTGTCTTGTAACAAGAAGAGAGCTGTATAATTTATAGAGATAATGATGGCCAAGTTCGGGCTTGTTTAAATCTTTGAATTGACACTACCTCACAGATTGTAAACACATAGGATTTTTGTAGTTAGTGTAGAAAGAAAAGCACAGCGTGTCCTTGCTTGAGGAATGCTTTCATTAAAGAGCTGGGGACTAAACCCAGTTCCATGGGCATGGTCTGCATTTGCTCTTCCCATGAGCAACAGGGGAGCCCTATATTGAGAATCTCTTCTTACTTCTTTCTTGGGCAATTTGATAAAAAAAAAATTACATATTTGAGTGCTGTTACCTTGCTTCCCAGCAAATCTAGAACTGAATATTAGATAGGCCAAACATGCAATGCACTTACCAATATGCTGGAGTAAATATTACAAATTTGTATTTATATTGCCAGTACCTTCAGTTTTTAATTTGTCAGCCTATAGATCTATCACTGATTTGGTTCTTAGATGCTTTTTTTTTTAACATTAAGTGCAGTATTCTTGTTAGTTTACAAATGTTGTTGTATTTTCCTGTCTGTCATAAACATGGAAATTGCAGTCACAAAAGCTGTTCTTCCTTTTTCTCTCCTTGAAAAACGAATATAAGCTATCTAGTGACGTGCTATCTGTGTTTGCTCAGCACATGAATTTTAAGAACAATTCCATTCATCTTTTGCATTTGCAACAGTCTCTCCGAATGAAATTCACTCCTGGAATTTAGATACCAGATGTTTTCTTTGGAAAATCTATATGGCTTCTATTTCTGTTAGACAAGTGACTTAAGGTGGAAGTGAACGAGGGAAAATGAATGGCGCAATTACATGATTATAGCAGTAGAAATTATTGCCATTTTGTGCTTAACTATGTTTCATTTTCTGGCATATATATTGCTATACTGAAGTGATTATAAAATTAAAATATTGCTGTTAAATAGCTTCTGGCAGATAGAAGAAAATCAAATGAAGATTTTGGACATGACCTTGCTCTAAGTTTCTCTGCTAATGTCATGGCAGTCCTTTCCGCAATCTTCCTGTAAGAAAGAGAGTGTGGGAGATTCAGAGCCATTTGCTTCTCTGCCCTAAACAGCCACGACTTCCTTCTCTTAGACACACTCTCAGTCACAACAAACAGAGAAAAATAAGTGGAGTTAACTGAAAAGGGTCATTTGCTGCCCTGGGTAAGTCGTTGGAAGTGATCCCAGAAGTCACAGGCTGCTCTACTTGTATAAAGTCAATGCTAAGAACTGGACAAGAATTTTGATGAGGTGTTGCAATAACACCGTAACTCAATCTGTCCTTAAATTGGTCCCATAAACCCCCACAGAGAGGGTCACAATTACTGTCACATTCTTTTTATGATGTTTCCCTTGGAGGAAGCAAAAGCATCTCAGTCTGCATGAAGTGTGTGTAGCTCCCGGGGCTAGAGAGTAGGGCCCCTCATACACATGAGGACTTGATTATGCTAAAATACACCTAGATGATGCTGATGAAGGAAAGGCAGCCGCACTTTAGGAAAGCAGCCATATGCATCCTAAAGCTACTTAACTGAACAACTGCCCAGTGATCAGTGACACTGGACAAAGCATTGTGCTCTGAGTGCTGCGGGGCACTCAGTATCTAACCATTGTTCATAAACAGTCCCGTGAATCGGGGAACAAGGGCAGGTGCTTAGATACACACAGTAAAAGTAGAAAATAGCGCTAAGACAAATGTCTAAGAGTTCCTCTGTCCTTGCTATTCCCTTCGCCTGAAAATGCTTAAACTTCCAGGCTCAAAGCCTTTTACAGGCTTTCTTAAAGACTTCCCTTCCTGTTTTACCACCCCCCCCCCCCTTTTTGAATATCAACGCTAACAGATTTTATATCTAAGAATTTTTTTTTGTGATTTTCCAGCTGAATTTAACTTCCCAAGATTAAACATTGCATGCCTTTTATCCACAAGGCCTTCTTGCCATCTATATATAATATTACAAACTTTGCTAATCAATACACTACAAACACTAGGATTAATTTTTGAGCAAGTTAGACAAAAGGACTATAAACCACTTTCCTCCTTATCATGAACATCTTTGAATTAGTGGAAATACCAAAAATAAGGCAGAAGAAAAAAAAAAACCCGTGCCCATGTTCATCAGAGAGCTAATAACTATAATTCCTAGTGTTAATCACCACATTGAGTTAATCACTATGCTTTTTTATCATAATCTAATTGTAGAGGATATAGAGTTAGACCAGCCAGTGTTTGATTGGTAAGGGATTTGTTAAAAAGAGGTGTGGTAGGTCATCATTACATTGAACATAATATTACTCAATTGGGTTACTATAAGTATCAATCTATAGAAAAGAATGTGATTGATTTATTATTTTTATTATCTGGATGTGAAAAGATTTTTTTCTGCTTAGAAATAATTAAATGTGACAAATTTTTAACCAAATGAATGTCAATAACATCAAGTGTCAGAATAAAATCACAAAAAAATGAGAAGGAAATGCCTTTACAGGACAGAGAATATCCCTGATATATAACTTTAAATTTTTGTAAGTAAAATACTAAGTCCATAATGTATTGGAAAAGAAAATAGGAGAGTTCAACAAAGAAGAATGTATGAGTTGGAAATTGTGTTAAAAATTTCTCTACAAATATAAGTTCAAATTAAATGTGTGATATGATCTTTCTTCCATTGGCTAAACATATATATTAACAACAACAGCAACAACAACTAAATAAAAATAATAAAAGTACAGATAGCATAGCTGCTGTTTTATATAATCTAGATCATGCTTTAGTTATGCATTTTAGGCATTATATTGGCATGCTTGTGTGTGTTTGTGTGTGTTTAAGTATACTTTATCTGTTTGTGTGTGTGTTCTTGCATGTGTATCTGTTTGCATTTGTGTATGGAGGGCAGGCCTTAGCCTGAGATCTCATTCCTCAAGAGTTGTCTACCTTGTTAGTTAATAAGTTTGTTTGTTTGGAGAGAGAGTTCTTCAATAGAGAGTGATATATGTCAACTAGGCTAGACTGGACAGCAATGATCTACCAATCTCTGCTTCCTCTGCAATGGTAAAATTAGTGCATGCCACAATGCATGTCTTGTTTTACATGGGATCTGCACACTGAACTCAGGATCTGTTGTTTCTATAACAAGTGTTTTGGTGACTGAGATGTCTCTAGCATTAAGTCCTTTATTTTAATATTTTTTATTGTTTCAGTATTTTTATTGTAAAGAACCCTTTCAAAGAAATCTCCAGAAAACACAGCAAACATTCAAAATAATGTACTTGCTATTAAAATGTAACTATTAATTGTGTACTTATTAATCATCTTAAATTTATATACATAAAAATTTACAAACATCCTGAACTTTAGTGAAATTTAAAGAACATAATTACACACATATTTGAAAATTGTACTGTAAGGAAAATATATGCATAGTTTTTCTAATGTATATTTACTGAAAATGCTTCTTAGTTTAGTATCTCTACTACCATATACATATATGCATGTATGCAATGTAAATATATTTGTTTATCTATCTTCTTTATATTCAGATTTGTTAAGCGAGAATTATGACTTTGTAGACCTGGAAAGAGGACTAATTTTTTTATTGTAATAATCTAACACATAATACTTTTGCTCTTGTTCTGTGACTCATGAATTGGGGAGTATAGGTTCATAGGACCTCACACATGACTGTATTCATGAGGTGAGTGAGAAGAAGTAATGAAGACATATAAAACATTCCTATGTTAGACACATTTAATACAGATTTTTCCTAAGTACTAGAATGTATTTATTGTACAATGTCAAAAGGTCATCCCAAGCATTGACTTTGTAAAGATTGTATATGCAAGAGCCCATAATACATTCATGGCTATGTGCATTTTTATGACATCACATTTAGGCTATTCTTGGACAGTTCAACTAGCTTTTTTATTGGGGGTTTAGCAATTTTTTTCTGACTGCAATGAGATTCCATCATGAATTATTCTAATGAGGCAATTGGAGACATGACTGATTTTTTGGCTGCAAGCCCAACATTAACTCAAGTTGGTTGATTCAGAGCCATTTGCTACAATTACTGGAGGAGTTAAGAGATGCTGTCTTTTATATAGTGTGAGAATACAGAGGGAAATCATTGTCTTTCTCATGGCAAAGCACGTGCCATAAGAAACACACACACAGACACACACACACACACACACACACACACACACACATACCACATAATGTAAAATATTTGTTTTGGTTAGTAAGAAGCACACCAAAATATACCTTAAAACATAGCCTGCTTACATTTATATTACAATTATTCAAAAGAGAAAGACTGCAGCTACATGATATTTGTGGTCTTTCCAATTGCAGAGTGAAAAATGACTCCCTGAGCACGGTTAACAAATTAATTGAGCCAGTCATATCTAAGTCTTCTCAGTCCTTTTACTTCAACCTCTCTCATAACACCTCTGACTCAAGTTCATGTTCTCTCTCTCTCTCTCTCTCTATATATATATATATATATATATATATATAACATATATTCAATGTTGCACAAATGTACTACACGCTGTCAGAGCAGACACAACTGCTTCTGACAAAGTCTTTCTTGGTGGTCCTTTACTTCAGTTTATCCACCATTTTGAAAAGACTTTGATTTAATGTTTTACTGTTCAGAGTAGTAAACTTTCTCATAAATATAAATAACTCTTTGAACCACATGCTTTTAAAATAGTAAATGAGCAATAATCATTCCAAATTTCCATTTGTATAAGAACACTTTTATTATCACAATTTCTAAATATTTAGAACACATTGAGTACTAAGATTATTAAATGGTTGAATAAAATCATTTGGTTGAAACAACATAAACAAGAAATCCTATTTCCTAATCATTTTCTATAATCTTTATTTTTAAATGATAGAGATGGATTTAATTCTGAATATAATACATATGCTTTTGTTTTATGAAATAAAGAGAAGATTATATTTAATTTTAAAAATATCATTCATGTATCCTTTAAATACATAAATATGTACAATACTTAATTCAGTCTTTAATTGGTACCAAGTATCAACAACTGCTACAGTATTCCAGTTTTTACAATTATTATGTGTTTACAGGGTAGCAATTATAACTGAAAAATATTTTTGCATTTTCAAAGTGTGTAAACTACTAAGAAAATCTATGAATAATTCTGTAGTGAAATGTAATAAAATATATTTAATAAGTAAATATATTCAATGTGTGTGAAACAAATTAATGTTTGCTTAATTAATTTCACTAAATATTCTATTTTAAGAAAGTGAGCTTTATTTTGACATCAGTTTCTTTAGTCCAGAAATAAATTGCACAACTTTCTTCTGAAATAATATATATATGTGACTTTATAATCATATTACTTATAAACATAAAACCATTTAGCAAAATGCAAAAATAATATGACTGTTGAACATACTTCTAGTTGGTAGCTTACCTATAGTCTTTGTTATTACTACTTATATTAAAGTCATTTATTATATTTGCTTTATTTTTTCCTTATAATTTCTTGCAGTTTGAATTTGTACCAGTCTTTTAAATAGCCAAATAAGTCATATTGTCAAAATACTTCAGCTAATATTTAAAAGTTTCGATTGTGAATTAACAGAATTCATTCTCTTTATATTACTGATTGGGAAATCAAACTGGAATATCTTTATAACATATGAATATACTCTAATTTCTGATTATATATAAAAGTACAAAAAAAATCTTAATAAACATTTTTGGACTTCAATATAAATTCTACATTTTAAAGAGAAATAAAAATCTTAAGTTTTAAATACTGAATTACTATAGGAAATTATAATAAATGGCAATGCTCAGTATTGCTTCTTTGTGCAAAACTTTATAAACTGTTCAGAAAAACAATGACAGTAAGACATAATGCAAGTCTGATGTCATATGTGTTTTTTAAATTTTTAGTGAAACAATATTCCTTCTTTTGTTAATAGTGCCACAATTTTAGAGAAATATTAATGGGCAAGTTATAAAGAAATAAAAAGTTATAAAGGAAATTTTCGGCCATGAGTACATTTGGCCAAGGAAGGTGATAAAATAAGTAGTGGAACGGGGGTGATACATAGCTGGAGGCATCTGTCAATTGCTGGAATATAGTAGCCCAGTGTCTGTCCTAGAGAAAGAGATCCACAGAAGATCAGTGTCAGGCATTAAGAAGTATCTCTCACATATTTTAAACATGTCAATGTTTTCTGAGAAAGCAGGGTGTTTCCATCTCTAAGATAACCTTATCAAAGGTTTTAGTATTTGATGTGGAGCTATTTTGCTGCTCACATGGACAGGGATATTCTCTGTCCTGAGCTGTCTGGAGGGTTGTCAATTGTGTTGCAGCATCCTGTTAAAACATAGGCCATTTTTTTCATATCTCCCACTATTTCTACTTTGATAGCCAGGAACAATGACATTCTAACAAAACCTCAGTCGTGCTTTTGTTATCACCATAACGATTCTATCTTCTTAAATTACTGGAGACTTCTAACTGTGAGACTGAAACAATGTCAACAAAAGAGAATCTACATGCACGGAGTTAGACAGGTGAAAAATACAGTGGCGTGCTAAGGTGTCTCTTCAAAATGATGTAGTTATGTCTGGAGAATTCTTCCACTGCTTTTTATATCAATTTACTGTTTCTAATTTTTTTTTCTTGTGTAGTTTCAAATAGTCTAACTCTTGTCTTAGGTTATGGCTGTGAGAAAAGTTTTACCCCAGGCATTGATGAACTTTTGTGGTGGTGTAGATGTGGAAAGTATTAGACAAGGAATATAAGGATTAGCTGCCTTTTCAGGGCATCAGGCATCTTAGTGTGGCAGCCCCGGAAAGCCTGGGTCTTTGTGGTAGTCAAGGTTATCAGAGGGCGCTTTGTCCTTTTTCTCAGTAGATGTCCTATGCGTCTAATCAATTGAAATGCGCCGAATTTCCATATTCTACTTTGTGGTGAAGTTAACCAAGCAATTTAGGTAGGGTCTGCTTATACATTTAAACTTGATTTGCATCCAAAGATCTTAAGTAACTGTTGACGGAAAATAAAACAGAGCAGAGCTATTCATTTTTTATGGCCTGGTATATCTGTGTTATACTATAATGTACAAAGAAGATGAGATTAGGACTGAGTAGTGGAAGAGTCATTTCAAACTTGGAGGAGTGCCATCAAGGCTCTTTAACATAGAAAATGAAATACCAGATCGTCTTAGCATGCCAACATGTTTTTAAAGTGATGTATTTAAATGTAAATTCCAAAAACATGGCATGATATTGCCATACTCAAAAGAAACACAATATTAACACTGAAGTGAACTTGATATTAACAATTTCTTTCTTATTTTAAGATGGTTTCTTCCCTCTTAATTGTCTTGTTCACAATTTTTCCTTTTTGAATCAGAAGAAGTGAGGAGAACAACATTTAGGTTCTTAACTCCAAAACAAGTATTCTGACCCCCCCACATTCTTCCTTTGAGCAAGGAAAAGGCGATGTCTCTTACAAGCTTTAAGAGCAACAAAAGATATCATGTATATAATAACCTAACTGTGTGCTGGACAACAATGCCCAAACAAGAATTTATTGAAATTACCAGTATCATGGTCACAAATATTGAGCGCTCTTATCATTAGTCACAGCATTTCTAAAGCAGTACAACATGTATTGAATATGAAAATAAGATGGATATTGAATAATAAAGATGTTTGCTTAGTAAAAATGAGATAAAAGTTAGGAATGGAAAATATGCAGTGATAAGAGTATTGTTTGTGTTTGAAGTAGCTAAGAAAATGAATTTTGTACTATGATGTTTGATACAAGGAGCAAAAGAGACTTTGGAAAACCCACATTTAAAGGTTTTCTCTTAACAGAACGTATAGCAGACGTGCAGATGTGAGCATCACCAAACATTCTAATTTTAATTCACCCAGATCCAATCAGTGATGTATGCATGATCTCTGAGCTAGTTTTGCCAATCACTCATATATCTTGGAAGGTTGATGCCTTGAGATCATGGTATTTTTCTTTCTTTTTCTATGATTTTTGGGTATCATATTGGGTTTAAAGATGCTACTTGGCATCTGATTCCCTGTCATTCTTGGTTTAAAAGATCAGTTTGGGAAGTCTTTTATCTTCCAGGTATGACTCCTTAAAGGAAGTGTTCTGTGGACTTAAGGTAAAAACAATTCTATATTTTTTCTTTTAAAATTTATTTTTTAGTGTACAAAATAAAGAGTTTTAAAAAGACATATGAGAACTTAAAAGTCATTGTAAGCTCATATTTCCCACTCCCACTACCTACTTTATTCTGTCTATCCTCCCTTTGATTGGTCCCTTTTATTCCTTCAATAATTCCCAATTCTGCTTATACACACATACATTAAATATATTCATATAGATGTGTATACACATGCTCAAATATTCTTATGCAACTTTTATTAATAAAACCTGTGTTCTTCCATGTTTACTCATACTTACTTATGAATTATTTGGAATTTTTTCTTCATTTTCTCCTTAGCTTATAAAGTTCCCAGATCAGATGTCATTAAACATGGAGCATTTTAAGTGGCTTACCTAAGATTATATCTATTTGCTTTCTGCACTTTAACTTTTAAATTCATACAACTAGTTATTTGTGACTTAAGAGAATACTATTATAAAAATTGTGTTGTTAGCACTTTCTGGTAATCTGAGGGGTAATGTTAAATTTGCAAGTATTGTTGGTATTTTATTCGTGGTCCTTAAGTATATTTTATACTTTTATTTTAGAATTTTTAAGCTTTTCTTTATTGCATTTAATTGGCTTCATAGTTTCCTCCAATCCTTACATTTTTATACATTTTGCTCTAAATGATAACGCAATCTTCCAAAACAACTGTTTCAGACTTCATCAGGACAAAAGAAAGCATCGTTTCATGCAGAAATCAAAGAGGTCACAAGTTAATTTGGGCATTATATTCTTATATAGATTACATGCATTTGAGAACATTGCTGTGACTGACTTAATTATATGTCTTTGCAGACTATAATGTGTGTTTCTCAACGAAATTGTGATAGTCATGCAATCAAGATGTTAGACTGGATACTTATAAATCCAATATTTTACAAAAAAAAATAAATGGGCATAAATTTTTTCAACATATTTTGATCAAAGTATTTCATAAAATATTTGGTATATTTAACCTTGAAGCAGAGACTGTAATTTATTTATTGTCGGTAGACACAGACACAAGACAGACAGACAGACAGACAGACAGACAGACGCGCACACACACACACACACACACACACGCACACACACACACCACACACTAATCTGTTACAGCTTTGTAACTCTGAAGACAGCCCTGCCTGTCTTCCTTTGAAATAAATGAATGGCTAGTGTACTGGCTTGCATGCATAGAATGAGAGCCAGACTTAATAGCTCAAATAGTGTATTTTGAGTTGGGAGTAGAATGGAATTTATTTAGAGTCTGCTCACAGCTTAATCTGCCACCACCAGTGTCAGTGGCCTTGGTTTTCGCTCCCAGCTTCTTTTGATCAGCCACAAAACTTTTTGCCCTTTTCTGACTAGCGAAGGTATAATTTGCCATAATATTCCAAACTTCGAGTCATTATGTTTGCTGTTGATTCAGCTCTTTGAATGTTACATTTTAAAGAGAAGAAAGTAAGTGTGAGTCATCTGGGAGAGCTTGCATTGTTTGTCAGCCTTTTTGCTCCTTTTCTTTGGAGGATTGTTTTGCTTGGAAAGGCTGCCTAGTGCATTATCCCTGGCTTCCCCACTCGGCAATTTGCTTACTGAGAATTCTTTATTAGCAGTAGTAGGAGTCAAGGGGCTTTGGACAGAAATTCATTTTTTTTTTAAATAAAAAAAAACAGGTTCTAATTGGGCACAGGACAACTTGGAAAAACATAGCATGCACAGTGTAAAATTTTGGCAAAACATGCTCTGAATCAGTTCCCGAGTTTTATTCCACCAACCATTTCCCCATCTCCCAGACAATCAAAAAGCTGTATGCTCTGTGGGTTCAAAGGAAGGGCTAATTGAATAAGGAATTGAAAGTATGAAAAAGGAAAGAAGTCAGAGTTCAGTACTGATCTATACAATAGTCCACATTGGAAGTAAATTCTACATTTTGTAGATACCATAATAAACTCCCCAATTATCAAAGTTCTATAGAATTATGCTATTCGTGTGCTCACTAGCTGTTATTCAATAACTTGACACCTCTCAGTATAATTTCTCCGATATTGATTCTATTGTTCTCATTGTTTGTTTGCTAACTGTAGGTTGGGTTTAAATCCATGAGCAAGAATAATCTATATGTTTCTGTAAGTTTATAAGTCTGTGTATAAGTATATATAGAGTTTTGTTTATGTGTGATGACATTTCACACTAAATTGAAAACGAAAACTGAATGCAAATGTTCCTCAGCTACAGTGACCGTGTAATTAAAAAATTCTTTTGAAGAGTTTTGATTAGTTAGGCTGTGTTTAGATGAGACTAGCATGGTGACTTAAACATCAAAGAACAATTATTCTGTATAACATCATAGGTTTTATTGTCCCAATGAATGCTAGGTTTTAACCAAATAATAAAGTTTATGTGTTTAATTGTGTTCTTCTAAATTATAGAAAAATTGTATTCCATGATAAAATATATATAGTAAATTATAAGTTGAATTTTATTACAAAGTTTTATGTAATGAATTTCCTCAGCTTATATTTAATGAAGGAGACCATAGCTCATTTATGAGCATTTTCTACCAATGTATATTCCTTTCTATAGTTTATATTTGTATCGCAATGTCTAAGATGTTCGTGGAATTCCTTGAAAGTGGATGTGACTATTACGTATGAAAACTTTCAGTTAGAAAAATAATTACACACACACACACACACACACATATATATAAAGTTACTTGTATTTCTTTAGAAAGTATAATTTTGGATAACACCTAAATATATAAGTAAAGATCATTATCAAATCATCTATCTGTGTCCTATTGATCTATAAAATTAGTGCTGATTTTGAGATATCTGTACAATGAACCACCATGATATAAATATAAGTGCATTTTATTAGTGTAGAATAATTATCAGTTCTAAATCTACCTTGTCACAAAGATAATCTTTTTCTTATCAATAGCTCAAGAAAATTATATTTAAAAAACTGTTATACATTTTACATGTGTCATTTAAGCATATAATTATAAAATACTGATCCTTTTGATTAAAATTATGTAATATTACATTTAGTAAATAATATGTTGCTTAAATTTTCTATTTCAGTGATAATACAATGTATACCAAAAGATAAATTTAAGACTAGATCTTCCTTATTTTTATAACAAATGAATAGAATGGGATTAGGTAATAGATTTCTCTTCTGTCAAAACCATTTTATTAATTAAGTATAATTTGCAACTCAATTTAAAAACATCCTAAAAAAAGTTATAAACATTTTTATTACATAGTACAGAGTTAATAGCTTAAATATAGTTTACTTATAGTACAAATTAACATTATTTCTCATACACTTTCTGAAAAGCTTGTAATACATTCTTTAACTAAAAGCTGCAAAATGACATTTTAATAAGATGTTTGGGGTTAAATTAACACTTGATAATAACAGATTCAAGTCTTAGTATTTAAATTACTTTGTCTTATAAGCAGAATTTTATTATTTTCATCATAGCTTTTTTTATCAACCAAATTTTGAAAAAATACAATGGATCTCCTATAGTACCGCATCACACTTCAATTTCAATTGTTAATAAAATTCAGTTTGTTAAATGAAAATTATTTTATTTTAATTTTTAAAATATTTTAAAATACCTAGAAATACACGATCCAAAAATTTCAAATTAACATTTTATTCAGTATAATTCCTTAATCAGTTTATTTTTCTTTGAGAATGTGTTGGCAAGGACTATGTCTCCTTTTTGGCTTGGTGAAGTTTTAAATTAAGGATATGTGATTGTTTATGAGCCATTTTTTAGTTTAAGGACTGAGTAACAACATATCTTGGACATCTTAACTTATGATCATGTGTGAACATATTTGACATCAGTGTCAGGAAAAATATCACACTAGTAGGGTATGGATGATAGTTGTGTGTGTGTGAGTGTGTGTGTGCGCATTATAGAGATTGGGTCCTAACTATACATGTGGCTCAAGAACATATTAATTTGAAAGCATTAGAATAGCTTCTTTGGATATCAATCCTAATTTGTAGATGGGGAAACTCAGTTAGACAGTGCCGCAAGCATAAAGCCATGAGATCCTTAGCATCTATGTAAATAAACAGCATCTGTTTGTCATCATGGCTCTTAGCCTGTGGGTAAAACCAGGAGAATCCCTCTTTCTCACTGCCCAGCCAGTCTAGTAGTGCTGGCAGATTATGTGTTGAGGGAGAGAGCCAGCTCTGAAACATAGGTGGATGATGACTGAGAAAGTTATCCTCCTGACTGCTGGCTTACACTAACATATGTACACAGGTATAACACACACACACACACACACACACACAGGACACCACCATCAAACCACCTGGCGATTGCTAAAACAGTAAGTAGTTGTATGTATAACAGAGAAGATCACAGATTATCTTCTTTGTCTCGCTAATATTTGTCCTTTTATTTAGGTTACTTTTATGCAACTTCAACAGTTATGTTCTACCTTTGGCATGCAGGAGCATCTAGTTACATATTTGAAGGCAGGGCTTTTTTTTTTTTTTTATGCCTGCTTTTATTTCCCCGTACCATGTGTTTATAGGCAGAAATGGCGTAAGATTCCCTTGAATCATTGGGTGATGAGCTGGGAACTAAACCCTGGTCCTCTGCAACAATGGCAGCTGATCTTTACCTTTGAGTCATCTCTCCAGTCCACCCCCTCAAAAAAAAAAATCAATCAAGATTTTGCTAAATCTGTCAGTAGAGAAGATAAAAAGAATGGCTTTTGCATTCAGGAGATTAGAGTAGTATCTTTATACCCTGAAACAGGATATGTATTAAAAATAACCTTAAATGATGAATCTCAAGAATTTTCATAACCTGCAATATACTTCCTTCATAAGTATTTTTGTTATGTCTACATAAATTATGCATTTTAGATGTTTATAATTAATTTTACATATTTTGTCTTTCAAAATTCGTCAATAGAATCGTTTAGGAAAACTGGTGATTTTGTGTTATTGTTTGGACAATTTCATTCTTTCATTGTTTCTGGTATTAAGAAGATATTAATGTTTCACAACTTGAGGGCCAGCAATGTCTATTGGATAGATAGCAGGATCCCCACATTGTAGACACATCTGTTAAGGACCTTGCCTACGTAGCTTGCAGTTGTTAGAATTAGATGCAGAAATAGATTATACAACTACATGCTTCTTTCTCTAACCGTTGTTCTACATTGCAAAGATGAACTTTCTAACTGTTCCCTCTCTGCCGTTGTTAAGGTGCCTTTTAGAAAGGTGAGGGGAAGAATTGCTATTTAGTAGCAAGTCACAATAACAGTTAAGGAACCCTTGATATTCCCTTTAAAGTCGAAGTCACACCCTTGTTCCATTTCCATAAACCTCACACTAAATCTTGTCCTGTGCCCCTTTCAGGAGCACTCACTACTTGGTCTTTGCTCAAAGCATTGTAACTTTTCCTCCCTTTTGAGACATTTAGTTGTCCCTTCACCTGATGGTGTCACACAAAGAAAAACGGGACACATGATGTTCAAATTATTTAGACACCTCGTGTAAACTGAAATCTTTTAAGACGTTTCCCATTAATGCCTTATGAAGTTACTGTAAATTAAATGTATAAATTAGGGCATCTACTGAATCTTTTATAACAAAACATGTACTAATTCTTAACAGACTTTGACAGTGAAGTTAGGACTTGAGCAGAGACTTCGAAGATCTGTCTCAGTTCTCCTTCCTTTTTCTGTGATAAATAGCCCAATGGACGAAACTTAGAGGTAAAGCACCCATGTTAATTTGCAGTTCAAGGTTGCAGTCCACCATGCTAGGGAGGTCACAACCACTGGAGGTTCAGGTAGACAATCACACTGCATCTGCAATTTAGAAGCACAGAGTAATGAGAGTTTGTGCGCAGGTCATCTTATTCATTTTATATATTTCTAATATAGTATATGATCTCTGTCCAGTGAATGGTGCTTCCCCCATTAGTTTTGATTTTACATCTTAACTAATCTTATTTCTATTACCCCCCACGACCCCCTCTAACACAAACCCATAAATATCCATTCCAGTTCTCAAGTACATTGTTGGAATTAGCCATCACCAGTCATTTAAAAACTTAAATGGCATGGCATGTGAGGAATGATACTTGAGGTTCTCTGCCTTCCATAAACACATGCATCACGGCACATGCATACACATAGACACACACACGGTGTCTTAGTTTGGATTCTTATTGCTGTGAAGAGACACCATGACCATGACAACTCTTATAAAAATAAAAACACTTAATTGTGGCATCTCACTTATAGTCCAGAGGTTCAATCACTTATGCTCATGACAGGTAGCATCTTGGCATGCAGGCAGCTGTGGTTCTGGAGCTGAGACTGCTATATCTTGCAGACAACAAGAAATCAACTACCACATTGGGCAGTACCCTGAATATATGAAATCAGAAAGTCCATCTTTGGACTTTGGAAGTCCACAATGAAGCACTTCCAACAGAAGGTGTGGCCCAGATTAAAGGGGTGCCCTCTAGCTTGAAGGTCTTGATTAAAGACCTGTGTTATCCAACCTCCTCCAACAAGACCAAACTTCCTCTAGCAAGGTCACACTTCCTCCACCAAGACAACACCTCTGATCAGAGCCACTCCTTATGAGTTTATGGGGGACAAATACATTCAAACTAGCACACATAGAGACTTCACCAAATACAGCAAAAAATATGCAAGACAAATGGGTTGGGTCCGGCTAACAATTTCTCAGTAAGTTAGCTACAATTTGACCAACCCACATGTCATATATTTCAGCCTCCATTTGTGGCATTTATCAGAAACAAAAAGTAGGTGACTTAGAAATTTTCAGAGATAAAAGGAAACAACAATATTATGGGTTAATAATCTTATTTTGATTTATTATTAAGGTATCAGATATCTAGTACATTGCCTGTTGCATAGCAGGTCATCCACAAAGTTAATCTCTCTTTAAACAAACAAGAAATGCCAAAGGTGACCACACTTACTGTGGCAGAAACAGTACTTTTCTTCAGAGCCTACTAAACATGTACATTTCACTAATAAAACCCTTTTTTCAGATTCAGTAATTTGGGGAAGTTTCCTGCAAACTTGCATAAATATTAGACAAGACATTGCAGCTTCGAAAGGTTTCTGCTACAGCAGCTCCACACCGAAGGGTGCCCATCGTGTCACCAGAGGGTGTACATCACTTGACCGGAGGGGCAAGGCAGACATTATGAGAAGGGGAGTGAGATGCAGGTGAATGGAGTTGAATGGGGGCGGCAGCGTGGGCCTCCACCTAATAAAAAGAAATGGTGTATGTTAAGGCAAGGGTGTGGGAAGAGGAGAGATTCCTAATCCTAAAAATGCTGTATTATTGTGTTTTTAGACGTAGAGAGGCAGAAGGGCCATGCGGGTAAAGCTGATGCTGGAGGCTTGGAAACTCTGTTTCCTAGTGAAGTGAAGTCTATTTGGTTGTTTTTTTAGAAAGGTGATTATTGTGGATGGCGTCATTTGACGTGATGAAAAGGATCTTTGTTAGGCACAGTAAGTGTCAGTTTCTAGAAATAGATCCCTAGACTCACACACTACTGATACGCAAGAATAACATTGTTTCATGTCCAGGGCTGTGATAAAGTAAGGTTATGTGATACTGTCTGCTTCTTATCAACACTTTTAGATACAACGGTGTAAGTTCTCCTTAGAAAATAATGGTGCATTTTGACTTCCCTGGAAACTTTCTGTATTCTTGTGCACATTGTCTAGGGAGGAAGTTGCAATAGAGGCTTATTTTCTACTGAAGGGAAAAAAAATCAGTGAAAGCGCAAACAAGCTTTGTTTCTGCAGGAAATGTATTTTTTAAACTTTTAAAAATGATTTACATTAGTTCTTACCTTTACAAAAACACAGAAAATCTTCACAATGGAATATTGGGTTCTGTTTCCTTTGATGTAGTAATGCATATACAATATTGCAGCACTGATTAACTGGAGTGCCCCTGGGGCTTCCTCAGACAAAAACCGGCCTTTCAGCAGATTGCTTATCTGCTATCAGGGGAGTGTTTACAGCAGAGAAAACTCTTAAACGCCTTGTCTCTGAGACTGATGGGAATAATTAAGCCAGTGTTTGCTGGCCCTCTGCTCTTCTGCTTTGTGCTTAGAAGCTGGGAAAAAAGGAGAGACACATTAGCCAGGTTCAGCATTTCATATAGATTTTATTGGTTGACCATCCTCTAGCCACTTAAAAAAGTGAATATGTAATATTCACCTTTGGATGAATGAAAATTCTATCCTTAAAACAGATCATCTAATTTTTTATCAAAGATAGATAGATAAATGCTAATGAAATATATAGAGAAAACATATTTCTTAAAGTAATACTTCTGATGGAGTAACTGCCAATCTTAAATCTAGAACCATGGTAATTATTCGCAATAATATTTAATAAGTTTAAATATAGTGTTTTGAATTAATTCTTAAAATGGACTTGCCGTTGGGTTTTTTTTTTTTTAGTTTTAGAATTATGTATTGTTTTATTCTGAAAGAAAAAAAAACATATGATCATTTCATTAGATGCTGAAAAAGCATTTGACAAAATTCAACATCCCTTTATGATAAAAGTATTGGAGAGATTAGGGATACAAGGGTCATACCTAAATATAATAAAAGCTATATAGAGCAAGCCGAGAGCTAACATCAAATTAAACAGAGAGAAACTCAAAGCCATCCCACTAAACTCAGGAACATGACAAGGCTGTCCACTCTCGCCATACCTCTTCAATATAGTGTTTGAAGTTCTAGCAATAGCAATAAGACAACATAAGGGGATCAAGGGGATTCGAATTGGAAAGGAAGAAGTGAAACTTTCGCTATTTGCAGATGATATGATAGTGTACATAAGCGACCCCCAAAACTCCCCCAAAGAACTTTTACAGCTGATAAACAGCTTTAGTAATGTGGCAGGATACAAGATCAACTCCAAAAAATCAGTCGCTCTCTTATACACAAAGGATATGGAAGCAGAGAGGGAAATCAGAGAAGCTTCACCTTTCACGATAGCCACAAACAGCATAAAATATCTTGGCTTAACTCTAACCAAGGAAGTGAAAGATCTATTTGACAAGAACTTTAAGGCATTGAAGAAAGAAATTAAGGAGGATACCAGAAAATGGAAGGACCTCACTTGCTCTTGGATTGGGAGGATCAACATAGTAAAAATCGCAATTCTACCAAAGGCAATTTATAGATTCAATGCAATCCCCATCAAGGTCCCATCAAAATTCTTCACAGATCTTGAGAGGAAAATAATCAACTTTATTCTGTGAGAATATGTTATGTTGAATTACTTTATTTTATTAATTCTAGGGAATATCTGGGCAAAATATTCTCAGAGGTATTTTTCGAAGAATTAGAGGCTAAGCTATCACTGAAGTGAAATAATTTATACCCACTTTTAATGGCATAAATTAGTATAATGAATTACTTATATACATATATATATACATATACAATATACATAAAATATTTATGTATTATGTATCCCTTTTAGCTCAATAATATAATAGAGATTAGAATTTTAACCCAATATTTAATGTTGGTGATTTAGTAATATGAAATTGTTAACCTCTGAATATATATTTTTCCTTTATTCATTCTTAATTGGTTGTTGAAAAATATCAATAATTGCTATGCTACTTTAATATTGTTAGATACTGCACTGATTCTTATATTTATTTAGTCTAAATTAGTTATTTGATGTATATGGTACTTAAGTGGTAAGAAATGTATATAGATAGCCTCTCTGACCAAAAGATTAAATTGCTAACCTAGGTCAAAGATTAGCCAGCCAATGACAAATGATGATATAAGTGCATGAGAGTCTATTAGGTGTGCACACCTCTTTTGATACAAGAAGAGCACACAAACTTCCCATGGCCCTAGTACTTGAGATATCTAGGATCCTGTCTCATACATAAAAACCAGGCAGCTGATTGTGTTATTGGACAACAAGTACTGCTTGCTATTTGCCAAATTAAAATGTGTAGGAAAAGAAACACTTAAATCTTAAAATGTTTAAGCATAGAAAGTTACAAATGTGATCATGTGAATATTGCAGGTCCTTTGAGATTTTAATGAATTCTCTTTTGAAAAGGAAAAAAAAATACGACAGCGTTTAAAATCTATTTGTATCTAGATGTGGAAGAAGGGAATTCGTTCTTTTAGAAATACAAATGCAAATCATAGTTTCTTATGTCAAGCAAATTGGTTTCAGAAACCTTAAAACCTCTATAGAAAGCCGTTTATAAATTCTCTCCACAGCAGCATTTGGCCTCGAAAATGTCCTTTGACAAATAGGAAAGCCAGGAGTACACCATGTTCAAAAGTAATCTAATGGAGATTCTGGATGAGGCCGGTGGCAATCAATGAATCCATCACCATGAAATCCTTCATTGTTTGTCCATTATCTGAACTCCCAGAGCCCAGAAAGGATACTTTGTCCCCTGCTGTCTTACCTACTATATTCTTGCAGTGTAATGTAGTATCCAAGTGACCATGGCGCTGAGCAATTTTAAGCCTCCCATACAGAGCCTGACAGCACACTGTACCTTTGATAGAACTTCATTGCCACACAGTTCCGTGTGAAGCTACTAAAAGGGGAGGCTGGGAACATCCAATGTCAGAAGTGTGTGAGACCCTTCTTCGTGCGCCTTACTGTGATCTATGGACATTTCAATTAGAGGAAGATGGGGAAAACAGAGTGTGGAGATTTTTCAAAGATTGTTTTGAGTCAAGATTATTTTATCGTGAATTTCTGTTGTGAAGTCTGTGTACTTTCTGTTGCTTATTATAACTTATAATTGATTTGAACGGATGCTCAGAGGAGGTTCCTATTGCAGAAGTTGTATTTTCACAATGTTTCTGCTTCAAACGAAGAGGAAAATAACATGATACCCTTTTGCTTAACATACTCCTCTGATCAGCTTATTTTATAGTTTTAGGCCACTGTTAAAAGGAATGTCATAATTTTCCAAACAGAGGTAGTGACACAAGAGTTCCATAAAAAAGAAAAACAAACAAGCAAGCAAGCAAGTAAACAAACAAACAAGTACTGTTCTTGAAGGACCCCAAGGAAAGAATGTCATCCAGACACTTTCGCGGTTAAATACACATGAATCCGCAGAGACTGTGGCAGTACAGGTTTAACACAGACAGCAATTTTATTAGATGGCATACATATGTGTGTAATAAAGTAAAAATGTATTTTGCTTTTATTTTTTTCTTGAGATTCTAATATTACATCATTTTCCATTTCTCCTTCCTTTCTTTAAATACTAGGGAAATGATGTAATTCACTTCTCACTTTGGCTAGTAGAAGTGAATATATGATGTATTTCTAATACATGGATATAACCTGATAAGTTTATAATATACTACTTATGTGTATATGTTTTCAGGGCTGACCATTTGGAATTCAATAACCGTATTGGTATATTGGTGTCCTCTTCCCTGGAGAAGATTATTTCTCTAGTTCTCTTCATTCCTTAATTGCCTATAGGTTTGGGGTTTATTTTTATTTTTATTCATTTTTTTTTATCTAGGAATAAAGTCTCCCTGAGTTTTCGCTTCCTCTATGTTTGTATGTCTATTGCTGCCTTGTTCAGGTCAGGCAGCCATGACAGTGAGACTTCTTATTTCTGTTTATTCTTAATTTTGAAAGCAATCTTCTTGTCTTGGGAGAAAAAGAACATGCATAAGTAAAAAAAATGTGCAGTCGTTATGACATTAAATTTCATTTATGTATTACAATTATGGTTATCTAGTTGTTGGACAGAGTACTAAGTTCCATGAAGCTATTTTCACACGTGCATAAATACAGCCCATGGTCCTCATAAAAACCAGTTCTTGTAAGTCTTTCCAGTCCAATTAGTGTTCTTCATTTGTTTCTACTTTCATGTGTACATACATGAAAGGGATCTACGTTAAAATCTATGATCCACAAAGAGAGAAAGCATACCTTGTTTTTTCCCATGAATACACATGTCTAATCTGTGTTGTATGGGTTTTAGAACTGTGACATGGTTGGTTTCTTCAAAATACTGCCTGAAACAGTCACAGAGTGCAGGCTCGGTGAGTAATAATGGGATGTTAGGACACAGGACCTGCCAGCAGAATTAGCCTCACACAGAAAGGTGAGTTAGCTTTCTTACCAACATGATTGCTTATTCATGTGCTGAACAAGAACAACAACAATAGTCATTCTAAAGCGTATGAGGAAAAGCCCACAGGGCCTCAACCCTACGTACACAAAGGCAAGAAAGGAACGCTGAAAGTGGGCAAGGTAGTGTTCTCTGAGAATGGTACAGAAATGGACGGTTCAACAACCAATGGTCATCCCTGATAACGTAAGGACAAATAACATTATACAGACTTAGTAGGTGATGTTATCTATTATATGTATGAATGTAACAACAATGATGAATTGTCCATGAATTGGAAAGAACGTGGAAGTTATATGTGAGTGTTTGGAAAGAGGAAAGAAAAGGGAGACTTGGCATAATACTATTATAATCTCTGGACGATAGGGAAGGTTTTAAAATACCTTTTATAGAGAAGTCGGGGAAAGTGGGTTCACGGCCCAGAATAGCCTGCATCCACTCTGCCCTGAGTTTTATCATGGTGTTTTCTTATCTTCCTTAGATTTTTCCAGGGCTGCTAAATTCAAACTTGTCCAAGTGCCACTCAACATTCCAACCTTTTTTCCTTCTAAGGAAACATATTTCATGATTTAGTACAGGTCATTTTCCTTTGGCGATGTAGAACTCTTTCAAATGTTTACTTAAGGATGGCTGTGTCCAGCTGTATCACTCAGATCTAAAGAATCAGGTAATTAGCTGTTGCTGTCTCACAAGTTAATCTAAAATACAGTAGTCTTGTACATAAAAGACAAGACTGTCAAAGCTAGAGTTTCACAAAATAGCTAAGTGCAGAGGTGATAATGTTCTTTGAAGCATATGTGCTATGAACAATTTAAACTTAAAATAAAAGGTGTGTTTTTTTTAAATGAGAAGTCACTATTGAAAAATTAATATAAATATAGCAGGTAGTATTCTTAAGCTATACAATGTCAACTAAATGTTAAGGTCAGTGTCCCTGTAAGATTGTCCCAAGGACGCTGACTGGTGCTTTATTCAATTGATAATAGTTTTAACTCTAGCCTAAATATTCATGTCCAACATTAGTTAATAAGAGCTCCCAGCAAGAATTGGCAGCAAAAAACAGCATCTAAAAGAGCTTACAAACACAATTTATGGAGGGAAAACCATCTGCAAACTGTGAGGGATTCGTTCCTTCTAGCTCTTTGCCATCCCTTTCCATTGCTGAGCTTTCTGTATATCAAAGTCCCCATCAAGGCATCTGTATGCAGAAATGCCAAGTCATGCAATAGTGGTTTCCTAGACTGTTTGTCTGCCTCTCTTTTGCCTGTAAACATTATGGGGAGAAAGGTCTGAAGGTTTCAAGACAATTGTCCTGATGTTGACAACTCAAGGATGAGAGGCAAAAATATGCAAAGTAATTTTCTGTATGTGGATATGTCTATTGTGTGTAAATTAATAGTATGTCATCATGGACTCTGTTAAACCTTTGATATATATATATATATATATATATATGTGTGTGTGTGTGTGTGTGTGTGTGTGTGTGTGTATGTATATATATGAGACAAAAGTATTATGAAGCCTTCTATATTTCTAAGACTTACTAGTACCTGTTGATATATGTCATTATATAATACTGGAACTTTCAATTAATGGTCTTTAACGCAATCCCATGCTCAACCCTTGGGTTCCATTATTTAATATCTACTAATAACCTCAAGAACCTTAGGAATTTTCCAGTTCAACAGCAAAACAATAATATGACTTGCCTTCTGTCTTGATGCTGCTTCTTAACACATACATTTGCCTGAATAAAACTACTCAGGGAACTCGGCTTTAAAATCATACCTGCAACAATCATAGTCCTCTGATTAATTAATGTGAAGATAGACTAATTACAGAGTTCTCTGTAAAATATAAAGGAATACAAGGCCTTCTTTGATAATGGTGGACTATGTAACAGAGAAGGCCTACAGTGTTGTATGTATTCTGAAGCAGAAACATGCCTAACACATTGAGTAGCTCAAACCTAGACAGGCCAGCACAGGACAGGGTTCCCTCTCTATTCTTCAGTGTCCAGCTATGGAGCACTTCCTGTTACATAAACGGAAGAAGAGAAGGTATATTACTTCCTTGAATAATATAAGTAAGTGATAATTTTGACTGGATTCTCAGTGTAGTGTTTGATGAAGAACCATGTTAAAGGTGGCGTTAGTACAAGTTTTCGTGTGGTTGCAGTGTCCTTTCCTGATTGGCTCTCTCACTCACCCAGGTGTAAAATCTTCTATTTTTGCATTTGCACCCAGAAACTGCCTTGGCTTTTTAAAGACTCTCTCATAAATTTTCAGGATTGGCCACAGCAGTTTAAGCTTCTCCCTTTGAACTATCGGTCAATGGTTTTTTTCTTGATCTCACTTCCCGGCGTTGGCAATGCACGGCTATTGTTTTATGAAACACCATTTTTTTTTTATTTCAAAGGCTGCTGAGATAATATATTTCTGTGTGGGTTGTTTGCTAAAGTATAAACTGAGCTATATAATTGCCCCAGCTGGTATAATCCACAGTAGCCAAGATGCTCCTATGTGCTCTGATTATGTGTACAATTATTGGAACAAATGCAAAAAGAAAAAGAAAATGAGGACCTTTTTTAAAAAAAAAATCACCATTATGGATATTAAATATTTAGCTAGCATGACTGTTAAACTAAAATTTCAAATTTGATAATTTTGGTAAATACACATTTAAATAACTGTATGCAGCTTATTGCTAAATATTAACTCCATTAAAATACATGCAGCGAATAATGAAGCTGTGCTGCATTTTATATAAAATTCAATTAATGTCAGCATGTTCTGCAAACACATTATTTGAAGCGACCAAGAAATTGACACTGTGTTCACACATTCCCACTTCTCAGTTTGCACACTCATATCCCGTTGCCATCACAAAATACTAAATACTACCTTGCACAATGAATTTATTTACTTAATTCATTGTGCATTGTGTGTGTGTATGTGTGTGTGTGTGTGTGTGTGTGTGTATGCATGCACATGTACTCAAGATGTATGTGTGTGTGTGTGTGTGATAGAGAGAGAGACAGTGTTTGTGTATGTGATAACCACACAGGACACAGCACACATGTGGGGGGTTTATTTGAATTTAAAGAGTTGGTTCTCTCTTTTGACCAATTCTGGCATTGAATTTATGTCATCGTGTTTATGCCCAACGTGCTCTTCACCACCGAGCCATCTCAGCAAACTAGAAAATTTTTTATTGCGATTTGAGTCTGAAAGTCTAATCTCAAAGTGCAGACAGTTTTGGTTCCATCTGAAGACTCTCCGTTGGTTCATAGTCACTTTGCCTCATGTCCTCAGTAGGTTTTCCTTTGTGACTGCCCATCATGTTAATCTGATGATTGCTTTAATCATAGTGTCTCTAAAGACAGTCCCATTGCACACTACTAGAGTAGGACACAGTTCCTCCTGTCACATGAATAAGAGATCTCCTACTGGGGACACTGCCTTTATGCCATGTGACCTGTGGTGTCTCCTTCAGAGTTCTGTATCCCAGACATTTTCTCTTTGTGTCTTAGATGTTCTTTTCTTTCAAAGGACACATATTTGTAATTTGTGCCAGCACAAGTTATAAAATAACAGCTCTATTACAAGTTGTAACCCTATGGACATTAGTAATTATTTTGTGCTTTGACTTTGTTATTTCATTTATGGCATCTCTACTATACCTCATTGCCATGTGTATTATCTTGCAAAAATCAATATATTTTGAGGGTACTCTGCAATTTTACAAAATCATAAGTTGTTGGATTTCCTGATCAAAGAATCCACTTAACAAATTAAAACCATTCTATATCTTTTCAGAATTTTCACATTTTACCAGGAGGTATTGCTGATATGAAAAAATATATTTTCATGTGTTTTGTTTTAATTTCTTTCAAACACATACTGTTTTTTTAAGTGTTTTGAAATATTTTTGGTGCATAACTTTCAAAATATATCTGTTGTCTTTTCTCCAATAGCCTAAAAAAGCAAATCATCAGATATTTTCTTAGAATATATATCCTGCAGAACTTATTCCTTAATAAATATTCAAAGTTTCCACTCTGTTCATTTGGTAAGAATACTTTCTCCCAAAATCCTATCTTGAATTCTTAAAGAAATAATGGTGTTGATAGGTAGGGAAATTCATTTTATTGATTAAAAACTATCACACAAGGACTATAAAACAAAAGATTAACTCAAAATTGAGAATATATTAGAAGTATTAATCTGTTTTTATTAAATTTCTGCACATTTATTAAAATGTCTAACATCAATGTCTTTGGAATCAATTTTATTTATAAAACTCTACTTCATGAAACAAAGACAAGAGGTTAAGTTTTTAGCAGATTCAAAATTGAGATTTTCTCCTTTAGTATTTCCCGCCAAAGAAAGGAAAATGCATTTACCTGTCTTTCCTTACTAATCTTTTAGTTAGTTTTTTAAAAGATATCTTTTTGATAAGCAGGGTTGTTTGATGTTCTCAAGCTATTCCCTTCGATCTTGCTTCACAATCACTCCCCTTCATTTTTACTAATAGCACCTTGATTCGATGGGAGAGTTTCCTCAGCACTCCCAGGAAGGTCCGGATCCTTAGAATCTTCCTAATGCCTACTCACTCCTAAGCAAGGGACACTAGTGGAAGCTTATGTGGGACTTCTCTGCAATCATTTACTTTACTCAGGATAGAATAATCCTGGGAGCCTGGAATTTGCTGTCTTCTATCTGGTTTAAAATTTGGATCTCTGCAGAAGCCATCCCATATCCAGGTGTTGAAAAGCACAAGGCCAAAGTCCACACCTCCCAGGAGAAGATGTACAGTAGGAATGCCATGTAGTGTTACTACTGCTTTAGAAGCATTGACAGTACTAGCCCAGGGTTCATTCCTATGACTGAGAAATTAACCTTTGTTGGCATCTCTTTGGGGTTTTTATTACTTGGTACAAATGTATTTTTAAATTTATATGTATTCTAGGAAAGACTTTATGAAAATGATCATTATTGGCCCTGTCCAAGATAGAATAGTTAGATATAGTGAGGTTATAAAACACATGACATTTATGATTATGTGTGTGATTAAGAAACTGGATTCTTCATTTTAAATCATTCTAATTAATTTAAATGTGAACTTAAACATAATCTTTGGCTAGTGTCTGTTGGATTGTGAAGGTGTAAATCTTATAGGAATTAATTTTTTTTTTAAAACTTTTTCATTAATGGCATGTTCTTTTAAACAATTTGTGACACATTGCACTGCCCTATTTGTGTGACTAGTCTTCAAATTACAAATGATATTTTCTTGTCTTCTGCTGTGATAAAGCTAATCTGAAGCAGAAACACAAGGCAATAATGGCTTGCCATTCAAAGGATACTCTATCACAGTGTGGAAATCAAGAGCAGCAGAAACTTGAAATAGCTGGTCACGTTGCACATAGCTAGGAAGAAAGTAAGGAATACTACTGTTTCGCATAGTGTAAGTCCTCTCGAGCCTAAGGAGTGGTGCCGCTTGTTGTGAGCATGTCTTTGCACTTCACCCTCATTCCAAGAGGAATTTCCCAGGAGTTTTAGCTTCTGTCGTATTGACAGTTAATGCTGATGTCACAATCCTCTTCTAAAACCATCCTGACTCACATATCTCATATGTGAACTATAGATGCCCATGTAGGGATATACTGTAAGACTTGTGCCTTTTCTCTTTGTGTGGTTATTGGTTTTGTTTATTAATTTTATTCACTATCTAGCTTATGTCCTTGCCTAAGTTTTGGGCAAGCACCATAAACGCATCATCACCATTCATTAATGTTATGAGGCCAACAATTCGAGTTAACTTAGTAGGTAGGTTTCTCTATGGAGTTGCTTATAATATGTCCTGATCAAACTACCAGAGTGCTTATATTGGACTTTCTTTTATTTTTACACTTTAATTTTTAAAATCTCTTTATACACACTCTTTAACAGATTTTTTTACTTGTAACGGAGGAGGTAAACCGTTTTATTGGAAAGTAAGAATTCATCTTTGTACTCAGTCTTTCTCATGAAGTATTAGGTGTAAGCAGTAACACTAATTGTGATCTGTGTTTTTCTTCACACAAATGCACACACACGTGCGCGCACACACACACACACACACACAGAGTCTTCAACAAGTATATTTAGGGTATTTATCATTCTCATCTTTTGAGATGCCTTTGAGGAACTTGTAACCTAGTGGCCAGTGAAGAGATGTGAGTTCCGTGATCATGCGACCCAGTGGAATCCGGCAGATTCCCAGGCGGTCTCTTCAGGACCTTGCCTGGATGCATGATTTTTGAAGCTTTTGTCTCACTCTTAGGAAAACAGTCACATTTGGAGATGATTTCGCTAAAATATTTCAGTTTTAGCGGTCATTCCAGTTTTAGTGATAATATGTCATTTTATTTACTTCCCTGGGACTTTTGGTTTGAAAATTCTATTTTTTAAATAAAAAAAATGGTTTTATTTTTTGTGAGATTTTTACCTGATTTTTTTAACACTGTTGATTGTGATTAACCAGTTTATAAGGTGAAGAAAAAGATATCTCCCCAATATATTTAAATGTTACAAATTCAAAGTAGGGAAGGGATGTCATAATGCTTACAGGTAGCCATTATACTGAGATTCTGAGGCTGTGTCTGTCAATACACTCTGAGGGGCTGCATGTCTATCTCAGTGATCAGGCAGGACTGCTCTTGGGGAAGAACTGAGTTTGGCGCAAGCACCCATCTTGGGGTGGCTCTCAGATATCCATAAATCCAAGTACACTGGAGTCTGATGCTTCTGCCTTCCCAGAAGGCAGATTTTAAAACTACTTATGAGTTAGTACATATGATAATTGTCATTCTGGGTCTGTGTGACCTCACTCAAAATGTTTTCTTGTTCCATCTATTTGCCTGCAAATTTCAAGATGTTGTTATTTTTTCTGCTGTGTAGTACTCCATTGCGTAAATGTAATATATATATATATATATATATATATATATATATATATATATTTATCCATTCTTCGGTTGAGGGACTTTTAAATTGTCTCCAGGTTCTGTCTATGACAAACAGTGCTGCTATGAACATAGTTGAGCACATGTCCTTGTGATACAGTTGAGCATCCTTTGGATATATACCCAAAAGTGCAATTACTGGGTCTTGAGGAAGGTCGTTTTTTGATTCTCTGAAAAATCACCACACTGATATCCAAAAGGGCTGTACCAGCTTGCACTCACACCAACAATGCAAACTTTTTTTCTAGAAGGCCTCAGAAATATTTATATTTGAGCCATAAATTAATCATAACTTTAAAATGAATGGATTGAGGTTCTCTCTCCCCACCCCCTCTCTCTTTGTATCTCTCTCTCTCTCTCTCTCTCTCTCTCTCTCTCTCTCTCTCAATACCTGGTCTTCAAAGCTGAAAGAAATAGGCTTAAAAATCAAGATTTATAATCACATAAAGATGTCCTGTTTTTATTCTGTAAACTCTCTAGTATCCATTATTTAACCATTATTTCTTTACAGTTCTTTTTGTATGCAGTAATGATTGATGGAGTGTGAAACAATTTTTTGAATTATAAAATTAGGATTAATTTAAAAACATGTAACACAGTTGTAAATATTTCCCAAAACTGAAGCCTGGCAAAATAATGAGAATCTTGAAAGACTTAGGCCCTTCTGGAATAAATATAATAAATTGTATAATTTATGATTTATCTATTTTGGAAAATATTTTTTTTTTGCAAAATTAAATGCTAACTGCTAGCCACATTTTTCTTTATTTGGGTTTGTCTATCATCTGCCCATCAGACTTCTGAAAGGGTTGCCAAAGCATCTCCCCAACACTGTCAGGTAAAGTGTGAGCACTTAGGCTTATCTGCTAAGCCTCCTCTTAGATAGAGCCCTGCCAGACAACCACGTCCTGCCCGTGCCAACGCCAAGCTAATTTGTATAAGACAGACCTCATGATTTTATTTTCACTAACTATATAGTCACATACAGAGTGCCTGGAAATTATTAGCTTTAAAGAAAAAAGTTATTCCTAAACCTAACATTCACTTGGGGGTATGTAAATATTTTCTTTCTTCTTGCCCCCCACTTTGTTTTTCTTTCTGAAATACCTTGAACCTTGGATTATAAAAGATATTTCGCTTCTTGAGATATAAAATTTTATGACCTATCTAGTCTGATAGGTATAGTAAGCAGCAGTTAAAATACAATGTGGTACATACAATGTATTATAAAATAAGAATCTTTGACAAACCATGATATGACCATTTAATTTAACTGATTGTTATTTTTGTAGTTTTAAAAGAGGAGATTATGGAAATTTACACACACACATATGATATATATATATATATATATATATATATACTTATCCACATGAATAAATATAAATTTAAAGTTTAATCACTTTAGAACAAACTAAATACACACACCCCCATATACAAGAACATATTTTTACATTTTGCAGATTTGTACTGCACAGTTTATGCCAGAGCTTAGATTTTGGAGACTGGTCATAAAGGAAATATAAAAATAGATAGCAGACAAATAGAAAACGTTCTGCTAGTGTAGAACATAAACATTAATATGCACCTGGCAAAAGAGAGTGCTCTGGAATTCTTGGCTGTGAGCTGATTTCATCCACAGCAACAAAGCACCGATTGTCCCTATCTGGGAGTGTTTCTAAAGTGGAGGGTGGAATGTCTAGACAGATACTGCTAGATAAAATTGGAGGATTACCAATGTATGTTGACACTTTAGTTCAGGGACATTTTAAATTCAAATGATTTATTTTTTATATAGGGAAGTAGTGAGGGATTTACATTTTTAAAGTTATATATGACATTCTAAGTTAAGATTTTAACATTTTGCTTCAATAACCCAAACCTTTACCTAATTTCTTTCTTCAGAGTTTTGCTTATTTGTGTTTTATGTATGTGAGTGCTGTGTCTGCATATTTCTGTGCACCACGCGAATGAATGCACTTTTCTCTGGAGTCTACAAGAAGCAGTAACATCTCTGGAGACCAGAAGTACAGATGTCTAAAAGCAGTTGTGTGATCAAAATGAACAACTTGATGCATTCTCTAGAACCTTTTCCTTTCGAAAGTCATTATTGCTCATTAATTTGCAAGAGTAAAAATCAGAAACATCAAACTAAAGACTAGAAAGGGCTTTTAAAATGTTATTTCATGCTGCAGACTAGCCTAAAAAAACAGTTTTTAATTTTGGTAATTTAGCCTTGCCTTGTCTCAAAAAAAAAAAAAAACCTTTACTTTTTATGTATCATTCCAGTAGACAGACAGATTAGAGCCCTTAAATATAAAAAGTAGCTAACATCTAAGAAAAAACTAGAAATACTTTAAACAAAAATGGTCCCTGTGGTTTTACAATGCGTATTGTATTTCCCCTTTTACTGTCTGTCACTTTAGATACTACCAGATTTTGATCTCAAAGAATACTATACTAGAAATACACAGTGTCATATATATTTCAGTTCTTAGAGATATTTCTTTTGAGAGTTCTCTGTTTAGGTCTGTACCCCATTGTTTTTACTTGGTTGTTTGTTCTTTTGATGTCAAGTTTCTTGAGGTCTTTGTATATTTTGGAGATCAGTCCTTTGTACGATGTGGGGTTGTTGAAAACTTTTCCCAATCTGTAGGCTGCTGTTTTGTCTTGCTGACCATGTCCTTTGCTTTACTGAAGATTTTCAGTTTCCGGAGGTCCCATTTTTAAATTATTTAACTCAATGTCTGTGAGACTCAAGTTGGTCTGTTCTGCCAATGCGTTCAAATGTATTTCCCATTTTTCCCACTTTCTCTCTCTCTTGGGGGATTTTAAAACAGGGTTTCTCTGTAGCTGTGGAGCCTCTCCTGGAACTAACTCCATTAGAAAAGGCTGGCCTGGAATTCACGGAGATCCACTTGTCTCTGCCTACCAAATGCTGGGATTAAAGGCCTGCACCACCATCTCCTGGCTCCCACTTTTTCTTCTGTGACATTCAGTATGGTTTGTTTTATGTTGAATTCTTTGTTCCATTTGGGCTTGAGTTTTGTGCATGTTGATAGATATAGATGTATTTTCATCTACATGTTGATGGCCAATTATGCCAGCACCATTTGTTGACTGTGCTTTCTTTTCTGTAGTAGAGTTTTAAGTCAGGAACTTTGATTCCTCCATATGTTCTTTTGTTGTACAAGATTGTTTTGACTATCCTGGATTTTTTTGCTTCTCCATTTGAAGTTGAGTACCGTTCTTTGGAGTTCATTGAAGAATGTGACTGAGATTTTGATGGGCATTGCATTAAGTCTGTAGATTGCTTTTGGTAAGATTGTCATTTTTACTGCTAATTCTACTTGCCCAAGAGCATGGAAGATCTTTCCACTTTCTAGTGTCTTCAATTTCTTTTCTCAAAAATTTAAAGTTTTTGTATACTCAATAAAATAATGGCAAACTGAATCCAAAAACACATCTGAAAAATCATCCATCATGATCAAAAGTTAGCTTCATCCCAGAGATGCAGGGCAGGTTCAACATACAAAAATCTGTCAATGTAATCCACCATATAAACAAACTGAAAAAAAAAAAACAATAACACATGATCATCTCATTAGATGCTGAAAAAGCTTTTGACAAAATATAGCATCCCTTCATGATAAAGGTCTTGAAGAGAACAGGGATACAAGGAACATATCTAAACATAATAAAGACAATATACAGCAAGCCACTAGCCAACATCAAACTAAATGGAGAGAAACTCAAAGGAATCCCACTGAGATTAGGAACAAGACAAAGTTGTCTACTCTCTCCAAATCTATTCAATATAGTTCTAGCTAGAGCAACAAGATAACAAAATGAAATCAAGGGGATATAAATTGGAAAAAAAAAGAAGTCAGACTCTTACTATTTGTTTATGATATGATAGTTTACATAAGTGACCGTTTTCTTCCTTTTTTCCTTCCTTTCTTCCTTCTTCCCTCCCTCCCTCCCTCCCTCTATCCCTCTCTCCCTCTATCCCTCCCTCCCTCTATCTCTCCCTTCATTTTTGTTTTTGATTTTTGAGATGTAGTTTCTTCCTACAGCTTTGGAGGCTGTCCTTGAACTCACTCTATAGAACAGGCTGGCTTTGAACTCACAGAGATCCTCTTGAGTGCCAGGGCTGTGATTAACGGCCTATGCCACCACTGCCCGCATCACCAGGCTTTTCTAAGGATAGTGGGAATTCCTCTCATAGTTACTAAGTAGGCACTAATAATTGAGCAACCACTCCAGCCCCAAATTGACGTGTTTAATTTTAGAACATTAACTGAATAAATATAAAACCAATGTCCTACTAAAAGCGTTCTGATTTCTGTATTAGACAAAGAAAAGAGATTGTAGTTAGAGCTCTGTGGATTTATGAACAGGGGAGATGTGACTACCAATAGCTTAGGGCCAGGGTTGCTGGGATAAAGCTTGGAGCCAACAATCAGAAAGCAGCAGTACATTCTGATGAGCAAATGCTCCATCTTCCTTTCCTCTTCTCACAGGACAGTATTTCTTACAGTTGATTATTTGGATTTTTCCTTTGTTTTTCTCTTAACAAAGCCCTGGGAATTGCAGCTAGTTTAGTTAACTAGCTCTTTGTTTCCCTGAAATGGCAGGAGAAGTAATTTCTGGATCATGGTGATATTACAGTGCCCTTCCTTCATAGGTAAAACCAAGCGGGTTTTTAACATTGCTTCGTTGTCTATTTTTTTAAAGAATGAAAATCAGGAGTTACTATTAAATTCACAAAGGGATTTAAGTTTGCTCTCCCCTGCTATTTCTACAAATGAAAATAAATTAAGAATTTTTCCCACAGTTAAGTTGCATTTAAAAGTCAACTGGAAAAAGCCTAAGGAACTGGGGAAAATCCTCTGACCTTGGCCAGGTGAACAATTATTTTGCAAATTAAGTGGTTGGTTCAGTGTGTGACTTTTTAAATGAGACCATATTTGCATAAAATTGTAATCTGACTGTTGATGAGCAACACTTGAACCTGACCCTGGGGTTAGCCTCGTGCTAGTTAATTTATAAAATCAACACATACCTGTTAGCCTGGAGTGTATGATTGACTAATACTATACTATGTTTTAAAAGTTTTTGTCCAGTTTATTGCCTTCTTTTAAACCAATACATTCGCAGCTTTCCTTAAAGGTGACTTTTCTGTATTAATTCCATTAATATTGAGTTTTATGGGCAAATGGATGAAGTCTTAACATAAAAGACACTTTTTGGTTTTTTATTATTAATCTCAGGTTACCCAATATGAATTCTCACTAATTCTCTCCAGGAATGTTTAGAGCATCTACTTAAGGTGCCTTAATCCTATTAAAATTGAAAAGATTTTTCTCTGAATTTTTTTGGTAGGGGTAGAGAGGGTGAGATGTTGCTGATGCAGTGTTTACAAAATACCCAGTGGCCTGGTTTCACCTGTCCAGGAATTGCGCATGTCTATAATATTGCTTTATATCTTAACATTCCTCATTCTCTCTATGAATTATGCCAGTTGTTTCATGTGTGGAAACATTAAGTGAAAGATGGGAAAACAGATCAAACTATTACTTTGATAAAATATTCATATAACTTATTTGTCATCATAATAAGACACTTATATTGTGGATCCTTCAAATATGGATGACTCAGTTAAGCCAGTCATTCCATTTGGTTGTTTCCCAGTGCATATGTATAGTCCTTCATGTCCCAATTAACTTCAGTGGGTAGAACAACTGGGAGATGATGCTGTTGCCATACTGAACTCTGGATGCAAGCAGCCAGAAAGCTTGAACGCTAAAGGCATCCTTTCTCAGAGTAAACAGCACCTGATGGGGGTTGCAATCAAGACACAAAGGAAAATAATGGCTGCAAGAGGTCTGGTTTTCTATGCTATAGCAGACTGTGTTCTGAGAACAGAATAGAATGAAGCCACAACTACACAAACTCTCCCCGTCTAAAAGTAAGCTAGATATGTTCTTCATGGTTGAAGATTAAAGTTTGAATGACATAAATTTTGCTCTGGGTAGTTTCAGCTTATGCCAATTTTAATGGAATGCTATTAGTAGTATTCTCTATCACTTTTCTAAAGTGGCATCTGAAAGAAAGCTAAAGAGGATTTAAGATTTATGATCCTTGGACCAAGAGGAACTCTTGGAACCAAGCAGATCATCAAAACAATACCTCAAACAAAGGTATCCTGTTTTAGGAATAAAGGTCAAGCCTCAGACTGTGAAAGTAGGTGGGTAGATGTCAGACATCTTTCCTGAAGGTTTGACTTACTCTTTGGAAATTGTTTCAGAAGCTTTCTGATTGTTCTGGGAATATAAGAGTAGCTAAAATGCAGGTTCTGAGACCTTATACCAGACCAGCACAGCGAGTCTCCTGGAGCTGGCATAAAATAAGAAAAGAATAAGAAAAGATCTTCAGTGAATTTCAACACTACTCTGTAGCTATCATTTCGACAGAAATCGGTTTGGGTTGGGCAACAGTGTGAAGAAAATAGATGTCTTCTAATTGGGGAGTGGTATTTGCTTATAAATTGTAAACAAATATACAAGTCTTGGGTAGTTTTAAAAAGATAGCAAGGCCTATTATAAGCAGTCTAGTTGATTTTAATCACATTTGCATTAAATTCTATTAATACATTCATCATATCCTGAGCATAATAGAAATGACATTATAAACCCAGAACATGGCTTAATGGTGTGCTGAACCCTATTGTGTAACAGCCTTCACACTGACAAATCAAGGAAGAATGTCTTGTGGGAAATAACATTTCAGATGAGTGATCTTGCACTCTTTGTAGCTATTCTGAGGTCACTGGACTAGATTGACTTAAACAGGGAATATTGGCCATTCTACTGGAAGAAGAAAGGGAAATAAATACACAATACACATATTTGTTCATGGTTGTTATTATGTTGAGTGTGAGATGCTCTATAAAGCTTCATAGAAATTGAAGAAATGGGTTTTCAAGTCAGCACTAACCTTGTGTGTACCTCAGGACTGCCACTCAGACTGAAGTCACAGACCAAGAGAAGTGGCAGGAATAGAGGCAAAGTCTCCAGGCCCTTCACAGAGTAACTCAAACAGAACCTGCATTTTGATGCAATCTTAGGTTATTCATAGTTGCATATTGGTTTGACAATCACCGTCATGTGAGCAGATGTGTCTGACCTGATGAAAATGTTGCTTTTATTTGGGAAGCATAATCTTGGCGGCGGTGGGGAGGTGGGGTGAGCCTACCAAAATGTTATTATTTAAATTCCAGTCCTGCTGTGACTCTGCAGTACTTGCAAGAACATCTTTTCAAAAGCAAAAACATTTCCCTTGTAGTTCAAGGAGCCCAGAGCAGTGTGGTGCCCTCATAGTAGACGAAAATTGTATCTGCGATTTGGGTTATTGAAGTAAAAACACAGCCCGCTCCTCTGCCAGGAGTGGTTTTTCAGTAAACAAAGACGTTTTCATCGAGCTCAAATTTCTGCTAACCAAAATTGTGTGAAACGTCTTCTTTTTGTCTATGAACTTTCAAAATATCATTGATAGAATTTTGCTTATGGGTGAAAAAATATTACACATAGATGTATTTTTCATATGATAAAGAGACAGACAAAATTAAAATACAAAACCAAAGAAATCAATTTCCATAATCCTAAAGAAGAATATGATATATTTCAAGTCAATCTACAAGAATGATTTCTCAGGATGGGAAGATGGTTTAGTGGGTAAAGGTGTGAGCTGATTTGCCTGGAGACCTGTGGCCGATCCCTGAAACCCACACTGAAAAGAAATAACCTCTTCCTGAAAATTTCCCGTTGGTCTCTGTAAATAAATACATGTACACAAAAACACAGTATATAAATTATATATAATTTATTTATTTAGCAACATATGTATAGTCTTTTAAGACAGTAGTTTTGGAACCTGTCCTGAAACTCACTCTGTAGACCAGACTGGTCTCAAACTCACAGAGATTTGCTTGTCTCTGCCTCTTGGGGGCTGGGATTAAAGATACCCTGAGTACCCCGAGTGTGCCACCACTGCCCCGCTAATAATAAATATTTTTAAAAGATTAAAAGAAAAAAATGAATCCTCAATTAATGTGAGAAAGAAAGGGTGTTTCACTGTTGTATGTTAGAATCTATGGTTTTCTTCATCTTTAAGGTTGTTGGTCAGAGATAAGTCACAGTGGGTTTTTTTTTCCAAATGCATAACAATTTGGACAGACACAGATTTACTATGTCTTTTCACCCACCAAGAAAATATGTCCAGTATTTCATCTGTTCACATCAGCATTTGACAGAGAAAGGCTCGTTTCTCCAGTTTCAAAGTCTTGAGTCATAGGGCAGTATGTGAAACTGCATACCGCCTTCATTTTCCACCAAACAGATGTTTGTTGAGTAAGATAGACCAGTTATATGTCAGATATTGCACATAAAAGGTGGACCTGAAGGAGATTCAGAATTCAGTTTTGTTCATTCTGGGATTTCAAAAATACTGGGACTTCTTTCTCCACACCAGTTTCCTGATACGTTTGGGAATGGGGACCAGAAGACACCAAGGAGCACCTGGCCCCTGGCATTGCCCATAGCTTATGTCTCACAAGGTTGAGTTTCATGTCTCTTTGACTTCACCTGTCCATTCATGTGTGTCAGGATTGATGCCGGCTCACCCAGAAGTCTGGCAGCTGGAGTCATTTTACTTACTAAACAATCATTACAAAATGTTGCCTGCTTGACCTGTATTAAGATATTGAATGGCTATCTGCGTGTTTACCTATGGAGTCAAACTAAAATTCATCTTATGAACATCTTTAGCAAGTCACATCATACTTTATAATTCTAGCTCATTCTTCTTTAAAATGTTTATAATAGATACAAAACGTATTTTTTTCTAAGTTATCCTAGTTTTCTCGTTTTAAATTTTATCAGGGAAAATACAGCAAATTTCCAGATCAGTTATTAAAAAATTTTCTAATTTTGTAAATTTTTAACCCAAAACATTTAAGTGATATTATTAGATGACAATTAAAAACTATGATCTCTAATAGTTGCTCATATTTAAATATCAACACTTTTAATATAGAAAAGTTCAATAATTTGTGATTTTACAATAATTTGTATTTTATAAATTATTTCTACAGTGTAGAATCAGAATAATACAAAATCAAAGTTATTACCATTCAAGATAACTTTGATAGGTTTGATGGTATATGTTTTACTAAGGCAATTTGCTATATTTCTTACTCCATGTACTGCTCTGTGTGAATACTTTTGTAATCTGTTTCAAACTGCTAAGAAAACATTCTAGAAAGTAGTCCTGTATATTATGTAGCATGTGCTCTAAATTGACCCACACTTATTTTAGGGACATTCAAATGTGTATGTCTTTACATAGTTCTAGAACCTAGATGATACAGCTACAGCCTCTGATTCCATTGATAATAATTGATATCTCAAAACTGTACAAAGATGCAAGTATTACTATAAGTTGTATTTAGATTAGAGCTAAAGTGAATAATTTGCATTCACAATTCAGAAACAGAGTAGTAAGCACTGCTAAAAATAATGTAAATTCAAACAATATTTAATGAATTTTGTTCAAGAATTTATCTAAATATAAGCCTTGACAAAATGCTCTATTAAGGAACCATTTGTTTGCTTGATTAAGAAATATGAGCACTGAAATGAATAGTGGTTCCTAGGTATAGTTACACTTTCCCCTTGGAATTAATATCTTTCCAACCCGTAGAGAATGTTGTCATAAATTGGAATAAGCATATAAATTATTGTATTTGAATCATGTCTAAATAATATAAATTCATTGGTATTATGTTGTGCTAAATTAAAATGAATCTCAAGAGGCACTTTGTTTTATTTGCCCATGCAGCAAAGTAACGTGTAATGAAAGTTTGTCATATGCCACACGCTGAGCTGAGGGCTTCTCTACATGGCACGAACTGAGCTAATCTCAGAAACATAGAATTACAATGCAATAAGCTGAATGCTGAAATAGTGGCTACTAGCCCCTGCTAAATAGCCAATCCGAACCTTGTAAGAGAACAATACCTTGCCACTAGCAGTGATGCTATGTGTGAACATGTCACTTTGATTGAGTTATTCAATGAGTGAGTTAATGGATGATTGCACGGTAATTGTGCTGTCCATGGCACTGACTTGCCTCTGGAAATGGGTCTGCGGGCAAACGCCAGCTTACCTTCTTCCATTGGGTGGAATCATAAGAATCCTTGGGAATTATAAGAGACATATGACTTTCTTAGATAAATTGGATGAAAGATGGGGAAGGAAGTAGATCTGAATTCTTTTTAAAAAACTGGTAAGCTGAATCTGGATAGGAACCAGGATATTTTCCCTGAATCTGGATAGGAACCAGGATATTTTCCCTGAAGCCACCCTTGTACTCGAAAGGTGCTTGGTAATCATTTTTTGAGTGAATTTTGATATATATATTTATATATATTATATAATATATTTATATTTTATATAAAATATAAATATATTATATAATATATATAAAATATAAATATATATTTATATTTTATATATATTTTTGGATTTTCGAGACAGGGTTTCTCTGTGGTTTTGGAACCTGTCCTGGAACTAGCTCTTGTAGACCAGGCTGGTCTCAAACTCACAGAGATCCGCTTGCCTCTGCCTCCCAAGTGCTGGGATTAAAGGCGTGCGCCACCACCGCCTGGCTTGAATTTTGATACTTTATACCAGTCTAAAGAATATAAGTGCCCATGTATATGCAGTTTTACACGCATTCTTCACGATACCTTCACTTCTGGTGTCCTCTGGGTGTTACTGGTTTTTCCGTATGTGAGGAAACTAGGGTCATTACATGCTTTTTAGTATCACTGCATTCTAGTCTCTGATCTTCATTTTAGACCATGCTTTATGTTTCTTTTTTATGGATTTCCAGACTTACCAGGAACTAGTTTATGTTCTACCTTCAGGTGACTTTTGCCAAAAAGAATTTAAATCCTACTGGGCCTGGTGGTGGATGCCTTTAATCCTAGCACTTGGTAGGTGGAGACTTGTAGATCTCTGAGTTCTAGACCAACATGGTCTATGGAGTGAGCTCCAGAACAGCCAGTGTTACACAGAAACACCCTGTCTCAAAACCCCAAAAGAATTTAAGTTTATTTTAGATGATAACAAAAATAAATACAAATATATACGCATTTTTACTCATTTCACATCTTTAACTCTACAGTTCAAGAGAAAAATAAGACAGACCATGTAGGTTATATTTAGGAGTATATGTTTATAATACAAAATATGCATGTAATAGCAATTAATTAACACAAAGACCATGGTTGTGAAAGAGAACAAGGAGGCGTATATGGGAACATTTGTAGAAAGAAAAGGGAAGGGGGAAATGTATTTTAATAGAAGTTCAAAAAGAAACAAAAATTAAAAGAAGACTGACAATTTTTGAAAATGAGGGACTAATAGAATTCTAATCTAGGGGAAAAGCAAACTTTGTCCCTTTTTTGGTGTTGATGAGAGAAATTATGCCAGAAGTCTTGAAAATAATAATAAAATGAAGACTAAACCATGAAAAACACAAATTATATTGTAGGAAAAATGGAATAAATTTGAAAAAAAAAACATTCTTTTCTTTGAAAAGAGAAAGTTGACAGTTAGCATGACTACTGTCCTTCCACATATGTGCTTACGGGTGCATTCATTCAGGACAGTCTTTACAGACTCTCTGCTCGTGTCTGTTAGGTAATCTGTCTTGGAGATGCCATGTGTCATTGCTATTTATACAGGTGTGACTTAAAGCTAGAGAAGGGTATTTGATAGGATAGGTTTTCTGAACTTGTTGACATCAGAATAAAACACTACTTCTGCTTAAATATTGTGTTATAATCTGTTCTTTGGTGTAAGAATATGCCATTTTAGGCCATTGTTTCTGCAGTACTAAATGGATTCCACAACTCAGAAAATGATATCCCTATTAAAACACCTACTGCTGCTTTGCCCAGTGTGTCCTTACATCAATGTAGAATTCTGGGTAATTTATATTTCTCTGAGTTTGCTTCCATCAGTCGTAAGCACTGATATGATTTAAATTAGTAAGATTATCTTTTGCCAGAAAACATAATGCAATATTCCAGATTGAGAACTGTTATTTACTTTTGAAATACCTATTTTATCTTTCCAAACTCTAGTTTTCTAATCTAAATAGTAAAAGAGATAACTGCTAACTTGCTTTTTTGAGGTTTGTATTTCAGCAGGTTATTATCTCTCTGTGTCTTATTTTTGGTTTCCAGATTCTCACCTCCCACAGTTTCAGTGCTGAGACCCTCTAGGTTCAGGCAATGAAAACATTGCAAATAGTCTGTAATTTAGTTTCTTTGATGAAAATAATGGCAAGCATACCTTTTAGCAATAAATTCACTACAAAACACAGGATACTGTAAAGCTATGAATCTAAAATTTCTTACTCATCTTAGGAAAAGCATGCACATATATTTTCACACATCATATATACATTCATTTGAAAGTACTCACACATACATGCATAAATGCAAACAAGCCACATTTGCATATCTACGCACATACTCACATGCACATGCATTCACAAACATCTTTACATATGCTCATCAGTGAACACACAACATTAGTTATTTTAGCTATAAAATTTATACAACCAAAGGTTAATTTTAAATGAGGAGTCATAATCACATATATCATATCTTCTCAAATGTATTTTCTACTCATTTGGAATGTTTTGTGCATCAGAACAAAAAAACTAGAAAAAGATCAAAAGTCTTGGGACCAACTCCAAATGCTTCTGCCTCTCATTTTCCCAAGTACTGTCCATTACAGCATCCTTACATTTGACTGGACCACTGCATCACTCTAGTTTTCTAGCTGGTGATGTGAACCTGGGAGATCTGCGCCTAAAAATGATATTTTCTAAAGGTTCATACAATAGCCAAGTCTGTTCAGAGCAGTAGGCAACCTCTACTCTGAGGGTTGAGAAGAGTCACCTGAGTGGAGTGTACAATCACTAGGACACGCCACATGCAGCACGGTTCCATAAAGGCATATTAGCAAATACCAGTGACCGCTATAATGAACTCTGAAGTAAACTCACTTCCATCTGCTGCACCTGGTAGGGGCACGAAAACACACTCCAAGATCCATTGCATGCTTATGAAGAAATTGAGGTCGCAAGACTCTTGGCTTGTTTTCCTGGTGTTTTCTCACAAGCACTCAGAGTCCCCTTTGCACAACTCTAGTCTTAGACTGTGCCCGATTCCAGTTTGACACCATTGCTAGCTGGTGTCTCAAGATACCAGCTCCAAGATTCAGAGAAATTGTAGTATGTTATGTTGTTGGGTGGAGTAAACCCTTAACACAAAAGGAGTTCTTCTACTATTCTAGTGAAATATATACTCTGGTTTAGGACATTCTGGGATAAAACACAGTATCAAAAAGCTGCTAGCTGTCAAAATGAAAATAATGTCAAATTGAGCCTAGTGAGTCTATAGCCTAATGTAAAAGAAATGAGGAATGGTCATTTTTTTTCAGATTGCTTTTGGATACTAGATTGTATGTGTGTTTGTGTGTTTGTAGACTTTTCTTCATGGAACTCTATGTGTGTATGTGTGTGTGTGTGTGTGTAGTCAAGTGATCATTAAGTTTTATGTCTGAATTACATACACACATATATGTAACATCGAATGCATATATTTATGTAGATTTAAACTTATGTATATATTTATGAATATACATATATTATATAATCTGATAAATTAGGATAATTATACTGGTATAGAAATATGTTTAGTATGTTTACTTTTAATTGTTAATAATATCTGTATATTAAAGAGTTAGTAGGGACCATGTCACCCAGCAATATTTAAAGATTTTGTTTTATTTTTCATGTAAATATGAGATTTGATTATGGGTCACTATTTTTATATGATGGAAAGAATTAATGTGCATAGGAGCTATAGGATAGTCTTTGTTGAGTTGGTAGATCTCCACATGGCTTCAGACACTTTTCAGTTAGAGAAAGATAATGCTGTATTTTAATTTAATATATGTTGTTAGAAATTATATTCTTTTACTTTAATCATGATACTTTCATTGCCTGTAACTGGAAATAAACAGATATACCTCCTCACATATCTTTCACATGAACTGTGACCCTCATAACTTTTACATGACATCTGAATGTTCACATACTGGAAATCAGTATGAGACGCCATTTTCTCCGTCCAATTTAGAATTTTATTTTTGTGCATTTTGCTTTGTCTACTCTTTTTTTTTTACTTCATGTTGAAAGGATTATATGCTGAAATCTCAGGTATTGATTTGCAGCCAACTTAAAAAATCATACAAAATTTGACAACATCTCCAGTTGTCAAATACAGTACCGAAGATGTCAAAATGAGACAACTAGATATATTTAATACAATTCTTTGGTTCTAACTATATTGAAAAATGGATGTCTCACTTTCACAGGATTAGAGGTATTTCAAGGGTCCATTAGTGGTTTGGCTAAATTAAGTTTTGTTAGTGACTTGCATAAAGGTTTAGACTGCATGTTCTCCTCAAAAGGAGGTGGATGTAGGCCAAGAGAAGTGCTATCTGGCTGCCTCACAGCCTGGCTTACTATTCGTGTATTTATCCTCCCTCAGCCGCACACACACTAGTTGAATCCAATCTGTGTGGCTGACATTATCAGAGAGTCAAACTGATTTCAAGATTTAACCTGGAGTTTTATCTACTGGTCAGATGAACAAGAATTCAAAATGGTTTTATGCAGTGGAAACAGAATAAAAGATATTCCTTTTAAAAAAGTGATTAGAACTATACTAAAGTACTACCACATTATCAGTTAATTTTCATAGTTTATCATAATCCTTCCCATGATGTTGTTCTGGCATGGGAGAATTGTAAATTCAGAACAACTGTGTGCTAGAGTTTTAAAAAGTCATACAGTCTCCATATAGTGTGAGAAAAGTCCTATAAATACTTTCTTCCAAAGTACCAACGAATCATTCTTTCCCCAGGCATAAGCTTGTTTTTCCTTAATTCTTTCTTTACAGTACTTTGTTATTCATTGCAGATGGCGAAATGAACTCTATATTCACACACCCCAGATTTACCTTTTAATAATACATTAATCCGTACCTTTCAGGTGACATGGTGAAATGGCAATCAATGGAAGTGACTTTAAATTAAACCTGATTTAGTACAATAGTTTTTCTATCATATGCTGAACAATGAATGTTCCTAAAGAGGATAATCATAACATTTTTGTAGTTGCAGTATCAAAATTTATTACTGTAGGAAAAGCCACTAGTCCCTCGACCCAGCTATGATACCTATTAAACACAATAATGACAAAGCTTTCATGATAATCTTAAGGTTGCAGCAGCAGCATCTATGTTTTGACAGTAACCAACAACTCTCTAATCAGACTTATAGCCAACAAATAGAGAGGGAAATCATGCCTCTTACTGGAGACTAGTTGAGTGTGGCTAGAGAAGCCTAGATCTTGGAAGAAAACATACAATCAACACTTTACTAAAACAGCATAATCCCTAACTATTTAATATTTGTCCTCATACTTATAGTTAAATATAGTCTCTCCACTCATCGAAGAAATTTCTCTTTAAACAGAGGGAGATCATGGTAGAAAACACAATGAACCAAAATCTAGAATTGTGAACCCCAGCCACAATGGATAAAATTACAAAATGGCTTCCACAGCTAAGACTCAGGGACCGTTGCTGAAGGTTAGGTGAGGAGATAATGCACTTTTATATCCATACTGCAGAAGACTTTCAGACTAAAAGTGAAGAAACGCGAGTGTGTGTTTTGCATGCTTGCCGTCATTCACACAGCCTGAAAGTAGGCATTTATCTAGAAAGGGAAGTTTCCAGAACGCATGTGTTGTGGTGTATGGAAATATTATGAGCTCTCCAAAGTCTTTATGCTACATTCCTTCATATGTAAAATCCCTGATATTTAGGTCATCTGAGTTTAAAAAAAATTAAATGTTTTTTGAAAACCTATATTAATGATAATTATTGCCAAATAAAACTAATATTTCTGATTATTTCAAGCATTGATCATGCTGTTTTGCATGTGAGCCTACATGATTGTTGTGGTTTTGCCTTCACAAGGAGAAGTCTGATTCTTTCTTGTTTGACTCTAGGAGAGGCGTGACTGAGCCTCATAGATTTATAACAAATTTCAAGGCTGGACCGTAAAAGATGAGGCAACATCTTGATTAACTCACACATCTACATTTAGAGTCTGGTCTAATATGTCGGGAGCCTGGTAACTCTGAGACTGTCATCTGATGGTCATGACAAGCCAGAGACAAAGGCCACACGTGTAGATACTTGTGGCTATTTCTCCTTTTCTTTGAAGCAGTGTATTACAATTCCACGCACATGGCTGAAACCCTTTGGTACCACAAGGCAGACCATCTGTCATAAGCATGCAGAGTCTCCTCAATGATGTTACAAACTAGAGAATGGCTCACTTGGTCTAACATATATCATTTGTTTACTTATTTTGTTTTTTGAGACATGGGTTTTCTATGTAGTCCTTGCTGTCCTGGAAGCTCCCTACCGTAGAACAGGATGAACTTTAACTCATAGATATCCTCCTGCCTGCCTCTGCATCCCAAGTGCTGGGATTAAAGGCTTGCATCACCGCCCCCAGACTCTGACACACATTTTTGACCCAAAGATTTCTTATATTTTTAGAATGTTGATTTAATTCATAAACTTTTTGAGTCATTTTGAGGTGCTGTACTACAGTTATCTACAATAAACCAGTAAAACTCTTATGGATTCAGTTGGCAACTACCAAATGGTTCAGATTTAGCTGTGGCAGTGGGGATCATAGGAGCAGAGATATGGTAATTCTGCTTTCCTTTTGCGTGATCATCAAGAAATATAGACAAATTTCTAGCTATTTTTCAGGAAAAATTATAAATTATCCATTTTCAGTGGATAAATTTGCTAATAAATTTGCTGAATTGTGAAATTATAATATAATCCAATTCAGGAAATTTTTCTCCAACCAACTATGAAATCTGAGTGATGGGTTTCAGTGCTTTCCCTAAGGACATCACCTTTGTTCAGGTTCAGCAACTCATCTTTCTTGTCCCTGAGCCCATTTTAGTCTGTCTGTCTATCTACCCCTCTCCCCCACTCTCCACCCTCCCTTCTCCAGTGTCTCTCTATTCTTGGCAGGTCCAGAACACCTAAGTGAACTGGGTGAACTGGGATGGCTTTGAACCTATAGGGATATGTCTGTCTGCCTTTCTCTGCTTCCTGATTGCTGAGATTAAAGGCACCTTTTATTTTCTGCCCTCCGTATAATCCATAAAATTGCTTTGCTCTAGTTTTAGATACTAGAAAGACAAATACCAGGTACCTAACTGTGGGCCTATTGCGAACACTGAATAATTTTCTCTCATTGATGGGTTCTGTAACCACATTGGTTTTCTTGAGTACTAAGCTATTTTAATATGGAGTTTATAATTTATTGCAAGAAGAGCCAAGTCCTTAAATTACTTTAGCTCAAATAACTCCCAACACATACTAACTATATTAACAAAATTATTTAACCTTTATAACTCTTAGTCTATGAAATATGAATGATATTATTTACTTCATAAGTCTATTTTATAGATCAAATTTATCTAGAAATTTCAAAGGTGCCGAGGATCATTATAATCTCTATTATTATACTGTTTGTCAATCTTACTATATTATGTATATCTATTATAGTATATGCAATTTAAAATATAGCATCCTAACAATTATGTGATGACAATAGGTCCTCAATTATTACTATGAAAATAAATCAATGTGTAAGTTATTACCAGTTAGGTATCTCTATTGTTCTATGTATTTGCTTGTCAAGGTGGCATGTGCCTTTAAGCTTAGCCCTTGGGAGGCTGAGTCAGGTCAATCTAAATCTCAAAATCTATGGTGCAGATGATATTAGTATTTATAACTGAGATACTCTATAACCTGTGGATAAATTAGTCAGTGGCTGGTTTCTGCTAGAATGTACTGAGGTTATTATTCCAAAGACTTGTAGCTTTTCTTAGCACAGGACTTGCCGGAAATTTGTTTTAGTCATGGTAATAGCAGTCTCACTTCCTTATTAATAAAATTTGAAAATATTTACAATGACCTCTCTTTTGAAGATAAATTTTATCTTACATATACACACACATGAGCTCCTTTGCATGTAGAGCATAAATAGTAAACACAGTAGCTGGTTTTTAATAAAAGCTGCTGAACAAAGGGATGAAGCACAGAAGTTGTGTGTCACCAGGCCATCTGCAATGTGGGGAGAGGGTGGAAGGTCATATTCCCATAAAAGCTTAAGATCTTTTTAGGGACTGCGATGGGAAGCAACAGTCTGAAAAATTCTCCAGTCTTCTTGCTGTTGCGGTGCCAGGTGTCATCCTTTCCAGGATGGAGATGGAAAACCGACTGGAAGAATTTTCTGTGAAGTAGAGTAGGAAAGTTATCTTCTAAAGGGAAAGATTAGAACCATAAAGAATCCCGAAATAACTCAACAGAAAGAAGCATTTTAATTACCATGTACAGTTAGTGTATTTTAAGATTTATTAGCCTATCCATTTTCTATAACTTTAGAATTGTATTATACTTCTCAATGATTTGCCAAAGACAACATTGGTTTTCATATGTGTATTGAATTATAAATTTTATAGAACAGAAAAAGCTATACTTTGAAAATGTTTACCTTTTATTTTTTCACTTATTGACTGGCAGTGTTTTAAGGTTCTGTTTCTTAACCACCTGTTTTTAAGCAGAAACACACAGTCACTTGGGTTCTCAGAACAGCCTAATTTGGATCCCATTGTTTCTGACCCTGTCTATGAATTACAGTCAACAGAACATTGACCTTGGCTGTGTGTCTCTAGTTCTGTTCTGCACACAGGCTTACTAGAATTATATCATCCCATGTCAGGTGCTCAGGCAGAACTCTTTACCTTGCATGTCTTGGCGATTGGATGTTTTATTATTGTACAATTGGCTGCGTAAAATATTTCAGCGAGAATACAATTATTAAAAAATATTTTAAAACCCCTTTCATGCTTGTTTTGTATCTATAGTCCTTAAAAGTGTAAGCCATGCTCCATTTTAATGATCCTTAGTTTATATTGCTTTTGCTTACATATCTTCCCTAACGGCTCAGAGTAGAAATACAAGAATGATAAATTACGGAAGCATATTTTCTGTTAAACTCTCTGACAAACTTAGCAACACAGTAACAGCTGCTACTTTACAGCCTACAACTTCCTACTTAATTTCCCCAAAGTTCTAGCTAAACATGAATACATTTATGCTTTATTTTGCTCTAATTAAGTAGAGAAGAAAAACAATACTAGAGATTGACGGCTTTCAGACGTAAAGCATTTTCTGTTAAGATTGTCAGGCAATCAATTAACTGATTTCTGAGGGATTTAATCTCTCTAATTGTTAGTATTTTTTTCTTATCCCATGTGTTGCCATTTTTAAGTGGAAGATCTCAGAGAAATAGTTCCTTGGCGGTAGTGATGAGGCAAATAGATCAATGCTGATATTTAAGCATAATGCTTGGGAGACTGATGTGCAGATTTCAGTCTGTAAATTATCATTTCTTCTCTCATGGACTCCTAAAGTTTAATTGTTGTAAAGGATTGAACAGTATTAATACATGTTCTTTCAGGTGAAATACAATTTTAACATTAATGCACAAATATTGCTCCTTCATACCTGATTTCAGTTATTCAAAAATTACACTGTCTTAAACAGTACATATCTATTCTTGAAAGTAGGGTACAAGATTCTCTTTTCGGAACTGACTTTTTTTTGTATTTAATATTTAAATTATTAATATTGAATATTTAATAATTACTTAATTTATTTAATTCTTTACTTGTTGGCTTAGGAAATAGTCATGTGGATGTGGCCATTTTGAGTATATTAAAGCCATACACACAATCACGACTTTTTCCATATGAATCTTAAACCAGAATCTCAGAAGGAAGGGAATAAGACATTCAGATATCTTTTTTTAACACTTTTCCTAATTTTCAAAGATCATGTTATAGAAACTCCATAGAAACCGAATGCAGTGTTTTCCACCTCTGGTTATTTGAGGAGCCTGTGCTTCATAGGCTTGCGTATGTGAGTGTGTGCTCCATAGTCAGTAGAACTGTTTGGGGTAGTTTAGGAGCTGTGATCTTGTTGGAGGAGGTGTGGCGGTGTCAGTGACCTTTGAGGTTTAAAAATTCCACCCATGCCATTCTCAGTTACCCTCTCTCTCTGCCCCATGATTCAACATGTAAGCTCTCAGCTCCTGCGCTATCCCTATCCGTGCCTGTCTGCTTGGCTTGCTTCCTGCCGCAATAGTCATGAACTGTACTTCTCTCTGGAACTGTAAACCCAATTTAAACTCGAGTTGCCTTGGTCATGAACTTATCTCAATAATTGAAACATAACTAAGATACCACCATTCACATATAACTTTAGGTCACCTGATGTCAGCATTTTTTGTCACTGTGGTTTTATAAATATTTCTTCCTAATTATCCCATAATAAAGAATTAGAATTAGTACTAACATTTTATTTCTATGACATGGAAGATATAAGCATGATCAATATTTCATTTTGTTTTTAAAAAGTATGCTCCCAGACAGATCTGCCATCACAAGTCATCAATCCAGTGAAGACTATCGTGTGCTTATTGGTTTGAGACATGTGGATTCATATGGGTATTAGGTGCGGGAACATAACATGATTTTGAGGAGTAAAGTGCACTAAGTTTGAAATTTTTCAGATGTAGTTTCTGACCAAAGAGCCCACCTCTTCTTCCATCATGATATTTATTCTTCAATTGAATAACCAGTGAAAAGATTTCACAGACTCCATCTTTTCCTTAAAGTTACTACACATATTTATATATATTTGTTTTAGTAAGCAAAGGATCAGGACTTTGAACATAATTTCTTGTAGCATTTTTCACACTGTCTTTGTATTTATGATATTTTATGGGAATCTGGTTCTAGCTCCATGAACACCACAATCACTGTCATCATGATTGTCCTTACAGATCATTACTTAACTTTGAGAGATGAAGTGACTCCCTCAGTGTGCGTAACTGATGACTGCTGGGTGGCTCCAAAATTATTACTGGATATTGAATTTTCTTTACGGCTTGCTTCAACGAAGACTAAAGAAACGGCAATTAATATAGAAAGCTCAATTTATTCCCCAATTAAAATGTTTGAAATGAAAGGCACAGCACAGTTATCTTTTAAGTTCTTAAAATTTTAAAGTTTTTAAAATAGAAAATTTGATTTTACTCTTAGATTATGTAAGTCAGAATTACAGCGGTGACTTTTCCTTATCTAATTCAGCCAAGCTCAGTTAGAATCATGGCTAAGATGGAGGGAATAAAGGTCTAGCTAGGAAATATTAAACCAGAAAAATGATAGCACATGTGTCTTCACAATCACTATTCAAAAGTTGGCCTTTTGATGGTGGAACAATGGAAATGCTATGTTAATAGTCTTGAAGCAGTTTCCAAATATGGAAATATGATGACAGCCATTCTTAATTTGCTTTCATTTGTTAGATAAGAGGCTCCACTCTCTAAAAAGATTCCTGTAGCTCAAGGATGAAAATTAGAATTATTTGTTTGAAATGTCAGTTAACAATCTAATTTTTATTCAATCAAGCAATCAGTTCCCTATTTCTTAAGTGACAATTTCAAGATTGATGTCATTTCTTTTATTAGATAAACTGAATAACACTTCACGTAGATATTAGCAAGCAGTTAACTCTGTTTACTACATGTATCTAACACCATTCTGCTGTGACATGACCAAGTGTTTAAACTGAATGCTTCTATGATATCAATAATGATGCTCTATTCAAAACTAGATATAGCCTCAATTTCTCAAATGTTTGAGTGATAATTTTCTTTAGTAATTTAGTTTCTCATAGAATTCCATAGCTATGATTTCCTGCTCAATAATTTAAGCAGATTAATTGAAAAGCTGCAAGTGTGTGCTGCCTGGATATTAGCAGCAGAGAAATTGCTAGGCAAAAATTTTACCATAGACTGATTTTTCTCTAATAAACTCTTCCCATATGGTTCCCTGAGACTCAGCAAAAGTGATATGAATTCTAAAGTTTTCATGGATTAAAATACTTCTTGAAATTGTTAAGATGTCAATAACCACATACGGATGGTGTAAAAACTACATAAGGCAGTTTTATAAGAGTTTGTTGTTGTTGCTGTTTGTTTTGTACTGTATTTTTTCCCCTTCTTTTCTAGCTTATTAGAAATTCTGACTTTAATATCAACGCAGTTAAACTGAAGTTTCACAATGACATGGAATTATGACTTTATTGTGTGTTATGGAATATTTGTTTACCTATGAAAAGATGTGTTCCATTTGTTTAACTATGTAATGTGGGATGCATTTGTTTATGTTGCAGGATATTTAACTATGTAAATATGTATTGCATATGTGTAATTATGTAAAGATGTGTTGCTCTTTTACCTTGCCTGCCTAAGGCACATGACTGGTTTAACAAAAAGCTGAATGGTTAATACGTTGTCAGTAGAGAGATAGGCAGGACTTCTGGATCAGGAGAGCAAGTAGGAGGAAGAATTCAGGATCAATGAAGAAAGAAAATGAAACACCAGCTTCCAGCCAGCTAGGCTTGGAAAAAGCAGGAAAGTAGGACTTACAGAATGAGAGAAAGGAAAACAACAACAACAACAAAAACTAAAGCAAAACATAGAATATTGAAACAGGTAAACAGGTTAAGTTAAAAGAGCTAGTTGGACAAGCCTAAGTTCAGGCCGAGGATTAATAACTAATAAATTAATAATAAGTGTCTTTATTTGGGAGCTGGTAGGTAGCCTACAAAAATTCCAACTACACCTGCGTTTTCCTAGCAACAGTAAGTGAGAGCACTCACTACCCCTTATGAGGAAAAGAGCATAGACAAGTGAGGCTATTGGTCCACAGTCAAATGGCAGGACCTCATACTAGCTTTGTCTGGTTTTAAGCCAATTCACTAGTTTGGTTTTGATTGACATGAGAGCTAATGTGTATTTACATGGTTATGTTCCAGAAGTATAGATAGATCGATAGATAGATAGAGAGACAGATAGGTAGATATGTACATAATACATTGATAGGCATACAGAAAAAACATCAAATTTCAAAGTTTAAAGTTCATATTAAATAATTATTTCTAAGGAAAGATGGATCATAAATATTGGCCTATTTCTCGACCATCTATAAACTTGCTTTCAATTAAAAATGTGTAATTTCCTATTAGTTAGAAATGTCAAGCACTAGAAGGTAAAACTCTATTTCTATAGCTGACTCAATCTTAAGAGGGATGATGACGGACTTATTAGTATTCTCTGAAACATACTGCCAAGAGGTCTAATTCACTGGGAATAACTTTGGGGGTGTTTCTAGTTCCTTGTTACTCTCAAGAAAGTCTTAAATTTAAGTCCAGTTATCAGCAAGGACAAAGATTTTGTTGTTTTTCTTTAAGTTTCATTCTTTAGGCCGTCCAGCACCTATGACTTCATTTGATTTTTATTAAGTTAAGCCTTGTCAACTTTGCTATAGAAGCAGATTTATTTGGCAGAATTCTGTTTGACTTTATTACCTTAGTGAATTTATAGTCCCTCAATTAATCTGTTAATAAGAATAGTTGTTCTTTAATTACTTTAAGCACAGGGATGTCTTGCTCTGTCGCAATTATACATGAACAGCTCACTGAGTTGATAGTGTAGATACCTAGTGGTATTAGGAGAGCACACAGGCTATCTGCAATGTGCATACGTGACCATCATCGCTCTGTAGTGTCTTTTGATTATCTAGCATTACTATTCCACAATCTGAGCATGTTTGTACACCAGTAACAGGGGTGTTTGCTTATTTTTCAATCTTCATTTAAAAAAACCTTAAAACAGGGCAAATTTACAAGTATTATTATTTTTTCCTTCTGAGAAAGACTGGTTTTAAGGGAAAACATTGATCCTCTTGTTCCTCTTCTTCATCATCATCAGTATAACACCAAAACTAGCACAATATTCTGATGTTGTGGTTTGCAATTTTCAAGCACCCACTTTACCAAAATTATTAACAATTTTAATAGTTTTCTTTGATGTTACATGAGACCAACAATCATAATCTATCAGTGTATAAAGAATGCAGCCCAGATGGTGGAGAAGGTTAGAGAGGAAACCTTCAGCGATGCTTCCTTTCCTGTAGTCAGCCCTGGGTTTCAGTACTTCGGGCTAATGTCAGTCACACAGCTGTGAGCATTGCATCTTACCTTCTTTCCCATCTCCACTTTCTACCTCACAGCATCTCTCATTCCTGGGAGACACTATTTATTCTAGAAAACAGGTAAATTTTTCTTCAATTTGTTTTTAAATACTACAGTTAAAAATGACTTTATTAGCTGGTTAGGTCTGATCAGGAGGCTAGTGGGAAAAGGCTGAAACCCTGGGATTGATACCTGGGACACGCATGTCATAGAGAAAATAAATTCCCCAAACTTTTCTTAAGAACATAAGAAGCCCCTTGCCACACACACAAATGCTTTTCATTTTCCTGTAGAATGAGGACTCTGGTGAGAAACTGGGGCTCACAGAACATTTTTCCCTCAATATTTTTCTACATTAAAAATTTTCAAACAAATAAGGATGGTCTTGAAACTGTGTTTTATCACCCCAACATACCAGCTAAATTGATGGTCTAACTCTTGGTATCCGTGAAGAGGAATGTCTTAATTGGGAAATTTGCCTCATGACTTTACTCAATAGGAAGAACCTGGGGCTACCAGCCCACGTGTTGGCACCCTAATTCCAAGCTCCCTCTAAGCTCAGTGCATTCCTAACCCTAGATTTCTTATATGTGCGTGTCTGATTCTGTAAGAAGTAGAAACAATTCTATTAGAAACTATATAAAGTAAAATACTGTAAGATCCTGGAATCAGAGGGAGCATCCTATATTTTTTGTTTGCTCTGGACTTTGAAAATAAATTTATTCTAATGGTGTAGCTCATTGGTACCTTACAGGACAAGTTCGTGGTAAGTTGCATTGCTTGAGAAAGGCTGACAGGACCCAAGGGAGTATTTCTAACCCATGGCTTGCTTACTTTGGAACTCAGCCTTTGGAAGAAAGCCTGAAGCATCAGCTTTAAGCCCTGATTTATACACAGCATATGAGCTCCGATATTCTTCATCATAAACTGAGAAAGTTGGATGGCATATACTTATATGCTTCAAATATAAAAAGTCACAGCTTCCTGTAATGATGCATAATTTATATAGAGTTGTTTCATCAACATTGAGTCATGATACGCTAAGCTGTAGCCAGACTCTTTTTAGATGAATATAAATCTATTGAGTTACTACGGGATTCTCTTAGAGCAAGCTATATCTTAAACTACACATCTTGCCCAAATTTTGTTTTATATCTAGAGCATTTAATTATAAAGACAGAATAAAAACCACAAATATAACAACCACAATGATAAAAATAGTGTACATTAAAACAAACTAATCTTCATATAGTGAATCGAAGAACCCTGGTGTGTTTAAGTCACGGACTTTTGGGTGGCTGAGAAATACTTTTTTTATTGATATTAAACAGTTGAAGGCTCTCAGGTATGAAAAAATGGATTAGACATGCCCTGTTTGGTCAAGTAAAAGTAAAAAGTAGTAAAATAAAAAGAAGTAAAAAGGTAGAAATTGCTTTAAATTAATTTTTGTTCTTAAACGTCTAAGGAATTAGATTAATATTATACAAGGAGCTTGCGAGAGTGACTGAATGTTGAATGCCCAGGGTCTGCAGGTTTGGAGGTAGATGCTGAATGTCTGTGGTACTCTGACCCTAGGAACAGCCTACTATGAAGAAATGACAGGGTTCGGTCTTCTTTGCTCTCTTCAGCCATGTCAGGGGCACAATACCACTGACCAACAAGAATCCTTCACCCCAGCTATCTCCTTCCTCTCTGTGCCGAGGGTATTAGAGCCAGAGTTTTCATCACTAGGCAGGACTTCCGTGACAAAAAGAAATGATAGTTCTTAAGAAAAACCTCAGGAAACGTGACATCATTCCCTGGATTATTTATTTGAGCTCAATAACCACCTACTTGCACTTTAGACAACACTCTTTAACTTTAATCAAGTAAGTCACCTTTATTTGTTTTTCCACTAACCAAAAAATATCTATTGTCTTGTCTCCAGCTGTCAAATGTTCTAGGTAAAATGAGATTTACAACTAGAAGATTAAGTCATTACATTTCCTTTTCTTGCATTCTGAGTTTTTTTGGTCTCTTTCTCTTTCTAGAGACTAACCCAATTTATTTCTAACAACATTTATTTTGAGGAAAAGAAATACCTAATTCAGAACAATCCCTTGGAGGAAGAAAGAAATCAACTGCACAAAACAATGAACTTGGAAGAAGTTCTTTCTTCACTACGCTATTTTCTGTTCCTAACTTTGGAAAACAGTTACTGAAAGAAGAGCCTCATTATAATAGTAATTACACGAGAGAAATTTAAATACTCCACTGGAAAAGTATAGCCGCAACAAAGCATGTATGTGAGTAGACAAAGACTTTTGATCACATAGACGTTCATGTTAGGTTTATCTCCCCCACCCCCTACTCTGCGATGCTGGTAAACTTGTAGGATCCTTCTGAATCTAAGGTTACTGTATTTGTAAAACAAGATTAAAGCAAATACCTATTTTATAGGATTATAAGAATGAACCACTTCCTGCTCTTATCAAGACAGGTATTCAGTGAAAGTCTCTCATTGTTTTAATTGACTTGAGGAGGATATAGTTTTTCTCACATCTCTCAGTGGAGTTCTAAACAGTAAATGGCAATGTTTTAAAGGAATTCTATAGTTTACAATTTGAGTTTTGGTATATAAATCAGGAATTCTTTTTTTCCTCTTGCACAGACAGAATAGAATAATATTAAGCATTAATAGCAGAGAAGTATCATTGCTTAGAAAGATGGAAAGTAGGCTTGATTCCTGTTTACTCCAAGTTTTAAGGACAGTAGGACAGGGTGGAGGATGGGTGCAATAACCAACAAATAATAGATACAATTTCATATATGAATGTGCAAATTTTAACTTTGGTGGTAGACAGAACCTTCTGGTGAGGGAGCACAGCTAACACAACATGAGCTTTTGGAAACTGTGATTCAGTCAGGATGTCATTTCAACAATTTTTCCTTTTTTAATTGATTAATTTTAATTATGAATTTTTATAATTTTATAAGCCAGTTTCATACATGTATATAGTGAATTCTGTTTACTTAAAACCATGCTTTTATCCCTCTCGTTCTTATCATGCCACTTCCCCCCGGTCATATCCCTTTCCCAACTGTGTGCCCCATGGAAATGTGAACAGGCTCCAGCTGATTGTACCAACCTGGTACAGAGGATGCTGGTTAAAATCAGTAGGTCACAAAACAGAACAAAAACATGGGTTTGAGAAATGGATGAATTCTAATTCATATAATCCCTTTTCTATTTAAATAGGGTTCTTAATGATCTGAGGAAATTAATCACATTTAAGACAAGAAAGCAAGCAGACCCAGGAGTTTGTAAGATGTCCTTATTTTAACAGGAGTGAATTTTAAGGACATTGCTTTAAGATGACATAGGAAATCAACACATATTTATTTTCATGTTGGCTACAATAGATGGGTAGAAGGAGTGAGTTTGTTCTTAGCTTTACTACTTTCCCCTTTATGCTTTGGGGAAGAAATTTAGCCTTGAAGATCTTAACTTCAATTTGGATATATTCTCTTTAATTTATTTTCATTTAGGGTATCTACAATTCAAAGAACTCTTTCATGAATATGAATACATATTTTGTCTGAAATTGTGGCGGTGTGGGTTCTGTTTTGTCATCAGGTTACCAATCAATTCTGTTGGTTGACTTGAAATTTGAGAAATTTGGTTTGTAATTAATCAATAAATTTGCTCCTTTAGTCTGTGTAGTATATTGAGAGATTTGCTGATTAAAATAAATGATTCTGTTAAGAAAATGAGATCAAGGAGTTTCCTATGGCCCTTTCCTACTTATGTTATTGACTATACAGAGTAGTATGCTATTAGAAAAATATTAATAGAAACAAAATTAAATAGATGACTGAATAAAATACATGATTTTCTACTTTAAAACAATTATAAAATTTTAACTCATGTATAGAAAGTATTCACACGTAATTTCACTTTTAAAAATGTAAAGTGTATTAGCTACATTATAAGATCCTCAAAGATGAAAATGTCATTGATTGATACTAGAATGATATATAAAATGACTTTTTCAAGTATGTATATGTATGCATGCATACATAAATACACATAAATAGTACATCTCTAAAGAAAGGGAGCCTACAGATCCAAATTCTAAAGCACCATTTCTAGTATACCTCCAAGTTGCAGTTTCTTTTGACTACAAAAAGAATGGCTCTTAACTCAGCCACAATAAAAGGTTATGACACCAATCAACTTTTCCCAAGGAAATGCATCCTCTTTCTGTAACTCGTATTGTGTTTGAAGAATTTGCAGGGTTTAGGTTCCCAATTGAACTTCAAGGAATCAAATCACTGATAACCTTTTAAAAAATCTTTTATTCGGGAAGAATAATGTTAAGGCCAAGATATTTTCTCAGTATATATTGCTCATCCTTTGATACTTTAAACAGAGACTTTCTAGAGGTTATACTGTATAACTTCAAATAACTTTTGGTCTTTGCACATCTTCAGAACCTTTTATAGAAATATCAGTTGGAGAATGAATTCAGGTAGGAATGATTGACATAAGAAATGCCAACTCTGGAGTTGTAAACAAAACCACTTCCATAGGCTCATTCATTGATAAGCAGATATCCAGGATCCTTGCTTCCTCTGCAGTGAGGAACATTTCTTGAATATTTTAGAACAATTTTACTATTTCTTAGAATAATTATTGGTGTGCTTTAATCTGGTGATATTTGCGGGAATAGGAGGCTCATATGAACTTAAACTCAGTTATCATCCAATGATTTGGATATTCCCAGGAAAGCTTTCCCAGACAATATCACACAGTTTTAGTAACTTGACCCATCTGATCTCAGTCTTTTCTATGTTAAGATTTATAAAGAAACTCCAATTTTTTTCTAGAATGAAGAGACAGTGAGAATGGTATATTGTTGTTTAAAAATTCAAATATATAGGAAATCCAATCCAGTGTGTCTCTGAGCTATTAATTAATTAATTAGACTTTCAGTTGTATTGTTTGGTTTGGTAGTATGTGTGTGTGTATAAGTGAGATCTCATGTACCACAACATTTGTAGATCAATATGCAGGTCAAAAGAGAATTAAAAGTCCCTCTTGTTTCTGCTGCTGTAGGCTGTATTCCAAGGCTAGTTGATCCCTGAACTTCTGATCAATTCTCCTATTTTTTTTTCCTTCCTATATTACTATAGGGGTAATGGGATAGAAAATTAACATCAGCACACTTGATTTTTTTTTTCCTGGGAATGCTGCATGGTACCCATGTTATTAGGGTTGCATGTCAAGTGTTTTTATCTACAAAATCATCTTGGAAGCTGCCTCTTTGAAACATTGGAAAGAATCAGTGTCACAATTTGAAAATCTCAGTCTGACATAAAACACATAGAAGCAAAAATCCAGTGGTGTGTTTTAGAGTAAACCATAACTCAAGTATAACAAAAAGGAAGTATTAACTTCATCTGACATTATTAATTAAAGCTGTCGGGACTAATGAATCCTGGCCTTCAGCTACTCTTCCCTCCTAGAACCTTCTAATTGAAGTTACTAGAAGCTGTGCCTAGCTTAGAGGATCAGAGGATGGGATTTTCACCTGTTGGCCATTGACTGCAGTGTGTTTAAGCCTCCATGGTGCTATTTAAGATGGGCTTTTGGTACCAGTGTTTGAAGGTCTGCGTATTGGTCTGTCTCTGCGCGTGTAATCTCAACCTCCAGCCCCTTGCCCGAAGCTTGCGAACTGGGATCTAGCACATAGAGCACAGAATGGGGCTGTGGTGTGGCAAAAGCAACTATGGGAAGTTTCTGTTTAGGAATTACCTTGTGACCTCATTTCATATTATGTATGCGAGAGCAAAATCTATTTAAGAGGACTTATTCTAATAGTATATAGCACATTTATTCGCCATGAACAAATTACTCTTTCATTATTGTGCAAAACAAACAAACAAAGCCAAACAAAATATCTGAAGAAAACAGATGAAGGAAGGAAAGATTTATCCGGATGAGAATTTGACAGTATCGTCCATGGCTGTCTGAATCATCTGGACACTTCTGCAGTGTAGAATGGAAAGTAAGTGATTGAAAGCTCAGCTTTCCTTCTCTCTACTCAGTCTGGTGCCTCAGATCAAGGAACGGTGCTACTACCTCCATGAGGGAGACCTTCGCTCTTCGCTTAAACCTTCCTTGAAAGACCCTCATAACCACACACAGAGGTGTGTTTCCATGCTTATTTCGGTTTAAAGTTCTCTATATATTTTGGACATCAGACCTTTGTCTGTTGCGGGGTTGGTGAAGATCTTCTCCCAGTCAGTAGGTTGCCTTTTTGTCTTGGTGACAGTGTCCTTTGCTTTACAGAAGCTTCTCATTTTTAGTAGGTCCCATTTATTCAATGTTGCCCTTAAAGTCTGTGCTGTTGGGGTTACACATAGGAAGCGATCTCCTTTGCCCATCTGTTGTAGGGTATTTCCCACTTTCTCTTCAATCAGGTTCAATGTGTTCTGACTGATAGTGAGGTCTTTAATCCATTTGGACTTGAGTTTTGTGCATGGTGATAGATATGGGTCTATTTTCATTCTTCTACAGGTTGACATACAGTTATGCCAGCACCATTTGTTAAAGATGCTTTCTTTCTTCCATTGTATACTTTTGGCTCCTTTATCAGAAATGAGGTGTTCATAGGTTTGTGGGTTAAAATTCGGGTCTTCTATACGATTCCATTGGTCGACTTCTCTGTTTTTATGCTAGTACCACACTGTTTTCATCACTGTAGCTCTGTAATAGAGTTTTAAAGGAAATTTCTTTTATAAAATCAAATTATTATTACTATTTTGGCGTGTATATATGTCTGTGTGAGTGAATGTCACATTTGTTTGGTTGCCTGAGGATTCCAGAAGGTGGACTTGATCGCATGGAGCTGGGGGACGGGGGCAGACAGATAGTTGTGAACTTCCTGACTTGGGAGCTGGGCAACTAACTAAGTTCCTTTGCTAAAGCAGTATCAGATATTAACCAATGGCCTATCTTCTCAACACTGCCTCCCATGGTGGTTTTTAATCCGACCAAAATGACAGTGAAGGCTACTTATTATATCCCCCTAATAGTCCATGCTTTTCACTTACACAAATAACTAGAAATCTATAAGATCTCTGCTGAGATGGATTTCCAGAACAGTAGTTGGCTATTGGGTTTTTGGTAGATATAAGCATAGGATGAGAGTTGACTCATGGTGTTTTGTGTGTGATGGTGCCTGACTAGATTTTTTATTTTGAGCCCGGGTTTCTTTGTAGGTTTGGAGCCTGTGTGTCCTGGAACTAGCTCTTGTTGAATAGGTTCCATCAAACTCACAGAATTTGGCCTGCCGTTGCCTCCCATGTGCTGAGATTAAAAGCATGTGCCACAATTCCCCGGTTCGTTTTTATTATTTTTTTTTCATTTATTTTACATTCCAGTAGCAGTTTCTCCTCCCTCGCCTCTTCCAGTTCCCTCTCCCCCTTCCCTCTGTACCTCTTTCCAGCTACTCCTCTGTGTCTGTTCAGAAAGGGGCAGTGCTCCCAGGAGTGTCACAAAGGACAGCATATCAGGTTGAGGTAGGAGTAAGTTCCTCCCTTTGTATAAAGGCTGGGCGTGGCACCCATTATGGAGAATAGGTTCCTAAGAGCAGCTTGATCATTAGGGACAGGTCCTGATCCCACTGCTAGGAGTTCCAAATTGACCAAGCTATACAACTGTTACACATATGTAGAGGGTGTAGAGGGCTTTGGTCATTCCCAATGCAGGCTCCCTAGCTGTTGGTCCAAAGCTGTGAACTCCTATGAGCCCAGGTTAGCTATGCTTATGCTGCTCCTTGGGGAGCAAAATCCCTTGATAAAGGAGGTCTGCGCAGGACGGTTCTTTCTTGTTCAGGTTCTCTTATGCTATTGGAGTTTCTCAACCATGGTCCATCTCCATTTTCCTTTATGGCAATTTTCAGAAGAGTGAGTGAGAGCTAGTAGAAACTGCAAAGACGAATTTTGATCTTTGTCCTCCGAACATGGTCAGGGATCTGGATCTGAAGAAATTTATCAGAGGAATGCAGCCAATGTCTCTCTTGGTAGGGACAACTTCCCATGGGAAGTGCCCGCAAAGCTTAAATACTAAAAGTGTTAGCTTTCCCCCACTCCAGATTTGTTTGTGTCGTCTTGACTAGATTCTTATAAGTCAGAGTACCTGTTGAAGTATTTTCTGGAGTCATTTTCAAATATTATTTCTGCATATAATCAGCATTGCTTAACTTTATTTAACTAGTAGAATCAGGGATTTTGCAATGCCTCTTGTCATCCAGGAAAATTATGATCTTTCCACATCCTGGGGTAGTGCTTCTCTCTTCATCTTCTCCCTTATAATTCTTCAAGCAATAGATCTGCAGAGGTTATTGGGGATATTGGGGGAGAGGGTCATTTGTTCCACTTACCTCCTTAGTCAGAGAGGGAAAGCTAGGTATTGCAAGAGCAAGGGACTGAGTTAGGGCAGCTGGTGTAAAGGTGGTTGACCTTGGACCCGTGTATAGGGTCTGAGTTAGGGCAGCTGGTGTAAAGGTGGTTGACCTTGGATCTGTATGTAGGCAGTGCAGCTCTAGGTTTGACACTTTTTTTTTTTAAAAAAAAAAAATCTTGAATTCTGGTTTACTCTTTCAAAATTTTTTAATATGTGGTTTTGTTATTTGAATGTACATCAAAGTTTTTAGAAGCATTTCAGGAGTCACAAATTATTAAAGCAAAAATATTACTGGGGAAGTTTTTAATGCCATCCATATGTGTATTTGAATTAACTAAATATTCAATATAGCTAAATTCTAAAATTTAATTATTTTTTATTGATTCTTGTTTTTTTTCTGTGTCAATTATTAAGTTAAAAGTTATGAACAAGGAATCATAAAATTTTCTAAGATGTTTAAATAGATTTCTCTGAACTTGAAGAATTAATTTAGAAGACTAGATAAGCTGGTACATGCTTATAATCTGAATACCACGGAATTGGAGGCAGGAGAAGTAGAAGTGTTGAGGGCAGCCTGGACTACAGAACAAAAGAGTTAACAATGTCCTTACTTAATATTAGTATGTGAATTTATTCTGAAACTCAGCTTCTATCACAAATCTGGCAAGTTAGGAGATGGGTCTTAATAAGAATTGAATAAAATAGGGAAGAAATGTGAATTTGATGAAGTTTGCTGGCAATTAGGACAATTTATTTCACTATTAACATGACAGGCTCGAAATAGAAATCAGCTATGGATGAAAATGCAGTTCTGTTTCTGGGGATTCCCAGTACCATGCAATTAAATAATAAAAGGGGGTGAAGAGTCAAAGGGGTGTCTGTAAAGATGCCTGCTGTGGGGAACCCATCAATCTTGTTTGAGTTTGCTGCCTCCCTGTAGAGAATGGTGTTTATTTGTGAGTTGGTGTAATTTGGAATGTTTTCTGACTCCAAATGTCATATTCCAAGTGGAAAACAACAGTCTTGCTGAATAAGAAACACCAGATGCAATATAGTATGTTATTTTATGTGTGGTGGTTGATAAAATGGTATAGGAGCTTTTACTTTTTTATTTGGAAGTGAAATAAAAAGACAGTATCAGTACAGATTATCTACCATCACATAACAAGAGAATCCTACGTTTCTAGCTGAAAGCATTGGATTTGGATTATCTATTCATCATGATCTGAGGTCTATTTATCTTCCTGTCAGCTATCATCTATGCACCTTTCAACATTCATCTATATCTACCATCTATATACCTATCAGCCATGCATTATCTATTATTACTCTTTTGTCCATATATAATCTATTTACATCCAGCCACCCTCCATCTATCTATCCAACCATCTGCCTATTGAGCTATCATTCTATCATTTATCTATCTAGTATTTAACTACTGTCTGTGTGTACACATTTGTATATGTACCTACAACTCAATTGTCTCATTATTTACTACTAACTTATTAATAGCAGAAACAAGAATATGTTTGGTACATTCAGTTGAACAAATATAAGATGGTCCAACTTATTTTAATTATTTTAGCTGCAGTTATGGACTATCATATGGATGTGAGTCTGTGTAGATTGTGTGTGTGTATATATATATATGTGCATTTTTCTTAATGTACAAGAAAATACAGATAATAATCTATAACTATATCAACTTTTAAATCAATTATGATTTAATTTTTATTTGCTCTAAGATGCATTTTCATCAGTTGTGTATTATGTTTCCTTACAATAACTCAATCAATAAAATCAACAAATTAGATTATGATTGCATTGTGGTTTTCGTTATGGTAAGGAATATTAAAATGTTGAACATTTTGAGTTTATACAAGGCAGCAGTATCTTGAATTTCTATCTCCAAATTTTAGTTTTCTGGAAACATCTTTGAACAAATCACATTGTCAATGATATCACTGCATTAAAATGTCTACAAGTTGCTATTCCTAGAGATGTGCATAGAGGTCAAAACATGAGTATAAAAATGGTTAAATGGTTTATATTATGTCTTTATGCTGGAATATTAGGTATGTTGTCTATTTTCAAAGATTCTTTTTTTCTTTTTTTTTCTCTTCATATACTTTCTATCTTTTGGAAGTGTACAGTTTGACAGTTGTTTCTTATTTCTTACTCATCTGCCTTGTGTTGATAACTCTAAGGCTAGCTTACTGTCTCAGGGAATACACAGTAACTTAAAGGAAAGATATCACTGGTACAAAGATTAGCTTCAGCGTTGAACTATTTGTCTTTACTTGAAAGCTATTCAGTTTTATTTGAATTATCTATCAATCATATTTGATTTGGGTTCATAAAGATGTTGATGCTTGTGGGGAAAGGAGTGACATTAAAAATATAGTGACCTGAATAATAAGGTAGAAATATCCAAATTTAATTCTTGGATATATTTATTATTCAAGAGTATTGCCAGACTCCTTCCCCTCTTGGCATCTGTCAGAGTTGAACAATCTAAAGAATGTGCTAGATAAACAGGTCTGGTCTTCAGAATTTATAAGAATTGGACATCAGTGCAGCAAACCTTCTCATAACCAGGAGGCTGAGTCTAAGGGAAAGCACTTCATGGGAAACCTTTAACTAGGGCACCATTCCTCTGTTGACACGATGACACAGAAGTCATCAAATACACTCACATAATCACAATACTGGGTTGGTAATGTGAACTGGAGAATTCCTGAACATCTGTCTGAAGTTCTACATCACCAGTGCAAGTGATAGCAGAAAGATATTTACTGAGAGGCGTCTCTTCCTGCCCTTTGTCCTAGTCAGTGGTAATCAGGACACCAGAATTCAGTGTCTCTCCTCTTCTTTCTGCCTGTTTATAGCTGCCATGCAAATGTAAATCTGCCAAAACCCTGTCCTCTCTCTGGCCTGTTCCTACTTCCCTCCTCATCTTCTCTTTGCTTTTATTCATTAATATAACAATGGTTTATGTATATATCAACTAAATATAATAGCTTGATAGGAAAAGTAGATAGTTTATTTAAATTAAAATTAAGAAAATCTCTATTTCCTCTGTTTTCTTAATGGTTACAATAAGTGTCATCATAGAAAGAAATTCTGCTAATTACTTAGGCAAAACTAAAATATTTATTCGTGTTTTACAGGAGGTCATAATGTTTTATCCTCTTGGAAGTTTATAAGAGCAGTTCATTTCTTTCTTCAATTACAGAAATTATTTGACATTTGAGATACTGTTTTCTTAATAAAAAGCGAGGAAGTGATTACTTAGAAAAATTCGAAACCCATATTTCGATAATCTTTTATTGCACTGCAATTATACTAGGTAATAAAATGGAATTTCATCCACCCCTTATTTTGATGGCCCATAAATTAAAACACACGGAGCTATGGAGCAGGAGATTTTATGCTGCTAACTTGAATCTCTTACATTTCACAGAACAGTGATAAGTGTTCTCAAATGAGAACATTTCATACAAGTAGCTCTGTTTTAGGACAAATACATGTAAACATTTTCAGTAAATGTATTACCATTTTATCAGCACATACAACTCCAGGACTGAAAGTTTTCATTTTGTATCAAATGATATATTTTACCACAGTAATGATACCAGTATAGGCTTCTAAACATGAATGGGATAGTTGAGATTATTTAAGCTTCTTTTCCAAAATCATCTGTCTGAGGCAGGAGGATGATGAGTTTGAATTTAAAGTGAACTGAGTTATACAGTGAGTTAAGTGTAGTCAATGACACACAATTAAACCCTGTCCCCCCAAAAGAATAAAAGCCATCATCAAACAAAAACAACTAAGTAAAATGAAATACATAATTATTCCAGTAAGAATGGCTGTCAAGATTAAAAAAAAAAAACAAGATAATAAACTCAGGGGAAGATGTGGAGAGAGGAAAGCCTTGTACCCTGTAGGTCAGAATGACCACAGCTGTTATAGAAAATAGTATAGAAGCTCCTCCAAGCATTGTGGGTGGGGCTGTCATATAATATCACATCATAAACAGTTCTACTGTTGAAATGCTTTTTATTTGATAAGGGAACCAGTGTGCCAATATCATACTTACTTACACATGTTGACTTCATTCATAGTATCCCTTCTATGGAAGCAACCTAAGAATCCATTTACCAAATATGGATTGAATATTGTGTAGCTATCAAAAAGAAAAAAAAATCTGCCATTTATGACAGCATAGACAGAAAGGGAAATTATTAGATTAAGTGAAAGAAGCCAAGTACAGAAAGACAAACCAGGTACATGCCACATGATCATGTGTGTGTGTGTCAAAGGGAGGTTTTCATAGATTGTTGGGGAAGAGAGAGGAGGGAAGGGTGCAAAGAGTTTATTGATAAAAGCTAAATTCAACTGTAGGCAGGAATAGACATTCAGAGGTGTTAGTGCACGGCAGGTTAGCTGTGGATAATAATTATAAACTCTTCATTTTACAAAACTAGGTAAGGAAATTTCAAATGTTTTTCCCACAAGGAAACAGCAAATGTTTGAAGGGATAGAAATTTTCAGTGTGGCCTAAACTGTATAGATTTAATCCACACATCAAAGTATCACACAGTGTTCCAGTAATGTGCATCATTTTTAATGAACTTTTTGGAATATAACTTTAAAAATTCAAATAAAAACATAACCAAACAAGCCTTACATAAAATAAAAATGTCTTATTAACAGTCCTATTTACATTAAACTGCTTACATTGCTTTAATGTAATTATTATGTAGAATTAGGAGTGTTTCAAAATGTTAAAATCAAATACAAGTGAATATGGGTCAAAGGAAAAATGAAACAAAGCACAACTTGCAAGTGCGGAGTCTCTGGGGACCTGTTCTGCAGAAGGGCATGGTGTTGGATGGAATTTGTTTATTGACAATCCGACAATGGTGCAGTGAACCAGCAAACATCACAAAAGTAATGAATCCTTTCCTTTTTTAAAGTAATTATATTTGAACAGTTCAAATTAACCTGTGTTTTGAGGCTACTGCTTGGGTGAACTAATTCGCTGATGTAATGACTTTTCTCGTTTTTGCTCCAATGATTTAGGTAAGAATGGAATGGAAAGGAAAATCTGAGCCTTTGAGTTTACATTTTAGTGAAAAAAAATCAGCTGTTTTCACCCTGGCACATTTGTAAAGTATCTCTACAGATCAAATGTTAGATAGATATGATAGTTAAAAATGTCATGTTGGAAACAAATAAAATTGTTGCTATGGTATGCTATAGTACCGAAAATAAAACAAACTCAATTGAAAGAAAGTTGGTGAAAAACTATTACAAAGATTGTTTTCTAACAATATACTGCTGTTTGGCTGAGCCATTGGTGCTCATTATTGCAGACAATATTATTTGGGAGGACTGTTATCTCTATGTCTTGGATGGTTGATATCATGCTGGCATTATTTGAGATATTATTTCTAAATATGGTCGATCATTAACTTGTGGCCTTACCTCATTATATATAGATATTCAGTAGCACAAAACAAGAAAATCTCAGTGGATGTTAAGCAAGTTTTCACACCACCCAGGATGATTCATTGTATATACTCCATACTCAGAATATAGCCAGGATATGAACTCAGTAAGAATTGTTGCATTGCTGTATGTTTTAGAAAACACAGATTATTTACTTTGTCATTTTTATAAATGATTCATGATTTTTATGTTATATCTTTATAAACTAGAAATATCAAATGAACTGTGCACCTTAAAATGAGAAGATGACAGTTCTTCAAAAATGATTAACCATGTTGAGGCTTGGATCTGAAATGGTTTCCACATGTGCATGTGTTTAATGCAGATGTTGCTATTGTAGAGGGTGTGGGTGATGTGGGAGTCCCCTATGTATGCTGAAATGTTTTATTACTATTTGTTAGTAAAGAAGCTTCTGTGGACAATGGCTTAGCATAATAAAGCCAGACATGAAACCATGAAATATATATATATATATATATATATATATATATATATATATATAGAGAGAGAGAGAGAGAGAGAGAGAGAGAGAGTAGGCGAAGTCAAAGAGACACCATGTAGCTGCTGAAGGAGGACACCAGAGGTTTACCAGAAAGCCACAGCCTCGTGGCAATACAAAGATTAATAGTAAAGGTTAATTTAAGATGTAAGAGTTAGTTAATAAGAAGCCTGAGCTAATAGACTAAACAGTGCTATAATTAATATAGTTTCTGTGTGATTATTTGGGTTTGGGTGGCTAGTCTCCATTTATAAAAGTGGGACTTCTGGAAGGGTGGGCTTGGCTGATGAAAGTGTGCCACTGGGGATGGGCAGTCAATTCTAGATGGATGTTTTGCTTTCTGTTACGCTAAGATGTGAGCAATATGGAGGAAGCAGCTTCTTCCACTGTCCAAACTGGTTGAGCTACTTTGATTTTTCAGCCATGCAATATAGTCTGAAATCTTTCCAGAAAGTTGTCTCTGTCAGGCATTTTCTAATCCAGGCCAACATCAATGCCAATGTTAGGATTTTATAGGGCATAGATGGCTCCTGAGTATATGGCAAAAGTAATTTTCATTGTTAAGACATATGAACTCACAATCTTATGGTGTGATTTATTACATAATTTCTTGTATTATTAACTGTGTGTGATTTTGAATAAACAAGTAAATATGCTTCAATTTTGGTTCCTTGGACTATAATGTGAATCAATAATCATAATACCCACATCACAGATAAAAGATGTTTCAACGACATAATGCTAGAAGATTCTTAACTATTGGAATGGATAAATAAAGTATCTCTCTCTCTTTATCTCTATTTCTCTACTATCTATCTATCTATCTATCTATCTATCATCTATCTAGCTATCATCTATCTATCTCTATCTATCTATCTATCTCTCTCACTTACACACACACATCAATAGAGTATTATTCAGACTAAAAATGTATGAAGTTATGCCATTTGCAGTAAAATAGATGTTACTGAATATAATATTTTAAGAGTTAAAGCCAGAGTCAGAAAAACAATAACACATGCTTTCTCTCATAGGCTAAAGCATACTTAAAAGAATAAGTTGTAGGGGTTGGAGAGATAGCTCAGAGGTTAAGAGCACTGTCTGCTCTTCCAGAGGTACTGAGTTCAATTCCCAGCAACTACATGGTGGTTCACAGCCATCTATAGTGGGATCTGATACCCTCTTCTGGCATGCAGGCATACATGCAATGCTCTCATACATAAAATATAAATAAAACTTATAAATAAATAAAAACCTTAAAAAGTTGTAAAATAGAAAGGCTACTGCTAGGAGAAAAAGTAGATCTAGAGGTAAGGAAATAGTTTTAAGAGATAGATGGCTATAAAAACCCAGGATAAACACATATAAAAATATATTCTTTAACCCATTGCTTTGACGAATAGATGATAATGAAACATATTGAAAATATTACGTATTTTTGTTGTAGTTATCACCACCATCTACAAACAAGTACTTCACAGTCAAAGAGAAGCTTGATAGAAAATATATAAACACCTTTCTTTGTAGGTTGAAGAAAATATCTACCTCTTTGAAGAAATAATTAATCAGTACCTGGTTAGGTTTTGTCAACTTGACAGAAACTAGAGTTAGCAGAGAAGAGGAACCTCAATGAGAAATGGCCTGCAATTGATGCCTCTAAATATATAAGGCATTTTGGTTTCTTTTTTTCTATTTTTTAAACCACTGTTTTTTTTTTTATCATAACAATCACAGTTCCCTCTCCCTCTTATCCTCACACTGCCTGCTTTCTTTCACCCCACCCCCATCTACTTCTCAGAGATGGTGAGGCCTTACATTGGGAGTCAACAAAGTCACTTGAGGCAGGACCAAGGCACTCCCACCTGTATCTAGGCTGAGCAAGACATCCATTCACAGGGAATAGGCTACAAAAAACTCAGTTCATGCACTAGGGATCAATAATGGTTCCATTGCCAGCAGCCCCACAAACTGCCCAAGCTGTATAACTGTCACCCAAATTCAGAGTTCCTAGTTCAGTCCATGCAGGTTCCCCAACTGTCAGTCCAGAGTCAGTGAGTTCCTACTCGCTGTTTCTGGGTGGTTTTCTTGGTTAATGGTTGAGGTAGGAGGGTCCAGCCAATGGAGAATATCACTTTGTTATTCTTGACAGTAGTACCGCCCCAAGCAGGATAACCTGAATAATATAAGAAAGAAGACCAAATGAAAAGCAAATCAGAAGCAACCCTCCCCCCATGGCTGCTGCGTCAACTCCTGCCCTCAGGTTTTCGGCACTACTTGATGTCCTGCCTTGATTTCCCTGGGCGATGACCTGGGATCAAGACATATAAGCCAATTAAACCTTTTCCTTCCCATTGTCATAATCTCTATTAGAGCTATAGAAAACCATATATAGTACATAGGACTGTAACCTCAATTTATAATGCTTCTTTAAGTTTTGATTATTTTCTGTGATATCTATCTATTAAAATACATCTTTGCTAAATTCATTGTTAACAAGAATATTATTTTAATGTATGAAAAAATGAAAAAAGTTTTATTAACCATTTTAAGATGAATTGGATATACCAAACACAGGAAGAACTGAGTTCTCAGAGAACATGAAATAAAGAAGAATCCTTTTACTTTACTACTGTGGGACACAATATGAAATAACATGATGCTGCTCAGTGGCTGAGGACTAATGATGGTAGATATTGAAGGCAGCTAGTGTCAGATGTTTTTGAATGTATAGAATCTCACTTTGTTATTCTTGACAGTAGAGTGCAGCACACATACACTTTTAATCTTCTAAATTGAAAGACACATAAGATGATCCAGTCTGTCTTTCTTCTATGGAGGGAGGCTTGCTGAATACATGCTTTGTAGACACTGATCTGTCTTTCCAATCGATATAGCATAGAGTTTATCTTCAAGCAACAGAAGATGAATGAAAAAAGTTTAAAATTAATAATAATAAGAAGAATAAAATGCTTCTCCTAAAGCAATCCAAAAATTCAGACCTTTGTCTATGCTATTAAGCTGGGACAAACTCTCTTTTGATTAAATTATTTAGAAAGCATTTAGTTCCCAAAAGAGGCCCTTTACAAAACACTGTATATGAAAATTATTGTAGTTTCACAGTAAGAGTTTTGCATAATACCTTACATTTCAAAAAATATACAAAGAAACCATCACATATCAAATTGATCACTTATCTTCAAATAAGATTATGATTTTAATAAATAGTCTATTTTCTATGGCTATGTCTAACAAACATATGTTCAAATTCTTGTGTCTGTACACTTATTAATATATGATTCAATATGTTAAAGAAGTTAGGTAAAACATTTAAGATTATTAATTAATTTAATAATTAATGAGTAAAATGCCACGTGTATGACGTAGTCTGTGCATAGAAATTACAGAACATTTACAGCTTTTTTCTATCTACTGCATGGATCCTTGGGATGGAACACACATCCTCACGCTTATAAATAGGCAACTTATTCTTTGAACCTGACCAAAATACTTTTCAACTTTTTAGAGTCAGTTTTACAAAGTTTGTTTGGAAAAAAAATCACATGTCATTCAAGTACATGGTGCAGTTTTTTTAAAGTATGTGAAGAGTTAAGTGATTACTGCTATAACATACTTTTAGAACATTTCAACTAAAAAGAAAACTCATAGCCATTACCTCCCTTTTACCTACTTAACATTCTTGTCTCAAGCTCCATGACACCGCACACACACACACACATACATATAGATATATATCATGAGATACATTAACAATAGTTGATTTAAAAAAGCTGGCATGAATCTAAAAGAGAACAAGGAGTGGTAGATGGTAGAAAAGGTAAGAAAAATAGTATAATTATAATGTTATGAAAGGTAATTAGAGAATAGACAATGGAGTCATTGCTTAAATACCTACACACACACACGCAAAAATTTGAAATTACTTCTGCCTGCACATTTTGAATACTTCTCCTTAATTATGTTCTAGATTTTCCTGGAAATATTTCCCATTATATGTATCAAAAAAGCAATGACTTCAATATTAATTTTAATATCTAATAAATCATTCAATTGCTTGAGCCTTCCAGTATTTTTTGTCTTTCACCCACATTTATTATTTACAAAATGAATATGTTCACTTTATACCTGTTACCACTTGCCTGAAACACTTAAGTTTTTAACATTTATGTCAAATGAATTATAAATTGTTTGCTTTAAGAAACATGGAACACTGGATTACTCACTGCAGAATTGATCTTTTTTATCTCAAAGTTTTCTTAATGTATAAAAATGTCATTTTTGTTCAGGATAAAGAATAATGAGAAATCAAATCTAATTATAGTTCAGTTTCCATTCTAGCAAAATATACTTTTGCATCCTGCATGCTAATTTATCTAGACAATGTTAACAAATTTATTTCATAATCAGAAATGGATATAGTATTGCCACCAATTAATCTAAAATGTCCTTCTTATATAACAGTATTTACTTTTGCTAATATTTATATTTTTAATTGGTAAGTGTGATATGATTATATCTAGTTAAGAATTAAAATACAGTGAAAAGTTGAGATTAGACTCTGAAATCAGGCTTCATCAAATAAGTTTAACATCAAAAAGATGTGATTAGGATGGGAATGCAGATGTGCTGGGAGGACAAGTATTATCTATGTTGCAAAGCCATTATCAAGTTGAGGGTTTTCTCGTGCTATTGTAGTCTACCAGTGTTGAAGCCTTGAAGGTGGTATGAAGGAGCATGGAGTAGCAATTCAGGGCAAAGTGGATTAAATCTGAAAATGGTACATATGTGTGTCTTTTTAAAATTTTCATTTTATGTAAGTCTCTCTCAGGGTCCTCATTGTTGTTTAAATTCTCTGGGATTATGATTTGTAGACTGGTTTTCTTTGCTTTATGTTTAAAAACCACTTATGATTGGGTACATGTGATAATTGTCTTTCTATAGCTATGTTGGTTACCTCACTCAAAATGATGTTTTCTAGCTCCGTCTGTTGGCCTGCAAAATTCAAGATGTCATTATTTTTTTTCCTGCTGTGTAGTACTCCATTGTGTAAATGTCCCACATTTTCCTTATCCATTCTTTGGTCGAAGGGCATTTAGGTTGTTTCCAGTTTCTGACTATGACAAACAATGGTGCTATGAGCATAGTTGACCACATGTCTTTGTGGCATGATTGAGCATCCTTTGGATACATCTACTCTACATGAGAGGTAGAAAAAGACAAAAATCTCCCGAGTAAATTGGGAGCATGGGGACCTTGGGAGAGGATTGAAGGGGAGGAGAGAGGAAGGGAGGGGAACAGAGAAAAATGTAGAGCTCAATAAAAATAAAAATCATTATGCTGCGATACTTATTATATATTAAATTATAATGTATACATAAAAATATTTTATTTTATCCACATTCAAGTAAAGAAAACTGACAAACAAGATTCAGTCTGAAGGCCTCCTGGCACACAGACTACAGGGTAGAATACGCAAACAGAGGAATAAAGGGCTGTTGAAACATTGTTTAATACAGGGATAGAGAAAGGTAAGAAACCCTAATTCAGCTAAGAGAGTTTCAATATCCCTGTTTTGAAATTTCAGCAAATATTGCAATATGACTTTGAAATATTAGTGCAATTATGAAGAACTGTTGTGTATGATAACTTGAGTGGAATGTATTTGTTCTTTTCTTTGTATTAGCAGCAGAATGAACTCAATATAAATCATTAGTCATTTTCTTATACCCATATTAGTTTTCTTGTAATAAGGAGAGAGCTGCTTGTTGTTCCCACTGCCCAGAACCAAAATAATCACACAGAAACTGTATTACTTAAATCACTGTTGGCCTATTAGGTCTAGCTTCTTATTAGCTAACTCTGGCATATTAATTTAACCCATTTCTATTAATCTGTGCATAGCCACATGGCTTACCACCTGAAGTCCTGTCTCTGGTGGGGTAGATGGTGTCACTCTGACTCTGCCTCCTTTCTCCCAGCATTCAGTTTAGTTTACCCCACCCTGCTCTGTTTCTCTGTAGCTCTGATATAGGCCCAAAACAATTCCTTTATTAACCAATGATATTCACAGTATACAGAGGGGAATCCCACATTATGAAATATTAGTGCAATTATTGAAGAACTTTTGGTATGATAAGCCAAGTGGAATATATTTCTCTTTATGGAGCAAGGAGGAGAGAGCCGCTTGTTTATCCCTGGTTGCCCAGCTAACTTGCTTTTGAAATAATCACACAGAAACTGTATTTATTAAAACACTGCTTAGACTATTAGCTCTAACTCTTACATCTTAATTTAACCCATTTCTATTAATCTGTCTATCGCCACTTGACAGTGGCTTACCGGCAAAGTTCACAGCATCCTACCTCTGGCAGCTCCATGGTGGCTCCCTGACTCTCTTTCCTCACAGAATTCCCTTTAGTTTCTCTGGCTAGCTCTGTTCCTCTGAGAGCAGAGTTTTCCCTACCGCTCTGCTATTGGCCCAAAGCAGTTTCTTTATTAACCAATAAGAGCAACACAGAGACAAAAGGACCTCCTACACTATCATTTTCTTTGTATTGGCAGCAGATGGAACTCGCTTACTATAAATCATTAGTCATTGTCTTATACCTATATTAGTTTTCTTTTTATGTTCTTTAATTCTATATTTTCCACAAAACCTATGCTGATCAGTATAGTATGCTGATAGGTAGAAAGCTTTCTGACCTGTGCAATATCTATCTGGACATTTCTATTGTCTCAGTCCTGATCAGATCTTTGGATGTTGAATTTCCTAATATTAAATACAATATTTCACACAATAGGAAATATATTATTACAACTTAAATCAGAGAGACCATTTATAAAGTACCCAATACAGAGTTGCTTTCTGTATTGAGGATTCAGACTTTTATCTGTAAATTCAGTTAACTTGTCTGTGGCTAAAAATTCTTATAGACTAGCAGCATAACTTAGCCAATACTGGGCATATCTAATTGACATAACCTCAAAAAAATAAAAAAAAACAAAGCATACTGTTACTATAACTGACATCTCTGTAATTGAGATGAAGACCCACAAAACAAAAAAGAGATCATGGCTAGTGCTAGAAACCTAGTCAACTACCTAGGGCTAGTGAGGTCATATATATTGGAGGAGAACTCACAACTTCTATGTTACTAAACCAACATAACATCTAACTACACTTGAAATATTTGTCCTTAGACCCACCAATGAGTATAGTCCTTACATCTCATCAAGGAAACTTCCTTTTGCAACAGACAGATATAAGTGTAGAAAACCACAACCTATAAAAATGCAGAGAAAGGGGAACATTGTGGAAAAGGGTGGTGGTAAGATTGTTAGAACCAGAGAGTCACAGAATTTTCTGTAAGACAGTGTCTCCTAACAATGCCATAATCTACTACCATAAACATAACTGCCTGAACATGAGCCGGGCAAAGATAACAACAACAACATGTTAAGTGGATAGAGTGAGGTAAGGAGAACTTGAGGGCTCAATGCTACACAAAGAAATGAAAGGAACCAAAGAATATTGAGAACAAAGCAGGATAAATGGTCTATCCCAGAGAAGAGCCCACCATTAGCTATGCAATGCCGAAAGATCAGCCATGAAAACATACATATGAAGTAACATTATACAGGTTATTTTAGGAATATTTATGCCTCTACATCTACATGTGTAATAACAATGAAAAAAGAGGCAACAAAGTGAACAAGAGAAAGGAAGGGTAGATATATTTTTTATAAAAAATAAAGTGTTCACTAAGGGAGACTTACGTGGATCTAATCTACATGGGAAGTAGAAAAAGACAATATCTCCTGAGCAAATTGGGAACATGGGGACCTTGTGGGAGGGTTGAAGGGGAGGGGAGAGGCAGGGAGGGGAGCAGAGAAATATTTAGAGCTCAATAAAAATTAAAAAAATTAAAGTGTTAAGAATCAAGCAGCTGAAGTCTGACTTGATGGATGACTTGCAAAAGTGAGTTTTTGCTGGTCAGTGTTTTAAATTTATGTTCTCAAATTTCAGGCTAAAATGTATGTATTTGATTAAAAATCACACACATGTCATTTAAATAAACAAATATACAAAGGTTCTTGTCTATATTACCATAATTTTATCATGTACTGTGAATCTTCCAAAAATCCTTTGTGTTGTTGTTACCATGCCACCATTGTGGTATCAATGAGATTCACATTGACTAAGTCCTTACACAGTCACCTAGCTATATAAAGAAACAGAAAGGGTTTGTACTTGAGCTTACTTGACTCTAAATTTTAACATCTCTCTTTCTTTCTCTCTCTCTCTCTCTCTCTCTCTCTCTCTCTCTCTCTCTCTCTCTGTGTGTGTGTGTGTGTGCGCATGTAATATGTATGCATGTATGAATGTATATGTGAAAGAGTAAGAATTTATTTGTAGTGTGTGTGTGTTTATATACATATATGTAACTTTTTATTTAGAACAAAATGATTGATGAAGCTAATATAGTCAGTGAAAATTCTCTCATTTTTGGTTTCAGGTTTTAAAGGCAAAATCTATCTAATTTTGGTTTCAGGGGTTCCACTCCTGCTGTGCAATCCGCTAATATATTATCTCTTCAAAAAGTTATTTTGGTTTGGTGATTTTTTTTAAAGTCAATTTCTTAATGTTCTAGTTATCTCTTATGGGTGCTTTGGGTAATGTTTTAATAGGTAAAGACTGATCTGTATGGGGTTTTATTATGTAAACAGTGATATTTAAAAAACAAAAAGTCACCCATGCATTGAAGACATCAATATATCAGAGTTTTAATTGACAACTTGAAAAGCCTGTTTGTGATTTATAGCTCGATTACAAACTCCCACTTTCTGCTCTGCCAATGGAATTGGCAATATTTTTTTTTAGCCCAGATGGTGCATTAGCTTTGGCCAGCTGGTTCTCCCCGTGTGGCCTCATCACAGAAGCATGCAGCTAATATTGCCACGTATGACCCAGATCAGGAGGTAACATGGCAAAGGCTTCACGCCCAGCTCTGCCCTCAGGGCATATGGAAGTGAACCTGAATGAGGTTCATGCATCCAAAATTTGACACTCTGCAATCTCCTACAGTCCATTGCTCTCCAGACATGAGTCTAGAAGCAGTTTATAGATGTAGAGCATTGCACTTTGTATATGTGGGGCTTTAAAACTTGGCTATAGCATGACATCTCCAGGTGTTATATCTCAATTATTTTATTAACTTCACAATGATTATTTAAAAATCCATGAAGTATTAATTATTTTTAAATTTGAAAATAAAATAAAAGATTCCTAATATTCTGAGTGTAGTTGTGATTGAATTCAGGCAGTTATGAGAAGAGGTAACTCTGACAAATTTCAAAGCCATACAACATTTGCTAGAACAATTGACATAAACTGTCATAGTTGCTAGATACAAAGAAAATTTGTATACATCATTTGAGTGATATTACTCTAATTTTGTCATTTAAGATAATGAACCGTATTAAAGGAACTGGGGTGGATAAACAAAGAAAATTGTTATATATTTCAAAAATATTCTTTTAGTTTATGTTAGATTCATACAATAGGAGCTGAGACATTGGTTCTTCATTTTAATATACATGTGGTTCTCTCTCTGTCAAAAAATAATTTTAACAAACTATATGGATTCACAGCATGTGCTGCGTATTCCATCTGGTACTCAGCTTTCCTACTGGATTTATATGGACAAAATCCTCAGATCATCTTCATCATTACATATTTGCAATAAAATAAAAAATGAATACTCATGATTCCATTGTAAATACAGATTTTTAAAATTTAGTTAGTTCTAGTTCTGCAATGCCATAACAAGAGAGGCTGTAACTGTCATCACTACACTACTTGGTTAGTTTGCTTCTTACTTTGAAGGAAGTTAAATTTCTGGGATAGGAATGCTGTTGGTTCATATATTATATAAATACTATTAATGAAATTATTTTTTAATATTTGGATCAGATGCCTCAGTTTATATGCTCATATACTCCCATGTGTATCTCACTTAAAAATCTTATCATTTTATATGCAATCATTATATACATATGTTACATTTTCTTAGTTAATTTAGTGAGTCTTAGCTTAAAATATAAAGTATTTAATGTACATTTAATGTAAATTTGCTTCCAAAAGTTTACATACATTTTTTAAAAGTAATTCAGAACCTTTCTATTGTTGAGGCCATTGTTAAAAGATGAAGTAATTGAGCTTTCATTGTAAAATATGATTTTGATAAATTGTGAATCTTGAAATGAAGTCATCTTTGAAATAATTATGACTTGATGTCTAGGCGTTGACACATTTTTTTCAGATAACAAAGTTTTTTTTTTTGTTTTTTTTTTAATTTGTTACTATCTGTTGTCACAGTCACCAGATGTTTTTCTACTTCTGGTTCATAGCTTTTTGTTTTTATCCCTCTCTTCTCTATTCATTTATGGTTTCATTTTGTAGTCAGGACACATTTTTATACTTACAATAAAGAGTTTGGGGGACTGTGTATATTTTATTGATCAATGTCAGTCTCTACATTGCATTTAAAATAAAATGGAAAGTGATCTATCTACTCCTGTTTGATTTCAGGTATATAATAAAATGGAAAGTGATCCATCTACTCCTGTTTGATTTCAGGTATATATTACTTGGCCTATTTATCTCTTTCATTTACATACAAAATTTAAGTGAACATACAATCTGCATTGATGTTGAACACAGAAAGCATCATCATGACTTATAAGTTAAAAACCTTTTCACCAATCCTCTTAATGTTCATAAACCCCACATTTCAGAATCCTGCCGCTGCTAAGACCATTGAAAGCAACAACAGAATTTTCTTACTACTTTCTGTTTGTAATTAAATAGAAATGCTTTCCTATGCTCAAACTCTTTTATGGTTATACTTTTTAGACCATTCAATTTTACATAAACTAGTTTTACTTGGGAGATTAAGGTGCACTTCATTATATCATCATGAGTTTTACATGGTATGAGCAACCCAAAGTTAATTTTACAGTCAGTATTAAATCTGGCTACAGGTGGCAATGGAATATTCAAAGATGTTGAGTCTTATATATGACATCTGACAAATCCATTGGATACTGGAAACATTAATTTGAGAATGGATACTTACCTGAATACACATGAAAGGTTAGCGGCACAATTCACAGTGGAGAAAGCTTCACCCTGGTACCCAGTGGATTTCTGAGAAGTGTAGCTTACTGCTAAAGCTTAGGAGTGACAGAGCATCTTACTGTGTAGAAATAGTCTATTAAGTGCTGAAAATTAAAAACTCCCAGGCCAGTTTCCAGAGAATGAACATTACATTTGTAACTTCCCATGGTCAAAGGCTCCTTAGGAAACCAATGAAAGTTGAACTATGTAAAGAAATTATTCAGTTAGACGCATTTCAAGAGCTGAAGAGATGCTGAGGAGACACAATACATTGTTAAGGACTGGAGAGGGAGGGAGAAAGGAGTGGGGGGAGTGAGAGAGGAGTGGGGGGAGGGGGAAGGAAATGGGAGGCGGGGAGGAGGCAGAATATTTTTCAATAATAATAAAAAAAGGAAAAAAGGAAAAAAAGAAAGTTACACTTCGTGAAGTAAAAGTTATTTCAACGTTTTTATAATAAAAAGTACATTTTTCAAAAGCATGGTTCTATTTAATTGCCAGGGACATTATGGGTTAGTCATTTGACTGCATTTTCCCCTTTTGTAACAGAAACATAATGTATAATTAGAGCACATTTTTAAATATTCAGACTTGTATAGCTCAAGAAAAAAATAATAAATATGTATTGTCAATTTTATGACCTTTCAGACACCTGCTTTGTAACCACGTCTGTGGTGTGTGTGTGTGTGTGTGTGTGTGTGTGTGTGTGTTTGTGTGTGTGTAACTGATTTCCATGTAAAAATAGTAACTATATACACACTGATGTACTGTTCCATAGTACAACTTTTTGACACCTGTGATGGAACCATACATTTAAACTATTTTTATTACCCTTGTACAAATGGCCCTAATATTCCTTAAACAATGTATTGAAATCCATTTTAAAGCAGATGGTTCCGTTTCCTATAACCAAACCCAGCAAGAAACACGTGATAGGATTTTGCTTAGGACATATCCAGGACTACCAACTTCTAAGCACTCCTGAGAGTCTTCTGCACCTGGATACTTTACTTTGTTAATTAGTATTTTTTGTAGCAAATGTTAGCAACATGCAAAAGACTATTTCAGCCTCATGCTGCCTTAGGATGTGGTTGTACGATGTGGCGATCCAACTCACGTATACATGGTAGACATGCAGCTCTTTCAACCGTAGGAGATTGTCTATTTTATTGACAATATAGTTGTGTAGAGGTACTATTAGAAAAGAAATATCCATGTAAAACAGATAGGTGTGAAATAAAAAGTTAGTTTTACACTAAAACACTTGCATGTTGACTTGTAAACCTATTTTTTTTGTTACGTTTTTCAGTTTTGTTCCATGAAGTTGTCATAATGCCTGCTGCATGGTACATTTCCAGTATATATATTTTTTGTAACACTGAAAATGTTTTTTTTTCTATTCAACTTTATTAGTCCATTTATAGGGCTTCATTCTTCATGCATAATACATACAAAAAAAGAAACAGCATAGTATAAGATATATGACTCTCAACAATCAAACACCTCTTATTATAGGAAAAGCTTGCCACTAGAAAGTGAGAACTCTGTCACTCAAAGGCATATTGTTATTAGCTGTGGGCCCTAAGGGGCTAGTCTTCTCTGAAGCATTGAATCCTTTGCCATGAAATAAAAGGGGTATTTTCTAGGATTTCTTTACACTGAAGTCTAAGTCTAGATATTTTATTTATATTTGGACTTCAAACTTATAGTTCTTTTGCCTAATACTTCATAGATGAAGTCTGCTGTACACATTGAACATCCAACGTGTCATTGTGCATCTCCATATACTTATGTAGCAGTGTAGACATAAGCGTCAGACACTAGCAGTGTTAGTGGTGGTACAAAGTCAGAAAGAGAGCCATGTGTGGAGATGAAATTGGAATTCGTTTCATCACTATGGCTCATGTCTTTCTTTTTTATCATATAAAACTATATGCATGCCTTGGGTTTTTAAAAATATAATTATAAGAACAGAAAGTATAAAATATGTTAATTGAAGCTGGAAAAAAATCAGTGATTGCTACAGTCATTTTTTTTTATTTTCGAAAACAAAAACCAATTTCATTTATTGATTACTGGTTCTCAAATTTATCATCATATTTTGATTATAATATTTTGATACTTGCTAACAGAGGGGATACATCAACCTTATAATTTAATATTAATTTTTACAAGGCTGAAAGATCAAGTGCCAATGAAGTTTATAAAACTAACATGATGGGAGTCTAAAGCATAGGTAAGCTATAAATTGTAGGATGATACAATTTGAGGATAATCTGTGGGACTAACTTTCTTTAAGTTTGCTTTGTTTTCAAAATAATTCTGCTTGAGAAAAAAAAAGAAACAAAAGAATCCCAATCATGTTGTCACTTTCTTTCTTCCCTAAAACTTGGTTGTACTAGTTAAATCCCCAGCTAGTAACTGCTCTTGCAGTAGACTCAATTCTGCCCTCAGATACTCATCCAGAACTCCCTTTGGGCCCAATTCTGCTGTCCTCCTTCAGGCAAAAACTTCTTTTGAATTTAAACAGTCTCACTCAGGTACTGTATTAATAGGCACCAAACATCCACAAAGAAAGGCGCTTGCTCCAGTAAGCATGGCTGACTCAGGATCTTTAGTTTTTCTCCACATAATCTATAAAACGATTGGGGCAATTATAAAAATCTGTCTCAGATATTTACTGACCCAGACAATTTCTCAGGAACACTTTCTACTCTGCTAACTGGAACTTCTTTAAGTGAAGAAAAATGCAAAGTATCCAAAGACCCTCTAGTTACCTTGCTTTTAAAACTCCACTAATTCTGCACTTAGAAATAATTCTATTAAATTACCTATGACTAAATAGAATAAACAGCTGAAGTTACTAAAGTCATCTTTTAAACGTGAATTCTTTTTTTTTTTTAAGTTAAATTGGTTCTCTGAGGATTCGATATATAAATTAAACCCTGGTTACTCTCTCTTTCTTTTTACTGCCTCCCCACCTATGTCAAACTTTGCTTATTTGTCCCTTTTACTGGATCATGGCTTTTGCTTTGTTGTCGGATTCACTTATTTTAACCAACTGGGTTGGGGATATCCATTGATAATTGGTGAGGTTACTGCTAGGCATACAACTGAAGGGATGGACTCTCCCCATTGATGAATCTATCCATAAGAAATAGTTCATTGCTGAGGGATAGGGTCTCATGAGTCCTTCCTCCATTCCTATCTGTAGTTGTTGAGCCCATACTTGTGTAGGCTTAGTACAGTCATTCATAACTGTTGAGTTCTTGATTGTGATGGCTGTGTATTTCTCAGAAGATGACGCTTCAATAGCTCTTCTTTCTGTACTCCAGCCTCTGATGTCTTTTCCTGTCTCTCTTTGCAATGTTCTCTGAGCCTTGGAGGGGACAATGTCATTGTCTTAGTACTGAATATTTGCTGTCACTTATTAGCAATATGTACAGCCTGCACTGCAGTTCACTGGAAAGAGAGCTGTCTCTGGTTAAACCTGAAGGTGGGAGTGGTAATTTTCAATGAGAATAAACATATGTATTTATAATTTAGTTTGACAGTATGTCAATTTAGTTATGCAATTGAATTAAGTTTCTCTCTAGGTCCCGTTTTCCACTGACATGGACTTTTGAACAGCTTCTTGAGTACTAGTAATGGATTCCCTCCAGGGATGTGGGCCTCAAATTTAACCAGAGAGCAGTTACTTACCTCTAAACCAGCTTTACCAGTATTGAAATTACCCTACTTAGCAGACTAGTTTCATAGCTTGTAGAATTTTTATCCAGATAAAATCCTTGATAACTCTTCACCCTCAATACCCTGTTTAGTTCCTTCTATCAGTACGATGCATCTCTGGAGGGAGAGGCTTGCATCTTAGTTCCAGCTGGATTTCTCTGTATAACACCAAATGAGGACATATGACATCTTCAGAAATAGGGTCGTATTTTCTCATTTTGAAGGGAAACCAGGAGCAGTAGCAAGAGTCTATATTGTTTTGTGAATTCTAGGGCTTCTCTGAACAATCATTTGTAAGAAATTATCTAATACTTGGCACCGGGATTTTTGTTTAATGACCCATAACTTGAAGGGGCAGCATTTTCTTTCCAGCCATGTAGGTTATGCTGGTTGTTTTTTGTCAACTTGACATAGTAACCACCTATTGATGAATTACCTTTATCAGATTGCCTAGGAGCATGCCCGGAGAATCCTTTTGATCTCTAACTGGTGAGATATGGGTCAGCCCTTTGTAGTTGGTGGCATTCTGGAGCTTGTGAGCCTGACTGTATAGGGAAAGTAGCTGATGTGAGACTGTAGGGAACTTACTAAACAGCACTCCTCTTGACTCTTTGCTTCCTTTCCTGCATCCATATTAATTCATTTTCACATCCTTCCATGATGGAATGTAACTTCTAAGTTAAAAAAAAAGAACCTTTCACCCAAATGACTTGATGTTTGTCACAGAAAGAGACAGAAGACTAGAGCATGAAGAGTTCCCTTACCAACTCTTTTTAAAGGAATCTAGCTTCAAGACTTTATGTCTCTATATGACATAACTTTTTCATATGTAGATGGGAGTGCCCATCCGGTTTCTCATCTATCCCATCATAACCTTCTTCCTAGTAAACACCTCTGCCTCCTCATTGTCCCATTCTTCCTTCCTCTACAATCTATTTTTCCTCCTTTAAGTCATCCCCTTCAGAACAATCTCTTTCTGTATTTATGACTTCTACAGAGGAATGAAGACTTGTCAAAACCAGGATGTGCAAAGAGTTTTTGATGGCTCAAAGATAGGCTCACAGAAAGTCCAGGGGTTTATCATTTTTTGAGTACACTCAGATGTGGGTTAAGCCATGGAAACAGAATACTGTCTCAATGTCTTAAACTGTCGGCTCTGATTTTATCTGTTTTGGCTTCATTTTCAGAAGATGTTACCCAAAACTGTGACAAAAAATAAGACTGAAAGCAGTTATTTATTTATATTATCATCACAGTTGTGCTATTACAAAAGGGCTGCTAGGTTAGCCAACTTGCCCCTATTGCAGTGGAAACAGAGATAAGATCAGGTCATGACTACTATGTAGATTATAGAAAGGCAAGAGGACCAGTTTGTAAATACACTGTAGAATTTATTTCAGTGGACAAAAGATATATTTTGTTAGTGTCTGAGAAGCATTAATTTGAAAAGTAGAAACTGGGCTCATCACTGTTGACTTGTAGTTTATTGTTTCAGTTAAGATTTTATTTCAGTGAATAATACCGTGATCAGGTTAACTATTATAAAGGAAAATAGTTAGCTGAAGCTGGCTTATATTTCCAGAGTTTTATTCCATTATCATCATGAGGAGAAGTATGGTGGCATGCAGACAGACATGGTGCTGGAAAAGGAGCTGAAAGTTGATTCACAGGCAGAAGAAGGAAACAATTAAAATAGTTGGTCTTAGATATTAAGAAGTCAGAGAATACTTGTATATGTAATCTTTTTATGCAACCTTGGCAATATAGCAAGGTATCTTCTCAATCATTCAAGATAACATAAGACCTAGAGAGGTCATTCGATGGGTTGATGACATAGCAATGTTACCCTGTGGTCTGATATGGAAGAAGAAATATTTTCTGGAAGTTACAGGACTCTTTTGTAAAAGGTATTGTTGACACCCCAGTTGACTTAGAAACTTTCTTGTTTCTATTGACTTTCAGATTCTTTAATGTCCTTTATTATAAATCACCTAGGTTTTTTTTTTGAGGGGGGGAATCCCATTTGTAAGTTTCTACAGATTTATAAAAACAATCTCCTTTTGAAATTGGGTATATTCCAAAATATAATATGATGTTTTCAAAGGTCTTTAATATAGCCCAACAACCTAGGAAATAGTAGTTAAGTCCCTATTTTCTAAATAAGGAAGCCACAAATTGCCATGTCCTCTGCATTTTAAAAGTTCAACCTCAAATACCTTAGGTGGGATTGTAACTCATTGTGACTCATGGTGACCCTAATGACTTTTTTGTATATATCAATATTGAAACAAAGTGCCCTCACTTTTCCATAATCAACAGAACACTAAGCAATCGTGTCCAACTCAGACATGTAAGATCTTATCAGACCACTAACACAGTGAACATATGTAGAAAGCCAACAATCCAAGAGAACTATTTTTCACAAATTCCTAGATATAGAAGGGTCTGGTGATCCAATAATTTGTAGTTATCTAAGAGATATTTGAAAACAAATCATCATTGTATTTTTATGTCTATACAGATATTTTGGTAACATTAATAAATATATTTCTAATACTCAATTTCCTTTTGAAATTTTTCCTTTCTCTTAAAGAGCAGAAACTACTTCTTTATAAAAGTACCATTTTTTCTTCTGCATTAATTAAAAAAGCTGACTGTTATTTCTAGTCCATGTCTCTGTTGCAATCATTGTTAGTTTTTTTCTTTCTTTTTTTTATTGGCTGGTTTTTTTTTGTTTCTTTTTTTAATTTTTTATTTTATTTTATTTTTTATTTTAATTTTTTATTGAGTGGCTCCCAGGAGCCCAAGGCGGTGTTAGTTTTTTTTTTTAGCCAGGTTTACTTCATAATGAACACTTGGGACTATACATTTTTATTCCCAAATAAACAACCATGGCTTAACATCTCACCCATTACTCCATTCAGCTTTTCCTAAGTTTTGTCTTTATGGCAGTAGGCTATATGCAGTATTAGCAATGTTGGTCCACAATCCCTCCTGGAATGTTTGTTTTCCTTGGGGACTCACAGCAGGAAAAAATATCACAGTCACCCTCCTGCAACCTGTGCTTTCCTGAAATATTGGCTTTGACAAGCCTGCAGGGGTGAGAAATAATTTTATGTTTGAGGTTTTGCACTTTATGGGTGTTTTTCTGTGGTTATTACTAAGAGGAAATGGAAAGAGAGACATGCTTGCCCTTACCTTCAACCACAGGATTATTTGAGCAAGTCCTGAGCAGTTGCCTCAGACTCAGAGAGGTCTACAGAAGTGGTAAGGAACACTAATATGATGGAATACACCATGGCTGTAAATATCAGAAGCCCAATAATTGACCAATCCCTTCTAGCATGTTTAACCAACTTTTCTTTAGGGCTATCAAACCAGTGATATTAAGAGGGAAACAAGTTTGTATTTGGTGTTAATATCTGCTTGCAATTTAAGGGTTAGTTATTCAGTGTGTGATGTCTGTTTTCTCTTCACAAAACACATTCTGAGATCCTTAAACCTCTTGGAATTCTGTTGTTTAGCATTCAGGAGAAGTTATCTCCTGAGAACTCTCACCTCCTTTGTAAACACCTCCATGTAACCTGTCCAAAACAATATGGTCAGGTTTTCAGGTGGGAAATAAAATATCTAAAGGGAAAAACATGTTTGCCATTTGTTTCAGGGATAAAATATTTATTTCATGTACAAGCCAAATGATATTAAGTCATGTTGAGCCATGGGAATCGGGCAGAAATATACTCAGATACTCTGTCTCGCGTTTTGAAACCTTGAGCTAAGCTTAAAACAGGCAGAATATTTGAAGTAGACTCTATATTGAAATGTCCCAGAAATATTTTATCACTCCGGCCTTTTTTTTCTCTTGTAATAAAGAGGCCTTTGGAGTTTATATGCCACAGTCTAATAGGTGACCGCTTAATGGGATTTACATTCACTCAAACAAAATTAGGCTGGTGAAAGACAATGCAACATGCTGTAATGTAAATGGCACTGACGGCAGAATTAAATGTTTGTGGAAACAGGGCAGCAGATCTATCAAGAGCTAATTAGACAGAGAGTTCAGAAGCAGGCTTGGGAGTAAATACTATCCACAAAGAAAAAAATAGGCCATGAATGGCAGGAAAAAGAACCTTTTGTGTAAGGAAAAAAAAGGAACTATACAAAAGTTAGTTTAATTAGAATATCAGATGGAGTCTCTCTCATGAGAAAAACATATTCTTATCTGAACCTGTGGATAATATTAAGTAAAAAAAATAAAACTTGGATAAATTAATATGTATCTCAGTGTTTCCTTTTTGTAGCTGGTTTAAATAACGTTCTCTTCCCATGGTTACTTTCTAGCTATGGTCTCTGTAACATAAACAAAACAAAACAAAAAGATACTTGCAAGTTTATCTTTGAATTCATTCTATTGGAAAAAGTAAAAGGGTACTTTTGTTTTTGTAGAGTTAAAGGTTTTAAAAAAGATAAATGGTAAAGGTGTCAATAGATAACAAAAAAGACTAGTAAAACATTGGATTTGAGTTTATTCAACATGTGAGCAGATTTTACTTCTACAAACTTTGAATTTCATGAGTGTTCACTAGAGTAGGTCAGTATAGTCTCTGGTCTTCAGCTGAGCTCTTGCCTAAGAATGTCATGGCCTTTGGAATATCCCAAACACCATCCACATGCAGTAAATTGGCATTTGTTTGTTTGAAGTCAGAGTGGGAAAGTTTGACTAGCAATTTTTTTTAATAAAAGTTCAAAACTTAAACCACAATAACATGAAAGGTTCTACATCAAAAATTAGAATGTGTTGGTTACTTTAGGATTCATTTTTTTTTTCACAGATTATGAGAGGAAACATAGCATGATATTCTGTACACAGCTGAAAGTAAACAATAGTTTGCTATGTTTGTGCTCTAACAGCACAGTTCAATTACAATGCTTTTTTTTCAAATTGTTGAAAGGCTTCAACATGGGGATCATGTGAAGAGAAAGAGGGACAAAACATATGAACGACTTTGAGGTTGGTAGGTCATTTGCATGTTATTTGATGTAACCAAATCATTTTGTGAAATTGTTGCTGTGCTGAGGTACATATGGACTTTACAGTAGCAAGTTTTATATGGAGTAATTAAACCCCACAGTTGAAGTCAGAATGTTGGCTTTTTTGCCTCCTGTACTACACAAAGAATTGTTCTGTGGGCATGTTCTAGGTTGTTTGTGGTTTAGTTAATCCATGAAATCCACGGACGACATTGCTGTCAACAGTTAATGCCCCGAGACTGCTTTATTCTTCAATGAAAAGATCAGTAAGATTAGAATTGTTTTGTGCCTGCCATGGAAATAGACTGAGAATGAATGCCCAGTTTCTCTTGGTGGGTTTCCAATCTGTCTCTGACCCAGAAATATAGGTCGTATTTGGCAGTTTGGGTAGCCACTTGTTAAACCTATCTTTCTTGTTGGCTTGGGTCAGTTCTCCAGTAGAGGCAGTTTGCTTCCAAACATACTAAACACATAAACTGATGTCCTTTCACCACCATTGGCACTGTAAGAGTTTCCTAAGGTTGGCTAATTGCCAAAGTCACCTGGGGGAGCCACTTAAAAACACAAATTCCCAGGAACTTTCCCTGGAGATCACGATTCAGTCAGTCTGGGACAAAGCCAGCAACTCTCAAGTGACTCTAATGATTAGGGAAGTTGTCCAAGTTGGGACAGCTCCACTGGAGTGCTCCAGAAAAGACCTTACTTTCGCCTGTCACAGTAGCAGATACACAATGCACTGTTTTTTATTTTGAAATATTTTTTTAAGTTAATGAGATGAACAAATTCAACTGTATTATATTTCATCATATTAGTCCCCTGTCTAAAGAGAACATTTTCCCATTTAAATCACGGCTCCCTAGGTATTGTGATAAGAGAGAAACACTGTAAATGGAAATTGCCTTGGCATGTTCAGAAGCTAAAGTGGCCTGATGATTATTAACAACCGGGAGGCTAGCTTTTTTTCTCCATGATTCTTTGACAAGTCACTTTGTAACCAACTTTACAATCACTTGAATTCGCTGGATTTTATTTCCTTAACACATAAAATGAGGGAATTAAAAGAATTATCTGCATGGTGATACCAGGCTATTTTTTCCCTGTGGGAAACATTAGGCTGTGAGACAAGAGCCAGATGACAGGATTGTCACCGTCATTGTTATTTAGTGACCACCAGAGGACTTTGTGATAACTTGAGTGTTTTGGCATTCTCTCTAGATCAGCAAGTTGCTCTTTGAATCACAAAGCCGGACATCAAATGATTTTAAAAATAATTTTATGTTTAGATACACAGAGTGTAAAATATATATGATTTTTTGTTTTTCTCGGTAATTATTTGCTTTTAGTGTCATAAGTCTAACTTGTGCTTAGTTTAGTGATTTGTTTTGTTTTGGGTCTGATCTGCATTAGACACCTGATTCTAATGCAGCTTTTTCCAGCATGATGAAATAGGAATTGCACTAATGGACTTTGTTAGTGTTTCTGTAAGATAAACAGAGCTAAAACTTTATTACGTCATACAGACAGACAGAATTTTAAATGCCAGAAATAACCTTTGGTAAATGATGAAAACAATATGCTAATTTAAGCTCCAGGGTTTGTAATGAACCACTTAAGACATCATTGAGACTTCAGGGTGGTAAACATAGACATTTCTGGAAACAAAAACTCTAGCTATTTGCATGCTTACTTTGGGGCAAAGAGAACAGAGTTCCAGGAGTGTAGAAAACCTTTAATGACTCCTGAGACAGACACGTAGGGAGCTATAGTTTTATGACAAACGAAATGCTGCATGAATGCACAGGGGACCAGTGACGTCCATGAATTCGTCTTTCTGGATGCCTACGTTACCCTATTATGTATGGTGTTTTAGATGGAAATGGTTCAGTCTGATAAGATTTCTTTCTTTACAGAAAACTTTTTATCTTTTCCCACCCTTTAAATTATGCCAGTTCCTGCATATCTCCACATTCCAGTTTGCAATCCAGGAATTCATATAATGTTGTAAAATTTGTGGAAAGAGAGAGACACATATTCATCAAGGTATCTGTACAAAAAATAATTATTTGGGGGTTGGTACACTTGTTATGACCCTGGCACCTGGGAAACTGGGGTGCTTGTGGCCTGTGTCTAGAACACTAGCTCAAAAAGGAAACAAATGACCAAAGATTCCCACTTAAATTAAACAAGAAAATAAGTTCAATTATATTAACAAAAATGTCAATTCATTAGAATAGATGGCAGAATGGCTCAGTGATTATAAGCATGGCTGTTTTTGCAAAGGTCCTAAGTTCAGTTCCTAACATCTACATCTGGTGGTTTACAAACAGCTCGAACCTCAGCCTCCTGGGTGATCCGTGACTCTTGCCTTCATGAGCACCTGAAGTAATGTGCACACTGGACCCCAAATATACTCATAAAGAATAAAATCATTTAAGATTTTTAAAAGAATTAATTGGAGTTGGGAGACAGAAATTTGACATCTAAGACCTCAACAGATAGTTTTTTAAAATTATTATATGCTTTACAGTATAATGAATAGAAGCCTACGTATGCTACTTTGGGGAGATGGGAAAATATTTTGTCATGGTTCCTAGAGGGCTGTCACTTTGTTTTTATTTTTCTCAACATTTTCACCTCTTTGGTCTGTGTCCAAAGTGAAAAGTATAATAGGCACAACATCACAGGTACAGACTCCACAGATGTCCTTCTGGTTCTTCCCATCACAAGATGCCATGTCTAGTCTGTGTCGCTGTTTCTGACACAGATCTCAGCTCTCTATCAGGGCATCCCAGGGATGCTCCTGCTCTCGGAGTCTGACTGGAATAAAGTCTCCAGTTCTTTTAATCAGGTTATCACGCTGAGTTCCACTCCTTTTGCCACTGTGGATTTTCACCATCATATAATTCCAGAGTTCTATACTTTTCTTCAAAATGAATAAGTTTAGCTGATTAAAACTTCTTAGACAGCTTTTTTTTTCTGATGAAAGTCCAAGGGTGTGTGCATATGTGTGTGTGTTGTATGGCAAACTTAGGAGCAACCATATTTGTTAAAAACCAAGTGTGTGCGCGTATGTGTGTGTGTTGTATGGCAAACTTAAGAGCAACCATCTTTGTTAAAAATTTGTGATAATTTTATATAAAATTTATAAGTATTGATTTTGCATATATGGCTTTGGGGAAAACTGTTTATGAACTATTTGATTCTTTATTAACCTTGGAGCATGCATTAAATTTTTGATTTTTTTCCTTTAGATATTTATTGTGAATTAACCATTTAAAAAGGCTACTAGTTACTCTGACCCAAGGAGTTAAAAAACAAATGAGAGAATTGATTTTCATGTCTTGCTTTAAAAGTGTGTTGTCGCTAAAGGAAAAAAAAATAATGGACATGATCTAGGAAAAATACCTGTGTATATAACAAGGACTACCTCTGGAAAAGAAAATGGGAATTTCTTGGTTGTTCAAATGGAAATGAGATCTCTTTCTGTTGTTTACCCAGCCTTGGTTGGCATTACTTGTGGTTAGAATCTCATTTTATTTTTCAGACAATGTATATTCTGTCTTCTGAGACAGAGTTTCAAGGGTTTTTTTTTTCTGGAAACTTTTTCATATTGTAATTCAGTTGGAGAGATCAAAATTGTTCTAAGTGTTTTTGATCTTTGTTTGAAATGGATGAGTGCTCTAAAGAAAAAAAAATCTCATTTCTAAAACTTAAGAATGTAATCATATTTCTCTTTGACAATTAAGCACTTCAGTTGATTTATGCAAGGACTTTTCGTAACTTTTTTAGAATAAAATATTGTCCTTAATTTCAGTATTCTCGCAGAAACTAATGATCTATACATTCACAAGTTTCCAGTTCAATTTTAAAGGGAAAACTTCATTGCAATACAAGCAATAAAGATGATTAAGTTTCACAACTTTGAGTGAAAAGGAAACGTCAAGCATGGGCATTGCTTTAAAAGAGTATGACACTCCAACTTGTTGTCTGAGTAGAGTAACAAAAGTTATGACATTTATCTGAAGATAAAGTTGAGAAAATTTATAGTGTGAATAGGAACAGAATCATAATGAAAACTTGAGACTTTGCTAATGGTACTTAGGAATCTATAACTACAAGTATTGAGTCTGGCTTATAATTTTTTTATGCATGAAATGTGTAGAATATATGTATGTTTATTGTGGGCTTGCTTGTATGCCTGAGTTGGTGTGATATTGTATGGCTGGTTTCTGTGGGTGTCTGTGGACAGTCTCAGGTGTTGATCCATAAGTTACAGTCTACCTTGTTTAATTCAGGGTATCTTTGCTTTTTAAGTCTAGGTTTGGCAAGCTAGCTGACCCACACTCTTACTGATAATTTTTCTTTCTCTGCTGTCCATATTCCTTAGAAACACTGGAGTGTAGACATGATTTTCTGGACCTGGCTTTAGGGGGTTCTGCAGTTTAAATACAGGTCTTTAGGCTTGTACAGTGAGCATTTTACTGACTGACCCATCTTCTTAGTCAGAATCTGAAATTTTATATTTTTTCAAATATTTGCAGAGATTCTAAACAAACAAAATAGATTAAGTTCACTGTTGAGGAATTGAATTAATTCTCCAATTCTCTGCCATCATATTCATGATTGTTTATAAAATATTCAAAGATCAGGATAAGTTGTGTTGTTGCATCAGTTTTATAAAAAACACTGAAGGAACATCGTGTAATTATTCTGTTATCTTTATTTTGAATAGTTTTCCTTATAAAGTTATAGCATTTACCAAGTGCCGTATATATAGAGAGTAAATCATTTGAAATTTCGATGATTCCTGAAGTTTTACCTGTGAAGTTGATCCTAGGTAGAGATAACAAAATATTATCACTAATTAATTATTTATGTGAATATGGATGCTACTTAAGAATTTAAAGTATCAATTTATGCTTGAAATATAAGTGAGACAACACTTTCTCTCAGAAATTGATATGTTCGTTTTATAAATTTGGATTTTTTTATAAAAAGAAATTGAAACTATATGGCCTACTTTTTTGTTTTGAAGTATAGCTGCCAAAGAGACCTTAATCAAATGATTTTAAGCTAAAATGGAAAGAACTACTTTTTGTGTTCATGACTTGATGATTTCAGCTCATATATGCTTGCAAGGAAGGAAATTCATACACTTATTGGTAAAGAAATAGAATTTAAATTTATTTTATTTTGCAAGGGTGTCTTCATGGTGGCATGGCCGAAAACTGCTCTGTTTCCCTCGACACAGGATTTCTCTTTGTGACATCTACAGCTGGATTCCTGCTTCTTCTCACAAGCAGACCAGAAGGCTTCCACTCTATAACAACAGCATCACATCCATTTCAGCAGAAGCCTAAATTGGATTATCTTGGATAATGTTAAGAGGAAGTCTTCAAATTTTTCATTGCTCAAAAGTCAAAGAAAGGATAATGCACTGACTACTTGGCCTGTGAACAAAGAAAAAATGTCACTTATATTATGGCTATTTCTACAGACAGTAGCTACTATTATTTTCTAGTGTTTGTTCACATGCGATTATAGCAACAGCACCGCTATAAATGCACAGCTGTTTGTTCGTCTACATTTTATTAGTTGAAAATTTTGAAACACAGAATTATTCAAGTCCCTGAAATATCAGTATTTCTTAACGACATTGTTTGCAACTCTAAAAGAGACTAAGGTATTATTAAGATATTAAGATATGTAATTATGATGTATATTAATATATTATGCAATGATGGATCAGGAATGTGATGCTGTAATTTTAGTTCAATAAAGTCCTTTGTGAATATTGACTTTTGTCAGAATGAAAAGAAACAAATACTGACAATGCAGCACACTAAATACCCATATTCCTACAAAATAAACCTCCTTGGTTACGGGTGTCCATCCCAGCAATAAAGGAGTCACTAAGACACCATGTCCTCTTCCAGGTGCAGTCTGTATCACCTGCAAAGGTGGACAGTGGAGACAACAGTAAGCCTAGTCTAGGGAGGGAGAGCAAAATGCAAATGAATTGTCATGAACGAATATAGTGTTAAGTCTTTCTGATGGGCTGATCATCGAGGAGAACTCTCTATGGCTAGGAGGCTGTCCGTGATCCGAGCTAGGGCATGGCTGAAAGGAAGCAGCCAGTCTTTAAAGAAAGAGTGCCCTGATGTATGGGGATCAGCACACTCTAGGCTCTGCTCTAGGCCCTGGGAACATGTTGATGACTGAAATGATGCAGTACTATCCAGGAACTCACGGTCGATATGGGCTGCTTACTTCTTTGGAGTTCAGATGGTTTGGTATCTATGTTGGTTATAAAGCCCCATTGTATGAGCTCAATGAACATATTAAAATTATTACTTGAATGGCTTGGCATCAGTTTGATGCCTAACATTTGCTCTTATCCTTCCTTTATATATTGCTTATTAACATAACGCATGCTTTTATGATAACTTATCAATAACGTCATAGGTTCATAGTACTGGAAATTCTTCCGTTGATCATATATATATATATATATATATATATATATATATATATATATATTGCATCCCTTGCCCTTAAATTTGCCCGCCAACTCATTTCTAATATACCTGATTCCCCTGGCTTGCTGACTATTCTCCCACGTGATAAATAACTCCGTCTTATCAAGGTCAGTAAGAAAGGCCCCTTTTACATATCTCATAAATTTTACCCAGGTGCCACGGATGTGTGATTAATGTAATGGCACCATGGCAAGCACTCAGCCTTGTCTTAATTATGCTGGGGTGGCCGGTTCACCGTTTCTCTTCATCTGTCTCCTGCTTTAGGGAACACTAAACACTTTGTCATTAGATTGTCTGTTCCACAACATTGGCCCTTTGCATTTACAAAGTCATCAGATGGCTTATGACATAGCTTTTCTAACAAATTAAATTAAGCAAATAGTAAAAACAAAAATTAGGGGTAAAATGTTACACACACACACACACACACACACACACACACAATCAGATTGTAATCAAAGGGGATGAAACAACATGGAGATGTTGTCCGTGATTTCCTTCTAAGCAGTATGCTCCTTACCTGGTGACAGGCCGACTTTGGGCTCGGGTTGATTCAGGTGTAAATATGATTGACAGAATGTCTTTTCCCCTTAGAAAGGGATTTTCCAAATGTCTTCTATCTGTTGACAATGATACACGTGCACCATCCCAGATCTTCTCTTCTCACAGTTGCTGTCCTTTGTTGCTTTCTGTGGGGAAGCTGTTTTCAAGTTTCATTCCTACATGGGCATTTAATTACCTTATCTATTTTTTTTTTGCATTTGATCCTCACCTAGTTTCAAAAGTTGTGACAGCTCAGTCTCTTGAATAGGGAATATTTTTATATAAGCAGCTCACTGAGCAAAGTTTTGAAGTCCGTGATTATTTGTGTTGATTCCTGTTTATATTAATGCTTTCTATTGGGGGACAGATAGCTTAAGTGATATTTTTCCTCAATTTCAAATTCTTTAATATTTAAAAATAGTTTTGAAGCAGTCTATCTGTGTTTCCCAGGCTAGTCTAGAACTCTTGGGCCAAATAGGCCCTCATTCTGCCACTTCTTCCAAGTAGTTGTGGCTATAGGTGGCTCTCAAAATCTCTAAAATGCTGCTGCTTTCCAAAATTTCCTTTGAATAATCATTGTGTTTTGTAAGCTCTGGTAAGCCATGGGTGAATAAATAGAGAAGAAAGAAAAAACAGCCAGATTTGAGACAGTTGGTACAAAGATAATCTTTTGTATGGTATTTATGCCTTTGTTTCAGATGAAATAATCTTGGAGACAAATACTTTAACTATATGGACAATGGAAATATACTATTTAAGATTTCTGTCTCTGTGACATATTAATTTCTGAATACTCTAGTAAGTTTGCTACCTGTTTTGTGCTAATTCATTCATCTTTAAATATGAGTAATGATATAATTGACCTGCTAAGGTGATAGCAATAACATTTGAAATATGCATTATGCATGTATGGACCAAGGCATGCCCCATGGTAGGCAGTATGATGGCATGCATTCTTTTCCTTTGGACCTTTCTTCAGTTATGGCTTCAGAAGGCATTGCCAAGTCTTTTCATTAGCATAATAAACCCCATTTCGTAGTTAGAAATGAAAATAAAATCTGTTTATATTACAAAGGCAAGAATTTCTCCTTAATCAAAGAATCTGAGTCTTCAATAAAATACGACTTAAACAAACACAGGTGAATATTAAGAATGTAGTCTGAGCTTTTCATATGATAGTCTTAGGTAAAAAACCAACTATTAATACTGAAAGCTTCCAGCTGGGCAGGGGCAGCATATGCCTTGAATCCCAGCCCTCAGGAGGCAGAGGTAGGGGGATCTCTTTAAGTTCGAGGCCAGCCTGGTCTACAAAAGCTAAGGCCAGGGCAGACCCCAAAACTACAGCTAAACTCTGTCTTAAAAAACCAAAATAATGATGATGATGATGATGATAATAATAATGAAAACTTTGATAATACAGACCACTTAGTAGTATACTGGAGTGGAATAACCCCCTCTTCTAGTAATGGTGAAAGAGAGAATACTGAATAGGTCATAGTCCTTTGGATTCCGTCAACGAGTGTAAATACTTTAATGAATAGTATATTGTGTCATATAAATGTGTTAGCTACATGTCAAGTAAGACAAATGTAGTGGGTTTCATATTAGTTCATGATTTTGTACTAATACAAGCTATATTTAAATGATGAGTTAGAAATAGCAGTATCTAATGCTTTTAGATTTCTTCGTTTTATTTTCTGAGAGTTTTGCATGTGTCTATGTGCATCTCATGTGTGAATATTTTGCCTGTGTTTGTGTACACCTCCTCAGGTGTGTTTCAACTGTGTGTGTTGGCACATTATGTATGAGTGTTTCACCTGTGTGTATGTTTATGGCACTTGTGTGTGAGTCTTTCACCTGTGTGTGTGCAAAGTGTATGTGAGTGTTTCATGTATGTTTGCCATTGATGTGTGTGCTGAGCAGAGGTTAAGAGAGGCCATTGGATACTCTGGAAGTGGTATTATGGATGGTTGTGAGCTACCAAGGGGTGCAGAAAATTTATCCTGGGTCTTCTGCAAGAATAACCAGTGCTCATAAACACTGAATCACCTCTCCAGTTCCCGAAAACAGTGTTTTCAAATATTCTCATTCAGTCATCTTGAAAAAAATATCATTAATTCTTAATTTCCACACATTTTACATACATTTACATTTAGCTTCCCATACAGGCAAAGAAAATATTAATCTAGAGTTGTAGAAAACTATAACTTTTCTAAGGAACCAGGTGTATTGATTTTGTTATTTTATAGATGATTGACTAAATTCTTGAGGCCACCATGGCCAGTAACTTTCATGGTGGTGTCTTAAGCTGAGTCTCCATTCAAACAGTGACTGCTAGTAGCTTAAGCTAACATTTTCCTTTTGTCTTCTTTCTGGCACAATTCTACCGAGGCAAATCCTTCTCCTTCCAGTGTGCCCTGCAGAGCAGATGGCCGTAGGCTCACTGCAGTAGAATACAGTGGGTGCACAGGGATCACTTCTCCGAAAGGTCTACCTGACTCTTACTCACAATCCATTTCTCTCCAAATGAGGGTAGGAGACAATAAACTGTTAAGGTCATTTCCTTGCCTATACAGAGAAAGGATAAAGTGGGAGTTATTATTGATCAGTTAATTTGTATATATTTAAGGATCATTTTAACTTTTCTTTATATTTTTAAACAATTAAATGGCATAGATATTTAGATATATTAAAATTAGGTTCATTCTATTCCCCAAATGTGTGTATAGTCATGTATTTGTTTATACATGAATATATCAGCATGTTTTATGAACATTGCAAAAATTTACCTCCTTCTAATATTTAACCTGAAAATATTGTACTCAGAAGTCTGAACTCCAAAGAGACATATATTCACTCCACATTCCATTGGTCAATATAGGTCATACAAGTCAGTTTTCTTTCCCTACATACGAATAAGTGCAAATATGCATTATTACATATAAAAGCTAGATTATGTTGTTTTAGTTTTGAGCAGAGCCAATTGTCACAAGGCATATCCAGCAGCTCATTGTTTCTGTCTGGCCTCCCACTGGCACCTAGTTTTCTAAAGTGGTGGGTACAGTATCAATGTGGTTCAGTAGTGAGTGCAATTTCCACCTTACAGCAATATTGAACAGGCCAGTGGGCTGTGTGTGGCAGTGAGGGTGTAATCTGGGTAGTTGGTAGGCTTGACTAAGATCATGAGTCTAAAATTTGAGCTTCATAGGAATTTCTGGTTAAGTAGAGCTTTATGGTGAGACCCAACTAAAGACAAATATTGAAACACAAACCTAACACCTATCCTTCAACCCCACTCCCTCCAAATTGAAAAGGCCAGGGTTATTTTTAGACAGTAGAAGCCATGCACTGATACAGTGACAGGAGCCTCCCTGTCCTGCTGGCGCTTAAGTGTTGATGCTGATTTCTCAGTCATTGCCATGTGTATTATTGTTGTGATAGGAGCAGCGGGCTGCTTCCCACCACCCAGCTAGCTTTATACCTGAAATAATTACACGGAAACTGTATTCTTTTAAATACTGCCTGGCCCATTAGTTCCAGCCTCTTATTGGCTAGCTCTTACATATTGATCTAACCCATTTCTAATAATCTGTGTAGCCCACGAGGTGGCTTACCAGGGAAGATCTTAACCTGCATCTGTCTGGAGGAGGAGAATCATGGCGACTCACAGATTCAGCTTCTTTCTCCCAGCATTCTGTTCTGTTTTCTCCACCTACCTAAGGGTTGGCCTATCAAATGGGCCTAGGCAGTTTCTTTATTAATCAGAAATCACTCCCACATCATATTATAAATCACAGAAAATTGTAAACTCACATATATTTTTCTTTCTTGTTTATACTTCATTTATTTTTTTTAAAAAAATACAAAATTGGTAGCATATTATTGTATAGATATTTACTTTCACGTAAAGCACTCAAAAAGAAAAGATCAATATCAATAAACTAAATCAGATAATTCTGTTAGCTTATGATTTAAGACAGAAGTTAGGTAGAATGCTTTTCAGTAGTTCATGATAAAATAGCAAGATTTTATTACAGCAATATAATCATAGTATTTCTTCTGTGTAGCCCACATATGTCATCTCTGCTTTTGTGATAATGCATGCAATCCCCTCCGTCTGGAGCACATAAGATAAAAGCTTGAGTTTTGTTGTGACTATAGAAGTGATGCCCAGTCCCACTTTTAGGAAGATTCTTTCTATAGTAAACACAGGGCTCTGGTGATACACCTAGTATAGTGTCTACTATACTAGGTGATATCCATCGAGTCATTAGAGCTGTGGCAACCTTCTTGCATTGTGGTTATACCTAAATGCCAATTATCTAACAATTACATATAGTTGTGATTAAATTGCCAGTGGGCTATGTGGTCACCTTTAATGCTAGATCTAACATATTTAAGTATACACAAGCTAAGCTCTTGCTTTTGAAATGATATTTGTGCTTTTGTTCTCAAACCAATATTACATGGTTTCTGGTGGAGAAAGAATTATTTTATTCAAATAAATCATCAAAGGTGATTTTTTCTACATTAAAGTAGTCATCTGAAAGTTATAAACAAAAATCATCTGATTTAAATTGGCCACCTAACTTTATTCAAATATGAGTCATTGAGGTTTTGTTTTTGTTTTTAAGTTGTATGTAAATTCTGGATCTTATTACCTCTGAGTATGCCTCTGTTATTGAGTATCATTCTTCAGTAATAGTCCACAAATTTGTACATGGAAAAATAGTAAATGGGTAATTTTCAGGGGGAATTATTTCTTTCAATTGATATCCCATTTCCCCTTGTACTGATTTCACAAACATTATGGTTTATTGAAATGCATGTTCAAAATACAGCTCTTCAATTTAGCTTTTCCCATTTGATTAAGGCTTGTTCGGCAAGAGGCAACTGAATTTGGTGGTGTGTATTTTTCATACTTTGTGTGCACAGCTGTCATTTAAAACAGCTCTGACTAGCATTTAATCATTTACAGTGAATGTTTAGGTGTTTGTTTATCTGATAAGTCCAGAGTCCAAACCCCGAACTTCTGTTAAATGATGTGCAGAAAACAATAAGCTAATGTGGTTGATTTTTACTTTCTGCTGTATATCAAAATTAACAATGCTATGCAAATAATATTCATGACTATTTTATTTTTGCATTTTAAAAAATATTCTAATTTCTTCTCAGGTTAATGTTAGCTGCAGTGTAGATTGTAGGTATTTTCTTTATTTTTAATCATTTTTCAGCCAGAAGACATATCCTGAGACTATTCCAATAACAGCAAGAATCCTGTCAGCAATTTACTCTTTGGTTAACCTCTGAAGCCTTTTCCTTAGCGTGCTCATCTGCAGATGTCTGAGAGAGTACACATCTGCTCAGTCTTCTCCTCAGCAGATATGAAAGACTAGTGCTTCTGTGAGAACTTTCATGGATCTCACCTAAAACGTCAGAAGCCTCCTTGGAGTTCACTGAGATTGGTCTAGTAAGGACCCATTGAGACTACCAGAAGCTGCAGGCTAGATTCTCTGAAACACAGGAGTCCTTGATTGATGTTGCTGGAGGCCATTCTCATGGGATGGATTTCTATTCAAAAAGTTAGGTACTTCTCCTTTGGAATAGAAGGTCTATGCCTCATTTGACAAGAAAAGGTATTTGAATAAAAAAGAAATATTATATAATATCTGATGAAATACTATCTGTTCTTGTAGTATTAGTTTTCAGGAAAACATGAAAGCAATTTCATCTATAAATATAATGTTGAGGACAAAGGAAGAGAGGACAGAAACAGGTGGAGAGGGTATTTGCCCAACTGAAGCAGGTCTAAGTCACTCCACCCATGGTATGCTTATTTTTTGAAGAACTACTCTTCTCTTAAAGGGTATTGGAGTTCAAGATGAAAATTGCTTTTGCAGCAGAGTGCACCATCAGGTCTGTGGGGACCGATTAGTGCAGTGGCTCTCTGTGTCCTATATGCTTGTGTCGCTTCAGTGGTTACAGTAACACACAGGACATGGTGAAGTAAAAACTTTGATTCATAAAGGGATGCCCATGTGACTCTCCTGGCTTTCTATTTAAAATGTGTCTGATTGTTTACTGTAGAAACTAAGTCACAAAGACAAATTAATTGATGGATGAGAAGTCTGGTGTGTTACAATTTAAGCAGAGAATGGTTTTCCTGTATCATGGGCTATGCTTTGCTAATTCAGTTTTCACGCACTCCTTTCTGTCTTTACAATCATATCTATCAGTTGGGGATATGTTGATTATCATTTGTATGTAGATGGGACTTGGAGTCATTGTTGAATGGTGACAAGAGAAACTGAAATACACAATGCTTGTTAAGAAATGTAAGGACTTTAACCAGTAAGATACCTGCATGTCTCCCTTGTTGATGATGGCGGTGCTTAGGTGGGATATGTAAATATATTGGTTGGGAATTGCATTCTGTTTTGTTACTAAATTAAATTTACAACAACATCTTCTGGCAGCTGCTGTGGAGATGGCTCAGAGGGTGAGGTGCATGCTCACAAACATGAAAACACAAGGTCAGATCGCTGTCAAAAGCTGGGCATGGTGGCACATGTCTGTATCCCCAGTCTTAGCAAATTGAGCGCGTGCTGACCAAACAGTCTAGCCAAAGCAGTGAGGTGCAGGTCAGTCAAATACCTCTTCTCAATAAATGATATAGAGAGTGATATTGAAAGACATTTGATATCAGATTATACACACACACAACACACTTTATCTCTCTCTGTCTCTCCTCCAACCAACCACACACACACACACACACACACACACACACACGCACAAACACTTTATCTCTCTCTGTCTTGTCTTATCTCCAACTATTTCCTCTCTCTCTCTCTCTCTCTCTCTCTCTCTCTCTCTCTCTCACACACACACACACACACACACACACATACACACACAAAACACATAAATATTAGATTAGTAATCTGACAGTTGAATTTCTTGATACAAATCTGATTATTTCTGATTATTTTTCTTAGTATCCCTTCTGAGACCTTTATTGATTGTTTTGTTAATTTGATGGGTGGGACTCTTTTTCCTCATTGAAACCATGTCTACAATTATACATTTGTACTTACCATCAATATATTTTAATGTATTTTTCACAGATCAAGTCAAAGGATTATTGAATTGTTATATAGGACTGAACAACAACATATAGTTTTGATTTGCTTTGCTTCAGGGCTCGGGGTCTCTCTGAGTAGCTCTGGCAGTCCTGGGAAAAGCTGGCCTCAAACTTAAGCTATCTCCCTGCAATCTGCCTCTCAAGCATTGGGATTAAATGTATGCATCATCATAGCAAGCCAATGTATAGTCTTTTAGAATACATTACCAATTGAAGAGTGAGAACATATTTTACTGTCTCACTGCTTTGATGGGGGCACTCCAGGTGGTACATAAAAACATTTTCATTATACTGGGACACTGGGCTGGCTTTATAACCTGTAACTCTTTTTGTGAATGTGGGGCAGATAACTCTGTTTCCCCACTGAAGCTGGTTCTATACAAACCGAATCCCGTCTCACTAATCTTAAATCTTTTCTATTTGAGCATGCGGAGAACGACCCCTTTTATCTTGAAAACTCCTGATGGAAACTGCTCTACTTCATATACACCTATGCTCTATAAGGCAACATTGTCCCCTTCTCAATAAAGTTTTGCTGAAGTTGCCAAAAAGGTTTGTGTTTATATGCACATCATTATAGTATAAAACAACATTTTCACTTTGTTTGTTTTTTCTTTATCCTTCCTTCCTTCCTTCCTTCCTTCCTCTTTCTCTCCCCACTCTATATTTTTCTTTCCTTATTTCTTTCTTTCCATCCACCCTTACTTTCTTCTTTATTCCTTTCAGGGGACGGTGTTACAGTATCATGAATCTCTACTGTCCTCAAATTCACCATAAAGCCAAAGATAACATTGAAGTTCTGATCACCCTGCTTCTTCCTTTCAATTACTGAGAGTATAGTTCATTGCCCATTGCCCATTTTAGACAGTGCTGGATATTTAACTCAGGGCTGCATACCTGGTTGGCTTGTATTCTATCAACTGACCTACAGCCTCAGCTGTATAAAGCACTTAAACTTGCACATAAAGGAGAGGTATCGTATGTGCACCAGTATAATAATTTGTCTACCTGATTTCTCTGGCCAAATAAACTGCTTGCATCATTTGATTTGTTCCCTTCTTTATGTTCTTTTGGTACTGTGTAGTGAGGTATGATGCAGAGACCCATAGAGATGCAGCACGATGCGTGTTTGGTTTTGCTTATGGATTGTAGTATTTTCAAGGCCTGGTCCTATTGGTCTTTGTTTCCCAGAAGGCTATTCTTCTCCTGCAGTATTCTAGACCCCAGGTAAACCTGACCTTTCCAAAGTGCCTGGGTTTTCCAGGGGTGGCACAGCGGCAGTAGGAAGCAGCTAACCATATCTTGTTTCTATTTTCCTCGTTCAGTGGGCACACAGTTAAAAGGACATTAATTCCTATTGCCAAATAGAGTTTCTTTATTTGAGACTGAGACTATGGACACTATTTTTGTTCATACACACAGTAATTGACTCCGAATATTCTTTTCATTTAGCAGTTCAAAGAGGTGAGTTTGGATTTTTCTGCACTAATAGTCTTTTTTTTTTTTTTTTTGCTCTAACTCCTCAAACTTACATATGAAATAACAGAAGAGAGGTTAATTTCCATTTCTCAGCATTTATGTAATTATTATTTAAAATGTATTTTTTAATTAAAATGACACATTTATAATGTGATTATTGTGTTTTAAAACAGACTGACACTGCACGGGGTAAAAGCTTCTTTACTGATTTGACTAGAAACTGTAAGCACTGCCCAAGTGAGCTTGCTGCAGCACACAGAACCTCCTGGTCTATAGAGCACTCGTGATTTGCCTTCCAGGAATATATAGTGTGTGTGCTTGGGACAGTTCCACTTGGCCCAATCCCATTTTCCAGTCCAGTGAGCATAATGGCAGGGTAGAAATGAGATGTGTCTATGTGCTTTTGGTAATTACTGGGTATATGTTAATGAAAAGCTTCTCCTTGGTTTTCTGCCATCCCTGTTAAATGTGGCCAATGATCATTTTTTCCCAGTAGAAGAGAAGCCACCAGCAGGGCTCGAACACCCTGCATGAACAAATTGCATTGGATTTAATTTTGAGCTAACAAGAACACAACTATTCTCAGGTGCCCTTTGCAATTGAAGCGCTTTCAAACTCAGTTCCTTTCTTTGGATTTTTCACCATTGTTGCTCTCATAAGAAATTCAGTTGAAACTAATAAACATATTAGAAACATGGAAAATCTTCGCCACACTCTACCAATTATTTAGACAGAAGGAAACCTCAGAATGTAGGACCTTATTCATTTAAGAATGCAGATAAAGCTTAGAAACACAAACCAATCAAAATGGATAGAAATTATTGTCATGTGATACAGCTATTAAGATTAACTACTGTCAAAGTATACAGAGTGATAGTTAATACTGCAATGAATATTTTGAGATTCCAAGCAAAATTAGAGCATGTAAGAAAATATGAATATGAAAAATTGAGTTAAATTTGGTGGCTAATTCTGGTGGTAAAGTACAATTTTGATTGGTTTACAAACCCACTGTTTTGTGTAAAACAAGTTGGAAGTGTTTCTCTTTAGAGATAGTGTATGAATTTATTCACTCATAGTTCTGAAATACAGAAGTCTCAAACTGAGGGATCAGTAGGGCTACTTCATTGGGAAAAACTCAAAATAAAGTCTGTTCCAGGCTACCCGCCATTCTAATTTTTGTTTTTCTCTTTGAATCTCCTTGGCATGTGCAAACTTCACTATTGTCTTTCTCTGTCTTCAAATCACATTCTCCATGTATTCGTTTATCACTCTTACTGGATTTGGGGCCCATTTTAATACACTGATCTCACGTTGGGCTTTCGGCCAATTCTATCAGGAATTAATGTATTTTAACTAAAGTTACAAGAGTTTGTTGTAAACTATTCAAGCAATCATAAATAAAAATGGCAACTCAGAATAAAAATACCAAGAGATTCTTGAGTATTAAATTATTGCTTACTTGAAGTAAATACTCAGTTACAGATATACTTTTTCATACATGCAATGACTAACAACTTTTCCGTTGTGTGTTACCCAGAGTTATAGACTGAAGTAGTGTGAATATAAAAATGCATAAGTCAAAGCATCCAATGGTTCAAATCGTCTGCCTGACCATTGTTGGATGACTCCAAATGAGTGTCTACTTAATATTTTTCTTTCACATCCTGCCCATAGCTGTGTGTGTAAACAAAGTAGATGAGTATGAGACTAATTTGTGCAGACTTCTTGAAAACTTTGGGGTGCCCCATAGCCAAGGGTTGATAGTAGATTAATGTTTTATAATATTTATGATGAAAATGCTTTAATAACAGCCCAGTTATGATTGTTCTCTATTTTTCCATTATTTTCTTCCATAATGATTACATTCATGAAATAAAGACCAGAATAAGGATAATAGATGGCATTTCTATACACAGTGTGTGTTACTGGCAGTTGAAAAGCAAGCATTTGACATGTTATATCAGAAAACACAGAATAATAACAATAGAAGGAGAAGTAATCTTGACAGCAATTTCCCTGGGTTTGATAATGATACCTGCAATTTGCTTACTATTAAATATAACAGGTTTTGAAAATGATAGTAACAAAAAAACCTACATGAGAGAAAAAATAAGTTATATCTCCGTTTATTTTACAGAAAAATATTTTTCAAAAACTGGGTAGAAGATACAGAAAAAGACTGAAAACATATTATGAAGGTGCATTAGTCAGTTAATTGTTAAATAGATTGTTTTGCGGAATATGTGATTATTTGATAAATTATATTCATGAGGGTGTTCTGTGATTCATGTTCTCACTAAAATAAATGATTGCACAATTTTGTAATATTTCTTTTACCTCTTTAGACAGGCCATCTATATGATATTAACTGAATTCCTCAAACTAAAGTCCTCTTCTGTTTTTAGATTTTCTTAATTTAAGGCAAAGCAAAACAAAATAATCTTGCTTAAATAAGATACTCTTGTTTCTCGTAAAATAACATTTAAAAACAAATCCCTCAAGAATTTCTGCTTTTTAAATTTAGCCTTCATTTCAATAACCTTATTTCACTCCATTGTAAAGAGCTTTTAATTAATAATAACATTAATATTAATTATTATTATTCTCATACAATACATCCAAACCACAGTTTGGTAAAGAGTTTCTAATCCATCATGAATTTACATCTCTTGATAAATACTTAAATATAAGCACTCAGTCTGTGTGATTTTACTTGTATACATGTTTTCCTCACTGTGGGTCCATCTGAATCGATTTTTATTTTCAATCCACGTCGCCGTGCTTTATTCTTATCCTTATAAAGACCTTTTTTGTACAACTGTGATTCCTTACAGAATATTTCTTCCACTCTTTCCTTCAAATAATGACATTCAGTCACTAAGAAAGGCAGGAATTCTCTGTGTCAATCAGCATGCTATCATCATCAAGGCCATCAAGCAGTTCAGAGCATTGTGAGTGAGCAGAAGTAAACATGACGAAATGATTGCTTTGTTCTGGATGATGTGAAAAACAAAAACAAAACAAACAAACAAAGTAGTACTTGAGACTTCTTAGATTACTCCTAACAGTGATAATCGTTATTTGTTTATGTGCACGACTTCACTACTGACACCCATTGTTCATGGCTCCTACTGAGCAAAAATTTCTTTGGCCTCCTAATTTTATGGCATTTCACTATCCTACACTCCTGTGACATCACAAAAAAATCCAAAAGTGAGGTCAGATGAGCTTCTTTGATGTTTGCCATACAGTATATGTTTTAAAGCAGCACACCTGCATTTGTGTCTTCATTTCTTCTTTCCAGTAAATGTATTCATGTGGCCAACTCATTAATTTTCAGGAATTTCCAGTAGTAATTGTTTAACAAGGGTTGCTTTCTCAACTCAGAGTCACAAATGCCTTTAGGTATTTCCCAGTTTAATGTGTTTAAAAGTGTTGAGTTCAGGGGTGTTGGTGGCGGTGAGGGCTACTGGCTTTGCAAATTGTTATCCAAGAATAGACTGGAAAGAATGATTTATGAAGTGAAGAAGTTTCACTAAGAGATTTCTTTAAAGCTACTTACTAGTTTATTTTCATATTATATATCAAAAGTAGATAAATGAGGCAGTTATGGTACACACCTTTCATCTCAGCATGCAGGAGACAAAGGCCAGCCTGGTATACAAGCACTAGTTCCAGGAATGGCCCCAAAACTACAGAGAAACTCTGTCTCAAAAAATCAAAAAATCAAAAAAAAAAGAAAGTAAATGAAAAGCACTAAGTGTATTATTAATATTTTATGTTAAAAATAGGGTTTCATAATTATTTTAAAACATTCAAATCTCTCTTTTCAGTACTACTTATGAAAAATTTCAGACATGCATAACTATTTCTACAGCTATATTCTTCACTTTGTTAAAGATGTCTGAGCCCAACTTCCTCTGGTTTTGGTGTAGTCCAAAATCTGATGGAACACTGGTAGGCTTCATTTGTGTCCATTTTGTTTTTTGATTTTTTTCATAATGACTTTCTTTTAAATATTCCTCCCAGAAGCTTGATGAAGGGAAAGTGGAAGACATGGATTTGAATGACACAAGTATATGTACTCTTCCTATAAAATGACATTTGTTTTTATTGAAAAATTGGTGAATATGATGCTGATTGTTGTGTTGGTTGTTTATCTGCTAAGTGATCTCTGCCTGAGTCTTTTTGGAAGGAGGTGTTAATCCACAGCGGATTTCAGTAGGGAGGTTCAATGTTCTGTTCACTTCCAGGATTTTATAAAGAGAAAGAGAAATCTACTTCCTACCTGGTTGCTGTGAGCAACAATTACTTAGTTAATTACTTAGTTTGTTTAAGTACAGTTTTAAATGATAATATTTTACAAAATCATTTTATATCAATTATATGACTGTATTCATTATACAGGCTGTAATAAGATATTTATTTCATCTGAATTTTTTAAAAGAGTGATATAAATCATGAGTTTAAAAAAGGAAATAGAGTCTATAATTTATCAATTAACAAATTGTGTATAATCAAGAGTAGTCTGAAGAAAAAATTTTTAGGCAGAGAACAAATTGAAATTTAATATTTAGTCTTGATCTCTTTAATAATAATCATCTTATTATTTTGTACTCAGTTCTTCCAGTAACAGTATGTGGCATCTGTAATTATTGCTAAAGTTATGATTCAGTTCGATTTAAGTGAAGAAAGATGCACTAATCGAGCAGGCAGGTAAAAGGACAGAACCCCTTCCTTTGAATTTGCCAATGTAACTTAAGAATAGTGATTAATGATAAGATTTCAGAAGTTTGAAACCGTAAAATATTGTTTTACAACTAGTTTCTGGACTTTTCTAAGTCTTGTGAAAGTAAGGACTTAAATTGCTTTTTCAAAATATAACTTTCAACAGACCATCACTATATATTTATTTTTAGTAATACTGATACTGTTATTCCAATAAAATTCTATACCTGTAATGATCCCTATACTAGATTTTTGGAATATTGTTAATCATTGTAAATCCCTGAAATCTCTGTGTGCATCATTTTAAAGCTGGAGGAATCGAGACAAAATTTGTGAATAATGAGGATATTTTCTCAAGGACAAATACTTGAATCTATAACAGATTGAGAACCATTTTTATTGACCGTGAATTACAGTTCCTTGGTCAGTAGACCATGATTTCTTTACATGACTTCTAGATATTCATGCATTTAATGAGATTCTGTTTGCCAGTGGGAACTTAATTTATTTCACCTTAAACTACCAAACTAGATAATATTATCCTTCTTAGAAAGTGCAATAAGTTTATTTGTTTGCTTAATTAAGAGAATTAAATTTTATGTTTGAAGCATAGCATCGCATTTAGAGTGGATGCCTAACAATTCTCAATTGTTTATGCAACATTGAACAAGGTGACTAGACTTTCACTTCTCAATACTTTGCTACTGAGATTCAACGGATTTTATTTCTTAAATCAAAACTCCTTTTCAAAGTTCTTTTATAAGTCGGAAGACTAAAGTTGGCATCTAAAATCATAACAATAAACAATATGTTAGTGAAAAGGATACATAGTGAGGAAGACTGTCATTTAGACCATACTTAGCTAAGATTCCATATCCTAAAGAAAATATGATAGAACTGGTTGTTTAAAAAATAAAATTCTCCAAATTTGAATTTCTGGAACCCACATCTTATGTGAAGTTTCAATTTTCTTAAACCTGCTAATAAAATTTTTGTGCACACTCAACCATTATAATACTTGACAATTTTAGGCAGTCATAAAAGCACCAATGTGAAGTTCCCTGCTTTCATTCAATTGAGTTTTGAGGGAATGGAGATACAAGTTAGAGGCTCCTTCTATCTTCACTGAGGTAGAGCAAAATGACGATTGTAAGAAATTCCCCAGTTTTACATAGGTAAGACGGATCACGTAACAGGGCTCTTCATACAGTCAGTTTGACCCTAATCCCTAGAAGAGAGTAGTGAGAGAAAGCAGGGACTGTTTGTTTTTCCATTCCCTTGGTTTCTGATCATTTCATTCATCCTTTACCTAAGTCATATTGATCCAGTACAAGCAAATCTTAAATAAAGGATGCAAATCTTAAATAAAAAAATGAAGATGAGGAGGATAATTAGTAAGAATACTAATTAGTAATATGTAGTAATACTATTCATCTCAGGAAAAATTTAATCATGTAAATAAAACATAACTTATTAGAATTTTAAAACAGAAATGATAAATTATATAGCAAAGAAATTCTATTCATTATTTTATGAGGATGGTGTTGAATACGCAGTACATGAAAATAAATTGACGCATTTAAATTAAATAAATCATTAAGTAAAATAAATCATTTTGTAATAAATAGCATATGACGTCTTGCTTGTACATGTCTGCTGATTTGAATGAATAAACATATCTTAAATACATCTTATATCAAGAGGAGATATCTAGTCTCTGGTAATGTGATAAAAATGACCTTATTCATGTTTGCCCTGGGTTTCCTATTTTCACATCAGAAATAATTGGCAGTTTAAGACAAATGTGCCTTTTGTAGTATGATATTATGAAAAATATGGTTGCAGTCATTAGAATTAAAAAATTACTGAATTATTCACTTAGTCCAGAAGCAATGTAGACAGGAACCAGGCTGCTGTTATACATGTGTTCCACCTCCTGCTCGGGTATTTCAGTCTTCTGCTTAGTCAGTCTTCTGGCCAATGTAGTCAAATATACTTTCTTAATTATGGCAATTAGTGAAGTGGATATTTTCATGAGTGCACTGGGATATTAACCATTGAGATGATTCCATTGATGTAAAGTGTTACTGTGAGATATAATGGTTTCCACATCATTTAAAGGCAAAACAAATTTTATGTGTGCATGTGTCTAAAAGCAAAATGGGTTTTAGTCCTTAGCTTAAAACAATCTAAAATAAAATGAATTAACCTTACTATCCTGCCATTCCATATCTCAGTGACTAATAATGTTATACTTTATCAGACAACATCTCTGTAACTAATAACATATGACAAAATATTTACTATTTGCTCTGTTATTTAATGATGTGCATACCACTAGCTTGTAAAAGTTACAATTCCCGTGACGTCAGACCTTTGTGGCATGTCACTTATCCTCTTTGAACCCATAAACATTTGAGTGTGAAATAGTCTCCATAATTCAGAGACACCTCATTGCTTTATAAAAGCTATCCCTCTGGCAGCAAACTACCTTCTCCCTAAGCTGTGCTTTCAATCTACATAAACAAAATTACAAATACACAGGAAGTCCTGTTAGGAGGTCTTTAGAAACAACTCTGGCTTTCTGGATATTGCTGCCCTGGAGTGTTTTGTTTAAATGACTGTGGTCGCACAAGCAGAGCAGACTAAGCTGGCATGTGCAAGCAGATTTGAAAACTGTAGTCTAGTCTAGTCTAGGTATGGCAAAGTGTTCAGCACCGACCAAAGAACCGCGATTTTAAACACTGTTATTTAAGTTTTTGTTTCCTTTGTGTTGTGCTTAGGGTGCCAGCACCAGCATGTATGTCTTCAGTTTGATTTATTTCCCATTTCTTTGTTGTTGATACTTAAGGTGTAGATTTGTATAAAATTGGACTTTGCACTGTAAGCAATAATCTAGTAAATAAGCAGAAGGTCCTTCTACATTGTTGAATTATTAGGTATTTTATTTCTTGAGTTTCAGTTAAAGTTGGCAACACATATTACAGCTGCTTTCAAATTGTATATGTGTGCGTACTGCTTATATAATCTCTTTCTTTTTCCTTTCTTTCTTTCTTTTTTTTTTTTTTTTTTTTTTTTTTTTTTTTTTTTTTTTTTTTTTTGGAGACAGGGTTTCACTGTAGTTTTAGAGCCTGTCCTGATAAAACTAGCTCTTGTAGACCAGGCTGGCCTCGAACTCACAGAGATCTGCCTGCCCTTGTCTACTGAGTGCTGGGATTAAAGGTGTGTGTCTTCACCGCCTGTCTTGCTTTTATAATCTCTTAAAGAAATGTGCACATCCTAAATAAAATACTTCATAATTTTATTTAACTCCATTTTAAAACATAAAACAAAAATCTAACTTGAAATAATTAATTACCTTACTTTTGTGCAAACGCCAAGTATTAGGTAGTTGAGTTTTTGTTTTTGTTTTTTTCTTTTCCATTTTGTTTTGTTTTTGACTCTGAGTGCATCTTTAACAAATAGCATGGCAAAATCTAAGACTTTCATTGGAAATGCAAAAATAACAGGCCTCACTTCGGAATCTGCATTAAGCATGATTCAATGGGACTTCCATGCATATGAAAATAAAAACAACTGGGTTAATGGAGAACAAAATGAAATCATTTGCTTTGCTCTGCTAAAACAGTTGGACGAATTAAGTAAGCTAAGAATGTGCTAGAATGTAGTCAAATGCCAAAGCAAAATTTCCTGAGATAGCCTAAGAAATGTTCTTTCGGCTTCCTTTTAACTTGGCACCATCAAATTTTATCTCTTATCCAAAATTCACCTTCAATTCCAACTTGAACATTTTAGTGGTTCACATATAATTCAAGAAATATAAATTAAAAAACAAAAATTTCAACTATAACTTAAGAAATTTCTATTGCAAGTTGCAAATATAAATTAAAAAAACTAGTGAAAAATTGTATTAAGTTTTAATCTGTTAACAAATAAACACTCAAAGAGTGACAGATTATTTTGTGTTCCTTTGCCAACCCCTATCCATGTTTATTCACAATAAACAGAATAACTCTGTAGACATTTTGATTCTAAGAGGAGTGAGGTAATGAAGCATGTAATACAGAACTGAAAACTTTCCCCAGTGTAAACATGGGCTGTGGATGTCAACCTGTCACGAGTATTAAGAAAAATGCAAACACTGTTATGCAAATTATCTCACAGATGCTTCCTTGTATTATTGCATTTTTTTGATTACGTGTCTAAATGTCTCCTGGCTGTGGCTGAAACCCTAAGTAAACGTGGCACTTTTCAAGTTTACAGTTTCTTCACTACACTACATACAAACACACATGCACACACCACACAAATATGGGTATATAATGGAAGAATGGTTCCCATCAGTACTCCTGCACTAAAACTGTCTTTTGTTTCAAGATGCTCTATCTTGTCTCCAGTTCTCCAATATTTATCTATGGTTTTGACTTAGGTCAAACCAGGCAACACTCTTGCAATCTATCATCATCTTCATATAGATACTACCCTTGAAATTCTCTATTTATTTCAAATTGTTGGGCAAAAGTTATTATTGTTTTGATAGCTATTTATTCAATGATATATTTATAATTTGATACCCCTGTAGTTTGAAATCTAACTGGTCTTAATAATTAAAAACCCAGAGTCAGATATTAGGGGGTGAAAGCTGAAAGATTAGAGAGGCAGAGCAGACAGGCACTAGTTTTTAGCTATGTTAAATCCTCAGACTAGATGGGGTATCCTGTCTCTATAGGTCCTAAAATTGAGCTCCTGTCTCCTCCTGCCTTGTGTCACTGTCTGTCCAGCTGTTTCCCTCTTTTCTCCATTTACCTAGTTCTGAGATTAAAGACATGGGATCCCAAGTGCTGGGATCAAAGGTGTGAGCTTTGTTTCTCTTATAGATTGATTCAATCTCGTGGAGCCCAGGGTGGCCTTGAACTCACAGAAATCTGTCTACCTCTGTCTCCTGAATGCTGGGTTTAAACACCTGTGTCACCACTGCCTGGTCTCCATGACTAAATAGTGTGGCTAGCTTTGTCCTCTGATCTTCATTTGTTACAACACACACATACACACACACACACACACACACACACACACACACACAAATCATCACATCCCCTTTTTGTCTAAAATAAAAAGTCTATAACTAATAGAAGAAAAACCTATATACAATAAGCACAATAACTAGATACAAAATATAAAACAATAAATACATCAACAATGTTCACCCTATTTGCATTTGACAAATTCAGAGAAAATGCTTTATTCTCTATCCTATCGTGGTGAGGACGATTATTGTGTAGGACTTTTAGTCTTCTCTTATTAGTGCTAGAAAATCGGACCCACGACCATGGATATGCTAGACAAATCCTCTACAATTGATTCTCATCATTTTATAAAGGGATATTTAAAATCTCATATGAACTATTGCCTTTCTGCTCTCCTACGTCTTCTTTGTCATTTGTCTTTTCCTATTCAACTTTTAAATGTTGCCGTGCTCCACGGGCTTCATTTGGTGATAGGTTTCTCTTAATATTTAATTATATGTATCTTTATAATTACTAACTATAGATGTATGTGTGCTACTAATGACTTCTAGATTATTTGCAACTTACACGTTGTATACATAGCAACTCTAAGGCAAACATTTCAGGCTGTTCACTCTCATTTGTTTTAGCATCTAACCTCACCTCAACAGTTCCAACACCACTCCCAGTGTATGCCATTCTTTGTCATTGAACCATCCCAATTACCTCTTGCCTTCATCTGCTTGATTCTAGCCTTGCCACTCTTCTGTTCATTAGAATTATTAAAACAAAAGTATAAAAATGGGTCACACCATTCTGTTTCACAAACTTCTTTTTGATTCCTTTATTTCTTTGAGTAAAATTAATGACAAGGAGATAAGTACACAATTTTACCTGTCCTCCACTGAACTGCATTTTCTACCACTTCTGCATGTTTTGTTTTCTTTTAAACACTGGCTCTTTTTGTACCTAGAGAAAACGAGAATTCTCCTCTTCAGAAATCAGCGGTTGCTGTCATTTTGCTTCTGTAGTTTTTCCATTGTGTGGAATCTCTTCTCCTTGTTTTGTTTCTTTGTAGACTTTTACAAAAGTCTTCCAAATACAGACTTAGTTTGACCCTAGAGTCAAAAATGCAACTTGTCATTATCCATGCTTCTTTTCTGCACTGTTTAGTGTCTTCATTCCTTAATACAATATACTTGAAGTTTATGGATTTCTTTTTTGCTATTTTTACAACTACCATGATATGAGGTATTTAATATTGGGGTTTGTGTTCTGCTTATCCATTTGTTTATTTTTACTCTTCTCCAAGTGACTAGAATACTACTTGGTGCATATGTAAGACAACGAGTACTTATGAAATGAATAAATGGGTAATGAACAAATAAATGAATGCATACTACATGTTTTAGTGTCATAGACTAGTACGCCAGTTTTGAATAAAATCATGAAAAAACCATACATCAAATGAAAAGCATTCTATAATTCTTTCTTTATAGAAAATGTCCCTTACTAGAATAAAAAATAAAAATCATTTAATATTTGGTCATTTATGTTGTCAATACAGTAACAAATTTTTGACTTAGAGGAGTTAGAAGATGTTTGTGCTCACTAACTCACATGTGAGCTGTGATTGCCATTCATAGAAAACGTTTGATAAACCAATCTCATAATTATGAGACATCTTCAAAACATTTCTGCATGTCAGAATATCTTAGTACATGAAAACCATATATATCTTTACTTGCCAGCATCTTTTATAAACAAGTTTACGTTAATTGGTTTTGTGTTGAGGAACAGAAGTAAAGCACAAGGAACTAAGGCACCGTTTCCTTCTTTTCCTTTACACATTTCCGAATGATTAGACGTGATGTCTGTTTCAATATCATAAACTTAACATGTCTCAATGAAAAATACATGAAAGAGTATGTGTGTTTGACTAGAAGATAAAGAAAGATCAGTGATACAATTTCGGTGTTTTTTTTTCTTTTCAATTTAGAGAATTAGTAAATGCATAGATAATCTTCAATGTTACTTAAATAATATCAATTTATTGTATCATCTAGTATGCATCATGATGGTTTTTTTTAACTGTCAAGTTGACATAACCTAGAATTTCCTGAGAAGAGGGTCTTAATTGCAGATTGTCCAAGTCAGTTGTCCTGTGGACATGTCTGTAGGCGACTGTTATCTTTTAGAAATAAAATATTTTTGAATCATTTCAGCATTTTATAAAATATATTTTGATCATATTCACCCCCCTCCACTACTCCCCCAGCTCTTCACTGATCCCCCAATTTCTTATCTTTCCTACTATTTTTGATAAATATTCAGTTAAATTTGCTGCCCATATATTGGAGTAATGTCAGCCTAGAAGAAGCCACTCCTTAAGTAAAACTGTTTTGCCTTCCCCTGTAAGACCTTATCTGTCAGTAGTTCTTCAGTTAGGAGTGAGGGCTCGTGAATTCCCCTCCCCTCCATGCTAGAATGGTGGCTGGTTTAAACCTTATATTCCTATGAGCCTAACTTGCCTCTCTGGTCAGTACTGTTGTTTAGTGACTTTACAGCTGATAAAGAATGCTGATTAATCCCCCCCCCCACACACACACATACACCTCAGGAGACTATATAATGATGAAATACAGCTAGCACAGGGAAAGATTTCTGTGCCTTACTGACATGATATCTACTTGTCCTGGGGTGTCCTATGGTGTGTGGTTGTCCTCAGCATTAGGATCTTACCATCAAATTACTTTGAACAACCAAGAGCCATGGCAATAGTCTGTGTTGTGTGGGGACATCAGAAATGCCTCTAACCAATGATGCATACCAGATTTGCTGCAGAATTTTATATTTGGCTACCCATGACTTATGACTGGAGCATAATAACCTATGTAGGGTAACTAAACTTGAATTCCTTCATATGAAAAAAGATACAAAACCTATGAAATTGGTTTTCAAATGGGTTCTTCATGTATCCTTACATAGTTATACCTCTCATGGGATTGTCTTGCCTACATTAATTGAGATGTGTGTGGTGTCAATTCTAGGTTTGGGGTCTTGGACTGTGTAAGAATTGAGAAAGCAGACTGAACACTAATAAGCATACACACATTCATTCTCTCTGTGCTCTTGACTGTGGCTATCTCGTTCCTTTGAAATCCCTTCTAGCCTGTGTCCCGAATGCTGAGCTAAGCAAACCCTTTCTCCTCTAAGTTGCAATTTTGTCAGGGTATTTTCTCACAGCAATTGAAAAGGAAACTGATTTGTGTCTGATATTATGCCAAACTAATCACTGCCATTACTAAGACACTGTAGAATTCTTTTACTCAAAGGCTGTTTTTTAAATATCATGTTCATCTAGCACAGAATCCGAGCAACCAAAATTAACACCATAGAATCATTCAGAGAAATTTCAGGGTTCCTTTACAAGGGTTCCTTGGGAGAAACTTATGCTTTATAAAAGCAATTATATGAGATGTCAAACTTCAGATGATCTCAGAAGTTTAAGTGAATAAATAGGATTTAAAAAATATTTTCATATTCTTTTGTATGCATAATAGTGCTTACTTGTAGTTATTTATGTCCATCACTTATATGCCTGTTATGCACAGAGGCAAAAAAAAAAAGAAAAAGAAAAGAAAAGAAATATGTTGTAATACTTGGGACTGTATTCTTTTGTGTGCTAACATGTGAGAACTAGGAACCCAACCTAAATCCTCTGCAAGAAGAGCAGATGTTCTTAAACACTGGTCCATCTCTCTTCTCCAGCCCACGGTAAGTGATCTTTCATAGGTGGAAACATTGAACACCGAATTCAGTGGCACCTGGCAGCAACTGATACAAAATACAAAATCTTAATTATAATTGTAGAAAAAGAAAGAAAATCAAAACTTGGCAAATTTCTCCTGATCATAACATTCCTGTTATACTGTTTCTATTTTGTTTTGTTTTGTTATTCAATTTTAAAATTATGGATTCATATTGTCTTTAAGCCAAAATTTTAGTTTAGGTCGTTGCCTTAAAAAATGCAAGGAACGTAAAATGATAGATTGAATTTGCGTGTTCTCTCTTCTAGCTGTCTCAGTCATTGTCCTTAGTGTCATGCTATTTTCCTTTTGGATGGCTACTAATAATGTTTCCACAGTTCATAATCTATTTTCAGTCCCCATTATTATGTAAGCACATACACACATATGCATGCATTTATGTCTATTTTATGAATTATTCTTGGTACTAAATGTTAGTTTTGGATTTTTTTAGTGTATTTTGTATAGGATAGGAAAGCATACAAATATTCTTTGTATTCATAATATTTTAATTAGCCTAACTAATTAAGATTAATCACAAATAATAAAGTCAATGAATTGTGATAACTACATGAATTTAGATTCTATTTTAAGTTCTTGCATATTTACATTGCAAAAAATCAGATATTTGACTGAATGAAGGAAAGACTCATTCTCAAATCATGCACAAGGCCTGTTTCACTTCACACTAAGAAGAATCTGGAGATTCCTGATGCAGAAGAATATTTAGTAGGTTGTTGAAAGTACATCATCCAGTGTGGTCAGGGGGAAGAGACACAGCTCTCTCAGGACATTAAAAAAGTAGCTGCAACATAGAACTTTAAAAATGGGAAATTTCAGAAACTACATAATGATAATCTACTGTTTAATGACTATGCTGAGTTTCTGGGGTTTTTGATACATTTAAATTTGTCTCTTTAAGTGGCTAATAGAATAAAGGAAATGAAAGAATTGGCTAGTAACCCTAACACTTCATCTTTTACCATGGGAGGGGGTGCTTTCTACTTTAGCATAGTATGCTTTAGCAGGAATTATATATGACATGGACATTATGAAAATGTGTCCATTCTACATTATAGAATTGAAGAAGTAAAATTGCATTTGTTATCAAATTCAATAGGCATTTTTCTGAGAACATAAAGCCTTGTTTAGTAAAAACCAATTTGAGCACACAACAACTAAGGCTTAGTTACTGACAAAGCTATAATGAAAATGGGATCAAAATTTACCTACTTCAATTATTTGACATTGATGATAAACAATGCAAGTTTTATTCAATTATTTTTAAAAATATTTAATTACGTATTTTACTGGATACTGTTCTGTTTCATTTATTTGGTTTTGGGAACAGAATCTCAATGAATGTTAAAATACTAACTTTGACTGGAAAATTCAAGTAGTCTACTGCTATAGGAATGGCAAGGCAGGAAGGAGGATTACAAATGCTTTGCTACAGCAAAAGGAGGCCAAGAGTGGTCCTAGGGGGTTGGCAAATATCAGAGGAGACCTGGAGCATATATTCTGATATGGTCGCTCTTCAGAATTGAAACATGTGACAAGGAAACAATTGTGTCGTTATTTGTTATGTTTGCAAAATCTGAAATATATAATTGTCAGGAAATTTTTGACAGATATATTACATAATTATTTGCTTAGTAATTTGATGTGACTTTAAATGACTTAAAAGCCAGTAGACATTTGTAAGTCTTCTGAGCCCATTATTTTGTTATGGAAAAAAAATAATTTAAATTTCTTTCTAAATTTTTTGTGTGTTTTGGGAACTGCCATTCTTTTTATGTCTACTTCTCTTTCTGAACACCTACAGGAATCTAATCAGATGGATAAAACATTCGAACTGTCTCATTTTCCCCTAAGGATTTCCTTTCGGGACACTGTCCATCTGTGATTTTTCCTTTCTGAATTTTCATCACTCATTCTTGCATTTCTAAGAATCTTTCCTCTTTCTTCATTAATGTCCTTCTGATTGCAAAACTGTTAACCCTTACTCCCATTCTGTACATCAGACAGTTTTAGGGATACCTGGTATGGCGTCTCTTTCTATCTTGCATTTTACTGATGTTCTTGCTTGCAAGCTTGTGAGCTTACTGAGGGAGGTTACTCTGATTTATCCATCTTCTAACATCCTGCAAATTTATCTACAACTTCAACTTCTATGTGTTCAATACATATGGGTTGCATTAAAATTCTGATAAATGTTGATTCTTATTACTAAAATTCTGATAACATTTTTAACTCATGCACATTTATTAGCTACACTCAGTCTGTTTAAAATCAATTATTAACCTAATAAATATGAGCTTTTAAACTAAACAATTTGTATTTTTTTCCATTGCTGAAATGAAATGATTATCATAAATTAGGCCTCCTACGGTTAAACTTCTTGGACCATGCATTTCAGAAACACGTGAGCAGCTATTTCTGAATTCATAGCTTGGTATCCAGGGAAGGGCCCACAGACATCAGTTAATATGCCTTTATGGAACTTTTAGAGACAGTGCATAGCTAAACCCGCTCTGATGGAGACATAGCTATCTGTTCTTAAAAGCTCTCCTGAGGTTTGCAAAAGAACTCTGGCAAATACAGAGATGGTTGACGTTGGAAGCTTAAAAATGTCACACCTACACATCAGTTAGACACTTAGCTCAGTCATGGAAATGATTTAAAATGCCCACTCTAAGTATGATTAACACAATTTTTTTAATAGAGAGAAGGGCAAGAGTATAGTCTCATAAAGAAGGAAGGCAGAATGCCAGAAAACACAAAAGCTGGTTTTTCTATATTGCTTCATTCTCTTTAATTGCTATGCACGGGAGACGTGAGAGTCGCAGCTCCTAAGGTAGCCAGCACTATCCCTTGTCTCCACTGAAAGAGAGATCTTGTCCCATTAAGCCTTGAGAACAGCAGTACAGGTCAGTGTTTCTCATATTTCTCAGAATCTTTTGGGGCATCTATGATATAATTTCTTATTTTATTCCTGAGAAATACTTTGGAAGACTTCAGTGGTTACATCAATAATGACAATAATTATATCTGATAGGTCTTTTTATAAAAAAAATAGCTAACAGTTTACAGTTAGGCTACTTAGAATAATTTATTTCCTCATCAACAACTATAGAAAAACAACTTTTATTCCAGCCTCACAATTTTTTAAAAACTATTCAACAATAAAAGAAATACTCCTGATTCAGAAATAAGTATAAATTCAGAATGTTAACTTGTATATTCAACCTGATGCGTATTCCCACTTTTTTGAAGGTGTATATTAACATCAAATCCACCCCAAAGAGAATATACCACTATTATGTGGCTGGATGATCAATCAATTAATGACTTTTATTCTTTAAATTTTCTCAGACACTTTCTCATATCTATGATGAACTTTTACTTTTCTATAATACAGAGAATGTTATGGTAAAATGGAGGTAATATGGATATGCTTACAGAACTCGTTTTTATTTAAATAATTCATAGACATAAGATGCATATAGAGGTTCTGGAGTCAAGTGACCTGAATTCAAATCATTACTTCAGACAGACATAGGGGTGCATTCCTGTAATACCAGCACTACAGAATACTAACTGATTACTAAGCTATATAGGCTGTTAGCGAGACACTGACGCACGCACACACACACACACACACATATATACTGATGCATACGCATACACACACACATATATATATTCTTATGCATATGCATACACACATAGATACTAATGCATATGCATACACACACACACACACACATATATATATATAGTTTAACATTAGAAACATCCTTTAATATATGAGAATTGTAAATAATACCTGAATTTCAGGATATAATATAAGGATTAAATAAGGTAATACATACAAACACTTCATGTGAGTGCTTGACATAATGTAATGTTCAGTCGAGGTTATCAAGGTCATATTGATTTTAATACAGGAAGGAAACAGCAAATTTCTCAGTAGATGAAACACTTATGAAATAACACAAGCTTACAAACGATTAACACTTTCTTGATAAAAGTAGGCAGTTAGGTGGCGAGAGGTCACTAGGAGTCGCAGGAAATAAATTAGCAGGATAAAGCTCCAACCAGATTGTAAAGGGTGTTGTAATTTAGAGAAGTGCTTCCTTTGACTTTAACATGAGGTGAGGAAAAGAATCTAGTTTGAGAAATAGAAATTGCCAAAAATTAAATGAGACAGTGTATAAAATCCAGGGTTGTAGGAGAAAAATTTTAACTTTGTTGTGATTGTATTCCTCTTTCCTGAGCATGACAGCGGCAACATGCTAGGACAGACACATTGCTATGATTTTCAAAGCATTTACTCAGTCTTCGTCGATTTTCTATATTTTTAGTAAATAATTATTTCAAATTTTGTCTTGTGGGATTTTGACAGTTAATAACTTATTTGTTTTCTTGTCAGAATTCTGTAGAATGCACACCAGTGGGATTTTACTCCCTATCAGACGGCAGTGAAGTCTGATTTTTTGAATGAGACCTGTAGGAACTCCCTTATCACAAACTAGTTTTTAAGATGTGCACGAGCATAAGACATGCCGTCGATGCAGTTATGTCCTTTGTGCTCATTAACTATCACGAGTCACGAGGAGCTCTTCCTTTACCCCACCTCCACTTCTATTATCACGTCCTTAAACCACACGACTGCTGCACTACTAACAGCCTTCCTTGAAGACTGTGTAAAATGTCGTTTGCAAACAGAAAATATTGATTGCTTAGCACATGTACACAATTAATATGACTGCCACAATCCAGCCTGCTCTTTTCACAGATGCCTTTTCTTATACTTAAGAGGATTTTGTCGTAAAACTCTCAACAAAGAAAATAATCGAATGAATTGGAGATTCTTAAAGTCATGCTTACAATGTGTTCCAAATACCAGCCTTGACCTACTTCCTACTTTTTTCCCTCTTTTTTCTCTTCCTTCCCCCGACTCCTCTTTTCTTATCTTCATCTTCTTTCTGCTTTGTAAGATATGAATGTACTAGTTGAAAAGCTGTTTCATTCGATACTCAGTAGTATCATTTGATGTCTCACTGGACTTTGTCCTAATTTCAAACCCTAGAAGATAAGCAATTTGAGTATGACTCACAAAAATTAAGTTTTGTGCCTGCTACGGTTGTCTCAAATTGCCTAAAACTATGATATGCTATAATAGACGTATATTCATATTCACAACACACTCACCTTTATTAAGTTTGAAGAAATCTAAAGTTACTCTGCTTGATTTATGAATTGCTTCTCAGAGAAGTCATTTAATATTCTTTTAGTTTTTAACTTACAGTTTAATCATTATTTCCTTTTCTTTTTAAGTCACAAATTGAAACTTTTATAATGATTTCTGGTTTTCATTGATATTATAAAAAGTGCTTATCATGTTACCTTAAATCTCCTATTCTTTTTTTTTTTTTTTTTTTTAGTGGGGCACTGATCTGAACAGAGAATTCTCAACAGAAGAACTTCAAATGGCCAAAAGACACTTAAGGTCATGCTCAACTTCCTTAGCGATCAGGGAAATGCAAATCAAGACAACTTTAAGATACCACCTTACACCTGTCAGAATGGCTAAAATAAAAAACACCAATGATAGCCTTTGCTGGAGAGGTTGTGGAGAAAGGGGTACACTCACCCATTGCTGGTGGGAATGCAAACTTGTGCAACCACTCTGGAAAGCAGTGTTTCGGTTTCTCAGGAAATTCGGGATCAACCTACCCCTGGATCCAGCAATACCACTCTTGGGAATATACCCAAGAGAGGCCCTATCATACAACAAAAGTATATGCTCAACTATGTTCATGGCAGCATTGTTTGTAATAGCCAGAACCTGGAAACAACTTAAATCTCCTATTCTATAATGTGTTTATTTTTAAAAATAATTCATTCATCAGATATATCTTTGGTAGACCTCATATCTTCAATATGTGCTTTTTTAGTGAATGGGGAGGCCATTAGGACTCAAAGAGATTTACTAGGGCACAATTGGGATATGGTTACCTTTTTCTTTACATTATGCTCTGAGTAAGAACCTTATGACAGACAGGAGTTTGCTATGACAAAAGCCACATTAATTACTGTCTTATCTCACAGAAGAACCCTCAACCTTCTTTTAGAAAACATAACCTCCAAATATGGTTTTTAATATCTTTTGGAGTAAACACTTCCCCATTAATATCATTTCAATGCTTCCTAAGTGGCCACAGGCTGCCAGATGCATGCCAGTCTGGTCGCTGCTCTTTAATTTTCTTTTTTAATATTAAAAAAAAGAAATTATATTAGCCGCTGAGGAAGAACTCGTTCTGTGCCATTGACTAATTGGCATTGATAAAGCAAACACATTAGTATTACAAGAAAATGGCGTAACAGATTGATGTCGACCTGTGCTCTCTAGGAATAAAGCCGAAGAGAACTCAGCACACCATCTGGAAGAGACAATGAGAGGTGGCAAATTTCATGCAACAGGGAAAAGGGGAGGGCACGTTTCAGATGCTACATATCTGAACTGACACTTTGATGCGTTCAAGTGCCATCTCCCCTGTCAAAATATTGTTTCCTTTAGCCATACTTGATCTAATGCAATCAGACCACAGTGTGGCAGTCTGACATATCCTCTTAGGTGAGATTTGTCTTATAGTAAGTAACAAAGCCACACAGCTTCCAGATGGTAAAGCCAACAATTAATTGATGAGTTTTAAAGAAGAAGTAGAAAAAGAAGAAAAGCAATATTGGCCTGTGTAAAATTTTACAATCTACTATGTAATTTTTAAGAAGAACTTGAGAATCCTGTGTTCTAAATCATTTTTGCACTTTTATTAATCCCTGTAACACTTTGTAACTAAAACAAAATTTAAGTTGACAAAACTTATGGATACATTCCCATTTATGTTTTTCTTGCTTACTTTTTAACTAATGGTAATGTACTTTCTAACATTTTTCTAGAAATTCCCACCACTTAGAAAGATTATGTGATAATAATATTGAGGGAGTTAAATGCAGACAACACCTTTGAGATGGAATTTCATATTTCTGGTCACAATGAGCATTACTAGCTTCATTAATTATATTTTTATATATTTATGTTGGGACACTAATTTAAACTTACTTAAAATTTCTAATTCACAACTAGAACAAGTAAATACTTGTTCAAGTCTATATGGCTTGCATTTTTACTTCATAATTCTTTCAAGTCTTTACAAAAGGAATATTAATTGAGACAGGGACTCACTGTGTATGTGACCCTCCCTGGCATAGAAAACAGTTTGTAGAAATCTACCTGCATAACATAACAGGATATATTTGCCAATTTTTTCTTTACTTCCAATAAAAAGTATATAATTTTAATGATTTAGTTAGACATACTTAAGATGAGTTTAGAAACTGTTTCATTTGGAAACCTAAAAGTAACAAAGTGATTTATTATTTAATTCATACACAAATAACATTTGTTTTAAAGTGTTTAAAATTTGATAATCATATTCAAACAACTATTGATTCTTTTATATGGTTATGGTTTCATTTTTAATAGATTCATATATCAATAAATTAGATTCTCTTATTAGTTATACCTTGTTTTTAATGTTTAGTGTGTCCACATAAAATACATGGAAATACACATTATGCATTATATGGCAAATGATTAAATAAAATAAATTTCATCTGCTCCTTATAAACTTAGTCTCTGTGGATATTTAAATAAATGAATTGATATAATATTGGATTGAACTATATAAATCACTTATTTAATGATTTATACTAGACAACTGATAATATTACAAATAATATGGTAAAAGAGATTAAAAATATTATACTAACATAACTACCAAGAAAAAGCAATATAAAGCATCAGTGGTTAAAAGAACAATAGAATTAAGCTCAATAATTTCTTGTTGCTTTCATGGCTAGAAACAAGGGTTGAACAAGTTAGTATGAAAATAATTGTTACTAATAATCATATAAGCTTATACTTTGTAAATATTACCTCTATTTAGTATATCTTAGTACCACATAAATAAGTTAGTAAAATCTTGGAGTCGTTTAAATGGGCATTCCATATATTTTACTATCACTTTGCTAATGTTAATTCACTTATACATAATTAGATGACTAGATGCAAATATATTTTTTTTTTGCTTTTTATGAAAGAGATGGATTCTTGATACAGGGATTCTATGAATTCCAAGCTGACTTGGAGCTCATAGCCCACTTCTCCTTGCTCACACTGGCATACTTGACATAATTACTTTTTAGAAGAATAAATACATTCTAAAATTTTATGGCTACATGACTTTCTTTCTGCCAAAAGCTGTGAGCAGATGAGTTGCATGGCTTGTGGATTATATCTCAACAGAGCTTTCATTTTTAAAATAAAAATAGTAAAAACCTCAAAAAGTCATTACATGCATGGAGAAAAGAAAAATTATTTGAAAATCTAAGAGGAACCAATAATAGAAATTTCATAGAAAATGGTAATAATATAATAATAGTGGTAAGACAAATATTAATTACAGATTTCTCAAATAAAATGATCTCCCTTGGCCGGGTGGTGGTGGCGCACACCTTTAATCCCAGCACTCGGAAGGCAGAGGCAGGTGGATCTCTGTGAGTTCTAGGCCAGCCTGGTCTACAAGAGCTAGTGCCAGGACAGGCTCCAAAGCTACAGAGAAACCCTGTCTCAAAAAAAAAAAATCTCCCTTGGGAAATGTTGAATTCATTAAAAATTACTTTATAAATGGAGACACCCTGTTGGGCAGCGCAACTGCCCTTGCAGAATATATAATTATTCCTAGATATCTTCAATATTCATAAAATTCTCAAATAATGAATAATCAAAAATATATTTTAAGATGTCAGAATTCATAAGTAAAAAATATAAATGCCTATTTATATTTTTAAGCATACTACCCCTTATTTTGTATTGTTATTAAACCCCAATGAGGTTGTCTCCTATTTTATTTATATTTTAATTCTGTTAATTACTTGGCTCTAATTGTACTATCTAGTATTTTTCTGGAAGTAGGTCTCCACTTTTCTACATGACTCCTAGGAGGCATTCTATTTTCATTGCCAGGTTTCTTGATGGATTTTAATAATTTTAAAGTTTAGAAGAAGAGGCAGTTTTTTTTCCCACATGATCATTGCTATGTTTGTGGCTTAATATGCTATAGTGCAGGAGAAATTATTAGACAAATAGAAACTTAGAATATTTAATTAAATTTTAACCTAATAGAGAAGATAAGAGAAGTGAAGACTGAGGACACTGGTGACATTTGTACATTTTATATTTGGGCAGCGTGGTAAGAGGATGGTGCTGGAGAATCATGATAAGACAAAATAGTATAAAATAACCAACATTAATTGGGGAAAATTTAATGTCTGTTCATTCAGATGTTCCCCCTCTCCACGAATACAGAAATAAAGATGTTCCTTTCCTCATAAGGTTGGGGGGACGGGGACAACATGCCTGTTTCAGGAGAGGGGGGGCAGAGTAAAGTTAGAGAGTACTTTTTGCTTCTGCTGTCAATCCTAATGTCAAGTCACCATATTTGGGTGTGTACATCCTGAAGCCTATAAAAAGCAAATATTTATGCCAGTCTTCGTCTTACCTTATCGTTGTAAATGATTTTATTTATTTAGATATCCAAGGTCATTTTAAAAGTTCCTAATAAGCACTTTTGTGCTATTCAAGGGTCTGACCCTTGCAGCACAAACAAGGAATACTATTTTACGTTTAATTTAGATGTCCTGGTCAAGAGATCTTAATATTTCTTTTTTTCATGTATTTGTGTATTACTTTCCTTCTTCATGTATAACAATATTTTCCATTTAACTAGATTTCTCTCTTCTGAAGAGCTTGCTGTTCAATCCCGTAGGATTAGACTCCTGACAGATAAAAACATTTTCTTCTTCCACTGGCTTTGTATTCATACATTATCATAATTTTCTATTTCATACCTCTCCACGTCTGAAGGAATGTAGTGTATTATCATTACAAAAACCTCCCGATAAAGCTCTATTATACTTTCAAGTGAACACAAACCTGAGATTACCAGGAAAGTCAGCCTCCCTACAAGGAAATGCTTTGAGTGCACAGAAATTTAACCTCAGTAGCATGAAAATTTCAAGAAGCAGATTTTCTATTACAGTAATAGGAAGTCTGAGGAGGAAGAGGAAGACGGTGATGACTACCGCACAAGTATCTCTAGGACTAGGCTTAAGCTAAAATTACTACTGCGATAACATGTGGAATATTCACAAACACTCTTTGACATGAAACCTCATACAGCATAGTAGTCAGAAATGCAGAGCATTTATTAATTATCTTATGTATGTATGAAGAAATCAAACACAGCAATGTTAAGAGATTTGTTGAAGACAGCAAATGTTTAACCTGCTCCAGGACTTGGTTCTCACAATGAATATTGAATTTATGTTTTGAAATTCTCTTAAAGAAGACTTTGGAGAATGCGTTTTGCCCCGTATAGAGCACTGAGTTGTTGCATGTTGAGTTCTTCACATCATTAAATCTCATAAGAGACATGAAAAACAAGACAAAAACATTTTTAATATATATCATGGTCACAGTTGTATGATTTACCATAACATTATCAAAAACATTGTAAAATTTTATGAAGTTTTTTATTTCCTATTTTTTGTTCTTATGAGACTCGTTGGATAAAATTGAAACTACCTCATATTTACACTGTAATACCTGAGTTATAGTTTAGTTTAGATTTTAGAACTCAGAATCTGAGTTGGGTAGTACCTGTGTCTTAGGAAACAGTTGGATAGTAGAGTCAGGCAGATCTCTGTAAATTTAAGGATAAGTTGATCTGCATAGCAAGTTCCAGGCAAAATGGGGATATGCAATGAATCTCTGCTTAGATTTTTCTCAGTTGACTCTGATTATCTTCTATCCTTTTGTCTTATCATGTTTCTCCATTACCACTTTCTACAAATAATTCCACCTATAAAATACACAATTATCCCCAGTACATGCAGTCTTCATTTCTAATAAAACATTTCACTTTTAATAATGTTAAGCTTAACATTTAATTTTTTATTTTAAAAATCTTTTAAAAAATTAAAATAGCCTAAAGAAAAAATATTAAAATCAACTAGGGAAAACTACTAGTTCAATAACTATCTAATAAAATGTAGAAAGATAAAAAACATAGAGTAATTCAAAACTATGCATGCCATTGTAAGTCATCCTAACCCTAGTTATTAACTCAGCATGGCCTAGGCCAAAGTATTTACCTATCTTTTAATTTAGTCCCTAAATTTAGCTCACTAGAGCTAAAGTCATCTAGAGAAATGTACTAGCCAACATTGCATTGCAAACAAAATGCCATGTCTCAATCTCATACTAAGTATAAATCAATTTTAAAGAGCACATAGAATTAGTTCTGAAAGTGTGATATTTTTGTATATATGTCATTAAGGACATGGAGACATGTAGATATGGTATGTATATTTGAGGTGCTCTTGATTTTTTTTTCTTTCTTTTTATTGAAAAAATTTCTGCCTCCTCCCCGCCTCCCATTTCCCTCCCCCTCCTCCTTTCCCCACTCCTCTCCCCCTCCCCCCACTCCTTTCCTCCTCCCTCTCCAGTCCAAAGAGCAGTCAGGGTTCCCTGCCCTGTGGGAAGACCAAGATCCTCTCCCCTGCCATTCAGGTCTAGGAAGGTGAGCATCCAAACTGGCTAGGTTCCCACAAAACCAGAACATGAAGCAGGATCAAAACCCAGTGCCATGTCCTTGGCTTCTCATCAGTCCTCATTGTCTGCCATGTTCAGAGAGTCCGGTTTTATCCCATGCTTTTGCAGTCCCAGTCCAGCTGGCCTTGGTGAGCTCCCAATAGATCAGCCCCACTGTCACAGTGGGTGGGTGCACCCCTCGTGGTCCCGACTTCTTTGCTCATGTTCTCCCTCCTTCTGCTCATCATTTGGACCTTGGGAGCTCAGTCCGATGCTCCAATGTGGGTCTCTGTCTCTATCTCCATCCATCGACCAGATGAAGGTTCTATGGTGATATGCAAGATATTCATCAGTATGGATATAGGATAGTGCCATTTTAGGTTCCTCTCCTCAGCTGCCCAAGGAACTACCTGGGGACATCTCCCTGGACACCTGCGAGTCCCTCTAGAGTCAAGTCTCTTGCCAACCCTAAGATGGTTCCCTTAACTAGGATATATACTTCCCTGCTCCCATATCCACCCTTCTTTTATCCCAATCATCCCATTCCCCCAAGCTCTCCCCATCCTCCCCTTCTCACTTTTCTCTCCCCATTTCCCCTTATCCCCGTACCCAAGTTCCCAAGACAAAAAGGCAACCTACTGACTGGGAGAAGATCTTCACCAACCCCACAGCAGACAAAGGTCTGATCTCCAGAATATATAAAGAACTCAAGAAACTAGACTTTAAAATGTTAATTAACTCAATTAAAAAATGGGGCACTGAACTGAACAGAAAATTCTCAACAGAAGAAGTTCAAATGGCCAAAAGACAATTAAGGTCATGCTCAACCCTCTTAGCGATCAGGGAAATACAAATTAAAACAACTTTGAGATAGCATTTTACACCTGTCAGAATGGCTAAAATCAAAAACACCAATGATAGCCTTTGCTGGAGAGGTTGTGCAGGGGTACACTCATCCATTGCTGGTGGGAATGCAAACTTGTGCAACCACTTTGGAAAGCAGTTTGGCGGTTTCTCAGGAAATTCGGGATCAACCTACCCCAGGACCCAGCAATACCACTCTTGGGAATATACCCAAGAGATGCCCTATCATATTACAAAAGCATTTGTTCAACTATGTTCATAGCAACATTATTTGTAATAGCCAGAACCTGGAAACAACCTAGATGCCCTTCGATGTAAGAATGGATGAAGAAAGTGAAACATATACATATTAGAGTATACTCAGTGGTAAAAAAACAATGACATCTTGAATTTTGCATGCAAATGGATAGAAATAGAAAACACTATCCTGAGTGAGGTAACCCAGACCCAAAAAGATGAACATGGGATGTACTCACTCATAATTGATTTCTAGCCATAAATAAAGGACATTGAGCCTATAATTTGTGATCCTAGAGAAACTAAATAAGAAGGTGAACCTGAAGAATAACATATAGTCATCCTCCTGGAATGTAGACAAGATTGCCGGGCAAAAGATTTTTTCTTTTTTAACTTTAGAACCCAGCTAAATATTTTAAGTTCTTTATATCAATAGAACTGTTTATTGTGCCTTTTTATAATACTAGATAAATGTTTCATGTACCTAAGCTATGCAATAATTTCAGAATAAAAGCACAAAGAAAGTGAAAAGTAATTTACTCAGAATATAGGAAGAATACAAAAATTCTAATGTTTCAAATGAAATTTTGCTACCATCTACTTCACTGAGTAAATATTAGTCACTTAAGTCATTTGGCGCTAGAGTGAATTTCAAGGGTGATCAGTCGATCTGGAATCAACTCTTCATCCTCTATTTATTCTATTTTCTATATGCTTTGTTTGAAATGATGATACACACACACACACACATATGTATATGTAAATAAAAATAATCCTGACCACAGCTTCCTCTCCCTTCACTTTTCCTAGTTCCCTCCCCTGCCTCCCCTCTACTACAGATCTATTCCTCTTGTTTCCTTTTCATAAAAGATCAGGCCTCCAATAGGGAACAACCAAGCTGGACAAAACAAAAGACAAGGCAGAGAGAAACTTACTAGGAGGACACAGTCCCATGTGTCCCACGAGCAGACAGAAGAGTCAGAGACAACCACTTCCCCTGCCAGGAGTTGCACAAAAACACCAATCTTTCAACCACAACATGTATGTAGTGTGGTAGGCACCTCTGCAGGACTCATGCTTGCTGCTTCAGCCCCTGTGTGCTGGAATAAGCCCTGCTTAGTTGATTCTGCAGTCCAAGTCCTCCACCCCTTTGACTCCTATTATCTTAACTCCCTCTCTTCTGTGGATTCCCTGAACACCGAGGAGAGTGACCTGATGAAGACCACGAATGTACAGTCTCTGTTAGCATACCGAATGGCTGTAGGTCTCTGCCTGTGTTCCCATCTACTGCCAGAGGACTCCTCTCAGGTCACAACTGGACAAGGCACTGATCTATGAGTATAGCAAAATATCATTAGGGATAATTTCATTGATTTTCTTGCCAGTTGTGTTTAGTTCCACCATAGGCCTCTGGGCTATCCAGCCTCTGGTTCTAGCCGTCTAAGCAGTGACTGGCCTGGAGTTCTTCTCATGACATGGGCCTCATGTAAAACCAAACATTGGTTAGCTGCTCCCACAAGTTCTGTGCCACCATTGCCCCAACACATCTTGCACACAGAACAGGTTGTAGGTGCAGAGTTTAGTGTCTGGACTGATGTCCAGAGTTCTCTTTCCATAACCTGCAGAGTACATTTTTGGGCCAAAAGACTAGAATGCAGGGAAGAAGTCTTCATGTTGGCACCAGCTTGACCTCTCTACATTCAATGAGCTAGCTGTGTGGAAGTTGATCTTATATTTTATCTTAATAACTGCCTGGAAAAATGTTTAAGTTTTTTTTTCCTTTTGTTTTTGATTTCAAAAGCTTGGACTCTCAGACTCTTATGATAACAATTATTTATATAAGTAGAAAAAAGATGAGAGAGACTCTGTGTAGCTGTATTTAAAATCCTTTTATATGTTCTTTTGAAATGCCAGTGATTATTCACTGGTTTTATTAGAATACTTCTTTTGACAAACAAGAGATAGAAACTGGGTTTCCTGATAGAATTAGAATAGGCCAAACACCCAGTACATTTGTGCCAAATAGTAGTATATAGTAATAATAATAATAATAATAGGAAATCCTTATATATTCTTTATAATATGCTATATTGCTTTCCAATTCAATAAACTCTAAAGAAAATATAGTATTACTATAAAACCTATTTCACAGTCTAGTTAGCTGGTGTAGACACCCAGGCAGAAAACAAGATGTAATTAATCTTCTGGACATGATGCTGCCTTTAATTTGAGTCAACACACACATGTCCAAAAGCATTTTGCATGACACAAACAAGGACCACAATCTTGGACTGAATGAAGGAGTTATTTGACTATGTGCTTTGTCTAATTTTCTAACAAAGGAACTTGAAAATTGAGGCTGCTTATTTCATGTGCAAAAGAAAAGTAAAAGAGACAAAAAAAAACACAATAAAGCATTTAAAAAAACTTTCTTGTTGAATTTTTTTCTAAATAAAAAAATTACTTTAGGATTGCTTGTAGGGATAATGGCGAATAAACACTGCAGGTGGAAATTAGAAGTATGAACACTTCTGTGTGTTAGTCACTAAATTTCATCAGAATCTTTTCCTAAACCTAATACCTATGGATTGTGAGTGTATATAAAGGAACAACCCATGGTATAGGACACTCCCTTTCTCCAGAATAAGTCTTGCAGGCCTTATTATGCACGTAATTGCCATTTCCTGATGAAAACAGCGGTTTCTTCGAAGGCATTTAACAAGAGCCAAATTTTTAATGCCTCTTTTGGCATTCATCTTCATAGTATCTAGGCATGCTGCCATTTCAGTCTGAAATAATGAAAGATGCAAGGGGAAGATCTTTGTAGATTTCCAGGTCTCTCTAGGTTAAAAGCCATCAGGAGTCCAGACAAATGAGATAGAAGTGGCCAAAGATGACATTGTAAAGGTTTAGGACTTGTTTTCTCCTCTAGAACGTGCTAGGGTTTTTGTTTTTGTTTTTTCTGTCTATGATTATGATGTCTACTTTCCCACCTCAGGTCATAGTGTAAAATTATTGCTTCAAACCCATCTATAATCCAACACTTAGCTAGATGAAAAGAAAACACCTGAAATAGTGTGGTAAGGTTACTTTTGGAAGTTTAAATCACTAAAACCTGTAAAGTTCCTCAATTTGAGAAATATTCTTATCCCAAGCAATTTTCTAAATATGTTGTAGATATACAAGTCATTTTCCCATATTTGGATATTTATAATGAGATTTAGTGAAGTTCTTAGGTATTGACAATTTGAAATAAGTGCATCCATTTACAAAGAGAACTTGAGGATGGGTTCTCTTTATGTTGCCATGTAGAAAAGGCTTGCATTAAACATGCAGTGACTTTTCTGCTTCAGCCTCCTGGAGCTGGGATCATTCTTTAGAATTTGAATTTAGAATTGTGTTTACTTGAAAACACAAACTCTTTGGAAACCATTTGAGAAAGATATAATAATGTCATTTTTGATGAACATTTTGCAACATATTTATACTTAGTTCTATTTATTTTTGTTGCATATTCTGGTATCTGTGTCCACTGCATTTGGCTTGGGATTTAGACAATGGTCGTAGTTTGTCTGAAATTTCCTCTTTCACACATACTTTTCTGCTCTAACAGAACCTAACTAGTGGCTTGGGTCAGGATTATGGAAGGCATTATCAATTAATCCAATGCTGACTCTGTATGAAATCAAACCCAATTCTCAAGGGGTTGCACACATTCTCAAGAATGTCTCTTTGTTTTTCCATTGCAGACTCACCCACCATTTAAAGACCTTCATTATTTATCACTTCAAGGATCATTGTACGGTCAATAACATAATCTTGTTGCTTTCATTATTTTACCTTTCCAGTCATTGCTGTCAGAGAGAAACTCTAAAATGAACTAGCATTTACACTTGCTCTTTCCTTAATATCCAGTCAGGGATTCCTTAAGCATTATTTCCTTTCTTCCTCCCTCCCTCCCTCCCTTCCTTCCTTCCTTCCTTCCTTCCTTCCTTTTCCGCCCGCACTCCCTCCCTTCTTTCCTTCTTCCCCTCTTTCTCTCTTTCTTCATTCCTTCTTTCCTGCTTCTTCCTTCCTTCTCTTCCTTCCTTCTTTCTTGCTCCCTCTCTTTATTCCTTCTTTCCTTCCCTCCATCCCTCCCTTCTCACTCCTTTCTTCATTTTCCCCCTTTTTGTTTTTGTTATACTCCAGGAGATAACTTCTAAAGAATGAAAAATATATTGTATCCTTTTTCTTCTGTTCAGCCTAAGAGTTCTCAGCGCTTCTATGACTGTAATAATCCCATTCCAATGTTCTTGTTGAGTGAGTGTGTGAATTAGAGTGTCCATTGAAGATCTTGAAGGCTCATTAGTCTACTAGAAATACGAGATTTTAATTATGAATTATTTCCTCTCTTGTTATATATTGTACTGTAACGTGCATCGTAACATAATGGGCTTATCTATGGTGAGCTAGTTCTCTGGAGTTCTTGCCATTTTCCAGTACTAAAATCAGTCTCAGAAGGGAATATCTCGAAAAACTCCACAGAAATGTGTGTGGCTTTATATTTTTTTCTTAAAAGAAGACTTTTTCCAGTATCCTTGCACTTTAATTAAACAGGATATGCAACCAAAATAAATTATTTAAGCCTTAGAATGGGATTTCTACTTTGTGTTGGGGGAAAGTCACGCAACTCAGGAGTTGGAAGTGGGAGGGGTGTATGCAATGTTTAAGTGAATGTGGAAATGGCTTAGGGATATCTGTTTCTCTTTTGGGTACTCTTTTCATTAATGTAACACGATCTGAACATTGTGACAGGCCCTTTAAGCTCAGCTTGACTGGCACAAAGCCACAAATTTGCTCTGTCTCTGACAGCAAGTTGCCAAAGCATCCTGTCTCATCACAGCAATCTCATTATTATTTATGCTATGTGAGTGCACATTGATTTTCATTCAGTGCTAGCTCCCACAAGACGTGTTCTCTTTTTTTCCCATTGGACAGTAATCCCATGGATTTTATTTAAACCCTTCACCTTGTCCACACTTTACTCTTGGAAGAGTCTTGACTGATAACAATTTGTCTTTTTACAGCTACAAGTGAGGACATATTTATCAGCCCACATCACTGTTCAAAATGTGATTGTTTAGCTTACAGGGGTTTTCTTTATTTCTGTTTTTATGCAGTTCTGCAGAATTGTGTTCAAGAAATAAGGTTCATTTATTCTTAGGGCAACTAGTTTAAAAGAATTGGATTTAACATAAGGTGATCATTCCAGTTCATGATTATCTATAAACTGAAAAAAATACTGAGGTGGACATGTACTTCCAAAGCTATCTACAGAGCAGATTAATCCTTCATGAATATGGAAAGGATTATAACATAGGCCCTTCTGTGAATGAGGAGTAAGAAGCCCGTCTTTCTCTGGGTTTGAAATAGCTCTATCTGTGTGTAGATTATTCATCCTAGTCAGATTTCAGGTCACATTGCTCTTTACTGCTGCTTATAGCAAGCATTTAGCAGAATGGAAATATTCCTCAGAATTTATTAGCCTTGTTCATTGGGAATTAGAATACTTAATATTAATACTTAACAGAGTGATACTCAAGGCAGTATATAGCACTGAGTGCTAATAGAAATTTTAATCTCTCTGGTTTTACAGTTCTGAGTTTCCTGAATTAAAGACTTCTGGTGTGGTATTTATTTTTCTATCAGTGACAGTATTCTATAGATATAAAATAAAACTCAGAGAATAAAGTAATGTGGAAAGTGTTAGCATAGACTGAAACAAGTAATAAACATTATCACTGTCATTCAACAAATAAGGTTATCAGTGATTATTTTTTTCTTAGATAGAAATAGATTAATAATAGCAGACTTTCCTGAAATTATACAATTGTCTTTACTAGAACCCAAAATTTCAGGACCTCTGATGAAGCCCAAGAATGTGTCTGATTTCTGTTGTTGCATAATGAATCACAAAGCTTAATGATGCAAAACTACATTTATTATGTCACTTCCCATGGGCTGGAGCCACAGGAAGATCCTGGCTGGGTTTTCTCATCAGAGTCTCAAAAGGCTGAAACCATGATAGCAGCCAATGCTACATTCTCATTTGGTAGTCTACCTCTTCCAAGCTCATTAAGGCTATTGGAAGAGTTCAGTTCCTTGCGGTTATAGAATGAAGGGTTCAGCTTCTTGCTGAACCTAGAAAAACTCCCTCTCACATCCTAGCTGTGGCCCTTCTCTTGGCAGCTCGTGTGTGTGTGTGCGTGTGTGTGTGTGTGTGTGCGTGTGTGTGTGCATGCGTGCCTATGAATGTGTGTGTTCCAAGAGAAGAGAGATTCTTTTCTGCATTGAATTGTTTTTACTTCAATTTTTTATTCAATTTATTTATGTAGTGTGTGACAGGGCATATGCTTGCCTTGGCACTTGCAGAAGTCAGAAGAAAACTTGCAGGGTTCATCCTTTCCTTCTATTATGTGGGATTGAACTGTTTCTGCCTTGCTTGGCAGCAAGTGCCTTAACCTGCTGAGCTATCTCAGTGCTTCTGTTTCTGACTTCCAAAGAGCTCTCCAATTAGTCAGGTCTACCCTAGGCAAGTCTTCTCTTTACTGATCGAAGCCAACTGCTTAGAGATATTAATTACATGCGTGAAATCACTACATAAGCAACAAAAAATAATATACTCATAGGACAAAATTACATTATACTTATCTAACATGTTAAGCCTGAATATTATTGAGAGGAGAGTAGGCAGCTAGGTCCAGACTGCCTTGTAAAAGGACTATAAAACTTCAGAAGCTTAATACCAAACAGCAACAATGATGTTAGATTATGAACAGTGATAAGTAGCATATAGGAAAATAATTGATCATGGAATCCCCTGAACTGAGGTATGCATATAAATTAACAAAGTTATTATGTTATATAATGTTAAATTCATGTTAGTATATTACAAGAATAAGATAAGTAACATTCAGAATGTGTTATTAAATCCACTAAGTGAATCCAATTTACTTATAAATGAGAAATTCTAGTATATCGTAACAGGATACTACAGTCACTTTTTTTTTGCTGTTCTTGTTTTGAGAGCCATCTTGCTATTATTCCCTCCAAGTATCCTTCCTTCCTTCCTTCCTTCCTTCCTTCCTTCCTTCCTTCCTTCCTTCCTCCTTTTCCCCTCCCTCTTTCCTTCTCTCTTTCTTCCTCTTTGCTTTTCTCCTTTCTTCCTTTCCTCCCATCCTCCTTCCTTTCTTCTTTCATTCCTTCCTTCCTTTCTACCCCTTCCAGCCCTCCTTCAATTTTTGTACTTCCTTCTACTTTATCCTTTTATTGATTGTTTTGAAGTAGGGTTTCAACAGGCAACTTAGGTTGGCCTTGAAATAATTTTCCAGGCAATCTAATCTCAAGTTTATAATCCTCCTTCCCTAAAGCTGGGATTGCAGGAATGAACTTGTAAAGATTTTTGGTATTTTGATTTAACTAACAATGCAGTACCCACACTTTGCCAGACCAACCAAAGTGATGGCAATATGAATTTTTTCATATGGTGTCTTAGAAATTTATCCCAACATCATGTAAATATTAACAATTAGTTAATTGTTAATTAATCAAACTGATAAAAATTTTGAATTTTGTCTAATTTCCATGTTTATTATTGTAGCACTTTAGTTAACACATTCTAAAAATAATGATAGAAGTTATTCCATTTAGTTATGTTTGACATTTAGCATTAGTCATAGAACAATAGCAATTTCTATGAATATGGAAATTGCAAAAATTGAAGATAATTTTTATACTATACAATATATTAAAACCCAATAAGGGGAAAGAAACATAAAAGCTTTAACATGATTTCCAAAAGACACCTAATATGTAAATGGATTAGCACTTAATGAATTTAGAATTTAATCAAGATGATTCAGGAAAAAAAGAGTTTTGATTGACCTAGATTAGTGTGGAACTTTGAATTCTCTGTTGAAAATAGCAAAGGAATGGTTTTCTAAAAACGCTAAAAATTTAAATGTGAATTCAAAACATTATTTCATAATTTTAAAAGTTCCTCTACCATGCGGTTTTCACTGATTTTTGCTTTTCTTTCATCTCTTACAAAGTCTCATGGAGAAATTATAGTATTAGTAAATTTGGTAATTCCCCCTGTCTGCATTCTATTGTAAGGGTGGCTGCTTCTTTTCTAAGATGCCTGTGTCTATCTCAGTATTGTCTTTGAAGCTCACAGTTGTTGCTGAGGTGTCTCTATGAAGATATATCTAGGGTCTCCCCTTTTCTTTTTCTGGTGAGGGATAAATATGTAATACATTTGTTCCCCCCTTTCCTCCTTCTTATTCAGCTGCCAAGCCAAGTTCATTTGGTTTCAATTTTTATTAACGTCAACAACCTTGGCTTCAATGTCTCCACCTTTCTCCCCAAATAAATAGAACTCTTGTTCGTCTTACCCAAGTTATTTCTGCTTGTCAGGCTTATGCTACAAATGAAAATAACCTTGCTGGAGATCACAGAATACCAAAAAAATGAGTCATGGTTCACTGACTTCGTTCAGTGTTTTTTATTTAATTTCATATTGACTGTTTGCATCTTGGAAGATGGGTTCATAAGGACTAATGTAAACGGAATGGAAAGAGTATTGACCCGATTATTTTTTTAAAAAAAATCAGGTGTACCTTTATGATTAAATGACTTAACTTTTACCATCAGCTCATTTAAATACATGAGAATAAACATTGACCCTATGACTAAAAGTTTTTAAAGAAGAAATATAAGTGTCAAATAATATTTAGGTTCATAGAAATGGTTTGTAACATTTTAGCTTTTGTGTGGTATAAAAGTGTATATTGACAGTGAATACTTGTGGGAGAGTTGAACATGAAGTTTTTGTGGTACCTTATAGATTTCTTATGTAGCTAGCATCCTTCTACTAGGTGATCCCTGGGAGTCTAAATGGCACTTGCTGCAAGTATTTTTGATTTATTTTTCTGGCTTTTGAGTGAAGCTATTCAAAACTTAATGTGTCAGTGAGAAAAAAAATAAAAAATTCTAGCTGTAGCCTAATAAAATGATAAGCATTTATGCATCAAATAATGTGATAATTCAATGTAGTAGGAATTCACAAAATGTCCAAAGCAGAGTTAATAAATCATGTACTTCTTTTTAAAAAAAATTCATTACTTTAATGTATGGATCTAGAAAAAAAATACAAATCTGAAGTAAGTATAATGTTTAGAAAATGAGAATCATAGTTACTTCCTAATTTAATGCTGAGGCACTTCTTTTGAATTTGGAGACTCAGAGCTCATATGTAATTTTTACCTGAGGTGTTGACAAAGATAAAGAAAAATCAGCAGATTGTGGGGAGTGCAGCTTCAAGGGCTACATCTACATCACCAATCCTGCATTCATGGCTAAGGGGACATTTCAGAAGAGGAGGAAGTGATTGTAATAGCTAGGATATCAGCAAGTCTGCTTTGAAAGGGTCTATACTAGAAATGACTATATACTCACGACTGGAACAATGGCAACATCAATGGGTATATTAAAATGGAAGGGAGAAAAGTTTGTATGGTCTCACTCCTAGATAAAGATTTAGAGGCATCTAATGACTGTTGGGATAAGGAGAATTAGACTTTCTTAGGGATGAACTCCTTATTGGTTGTCCAATACAGAATGGTCAACACTAAAATATTATAGAAACAACAGAAAGAGATCTAAGAGATTGTATCTATATCGATTTGTGTGTATATATATATATATATATATATACATACATACATGCAAACATATATATATATGTGTGTGTGTATGTGACAATAATATTAAGAGAAAAGTGGTTATCAGTTTGAGAGTGAATGGGGATATGAGAGGGAAGGGTTTGAGAGAAGGCAGTTGGGAGGGGCTGGAGGGAGAAAAAGGAAGTGAGAAAGTGATGTAATTCTGTTTCAATTACAACTTTTTTAAAACAGAAAAATATACAGTAAATATTAAACAGCCAGGTTGGTGATCCTCCATGGGTGCAACTTCTAATATTACAAGGTGACACAATCCATTGTTAAGTCCTCATCCTCTTGCTTTTTAAACTTTCTGTCCTGCCTTCATCAGTGTTCTCTGAGCCTTAGGGTGCAGAAGCTATATTATTCATGCATCCACTGGAACTGGGCTTCACTACTGTGCATTTCGATTGGTTGTGGTTTTCTGTAAAGATCTGCATTGTTGCAAAGAGAAATTTTGTTGATGCTATATGAAGACTACACATAGCGGGCCTGCATCCTACACAAAGAACTGTATACAACTCTAGATGTTCAAGTGTGGGGGAAATAATCATTCCCAGGAAAGGGCGCACCAATTGCTATCCAATACCAAATTGTCAGCAGGTATTTCTTATGTATTTAGGGACACACACACACATACACACAAACACACACACACATGTATATAACAACAATTAATCAAAAAAAGAGAACTTGAATTTGATAGAGAAAAAGGAAAGGCATATACAGGAAGGTCTGAAGGGCAGAAAAGAAGGGAGAGAATTGCTACATTCTGACCAGTGATGGTTTTCTGTGATCACTTCCATTTGATCTGAGAATTTGGAGATAAGAAACAAAGTTAAAAGAGAACATGCATTTTTATTTATGAGTCTGGTTGCTTATACTTTTGTAATGAATTCAAATAAAACATATTCTTTCAAAAAAAGAAAAAGATAAAGAAAGGTAAATTCTCGATGCAGGAAGACAAGGGGTAGCTTTGAGAACTGAACAACTATTTGGAAATACAAATATATATATTATTCATAATTCTTCTGCCCTATTCCTGGTTATGAATTTCTCTGGTAATAAAGAACTAATGTTAATAGCAACCAGTGTCTCCATTTAGATTTAAAATTTAGATATTGGAATCAGGGTCACATTATAATCTCAAAAAATCATAATGCGCATTTAGAGATTTATATTTTACATATGGGTTACAGGGAGAAAACATTTTATTGTCTGTTTACTTTAATTACTAATCAAGTATTTATATAAGACTTCCCATGCTTTAAACACTAGACATAGATATTCTGGTTCTAAACATGAAAGCTCTATCATCCCACTTCAGTAATTTTCTTGCCATCTGGTAGTCTTTACAAATAGGAAGAGACATAACAAGCATGTTTGTAGAGGAATATAGTTTAGGTATAGGTGAAATATTGTGATATGGATGCTTGTGAGAGAATCACAGAGTATCAAAACATAAGCTTCCAATATATGGAAGACAAAGGTCAAGCAAACAAATTGTATTTAGGACAAATATTTTAAATGCATCTTCTTTATTTCAAAAGAATGTTTTTATTGTCTCTGTGTTTTGGACGTCTATAGATGTTTTTCTTTTTCCATAGTAACTAACAGATTACCTTCTAATGAGATGATACGGACTTTTTGTGATGTATATTTATCATAAAGTTGTTCAAGGAAAAAGTATATATGTATCTGAGGGTTGGAGCTGTCTATCTCAGTACCAATTCTTACCACCTAGTACCAGGCATATCTCATGAACATGCACATGCTCTAAATGCTGAGATATCACCAGAGTCCCTTGATGAAAGCATCGTTGTCTAGATTCCAGAAACTGCATCTGTGGCTTAGCTGGAGATCTACAAACCCTGACCCATTAACTCCAAGCTATTTACATTTTATACTGAGTCGCTTACATTTAAAAATAGGGCTCTGTTTTCAAAATATTCCTTTTCCTCATATTTAGTTCAAAGTTGACATACATAATTTTAATTCCTTTTGTCACTGAGTAAAACTTGTATGGAGTCATGAAAACAAACTCTGAAAGGGTGTCTTGAAGAGTTCTCAAGGCTCATACAGGTGACATTTTCTAGATAGCGTTTCATTTGCTAGAAAGCAGAGATAAATATTGGCAAAAGTAAACAAAACCTCTATTCTTATAAAGTTGATGTCACCTAGTTGGAGTGTGATACACACTGACTGCCCAGTCATAACAATAAGATAAATATGCTACAAAGGAAAAGAGTGTGAAGCTCAAGAATCAAATTTTATCCCAGAAGTAAGTTTCCCTCAGCAAGTGCTCTTGCACTGGAAGATGAAAGCAAAAGCATTAATTTTCCAGGGAGAGAAGGGCGTTCAGCCGCAGACCATTAGGGAAGATTTGCTGTTGTGACTTTTTGATATTGTATTAAACAATACAAGAACAAAGGACATGCTAGGGTATTAAAAAAATAGTTCTTCAGTTGTGTTATTCCAGGAGCAAGAGCTACAGTAGATTACCATGTATTTATTTTCCAAATGAAAAATACTTCAGATTTAATTTTTGAGCTGGGCAACAAAGCTCGTTTCCAAACTGGGAAACTGTAGTGCAGTGCAGTCATAATTGTGAATATAAAGCTATCAATTTTAGTATGATTCCACTTTATGATGTGTTTATGTGATCAAATTCAAAATAGATCTTCTGGTCTTCCTTGGCATCAAGAGATGTATAGCAGATACAGAATAGAGAAGGTAAACAGGACTCAGTGAAAACCTGTGTACTCAATTATATTGATTCATTTATAAAGGAAGAAAATAGATTTATACTGCAATTCTGATTGCCTGAGGACTTTGCATTATGCTGAGTAAATTTTCTGTTTTGATAAGCAACTTTCTTGATCTTTGAATTGCTGCAATATGATCTATTATCCAAAATTAAAATTATTTTTGTCATCTTTAAAGCATCATAGTAGCTGAAATAGTTTTCTACTTTTACTGTGAAATTTCTTTCATCACCAGCAATATGGATGAAAAAATATCCTCTTTATTTGCAAGTTGATGAAAATGCATTTGCTCATCCTGAATTAAATACATAAAAATGAAAACAAATTTTTGAAGTTAGAAAGCTGCTATGTTATAATAAATGCCCATGTTTATGAACAAAATCAGAGGGTATGCAGGCTTATGTTTTACCCCTGTTCTTCATTTGGCCACACAGGCAATTTACAGAGCACTTTACACAACTGTTTAGAAGGCAGGGGAGGGAAAGGTACTTCATTTCAGAAATGGATTAATTTATTTTAAGTTATCACATTTGAGTGATTTTAAAATGGGTTTGGAAAGTAAAGATTAAATCTTTTAGGAAAAAAAGCATTTAAAAATTAGTTGAAAAATTTAAGTGATAAACTTGACTGTTCTTGGGGATTTTGAAGTCTTGTTCTAAGCATAAAAGATGGTACAAATCTTTTTCATCTTCTGTGGCATGTATGCCTGGATTTAGAGGATAAACTCCACAGTGCTGACATATGCCAGCACGAACCACTGGCACACTGTGAAGTTGTGCACTCAACCTTGAGCAAATGTGAACCCTATAAACTATCTCATGCCAATGTGAAGTTTCTTATTTAACTAAAACCGAATGGCAGTATCTGGATTAATGATGAACATTGTTGAAGGCAATTAGCTGCCTGAGTAGCTCCAGGTTCACACGTTATTAATTCTAGATGTTCTTTCACCAACTCAAATCTCATGAGAACATGGCCTGGGTTTGCCCTCTATTTTCCTTTTGGCTTGCAATCTACGTGCCCTTTAAATGAATAAGCAGGCAAGCCACGGGGAAACCCAGAAGGATGAATTCTGAGCATGGGTCACATTTTAGTCTTTGTAGGATGGAGGTCAGGGATTGAGAAACAGCAATAGAAATCATTTTCTTTCTCATATATTATGGAATGATTGGATTGAATTGTTTATCAATCCACATTGAACTGAAATTCTTAACAACAGATACTTGGAAAAGTTCTTATTATTTTGTGCACTTTACAAAGCTCAAATTAATAATGCAAGAATTGCTAAAATAAATACACCTCCATTTCTCTATGGTAATTTTTGTCATATTCATTTCATGTGATGTCAAAGAAACAATTTGACAGTATATTTCATAATTGTAATCTTTCTTTCTTATGTCATTTACAAGGTCATAGTCATCTTTTTGATGGCCGAGACACATAATTGGCTCAAGTCTTTGTCTTAAGATATGAATGCAACAAACTCTCTATACCTTATTGAGTAGTGTAACAAGAACGGGGCTGGCTTGTTTGTTTGTTGGGGTTTTTGTCCTGCCCAGTACCCCACAACTGTTTAGTCCCAAAGAAAATCATACAAAGATCTCTATAAGTTATAAAGCTGATAAGCCCATTAGCTCTAGCCTTTCACTGGCTAACTCTCACATCTTGATTAACCCATTTTTCTGATCTATGTTAGCAATGTGGCTCAGTACTTTTTTCAGTGGGGCAGCTCACATCCTGATGCTTCTGTGGTCTGGGCAGGAGTGGGAGGAATCAACTTTCTCCTTCCTAGAATTCTCCTGTTCTCATTACATCATTTCTACTTCCTGTCTGGTTTTCCTGCCTATATTTCCTGCCTGGCCAATCAGTGTTTATTTAAAACATGATTGACAGAATACAGACAATTCTCCCGCACCAGAGTAGATAATGGCTCTGTTAAATTAATTTGCATATACTTGATGCTTTTGGATGATAGCATGATTGACACCCTGAGAAGTAGGATACTTTCCTTTTATGTCTTTGGGAATTCCTATTTAAATAAAACCTGTTTTTTTTTCTCATCATTGGCTATCTCAACAGACATGCTTTCTCACACAAAATTATAATATTATGTCTGCTTCAAATTGAATTGCCTTCTACAAAAATCTAGAGAGTGGATGTCTATGAATTGAATAAATAAACATACTTAAGCTGATTATTAAGTTTTATGTAAATTTGAGACTTGCAAAGGTGCCAAGAGTCCTTGGTGGGTAGTGACAGAAAGAGGACTGAGAAATGGGATTTGGTTCCAGCTCTACTCAACTTCAGAGATGACCTCTTTCTTTAAATTATTTAACTTATATGGTTTGTTAAAAGCTTCTGGAGAACATAACAAGTGTCAATTGCCTCCATGCTAATGACCTGTTTCTATTTTCTTGTTTATTGAGGGTTTCATCTGGGTGTGCAAAGTGCCAGTGCCTTTTGCATTATTTCATCAGTGAGGAGCACTACAAGGGGTACTTAAAAGTAAGCAGTGGATTTGTGAATTAGTTTCTTTTCAGACATAAACCACGTACAAAGTTATATTAATGTGTACTGTTCTATTTCCCATTCTTATAGATTTCCTGTGTACAAAAGGGAGACTGTTAATAAGAGAGAGCTGGCAATTTTGTAAAAAACTGTGGATTATTTCTGAATGAGCCCTTGAATTCCTATAGTATGTAGATTCCAATTCATCGCATTGCGGATGGATATCTTTTATACTGGACAACTCACATGAAGAACAGGAAAGAGAGATTTATCATCGTCATATGAATTTTATGTCACCCATTCTTTCCTATTAATATACACTTAAGCCCAAATGTAGTTACTGATTAACCCACTATCTATCTCTGACTCGTTATCGCAGAGACAGCTAAGAGTGCTGAGTTTCTGAGTTAGTTGAATGAAATATAAAAAACTAAACCTACTATTTACACAAAACTGATAATCCTACATGAATGAATAAAATCACAACAAAGATTTTTTTAGGAAAATTAGTTACATAATATAATATGTATCAAATTAAACTTAATGTAGATATAATAGGTCCAATTGATAATGCTGAAATATTTTTATTTTCCACAAACACAAATAGGAAATGGAGTGAAATAAACATCTTTTTCAGGTGTCACTGGATCATGATAGGATGAGTTAAAGGATTCATATAAATTAAGAAGGATAATATATTATACATAAGAATTATTACAAAATAATATTCTTATGGCTGTGCCTATTCAAGATCCAAATAAAATACACTGTAACATCGTCCACAAATGAAGTGGAAACAACATACAAGCATTCTGCCCGTAACACCAGAGCAAATCTTTTTTTATTAACTGAGTTGAACTTTAAAATTATGTTATGACCAAAAATCAATAAAGAGAAACTGATTTAAGTTCATCCAAGTGTGAAGGGGTTTATTACCAGTGCTACATCACTCTAATGATGTTCTCTTAAAAATTTGTTTTTGTGATATATTGCATCTATTATTGCTAAAAGGATAAAACTGTAAAGCAACCTTGGACATTAATAAATCAATTTAAGAAAAGTAGGAATCTAGCAAAGAAAAGGCAAAAAAATCCAGTCTAGTGATTTAAATGTTTGGTCATTACAATATATTTAAAGTATACCTACACCTGCATCAACTTACTGGGGATTTTCCAATTTTTTTTTCAAGTAGCACAGTATTGTTCTTGCTAATGACTTCACAGAGGGATGGTGACAATTCTGAGGCTTGTTTTTCCTTTTAACCTTCAAGGCAGGAATCAACAATAAACAATAATAACTAATGTTTCATGAACTACATTTCTGAAATTGTTACTGTTCATGTTCTTATTTCTGTTACATTCTGTGTAGTTTAAATATTAGGAAACAGGGACACATTTTATAAAATATGTTCTTTATAATATGCACCTCACCTACCAAGATGAGTTAAATAATGAAAATGGCAATCTGAGCATTTAATGATGTCACAGTATTACTATTAGGTTCTGTTCCTATTATCAATTTTTGTATTATGTTCAGTGAATATATTTATTTACTGATTTATTTATACATGCTCTCATTGATATTTACCTCAAGTTCATAGAAGGTCACTCAAATTCTAAGTGTATTCCTCCTTAAATTTTCACAGGAGGGAAAAGTCACCTCTCAGATTATCTTGCAAGGATAAAAGAAAAATGAAAAGGAAAACAAGCAAACACAAAGCCTGAATTGTCTCTCTCACTATTTCTGAGTTCCCCCAAAGTGGCCATAATTTGACTTCTCATCTCTATAACCTCACTTTATCCATTTCGAATACTATTTGAATACATTCAGCTGAATATATGATATACTCATTAGGTATATACTACCTTGTTTTTCGTATTTTTGTGCTCACCTGTATCCTTGTGCAGAAAAGTATTTAATAGATTTTCTTCTTGTGTAAGATGATGGTTAAAAATATGCACACTTTTTTATATCTATGTTTGGTGAAGATGATTTGGTCCCTGTTCAAAGGCTATTTTATATAATATAAATGATTATAATAGATGGAAGATTGATTTTTGAGCACATCTTTTGTACACATATTAAAATGTCTGTTGACATTATATATTGAGTTACTTAATGAAGATGGTAAGCTTTGTGGGGTATCATCAGCATTAGCTTTTTGGTTCCTGTCCTGGAACTAGCCCTTGTAGACCAAGCTGGCCTCGAACTCACAGAGATCTGCCTGCCTCTGCCTCCCGAGTGCTGGGATTAAAGACGTGTGTCACCACCGCCCGGCCCATCAAATAAGGGTTTGTACATTTTATTTTTTCTTATTTTAACATTTCTTGCAAACCTCTAGCACTGGAAAGATTATTGCAGTTTATCATATTAGAATATTGCAAAGTGTACTTTCCTAATTATAGTGAAGTTAACATTGTCATGTAAGCATATTACAAAGATGTCCATAAAGTGGGAACTATTCAAGGACATGTTATTTCATTAATCCAAGTTGTCCAAATTAGTAGCCACTTGCAGTAGATCACTTAATTTTAATTTAGTTGACAATATATAAAGACAGAAAGTTTAGTGTCACAATTACACTACAGGTACCTTTAGTGTTCAGTGACCACAGGCAATAATTGCCAAATGTTGGTAAATACAGAGCACACTTTTCAGTTGCCAAACAAAGGCAGTTCAATAGTGGTAATACAAAGGTTTATGGCATGGGTCCCCAAAAGTTAAACCTTCTGTTATATGGAGTATTTAATTAGATCACACTCTATTAGGTTAAAGAATTTAGAATTAGCATGTTCAAAGGTTGGTTTTAGTTTCAGAATACCCCAACTTGGTGATTTAAGAAAACCTTGAATGTCAAACAATTCCAGTCTTATCATTTTTTTTTAAGGAATTAATCTGCAGATGTCAAAGCAATCTAAATACTCTGGATTTGTATGATAAACTAGTATGGTCTTTTGGTGTGTAGACTTCATTTGAAATTCAAAGGGATAAAGATAAAATCAAACACATGAAGAATGAAATAGGAGTTTTAACCCAAATGATTTGAAGATGCACTGTCTGAACTTCTCATGTCTACTACTCAGAAAATAGACGAGAAAAATGTGTCTACTGTGGAATTTGGGGACGTATCCCAGAAATTAGCCTATTCTCTATGGCAGCAGAACAAAGGGGTACTAGGAAAACCTGAAAATATACTTATATTAGCCTTTTCAAAATGACCTTGTAACTCAATTTCTCTTCATATCAAAGAAATAGCATATATGCAGCAAGTTGAAAAAGTCTTATACATTTACATATGGATGTGGTTAATGCTGTACTACTCTGTCTGTATTAGTATTGAATAAAGGAAATGTCTCATATTCAGATAATTCAGTTACAGAGAGTTCATCCAAATGAGACATTTCAAATGTGTGTGACATCCGTTTTATTTCCATATGGAGGATTATGAAGCTTTACCTAAAGAAATTATAAAGCCAGATTCTCCCAAATAGGAGCGATGTTACCAACATTGAGAGATGTGAAATGCATACAGGATTGCTCGTGTATTCTAAGATTTAAGAAGATTTAAATAAAGATATAAGGAAATAACAATAGACATAATTTGAAAGAGTAATTCTATTGAGGAAAATTTTGTAAAATCACTGCACAGTTTGTGTGTGTGCATCCACAGATGCGGAAACTAAAATGAAGGTCAAGGTGAAGGGTCTTTCTCAATCATTTCTCCGTGTTTTACAGGGTCTCTTGCGAAACCCTGAGTTCATCTATTGTACCCAGCTGGCTCTCCAGAAAGCTTGGTGCTCCTTTATTTTATGTTGTATATTAACGTTCCTGACTACTGTTTTTTTTTTTTGACTTGTGTTCTGGAGGTCAAACTCAGGTCCCAGTGCTCGCTCTCCTCTCTCTCCCTCCCTCCTTCTCTCTTTCTCTCTATCTTTCTGTGTGTGTGTGTTCGAAAATATGAATGCCTTTTGGCTATATATTTATATGGGTAACTTAATTTTACGTTTTTTAATTTAAAAGAAAGGCTAGATACAACTTCACCTTAGATTAAAAGGTATCTATTTAAGGCAGATGCATTACAGGATTGTTTAATATTCTGTGGTTGTTATTGGTATATTTTGGCAGTTTATATTTGCAGATGTCTGTCTCTTTCACTGATAAATGAGGAAACAGTGAAACTTGTCTTCTGAGTGTTTTGAATTCCCACTGTCTCCATCCATTTAAACCATAGCCCTTCTTGTTAAATCCATCATTCCTATGCTGCATTTTGTAAGCAGTAAAGCTTTCCTCTTCTCATTGTGATTCTCCTCCTCTGTTTGTAGACTATTCCAATATAAATTCCTGTCTTAGCCATTTCTATTCATTTTAGAATTTCTCTTTCCTTATCAAGGACTCTTTCCTTCTTTGATATATTCCTTTATGATCAATGATAATGTATTGTAGAGTAGGAACTAAAGAGAAAAAAAATAAGAGGTAAGGGATGTGAGTTGAAATTTCAGATAAGAAAGAAGTAAAAGGCTCCCCATAGAAAATAATTTCTGAATACAACTCAAAAGTAGCAGAGAGTTGGGCTTAAGTGTTGGAGGCACTTCGGCCCAGGCAAAATAAAGAGAAGTGAAAACTCCAAGGCAGAAATGTAGCTGCTATGCACAAATCACTGAAAATTAATCTGTCTTTCTCTGTATACTGACTACTCCCTAAACAAAGGAGAAATTTTTCCTAAACTAGAGTTCAAAGAAAACATTAAATTAATAAATTAAATAATTCACACAACAGCTGTTTTTTGTGTTTGTGTGCATTATATCTACAATATTACTTATAAAGATAGATAATCTTTGAAAGTTAATGCAAATGAAATATTTTCTTCAATATCACAATATTATCTTTTCAGAAAGTTATTTAAATTTCACAGAAGTAAAGAATTCAGATATTTTATACCATTTTAGGAACAAATGAAAGGAAATTCATAATTATGTTGTAAAATGTTAGGTCTTAGTTGGCAAACTCTTCATCTACTTGATTCCCTTCAGTCTAAAATAAGTATAATGCTGTGCAAAAGAATTTCCATGGGAAATATTTTTATAAAGTATTTGAATATCATTTGCAATCTAGACAAAGTGTAAAAACTCAGGCATAAATGTTACACTGCAAAACTTTTACCGCTTCATAAGTTTATAATTTGTTTATAGTATTGCGCATCTGAAATTCTATATCAAATCCTCCAGTAGATTTTATTTCATACACTTTCTCTTGATAGATTGTATTTAATGTAGCATTGAATACCATTAAAAATTGATTCACCATAGTTAGAATGAAGGGTCCCTTTTCTTTGAATTTCATAGCACATGGCCAAAGATAAATTAATTATACTTTCTTATATGTAAGAGGAGATATCACTACTTCAAAATAAATGAGGTTATTCAGTGGAAAATCAAATAGATAATTCTACTTGAAGAAAAACATTTTAACATTTAACATTAAATTTTATCTATTCCTTACTTTGACGTCACTTTTTAAAATTGCTTTGATGTGACTCAGTTAAATGCATTTTTCTCATTTTGCTGTTATCTTATTTTAATGAGTTATCTGACAGAAAGTATTTCACCATCTGTGATTATTTATTATTACTTTTAAATAAAAAAATTAAAGGATGAGAAGATGGCTTTTCTAGAATGTTCATGGCAATTTAATTTTAGAAACTTGTCATGATTTGTGAGCAGGACTCTGCTTACTTTTACTTATGAAATTATTGAAGAGACATTTCAGAAGTTTTATGAAAGAATATGCAAACTATAAAACATAAAGAGGATGAGTGTGTTCCACTCATCAGTGTCTGACATGACAGAAAAAGATGTTTTACAAATAAGACAACATTAGGACTGCTACACTGTGTAAGTAAACACACGTGTCAATACATTTCAAAACTATTGCTATATCCCTATTTCTTTAAAAAATAGAGCATGATAATGATAATAATGATGATTTTGAAAATGAAGTGGTCATGGCTAAATGCATGCATTACTCACTTAATTCAATACAATAATTAAAAGTATTAAAATAACTTATAAACATACGCAAGTAATGTCCTGTAGGTAAAACATCAGGAAGAATCATCTTGGGTAAACTTGACTCTGACTGTATCATTTTTAAAGGCATTGTTTAGTTGACTTTCTCCATTTGACAATAACCCCAATTTTTGTCCAAATCTGTTTCTGCTACTGAGGTTGGTGTAGGACTCAGGATAGCTATGACATAACTGGCTATGGCTATGCTGACAGTTTTTCTCATGACGCAGATCAGGAAGTTCGTACCCATGTTAAAGTGGGCAAAGATGAAATCTTTGGTAGATAATTTCGATAACCAGCAAAGTGTAAGAGATCATAAATATCAAAAATATAGCATATGAAGTTTTTAAATAAAACAAAATTTTATAAATTAAATTATTATATGAGTAGCAATGACTAGAAGAAAATCTCTCATATGGTAAAATCTTTGAGAAAACAAGAATGTAACTTCTTTATGAGTTTTATGGTGACAGACTCACAAGACATTAGAGCTGACATCTGATTAGAATGCAACATAATTAAACAAGTCTCAAAATAGTTTAAGCAAGACACTTTTTGTTTTTTGATATTTTGAGACATGGTTTCTCTATGTAACAGCTCTAACTGGCCTGGAACTAGCTCTGGCATCGAACTCAGGGAGATCCACATGCCTCTGCCTCCCAAGTGCCACGTGGAATTACCGCCCAGCCAGAAATACACTTTTATTTTATTTTTTAAGACCTGTTTTATTCTCCCATTTTTTCCCCGAGAATATTATCATACATAGAGAGAGAAGAGAAGAGAAGAGAGTGTGTATTTATGATTGACATGTGGCAATATCATTTTGGAATGAATATATGGTTTGGAAAACAGTCAATTTCTAGATATCAATTTTAACATCAATGTTTGCTGATTTTTTTTTGTTTTTGAATTGAGAATTTGCATAGGTTAGTTTTCACTGAGAGTTTAATGTTGTCTTTCTGAAAATATAACTTGATTTAATCCATATTCACAATTTTGCATTTTTATTGTATTATCTTATGTGTATGAGAACTTTCCCGTCAAGTATGTATATACATCATTTGTTTCCCTAATGCTGGCAAGGTCAGAAGAAGGGTCAGATTCCGTGAAACCAAAGTTACAGTTGGTTGTGAGCTGCAATGTGGGTACTGAGTATGACACTTGTGTCCCCTCCTAAAGCCACTGGTGCTCTTAACTATGGGATAATTCCTTCAGCACTACTTTTGCGTTTTTAGAGAAAAAAAGTTTTTGACATTTTACCAAAAAATATCAAGAGAAAAATAGAAAGATTTAGATATTTGATTCCGTTAATATTAATGTCAGCTTTAAGGATAAATGGAAAGATATTTAATAAATGAGGAAACCCAAAATGTTAATGCTACCTATTAAATAGTTCACAAATTGATACATAAGCAAGTCAAAGCCTACAATTATTTTATATACAAAGACAAATAATGGAAAATTCATATTTCATTCAAAACTAAAACTATTGTTTTGTAAAATATTGAAAATCAAAACCATTTCTCTGTACGAAGAACACAATTTTACATTTGAAAATAAATTCCATATCCGGCACAGGTGTGTATTCTGTAGTGCAGATGTAGAGGCCAGATGACTTTTTCTTCTGCCAGATGCATTTGGCTCTTAGACTCAAGTCGGTAGACTTTACAGCAGTGACTGAACCTACGGAGCAATGCTGCCAGCCCAAGAGAGCAGTATCAGAACTGGAATACATATCAAGATGGGTTGGGAACATGAGGGATCAGCAGTGAATTAGGGAGAAAAGTACTGGGAGAAACGATTGGAATTAAGGGACGATTCAGAGACTAGGTGGAAACCTAGAGCAATGGTAACTCCATGGAATCATTGAAAGTAACCATAGCAAAGACTCCTACTAGAAGGGGTAGCACAGCCTGAACTGCTCATCTTCTGTAACCATGCAAAGCCTCAAAGTGGAAGGGTTGGGACACCAAGCCAGCCATATAACCTTCAACGTACAGCTTATCCTGTCTGCAGAGTGTTCTGGAACTGGAATTTAGCTGAGTTCTTATCAAAGAGACCAGAGAAATGTTCTCCAGCTACTGATAGGAGCAGATGCAAAGTCCCACAGCCGAACACTGGGCAGTCCTGCAGAGGAGGCCTAGGAAGGATTGGAGGAACAAGAGGACTCGGAACACGGCCAACGGAATCAATTGACCAGGACTGATGGAAGCTCACAGAGATCAGCAAGTCTGTAGGGGCCTGACGTAGGTCCTTTGCATATATGTTATGGTCAAGAAGTTTGGTATTCTTGTGGGATTCCTTAAAATATATTTTAACCTGAATGTGCCTTTTATCAATCCGGGGTATAATACTGAGTAGCTTGGGCTCTACTTAGTAGGTTCTATTAGAAGCTGTTCTTAAAATGTGGTCTAATATAAACAGCCCCAATTTCTGTTAGGACATTATAATAAACATAGAGCAGTTTTCATGTAGTGTAAAGAATGCCCTAGCAACTTTTAAAAGGCAGGCGGATCTCTGTGAGTTCGAGACCAGCCTGGTCTACAAGAGCTAGTTCCAGGACAGGCTCCAAAACCACAGAGAAACCTTGTCTCGAAAAAAACCAAAAAAAAAAAATAATTTAACATGGTTATTTCATGCTATTATTTATACATTCATAAGATAGTTGAAATAAATATATGTTAAACAAAAAAGTTGTAGAATTAAGAAAACTTTTACCTTGAGTTATTAGTAAAGTCTCTTAATTGACTGATTTTGAGAATAGAGAAATGTAAAATGAATGTTTTCTGAAGATTTATTTGTTGTGGTTTTGGCTCCTTTCAGTTCATACCCAAAGGCATTCACATTCTTGACAGTTCTTTTCAGAAAGATATTTTAGAAATGCTGTGTTTAAACTCAAACACAAGTGCTACCCAACTGACTAATTGATTCCTCAGGCCAGGTTTATAAAATCACTCTGGTACAGACTCTAGTTAATATTTTTTAATTATAGGTATGCTACATGCTAATTAATTAGTTGCTTGATGCTAATTAGGTAGGATTCCCCCACCCAGTTATCTACAGAAAAATATTTCTTATTTTTACTAAAGAATAAAAGCTTTGAATTCACAATTATGAAGCAAAAATGAAATATATCCTAATCATTTCTGAATTATAGCTCCTCTCCCTCCTGCTCCCTCCTTCTCCCCCTCTCTCCCCTGTCTCTTTCTGTCTCTATTGCTCGTCTTCCTTTGTCTTCTTCTCTCGCTGTGTGTAAATGCTTGTGTGTACTTTTGTGTGCATGTGTGTGTGTGCTGTATCCATAAGTGTGCAGATGTGCGGGTCTATGGACCCACTAGGGACATAGAGGGAACTTGGATTTTGCTGTCTCATTTTCTGTCTTATATCCGTGAGACAGGGTCTCTCATTGAACCTGGAGTGAGGTTGGAAGCAAGCACACCTTAGTGATGTGCTTGTCCCTAGTTCTTACTGAGATGAGGATTGCACATGTGTATGTATGCACACAGTAAGCTTTATATGTGGTTACTAGGTTTTTGAACTCTAGTCTTCAAGCTTACATTGCACGAGTCTTACACATAATTTGTTACTCCCTCCCCATGATTTTTTATTTGCTTCTAAAACCTGACATTTTCTTACTTTCAATGAGTTGGAACCACAGTCTTCACTGACAATGTTTTCAAAAGAGTAATGAACTAGTGAAAAATTTTCTAGGTCAGTTAAGCAGTTTTGTAGGTGGTTAATATATATAGGTATATATAGATATAGATATAGATATATCATGTTGTCATATCAGTGATAGTGTCACTGTGGTTCAAACTTCAATCATTTACAAACACTTAAGTTAATTACCATGATAGAAAAATCATGTGGAATATATATTTTACTAAGGACTTTCTATTTCTATAAAGAGGTCCACACTCTCATCCACAATAATCAAGCCATGCACATTTAGGAATTCGCAAGCCTGGATCTTTATACCACCTGGTCTTGGTAGAATAACACGTTTACTCTCTTTAGAGATTATAGGGAAACAAACTACGAATATCCATAACGAATCTGAATAAAAATCTATGTCCTCAGAGTAAAGCCAGGTCAGGAATTTTGAAGCGTGTGTGTGTGTGTGTGTGTGTGTGTGTGTGTGTGTGTGTGTGTACTATGGGATGTAGAGTAAGAGCCAAAACATTGCAGACCTGGTTTCTCATTTAGTCTTAACCACATACCAATGGAAAGGCTAATGTTACTGAACTGCTGAAAGTATACACACACTCTCGGTAGTTTTCTTAATTTGCAATTTAAAGAATGTAACTTTCTGAAAAACCTTTATCAGTTCAGTGCAACTTACAAGTGAAAAATCTTGTTGTCCTGTTGCTTTTCAAATATATCAAGTTGATCTTTTTTAGAGAGAGACATTTTGTTATCAAATTCCTAATTTACCTGATAAATGAAGATTGTACTGATTCCTCTAAAAGAAATTCATCATTAATACAATAATGTTAGATTTATCCACACATTTCTATTATCATATATCATTTTAAATTTTATATAGATTTCATAATTGTATTGAAAGTTATCTTCTCAAATAGTGCATTGTGTTATCTCTGAATTTTCAATATATATATATATATATATATTTAAAACATTTTTATTTTTGTATAAGTCAATTATAGGTAACATCTGTGCAAAGTTTAAGTTTTTATATCTGAAGAACTTAGAAACTTCGTAGACACAGTAAACCTGCGTATAGTCCAAGAATAGGAACATAAGACAGGAAGATTGTGGTTACAAAACCAGTTTGGCTACAGAGGATGTGACCATGTGCTCCAGTAGATAGAACCACACCCATGCACTCATGGGCAGTGTTAATTGGACTTACTGCGCTGCCAAAAATAGAAGATGTAAAATTCAGAAGATGTTGTATTAGGGTGTATATTGAAATAGCTGGAAACTGAGAAACTGATTAGGAATATTAATACTTTTCTATATAGGTATAAGATCCTCAAGAATAAAATGTATCAAAATTTTTTCTTAAATTAATATGAAGTAAGTCAGAAAGAAAACAAAAAAGAGATGAAAATAATTTACTCCATATAAACTTAAACCCAAAAAGTTTCCTAATCTTTAGTTTCATAGATATAATTATATCATTTTATGTTATTTTTAAAGTCGATGACTTTTCTTTAGTGACATTATTAATCTATTGTTAAAACTCTTTAGTAAGAAAGATCATAATTAATTTTTCTTTGTTAATTATTATGCTAATTTTCAAGCAGTGCTGTCTCCAAGGATCTCTATCTTGATTTCACCTCTACATGTAACAGAGCTGTGCTATTGTGTTTGGCACATGAGCATCTCAGTAGGGTAAACTCAGTTATTATTTGGCGACTCTTCACAGGTTTATGGTCTCAGTGAACAGGTTCTTGTGTGTTGTCAGCACAAATCTGCCACCAACTGTACATTGTTAGGCTAGCCAAATAGCACCATGTGATATATATCCCTGGAGGAATCGTATAACTTAGTGATCTAGGTCTCTCTGAATAGATTTTTTTTCTTATGTTCATAAAGACAGCGGTCGGCCACGTTAGGCCTCAGATATGGTTATTAACTTATAAAACTGTATATATATATATATATTTCTTTAGATCGCTATCTATATACTCCTCTTCTACCATATTTGTTTCCCTGGCTTTGTCTTCCACTGTTCAACTTATAATATGTGCTTATGAGTAAATATTTCTAGCTTTTTAATGTTTGATATGGCTATAAAGTATTAGCAACAGATTTATATTTTTGTTGGCATTTATGCATCAAATGCAAAGGACATCTAAAATCCTAATTTAATGCACCTTAAAGTTACTTTTATTTGGCTGTTAATTCCCAGCTGTGCTGGTTTACTAGGTTGTGAACTACATCTGTGACATTGTCAAAACAATGATGTGGATATAGAATCGGAAAGAGAAACTATCTCTAGTACCTGGATAAAGTAGATATTCAACAGTCTTGAAAATCCACTATAAACATTATTGTCCCATTGAAACCATAATGGTAAACTCATATTTTCTAATAATAAAAATGATAAAATACTAATATACTTGAATTCCTTGATGGGTGATTTCATTGATAGGTAAAAGGAAAAGAAAAGTATTTGTTATTGTCACTATTGAGTTGTTTGTTAAATATGAAGTTGTGCTATATAGTTTTGTATCATTTATATATAGACATCTTATTTCACATATGAATAACTATTATTTCTTAAGGAACTATGATTTTATTACTATAAGATCATCATAATTTTCATATAAAGAAACTTGGTTTTGGTGTATTAGATTATTCATAGAAAATGTGCTTTTGTTAAATTTTCCCAACCCCTCTGCATTTGTTGAATTTTATTGTTATTATCAGTTGAGTATTTCTCCCATCAGAGCTTTATTTATTTGTTGACTTCTTGTTTGTATTCTTGTGTGATCTAACAGGGATTAAACTAGAGAAACCAGGGAAAACAGATAGTTTCACTTTATAAAATAACTACAATCACCTGCAGTTTTATATGCATTTTCTCAAAAGGAAAAGCAGATGGCATCACGTGAGCCTACAGAGTGACAGCCTTCCTTTGAAATTCTGCTGCAGAGGGAAAGTTGAGGAAAACCACTTCATCCATTACAGCTCACTCACCTAATGGAGAAGAAGGCAAATGTGTGGGGAAAGAGTTAAAACACCCTAAAGGATTAAGTAAAAGACATCTTCATTACTGCCACACCAGTCCAGTCTTATACAAACCCAGGAGGAAAAAAAATGTAGGTTTTGCTTATTTTGTACATAGCAGGAGCTGGCAAAGAAGCTAAGCAGTGAAATAGATTTCCCACACTTTGCCTGCCGTTAATGGTAATTTTTCAAGATTTCCTCTGTGACAGAGTTTACAGAAGGGAGCTTTAGCAAAAACTATCATTAGCTTCATGGATCAATATGGTTTAGGGAATACAAAACAACTTGAGTTACTTCAAAATAAGAAGTATCAGAGGGTATCTCCTTCTTCCCTATGGAGAGCAAATTATGCTATTGATTGGTGCACAGTATAACTGTGTAAATTTACAGACATCAGGGGAAGTAGCAGAGAATCCCATAAAGCCATTCTCCTTGTGGGTATAGTATGTAGCTGCTGAGAGTCCTCCTAGGCATCCCACTGAGAATCCTTCACAAATATGGCCTCAGTCCATGATAAGACTATGGAAGATGAAAAGACTTATGATCAAAGACATCATTACTCTATAATTCTATTTGTCTTCCTTTTCCATGTTTCTCATAACTTGTCCAATGTTTTTAAGTCCAGCAATTCAAAAATCCTAAGAGAATATAATTACAAAGTGAATATATAGAGAGAATATATATTCAAATACCACAAAAATATAGTCTGTGCTGAATTACAATCTCAGTGTTCATGGATGAGAATATAATTACTACAATTTAAGGGAAAATAGGAAATATGTATATAGATAAATGGGCTGCTACCTCAATGCTTGAGTAAATGTGAACTATTAGCAAAGGGTGGTTTTATTCTTATTGGAAGAATCAAGTCTATCCTCTCTGCAAAGGCTGAATACAAAGAGGAAATGAAAGAAAAAATATCCCTCCCAAAATATTGTACAATTTTCTGTTTCTGATCATATTTTTTTAAAAAAAATCTTTTTCTTAATAGTTTTTCAAAAGTCAAGTTTTAACTTTTGCAATTGCATGGGTTGGATGCTCCTTCCACCAGTTACTTCAAGGTGCTGACCCAGGCAACTTCAGCATCCTAACAATTTGAAATGCATGATTTTGGATAGTGTAAAGAACCAGGAAATAAGGGTAAGACACAGACTTCTATGGTATAAAAGTCATGGAAATGAACATAGTATTGTCTAATGTTGAAGATCCAGCAGTTTAGACTATTATTAAGTAGAGTCACGTGTACTAGCGAAGTAATAGACTTAGCAAAACCCTTAGTAGGTAGTTATATGGGAACCTATTTAGAATTTTGAAAAAAAATCCCTTCCTTTAAACAGTAAACTGATTGGTTCAAAAATTCTGACTAGATTGCATTAGGATATTATGTTATTGAATTTCTGCCCATTTTAACAACACAATTCTGAAAGTATTTTCAGAATTAATAAAACCAAATTTGATTTCTGAATTTCTAAAATGACAACTTGCTCTGGATTTAAGCATATCTTTTTTGTGTGAAAACATGCCACACTTAATTGTGAATTGTGTCATTATTTATTATAAAAGTTTTTCATTATTAACATGTGATACTGGTTTGTTTTTTTCTGAAATCAAGGTACCTGAATTTTAACAGGCTGACATTGACTTGCAGAGCAGCGACATACACTGTAGTGTCTTGATGACTATGCAGATAATCTTTAGTCAGGTTTGAGCTGGAAATGTTTGCGTGTTATTGTTCTCAGATTCTGAAAACGAAGAAGCTGTCCAGGTAGATCACAGCATTTGCAGTTGTCTTCATTCATAAAGAAGATTCAGCACAAAACAAACTAGAGAAGAAATCATAAATGACTGTCTAGTATATAATAACTACAAGTAGCTAAAAACATACACAAAAAAGCTCTCAGTAAGTTTGTGCTTAACCTTATTAGAAAATAGTGTAATGTGATGATTAACGTTGTATCTAAAATGGTTAAACTAACAGAAAAGATGAAGGATATCATTATTTGAATCTTCTGATCCTTATTATGAAAAAATAATGTTTGATTTTTAGTAGTATGGCGGTTAGAGACTGCAAATGGCACACTCACATAGGGATATTTAGAAATACAGGTAAAGGTGCTGACATTGCAGGTTTGTACTGCTAATGCCCTCTGTATATGTGAACCTTAAGAGTTACTATATGATTATTTAGTATGTAAGCCTTACAGTCAGGCTGCAAAACTTGTACTTCAATTTTAAGCATACTGGCTCAAATTAATGTTTTTATAATACTTACTATTTCACTGCTATATATTTTGTTCACTAAAGTAGGCATATAGTGGACTATAAGGATGTTTACAATTTGGGAAAAGGAGGAGTCTTACTTGAGACTTTTATTTGTCCTTCTCAAAGAAGAAGTTTGTAAGTATTTCAACAGTGGAATGGATTGAAAAGAATAAGGAGGGCAATTTAAAGATATAATGTTTTGATCATATCATAATTTAATTTGTATAATTAAAAAATATTAATGGAATCTTGCAAGAAAATGAGACTAGAGATCACTAATGGTGGGTAGAATAACCAGTGGATTTGATAGCAATAAAAACATATCTGTCTTTACTGTGGAAGAGAAAGAATCCATCATGTATTAGTATGGTCTAACATTGCCAATAACTGTGAGTAAGAAAGATGGTAACCACCATTGAACAAAAATCTGGGTTGTGTAGATGTTTTTAGGTCTCAGTGTTCCAACTGTATTTACTAAAAATGCATATGCCAAGTCTACCAGGAAGCATTGAGTCTCTGTAGCTCATATTCTGACAGAAAAGAGAGAGAAAACACAGATTGGAAGTAGAATGAATGAATAGAAACTGCATCAGGTAACTGTCACCTGATCGGAGGAGTAGTGAAGGTCATTGTGTAAACTAATTCTACTTAAGCTCCAATAGAAAGGAGAATAGACATGAGAAGATGAGAATGCTTGTTTAGGTTAGAAGGACCACTTAGATTAAATAACAGTTTACATCTACCAAACTGAAAGAACGTTGAAACAATAGCAGACTTTAGACAGGGGCACAGTTTTGCATAAAGTCCAGTTCACTAAAGAAATGGAAAGCCCTTGGAGTATTTAGTTTAGAGAGTGCCATCTTTAGCTTTTCTTTTGAAGTATCTTTATTGAATTGGTGAGAACAAAGTGGGAGGAGGAGACAATAAGGCACAAGGTGATAGACAGCATTCATTTTTGACTCTTGAAGTAAGGGATATGGTAGCCCGCACGAGGGAGAACAGACATTTAGAGTAGAGTTTAGAGGGGTACTAGATAGAGGGAATGAGAAGGACCATGTAAAGGAGAGCAAGAAAAAAGTATCCTCCTCAATTTCTTTCTTCAAAGACTTAAAGTTTTGTCAAATAGATCCTTCACTTCCTTGGTTAGAGTTACCCCAAGATATTTTATGCTATTTGTGGCTATCATGAAAGGTGATGCTTCTCTGATTTCCCTCTCTGCTTCCTTATCCTTTGTGTATAGGAGGGCAACTGATTTTTTGGAATTGATCTTGTATCCTGCCATGCTACTAAAGGTGTTTATCAGCTGTAGGAGTTCTGTGGTAGAGTTTTTTGGGTCACTTATGTACACTATCATATCATCTGCATATAATGAAAGTTTAACTTCTTCCTTTCCAATTCAAATCCCTTTGATCCCCTTATGTTGTCTTATTGCTATTGCTAGAACTTCAAGCACTATGCTGAAGAGGTATGGAGAGAGTGGACAACCTTGTCGTGTTCCTGATTTTAGTGGGATGGCTTTGAGTTTCTCTCCATTTAATTTGATGTTAGCTGTTGGCTTGCTGTAAATAGCTTTCATTATATTTAAGTATGACCCTTGTATCCCTAATCTCTCCAAGACCTTTATCATAAAGCGATGTTGAATTTTGTCAAATGCTTTTTCAGCATCTAATGAAATGATCATATGTTTTTTTTTCTTTCAATTTATTTATATGATGGATTACATTGATAGATTTTCTTATGTTGAACCAGCCCTGCATCCCTGGGATGAAGCCTACTTGATCATAATGGATAATTTTTCTAATGTGTTCTTGGATTCGGTTTGCCAGTATTTTATTTAGGAATTTTGCATCGATGTTCATGAGTGAGATTGACCTGTAATTCTCTTTATTTGTTGAGTCTTTAGGAAGCTGAATCAGGCAAGAGGGGGATTAACTGGGTGTTCAGTATTCTGGATTGGACAAGGATATCTATATCAACTGTGACTTAGCTTAGTTGAGTAACTAGTGTTATTACAACTCTTTTCAACAAGATAGGGCATTCTAGGCATGTGCAGAAAGATGTTGAACTGAGGTTGAATATTGTCTTGGTGGTGTCTGTGAGATACTGCAAAGATATATCTCCAAAGATTATTATAAGATTGAAATTCAATGTCTTATTTCTCAAGGTTGTTAACTGTCAATGCACTAAAATTAGACTTTAATGAGTGGGAACATATTGCTGCATATCAGAACATTAGGCGCCTTCAGTCACATTATTTATATTTCATAATGTCACTTCTAATATTTCACCTTGAAGATCACTCAGTGCCTCTGAGAATAATTTTGATGTGCTTGCTTTGTTACATGCTCTACTTTTGAACACTGTCCACCACCAGTGATGAAAACTTTTCAAATTCATCTCAAGCTAAAGACAATTAAATGTCTTTCCCTCTGCTTTCGTATAACATCAATTTAAAAATAACATAACAACTTATTGAGTATTTTAGAATGTTGTTGCTTTTCATTTTTACAGACTTAAGGCATGTTCTGACTATCAATTTTATCTTGATATTTTGAACATTAAATACTACCAGTGATTCTATATTTTGGAGTTTAAATTGAAAATTAATACTCCAAAGCAATAATAGTATCATTCTTTATTCTCTAACTAGAGGGACACATTTTCACATGCCTTCAACTGTGTTAATAATAAAATATTTCATGATAGATTTCATAATAAAATTTTTGTGAGTGTGATTATTTAAAAATATTACAGCAAATCTTACTTTAGAGATCAATATAGGTTTTTTTTATCTTATAATGATCCCTGTTTTATTTTTTTTTACCATCTATTTACTTTGTCTAGGGAATACAAATATGTTAGACTCTCTCTTTCTGTAGGATGGGTTATTGACTAAAATTTCAGTAAGATCAGGTAAGGAACTATATAGTCAGATTAAGGAAGAGTCTAATAATATTCTATTCAGTCATTAATTGTGATTACCAGCAAAGTAAATATAAAATGAAGCTAACTGAAATGAAGGCATTCCATTTGAATGATTTCAATATGAAATGTCTTGCTGACAGAGCTTGTCATTCTTGACCAACCCATCAACTGGGGCAGTTAACCAGTTTGCAGGAGAGTACTTTATTAGCTAAAATATCAGGAACTTGAGTTGCTTGGCAAAGCGCACAGGAATAGTTAGACATACGCTTTAGATGAAGTCTTTGAAGGCTGTTGGAGGCAGGAATGGACTAACTGACCTCTGGAGGCTCATTTCAGCCTAATGTTTTTCGTTTTGTCTAATTAAAACTTTTAAGTTTATATAAGACACAAACCTATCTTGGGTTTTGTTGGGTGACAGACAATTAAAAGTAATCTGTTTCTTTTAATCAAACATTTGAATTCAGCACTAAAATAGACCTTTTGATCAACCACAAATTGCTTCAGCTTTACTGTTTAAACTTTCATTCTAAAGCTTTCTAGTCAGTGTGATGTATTTATTTGCATTTTTAGAACAATGAAACAAATTTATAAATATTTAAGGATGTATTTATATGCATGAAAAGCAATAGATATTTTTTAAAATATATTCATATTTTGTAAATTAAATGTTCATCGTCTCTCAGTCTCTAATGACTGATCTTTACTTAGTAAAATATTTGATTGCTTTTTGTTTACTTTATATAGCCAAATACTTCCAAACTTTATCATCACCATTTTTTCTAGGCCCCATGACACCCATATTCCCAGGTTAGTTTCATTCTCCCCGTGATTTTCTGTGCGCCGTTTAAAGTTTTCTCGTTAAACAGTCAACCCTGTTGTTCATGATCATTGAGTTCCTTTAAGCTGATCATTGTTCTATGGTGATCTGTGACCCTGTAATATGTTAGAATAATTTTAAAAGTGTCTTTAAAAGTGTATTTATATTTTTATTTAAAAATTATATATCCAGGAAAATGACAACTTCAATTAAATCATGGTTTCAAAGTGATTTTAAATGACTGTGATGTGCCAGTGACTGTATGTATGTTTTTGGTATGTGTAAAGTGAGTGTGTCTATGTTTGTGTGCACATGCATCTGTATACTGTATATCTGTATGTTTTCTCAACACACACAGCACCATAGGTTAAGGTGTAGCATGTGCGCCCTTGTCATTCTTGTTATTTTGTCTGTTTGCTGAAACTAGTTGACAAGATGTATGGGGACTAACTTCTTGATGAAATTAACATGACCTCTATTTATTAAAGCTAAATAAATACATTTTTGGGTCTCGTGCTGAAGTATGACAGAATTAATATGAAAGCATTTGTGAAATTTGTGGATGCTGGATATCAAAGGTTTTTCTAACGTGCAATAGTATGTTTTACTAGTAATCTATCCAAACGTCTCTTGTAGTGAAAGGGTGTTCATTGTAGCAAGAGTGTTCATAGTTCACTGCATGCTTGGCAAAACTGGAAAATGCTTTCTTCTACCCTTCCAGAAAGGTGTCATTGTGCATTTCTTAGATATTCTGAAATAAGCTAGGCAAATATTCTTGATTGAAGGCACCAAGGAAGTAGATAGGAGAATGTAGTTTAGAAAGATATGTAAGTTTTGTCACTGCCCTATGCAATTCACAATGTTTTAATTTAGGGACATGGACAATTCAATAAATTTACAGTTACATGATTTAAGGAGTCCAAGGTGGCAATGGGACAATTAATTATAATTAATAGAGTCATAAATATGATTTCTTTATGGGTGTTAGAAACTGATGCAATTTAGATAGTGTTAGGAAAAGAAGTCCAGATAATTTTTGGAATGTATCAATACTTTAGCAGATTATAAGAAAGGAGAAGAAGCCCGGGATTTAGCAGGAAGCAAAAAGAACTGTGACCCCTTGATCTCCTCCATCTCCTTCCCTATGATGCATAAAATCTTTTACTTCTTTCTGAAATGTTCAGTTCATTAATGACCTAAGGCAGAGAAAACACAGTTATCAAAATTGCTGCTTATACATTTGGTCAGTCCATAAATATGATTTAATGATTCTGAAAGCAGATTGAGTGGGAGCAGCGTGAACTGAAAGCAATAATTAGGCTTGTTTTAAAAGTGTCAGGTTCCAAAGTCATAAATCCAAAATACAGAAATGAATAGACCTTTTTTACATGGATAAAGCTTTAAAATATCTTTGGAAAAATAGAAAAGTGGCTTATTTTCTGATTGCTCATAACCAGCGGTAGGAATATTATATATAAGTGTTTCGTGGTCACTTGACATTGAAATTTTTCCTGTTGAAAGAATTTTAATTTCTTTGTCCTAAAATAATGTCCTTTCATTTTAGTTTCATTCCTTTTAAAGATTGTGTATAGTTCACATCCATCAATTAAATAAAAATTTATCAAGCTTTGTGTTTAAAATACTCTTCTTCAAGCTGAATAGAAGGTATAAAGGTAAATGAAAATTTTAAGAGTGATTAAATTCTCTTTCAAAGCGCCAATAGACTTTCTTTGAAAATCAAGTTCTAACTCTGTTTAATATCACTTAATCCATTTAAACTATTGCTCTTCTTTGGGAAATGAATAATTATTGTGAAATGGTGTTTAAAAGTTAGATATCAAGTTGCACATCATGTTTCCAGCACATTCTCTCCAGTGTGATCAATTCAATACGTTAATAATGCAACATGAGCATTAAAGTACTAGAAGATCAATTGAAACTTGACCTGTTAGAAACATAATATTGAAGTCCAATACATTCTATGAATTTCTTACAACTGCTATTTCTATGCTATAGTAAAACTTCTTTTTTTTATTGAGAAAAGAGAAAAAAAAACAAATTTCCTCCTCCTCCCAGCATCCCATTTCCCTCCCCCTCCTCCCACCCTTCTCCCCCTCCCCCCACTCCTCTCCCCCTCCCTCTCCAGCCCAAAGAGCAGTCAGATTTCCCTGCCCTGTGGTAAGTCCTAGGTCCTCCCCCCTCCGTGCATTTCTAGGAAGGTGAACATCCAAACTGGCTAGGCTCCCACAAAGCCAGCACATTACGTAGGTTCAAAACCCCGTGCCATTGTCCTTGGGTTCTCATCAGCCCTCATTGTTGGCCATGCTCAGAGAGTCCAGTTTTATCCCATGCTTTTTCAGTCACAGTCCAGCTGGCCTTGGTGAGCTCCCAATAGATCAGCTCCACTGTCTCAGTGGGTGGGTGCTCCCCTCGTGGTCCCGACTTCTTTGCTCATGTTCTCCCTCCTTCTGCTCCTCATCGGGACCTTGGGAGCTCAGTCCAGTGCTCCAGTGTGGGTCTCTGTCTCTGTCTCCATCCATCACCAGATGAAGGTTCTATGATGATATGCAAGATATTCGTCATTATTGCTCTAGGATAGGGTCATTTCAGGTTCCCCATCCTCAGCTGCCCAAGGAACTAACTGGGGACCTCGGCTTGGGTATCTGGGAGCCACTCTAGGTTCAAGTCTCTTGCCAACCCTAAGGTGGCTCCCTTAACTAAGAACCGTGCTTCCATGCTCCCCCATCCAACCTTCCTTCATCCCAATCCTCCCCCTTTCCCAAGCTCCTCCCCATTCTCCCCCTCTCCCCCCTCTCTCCCCATCTCCCCTTACTCCCATCCCACCCCACCCCCAAGATCTCAATTTTCTCCCCGGCAATTTTGTCTACTTCCCATAGCCAAGAGGACAACTATATGCTTTTCCTTTGGTTCACCTTCTTACTTAGTTTCTTTGGGATCACCAAGTGTAGACTCCGTGACCCTTGTTTATGGCTAGAAACCAATTATGAGTAAGTACATCCCATGTTCATCTTTTTGGGTCTGGGATACCTCACTCAGGATAGTGTTTTCTATTTCCATCCATTTGCATGCAAAATTTGAGAAGTCATTGTTTTTTACCGCAGCATAGTACTCTAATGTGTAGATATTCCACACTTTCTTCATCCATTCTTCCATTGAAGGGCATCTAGGTTGTTTCCAGGTTCTGGCTATTACAAATAATACTGCTATGAACATAGTTGAACAAATGCTCTTGTCATGTGATAGGGCATCTCTTGGGTATATTCCCAGGAGCGGTATTGCTGGGTCCAGGGGTAAGTTGATCCCGAATTTCCTGAGAAACCGAAACACCGATTTCCAAAGTGGTTGCACAAGATTGCATTCCCACCAGCAATGGATGAGGGTTTCCCTTCCTCCACAGCCTCTCCAGCAAAGGCTATCATTGGAGTTTTTTATTTTAGCCATTCTGACAGGTGTAAGATGATATCTCAAAGTTGTTTTGATTTGCATTTCCCTGATTGCTAAGGAGGTTGAGCATGACCTTAAGTGTCTTTTGGCCATTTGAACTACAGTAAAACTTCTTAATTGTTTCATTATTATCTGTTATCTGTATTATCTATAAAGTTTAAAATCATATATTTTGTTCATGTGCTTACTTTAAAATAACTTTAATTAAGCCTACTTTGTTATATGTAAAAGGAGATCTAATTATTTATTCAAAATAATGATTCATTTGAAATAATGATTACATTTATGGTTTTAAAAAGTGGCTAAGTTTTAGGGTCAGGTGTTTATTTTATTATTAATAGACCTAATAATTGAACTCCTTCCATATTAAAAACTAATTCATTAGCTGAAAACAATCAACCCACAAATCAACAATAAAAAACCACAAACAATAAACAGTGAAACTTTAGCCTAGGTAAAGGAAGAGGATAGAATATTAAAGACAAAAGTGTAAATGGACTTAGTGACTGAAAGCAGTGTGCATTTGACCCACTCACTCAAGAGAAAAATGCATGGAAATGCAAACAATTTGTATCCCGTGCTGACTTCATAGGTAACCAGTACCTATGCTCTATGTCCACAGTACCTATGCTCTATGTCCACAGTACCTATGTTATATGTCCACAGTACCTATGTTCTATGTCCACAGTACCTGTGCTCTATGTCCACAGTACCTATGTTCTATGTCCACAGTCCCTGTGTTCTATGTCCACAGTACCTATGCTCTATGTCCACAGTACCTGTGTTCTATGTCCACAGTACCTATGCTCTATGTCCACAGTACCTATGTTCTATGTCCACAGTACCTATGCTCTATGTCCACAGTACCTATGCTCTTTGTCCACAGTACCTATGTTCTATGTCCACAGTACCTATGTTCTATGTCCACAGTACCTATGCTCTATGTCCACAGTACCTATGTTCTATGTCCACAGTACCTATGTTCTATGTCCACAGTACCTATGTTCTATGTCCACAGTACCTGTGTTCTATGTCCACAGTACCTATGCTCTATGTCCACAGTACCTATGCTCTATGTCCACAGTACCTATGTTCTATGTCCACAGTACCTATGTTCTATGTCCACAGTACCTATGTTCTATGTCCACAGTACCTGTGTTCTATGTCCACAGTACCTGTGTTCTATGTCCACAGTACCTATGCTCTATGTCCAGCTAGTCATTGTGTCAGTGAAGGTAGGTTTGAGAAGAATACCCCAAAATATAGGAATTCATTTTCCTAACTTCCTGTAATAAAATATGTTCTCTCACTCAATTAAAAAATACAAATTAGGCAGATGGTGGTGGTGCACATCTTTAATCTCTGCATACCAGAAGCAAAGGCAGAGGCAGGTGGGTCTCGGATTGAGGCCTGTCTAGTCTACAAAGCAAGTGCCCAAACAGCCAGAGTTGTTAGACACAGAAAAATCCGTCTCAAAGAAACAAAAAAAGAAAAAAGAAAGAAAATGCAAACTTATAAAGTTGTAAGTCAGAGCAATTTTCACCTACATATGTGACAAGATTGACATATAGGTCCTTTGATCTGGCATTTCTTCTCCAGAAATTTATCTTCAAAATACTTGAACCAATTCAAGAAGTAGTGGGTACAGGTGTGTTTGTTATAATGTTATTCATAATAGAGTAAAATTGAAAATAAATTGTTTATTAATTTGGTGGTCAAAAACAATCTAGATTTTTAGTCTGATATGTGGGCTAAACGTTCATTTAAGTTCCCATATTATTCCTAGCAATGACTGATCTGGGGCATGTCTGCGACAGTACTAATGTTGTAGTGTCATTGCTAGGACTGAATGTGTTCAAAGCTAATAGGAATTTAGAACGTCCCAGGCAAGGAGTGAGTGCTTAGTATAGTTTACCTAATAATGCTGTTATAATGATACAGCTATCCATGTAATGAGTATGATTGTCACTAATTATAATTTTTCTGTATGAATACATAATTAGAAACCAAGCTTCCCAAAGTGGCAAGGATATACCATAGTAAATATTTGATCTTACACGTGGATTAGTTTTTATGATTCACTAGTTGTCTCACAAAGAGATTTCTAGCTTGAGTAACCCATAGTGGAGAGTTGCGTTCACCATGATTTGCTTTTGAAAGTCAGTGCCCTGTATGGGTAGAGGAGGATGTAAAGAAGAAAATGACTGATTAGTTTTTCTCCTTACCCTTAGGAGTCTGATGAATCATGAATGCTGATTCTAATTGGAAATTGAGTCCTTTGCTTGTATAGGTCTTTTCATAAAACTCTCTACTAATTTGTTAAATCATTAAATGAATCTAGCAGGTATTCATTTTGATCTTTATTAATTGTGACTTGTTTTTCATTATGGCATAATTGTCAGTCATGAAACATTACTGCCACACATTGGAGCAAAAGCAGAAGACTCCTGCTGAGCCCATGAAGGGCTGTGTAATTTGAGTTGAAGCTCTGGGTTAGAAAGCATACATACATTATTAGGAATAAAATATGCATTCTTATACAGGTTGAACACAATTTTAATATTTAAGTTATTTAAAGGTCTGTAGCGGTAACTGACGGAACTGCATTTTAGGGAACAGTAAGTGCTACATTGTTTGGTGTGTCGTTTGCTAGCTTTCCATACATAGTGTGTACATAAGTGCAGTTTATGAAGCCTATGTATCCCGTATGTAAGATCAGCCCAACTGTAACACATATGCTGGTGTTTCAATGTAAACACTGTTACATATTTAAAAGGGGCATAGCTATATTAAATCAAGATTTTAACTTTTCTTTAAAATACAGAAGATTACAAAAAGCAGTATAGAAGTGTGGTATCAGGTGGGCAGTTTAGAGAAAGATGCCCTCAGTTCAAACTTGCTTCAGTGCCTAATGATACTGACCATATGCAAGCTACTAAGGTAATGTCCATCCCCATCTACTCACAATAGAACTTAACTAATAACAGCCCTTGTATGATCAATTGTTTGTGAATGAGATGATTTGTTACTTATTAGCTTCCTAAGACAGAACGTAAATCACACAATAAAAGCTACCAAATGCTGCTAGGATTTAACACAATGGGTTATTATATGGTGCACCACAAAAGATACGGTTATTAGATTGTCATAAACTTTCACATACCCGAAGAAGTACACACTAAGCATCTTAGGAAATGCAAAAATTTATTTGGTAAATGATGGTGGAAAAGAAAATGCACTTACAAATACATATTTCTAAGTAAACAGTGAACTATAAAGAAATGATAAATCTGAAATGCGTTAGTTTCTACTTGCAGTGACAAAATACTTGCACAAACATCTTAATTGGGGGAAGATTTATTTTGCCTTATGGTTTCAGGAGTTCCTGTGCATTATAGCGGGGAGGGAGTGTGAGAGCAAGATGTCATATGTCATAGAGAACAAGAAACAGAGACAGAGAGAACATAATGCCTAGGCTATTAGGCTTCCTACTTTCCACATTTTATTCCAGATAGACAGGAGACTAGGGGCTGGTTGCATTCACATTCAATTAAATCTGTATATAAATAGACTCAAAGATATACTTTCTCTTGTTCCTTAATAATCTGGAACTTCATAATTCAACCAAACTGAGAATCCAGATAGACTACCAGAAGGGTGCTAAATGAGATTAAATTTGTTGGAGTGAGTCTTTAGAAAATATGAATTCACGCATTATTGAAAAATAAATGCTGGGACTTAGGACATGGATAAAAAGGAGTAATGCACTTTTTCTGCAAGCAGGAAAACTGGTATTCAGAGAGTTAGCACCTGTGTTAGCATCAAGCGTCTGTGGCAGCATGCTTGTAGTCTCCACACTCAGGAGACAGAGGTGGCGGATCCTGGTGGATCCCTGAAGCTGTAGGCAAGCTAGACTGCCTGAGCCAGTGAGTTCTGGATTCAAGTGGGAATCCTTGCCTCAGTACATAAGGTAGAATGCAATAAAGAAAGACACTCCAAATTAACCTCACCACATGAAGACACACAGAACTGTCCACAAACTTAAGAACAGTCATATACATCATAGTCAGATACACGGGCAAAAATGAAAGACAGATGAGTGTCCCGTTGCAATTTCCACAAGTATCATAATGTTTTAATTTGGATTAAAATTGAAGAAAGAGTGTGAAGTCTTTGATGGAATGATTATTGGATACAAATCTCCATGTTAATAATGAGATAGTATTGGTTTTCAGCAGTGGTGAATAGGAAGACGACTTGGCCAGCTGAGGGTTCTGGAGAAGGATGTCTTTAGTCTATATGGACTCATTTCAGAGATCATATAACCACTCTGACTAATTCTGCAGCCTTGAAATGATCCAGGTGTTCAGTCCTCCAGCCATCTGTCCAAGGAAAACTGCTTCTCTGGAACTGACAGAATATGGCAAGTATTTAGTAAAGTTTGTCTTCATGGTTGGGCAAGAATAAATAAAACAGTAGTGAAGCCCAGGTGAGGATATGCTATATGCTTCAATTATTGGTTCACTATATCAGTAGCAGATGTTACATTTTGGTTCCTAATGTGGGAAGTTTGGATCAACAAAACCATGTTTGGACATAGTCCAGCAATTGTCACCAAATTTCTTCTTTAAGGGGCATTACATGGTTTCAGACTACCATTTTAAGATTTAAATTTTTAATAGGAACACTCTATTGTTTTACTCTAACAATTTATTATCAGTTATTTAATTTTTTATCACATTTATGCCACAAAACACCATTTTGTAGAGGTTTCTCTAGATTATAGAAATTTTAGAGATACATGTAGGTTTGTGAAGTAAATCGCAGTAATGCAATAAGATAACCTTATGAAATATTTCATCACAATGCTTACAATGGCTGTATTTTCCATGAAGAAGTGCTTTTTACTTCAAATATCACCCTTGATTTATGATAACATGACTTAAAATAATTTATACTCACATCCATATTTGCTCTGACAAATATCAGTGTATGAATTAGCATATGTCGTTACTCACTTTTATTAAATTAATTTAGGCACAAATACAGCCTGGAGGCCAGCAACTGGATCACTAATTCCCAATTCCATTAGCCCTAAGATCTTTTCTACTTCCATGTCAATGTACTCTTTGATCGTTTATTTTTGCTAGAATTTATATGCTCTTCCCCTTACCCACGGTTAACCACAATCAAAAAGTAGTAAATAAAAAAGATACTGGAAGTAAATACTTTATAAATTTAAAATGTACACTTTTTAAATGTAAAAGCTCAACCAGTGTACATACTTCTGAATGCTATAGCCCAGCCCTTTTTGGGTCCTCAGCCTTACCTCTCTGGTCATCAACGTATATACTTTGATCCCAGGATATTCCAATATACTCCTCTCTTTTGTTTAAAATGTTTCTCCTCTCATGATCCCTCTCCTCTTTCAACACACTCACATGATGCCCACCTAAATTGATTATATTATTCTTATTTTAGTTCTAGCCCCAAAGTTCTCTTTTCTGAGTTCATTGGTAAAAACCTTATTAGACATATAAAGCATGTAACTTAGATAGAAATCAAGTTCTTTAGGCTATGTATTTATCATCTTTGCAAGTCTAAGAATATCTTACTTACTTATACAGATACCCCTTGCTGATCTCACAGTGCATTGCAGTTTAGGAATGGAGGAATGTAAGGTGGCTGCTTACACAGGACCTTGTTCTTTTGTGAATGTAGGAGTCTAAGAAAAAGGCCATGGTGTAGGAAAACCCAGAAAACTGAGAACTTCTTGAAATATTAAAAACATGAAATTAAAATTTTAGCATTATCTTAAACTAGATGTAAAGGAGTGGAAAACTGTTGCCATCCCTTGAGAAGGAATGCTAGCCTAACTTGTGCTCAACAAGCATTAAATAAATTAGGAGGTAACTGTTGTTTATTATGGAAGGTTTGATTACTTAAAAATTATTAGCATGGTACTAAATATGCTAAATTCAATAGGACTAATTCAATATAGAGACTGAGTATAATTAATACTAAGAGTGTCCACAGAAATACTGTTAGATAAAAAGTATTACTTTTCAATGACTCATAAGAATTTCATGCATTTAATACGATTCAAATTTTATGTCTATCATTTTTATCCCAGAATGCTTACACTAGTGTATAAATGGTGTTGTCTAATAAATTAATAATGCAGATAAAAATAATTGGACAGTTTTTAATACATTTCTAAGTGAAAGATCTAGACTCCTGATGTTGCTTTGAGTGGAGTTTTCAAAACCCCAGTCTCTCTCTCTGCTCTAGAAAACTTGTTGACTTGTAAATAGGAACGAAGCATTTCAGTTTAAAATACTCTTCTTTCTACTATGTCCTCATTCTTCATGAGCGTCTGTCATATCCATGCTCTGCTACGACTTGGGCATGAACGCCGAGCCACATAGATGGAGGAGGTCTTGCTTTTGCGAATGTGTGATTTCTAGAAGGATACATACACTTAGTGGGCAGTCACAGGATACTGTTGTGTGTATTACTCCTAAGTGAGAAGGTTAGGCAGCAAATAGTATTAGTTATAGATTATAGGTGTTCAGTTGGAGTGACATTGCAGATTTCTTTAGTATAAATAAAAATAACTTGAAAACTGAGGTATGAGTAGGACTTAGAATGTATAGGAAGTGTGACTGGGTGTTGGATTTCTGAGTTTTCTTCTTGTACTGAAATACCATAGACCTGGTGACTCAAATACTCAAAATGTACTCGAGACTTAAAGTTGAAGATCAAGGCAGAAGCCTCGTCATGTTCTTAATGAGGATGCTGTCCACGGCTCCTTGCTGTCCCACATTACTGTGTAAAGTAAATGAGCACTCTCTTATGGACACTAACCCTACCATATCTGCTCCACCCTCACGACCTTATTTAAACCTGTTTCTCTCCCTGTAAGACCCTGTCTTCAGATGCCATCACAATGTTTCTATATTCAGTCTCTGCCATGTGTTTTGAGATGTCATTCATTAGAGATGGTTGCATTTTATAAAATGGGATTCAAGGAAATAGTCAGTAGAAGGTTAGGGGTGTAATCAGGAACATACCATTTACAGAGCTGAGGTCCTGGTACGCTGAGAATCAGTGGAAACTAACACATATTTAAGTTGGGAAATGAAATGTTCTTAAGAAAACAAAAGCAGTTTGCCTTGCTGTTTAAAGATAGTGCTATAATATCAAAAAGGAGTGATAGGTGGGCTTGTTTCCTGACTTCCAGTTTGTCTTTGCTCCTATACATCCTTAGTCACTACCTGACCTGCCTGGTGCTTAGTTTCTGACAGAAGACTTGAGAATTACTTTTAGACAATCATAGGAACCCTGCAACTGCCAGAGAAAGCTTTCATGAAGAGACGTGGCTGCATGTTTACTGTGAGCTGAGATTCTTTGAGATTTTGCCAGTATGTACTTGTAAATCTTATGAAAATTTTATTACAGATCCTGCAAAATATGACTAATTCTTGGAAAATTAATAAAAGTAAATACATGATATCATTTCTCTGTATTAATTCCTTCTTTCTAAAAATACGAATAATCCGCTTAGTGAAGAGCCAGCTAGTGAAGGTGATATACTGAACGAAGTACTGAAGTTATCTATTCGTGGCCTCAGATATTCTGAAAATTATTTCAGTTTTTAGTCTGTATAAAATAGAAAATCTAACTTGTAGAAATAAGAAATCAGTCTCCTCTTTGACTATAACCACTCTCTCAAATCACACACAGAGAGATACACACATAAAGAGAGGAGCAGAGGAGATTAAGAAAGGGAAGATGAGAGATAAGACAGAGGGGTGAGTGCTGGGGCAAAGCGTGGGACAGAGACAAATGTCATGGATAGACAAAAACAACTAAGCCCCTTGATATCCTATTGGTCTAGACTATGTGCTGGTTTCCTCTATGGCTGAATGAAGTAAGTGCTTCATGCACTCATCAGGCCCTGTCATAACTGCGGTGATACAATTAAATAAAAGAGAAAGGACACTGGTCCTAGAGTAAAAAGAAAATACATGGATACTCTTGTCTCTGGTATCAGGCATCATTTAATACATTGTGTGGCGTTTTCACTAAAATTTGAATAAAGAGTAAGAACACTATAGACAGTAAATACAATTGTCAATTATGGCAAATAATTACCAAATGCAAAATATGTACGCAGACAGCCATATAATGATGACCTCAAGTTGACTCTGCCTTTTTCAAAATATTTTTTGTGGATTTCTCACAGTTTCTATTAAATACTACTATAGTGTACAGTGACTTGAGAAGATCAGAAAGAAATAAACACAAGAAATTAGATTTGGACCAAATTGTGAAAGACTGCAATATTGCTGGGTAATTTTTAGCATATACTCCATCAACTACACCAATTTAAAGATTTGCAACAGAGTGATGTTGAGATTCACATTTGTTGGAATCACATTTGTTACACTATTTTCCTACATCCAAGTGCAGAATCAACTGCATGGATGTTCACTTAGTATAGAGTCTTAAGCTTGTACTGGGCTCACTTTGTAAACGAGCTATTGCTGGAATATTTTATTCCATAATTAATGTAGTTTCACTATCAAATGAGAGCTCTGTTTTGCTGTTATTAATAGAAGTAAACTGAGTGGGTGTGGAAGCTGTAAATGGTTCAGAAGATTAGAATACTGGAGAGAAGAGGTTAGCCTTACATCAAACTCCTCGGCAGTCAGTCACTTCACCCACTGCTAGAAAGACACAAAGGCTCAACTTTTGTCCTGTTGTCTCCACAGAGAAAAACGATGAAACAGAAAGTAGGCACACCCTCCTCACCAAAAACCTGATTCATTTTATAGGAAGAAACCTGAAATAGTAAAATAAAAGAATAGATGGTCCCAGAAATGGGTGAGCCAAGGTAACCAGACATGAAGTTACAGAGACAATGGCCAGGATAGAAAACGAATCACTGAAAGGTCCTTTGGTAGTAGAACTGAGAAATGCTGAACAAGGTAAGAAATAGCCATGCTAGTGAAGAGCTTGGGAGGATGGATCACAGGAGCAGCTGAAGGCATCCTCAGTGTGCATGAGAATCAAATCACACGATAGATGAAATGAGCAAAATAGACTAGATGCAAAAGAAGTTGAAACTGGGGTGGAAATATGCGTGTAGAGAGTAGGGTTAGAGCTGTAGACTTGGGAATTAATCCAATCGACAATAAAACATAGAATAATATTAGACTATCCTGAAGGAGGTAAGGAAGATTAAATGTTGGACAGAGAGTGAGGAAGATTATTCAAAAAACGTCATCAAACTATACCTATGAGCTGCGAGCCAAAATAAACTCTCCCTGCCTTAAATTTCTTTGACAGGCATTTTGTCCCAACACCAAGAAAAGTAATGTGGTCGCGTTGGAGTGGAATATTCTGCTGGGCCTGTTAAATCCAACTAGTGTATGATGCATTTTCTTCTGATGGTTTGTTGATTTTTGTCTTTTTTTCTAGATATCATGTCTATTGATGAGAGTGTAATATAGAAGTCACTAACTTTTGGTATATTGGGGTCACTCTGGGCTTTTGAATTTAATAGTGCTTTGTCCATGAAATCAAGAGCACTGATATTCAATGCTAATATACTTAACATTGCTATATCCTTTGTGTGGATTGGCACTTCAGGAAAATGAAGACACCATTTTTTCTATGAATCTATTTTGACTAATTCTGTCTTAGAGTCTACTTTGGCAGACGTTGTTAAGACTCGTTTGCTTTCTAGCTTCAGTTGTGTGGTATGACCCTTTTCATCATTCACCGAATGTAGTGTTTCCTTTCAGCAGTGAGGTTCATCTTTTCAAGCAGCAGATAGTTGTTTTGTACTCCAGTCTGCAAGGCTGTGCCTTTGGGTCAGAAAATTGAGACCATTAATATTCGTTCTACTATATTTTGTATTCTCTTTTATTCAGTGGTTTATCTATGCCCACTTTGACTTTATTCAAATTCTTATATTTTTTTTCAGAGTGTTAATTTCAGTCACTCTCACCAAAATACATTAGCATAGAATTGGTCTTCTCAGCTTGGTTTATCATGCAATGGAATTTTCACATCTGTTATTGTCACTGACTATTTTTTTTAAAAAAAAATCACTGTATTCTTTGTTTAAAACATTTGAAGTGCCCTAGTGGGATTAAATTATAATAGAGTTATGTTGCCCTTCATCCAGGCTTCCCTATGAATGAATTCGGTCTGCAAGATAAGTATACCAAATACATTGCAGCCCACACTGACAGAAGAATGATAACTTTAGCAACAACCAAAGTGGAGAGATATGCTATCTAGAAAACACAGTAACAGCATCCAAGTTCTCCTTCAGCTCCACAACTTTTGTGCAGAAAAGACCATGATAACAAGGCATAGATTAATATGCTAATTTACAAAGGTGAAGAGAGAAAGAAAATGAACTTAGTGCAGCTAGAAATTAATATTAAAGCAACAGAGAAAATAAAAGAGAAAAACGAGTAGAAGATATATACTAAAGAATGGAGAATACAGGGCAGCTTAGTCTAAAGAATAATGAAATGAGAGAGGAGTAAATATCTGTAATAGAATAACCTAAGAAATGTCAAAACATCCAGACCAGAAAAACTGTGCCGTTTAGAGTACCTAGCAAAGCGATGTACATGTGTGTGTGTGTGTGTGAACGGTAAGGGACAGCAGAGAATGAAATCTTCTTAAAAATAAAAGAAAGCAAAAGTATGCAATAGGTAGTGTCTGTCTCTATCCATTCAGTCTCCTGAGTGCAGGGGCAGACTGTGTTTGCCAGGACTCACCCGACTGCAGCATGGACCCTGGAATACATACCTGTGTTTCTCTCTCTCCCTGCCTCGGTTGGTTCTTCCCATTAGAGCAGAACCTGTGCGTCATTGTGTTTCCTCTCTGCTTGAGCTGCACAATTAGAGGGGGTGTGGTTGATGGAAGGTATAGGAAACATAGGAAGATTCTCAGCCATCTGTTCACCAGTATGTCTCATGCACCAGCAACTTCAGTTATTTGCACCCCTTATCTTTGTTCCAGGGTGACAGATAGTCTTACTCCAGTGTATGACTCAGACAAGATTTCTGTAATATGGAATTTTGTACTGTTTTTGTTTTAGTGTTTCCCCTCTTGCTATAGGTATTGTGCAACTGAGACTCAAAGTCGTCTTCTGATATTTATTCAGGACTACGTGGAGGTAGCTGGGGAAAGACCTTTGCCTCCAGAGATTCCTAGTGATCTAATCAACCAGGGTATTTTTTTCAACCCACTGAGTCAATTTAGTTTTGTGTGTATGTATATCTATTTAGGGATAGCCACTCGGGACTAGAAAATCTATCAGGCAGATTGTTCCTGGCGAAAACTGTATCTCCATCTCTCAGCTCGTATTGATTGCCTGTAAGTCTACATCTATGTGTCTTTTCACAATGGATTTTTGCTGGTGCTGCAATACATGCCAAGAAGAGAGAATATCTCGGGTACCTAAATAGTATGTATGTCTTAAGTGTCCTGTGTTACTGGACTTCAACAATGTCTCTTTACCCTTCTCTGCCGTTATGGCTGCCACAAAAGTTTACTCCTTTTATCATTCCACTCTCTCCATTCGCCTACCCGGTGAGTTATGTGAGAGGAGGGTGGAGGTGTTCTGATGTTCTCTCCTTTGAAGCTGTTGTTCCATCTCTGGCATGGCATTCCTAAAGTGGGTGCAAACATTCCAACATGGAATCTGAACTTTCTCATTCGGTTCCACTTTCTAAATATTACCATTTGTATGTTCTCACTTATTTCATGGTTGGATTTTTCTCCAGTTACTGCCAAATCATTTGCGAGAAAATCTAGCAGTAGGTGTGGGTTTAGCCAGCCATATTCTGTATCTTCTACATCCCCACTGAATTGTTTTGCCTATGAGAAGTTGGATCTTACAACACCAACTATGTTGTGGTCTTTATGGACTAAGGACTTTAATATTTATTGAATATATTAATGTATATATATGTGTGTGTGTCATTATTATATTTCATCATATATAAATGCTTGAAAAAGTGCCATTTAGTGGATGAATAGTAACTGCTGAAATATTAAGTCAGAGTGAAAAGCTTGAAAGATGTTAGAGACTTTCTGAATAAATTTGATTGATTTAAAGTTTTGGAAAAGCAGAGCCAGCAAGATGCAACACTTGCCCCCAAACATGACCACTGGAGTTTAATACTTTGATGAGAGCACAGGACCAGCCCAAAATTTGTGCGCATGTGCACACACACACATACACACACACACACAATGATGAATGTAATGTATTGAGAAAGTCACAGAAATAATTCAAATGGAAACAACTTATTCATACTCTTTTTCCTACAATACGGTATCTATTTTTTTCTTTCCTTACTCATCTAACTGCTGTTCTGTATAATCAAAGCTACATTTAAAGAATCATTTGGATATGTATTGGCACAACACTTTAATCCACTCAGAAGGCAGATACAGGCAAATCTATTTGGGTTAATGACCAGCCTGCTCTACATGAAGAGTTTCAGGACAGCAAGGTCTACATAGAGAGACTGTCTCACAATGAAAAGACAGTATTTGGAATAGATTACAGGAAAGCATGGCCAGAGAGTGCAAAATAGGTCTTGGGCAAAGGAAAATTAATAAATAAAAATATGCTCACAAACCTAATCTTTGACCCTAGGTAACCAACAATGCTACTGGTAGCGTGGCTCCTCTGAAAAAAAACAAGTCACTCATGATACATAAGTTTCCTACATACAATAAAATTTTAAATATGTCTTTTTTTTAAACAGAGAATATACTGAGGTCCTTGTGAAAGACTAACTCTGTTCTGAAATAGCAGTCATTTATCTATTTATTTCTACTTCCACATGCCAGTCAGGTTAACTTTTGCTTGCAAGAGAAATTTAAGGAAAATATTCAAAACATTCGTCATACAGTCTCATTATAGAAATTAGCAGCTGCCGGCAATTAGCAGTGAACATCTGCCAAAGTTAACAGAAGACACAGAGCTAAATGGTAAATGTGGACGGTATGAAAATTCACAGATGTCAGGCTTTAATAGTCAAATCTTATAAATCTTTTTTTTTTTCTCCTTTCCCTGAAAAATTTCTAGTGAGTCTTCCTGACATACATCTCCTACTAATTTCTAGCTGCCCCTGCGGTTTTCTATCAGTTCAGTTACAGCAGGGATCTGTCTAGAAGTAGACCTTTACTGAGACAGACAGTTAATGGGAACAGTAGCAGCCCTGAGGTGTGTTTATCCAGCAGACTCACCTCCTCAGCTTCTGTGATGTATGAAGTCCTTTGGAAGCTTCTCAGCTCTTTCAGGGGATAAATCATGGCTGTGGGAGCTCGTATTTAACCTTCACTATACTGGCTCTGTACTTTGTAGTCCTTCTCTTTTATCTCCTCTGCTCCCTGGAAGAGATTTCAAACGGAGAAGTTCGTGTGCATAGGGCATTGTTCGCTCCATCGTCCATTGCCCAGTTCTCTTCTTCCCACTGGAGAAACTCTCAGCCTCTTATGATTTGCCTCTGTCAGTCAAGATAAAGCCAGCAATTTCCTATAGGTCAAGTGGTTTATGGATGCATTTCCCGGCAATAAAATATGATCACATTTCTACACATGTGAGTGTGTGCTTATTATATAACAAAGCATTCTCTGTCACATGGTAGCCAGTTTTAGATTAAGGTAGTTTCTAGTATTTGGGCCTGACTTAGCTAAAATTGAAGTGTGTTTCTTTGCAGTAACTCACTTCAGTTTTCCTCCAGCTTTGGCCCTTCTGTCCCATTTGGGTACCTTCACTTGTTATCCATTCTGATTTTCAGTAACAGTTATTTTTGTTGTACTCATTTTCAAGGTTCATTTATCCTGGCCTCTGCTAGTTTTGTGTCCTTCTATAAGGTCTAGATAAAGAGAACCTCAGATGAAGAACAACAGAGAGTAAAGGACAGATCATATGGGAAAGTGCCGTGAAACACTATCTTGAAGGCATGGCATACTCACCATGATCACTAACTCACAGGAGCTGCGGGTGTCTGCTCTGCACCAGCAACAGAGCAGGCTTATCAACATTCATTCTTTAACGGACAGTGAACTCCAGTGGTTGTAAATCTTCCTAGTTGTCACTGATTGATGCTGGGGGATCGGGAGCCCTTGTATTCAGTTGTGCATGTAGGTATTAGTAAACTCACTGGGCTCACATAAATAATAATAATAAACAAAATAATGATCATGAAAAGACCTGATTAAACAGGTTCAGTGTGTCACAGACCAAAACACGATCCTGCAATTGAAAGAGACTTATTTGTATGTGGGAAGATAAATTGTGTTGGGGGCAGATGGTGGTAGATCAGAGAATTCAAAATACACCATATACCTATAGAAAACTGATAAATAACTTTTAATGATAAAATATATTATATTTTAATTACACTCTTGCAGACACTAGCAAGTTTTCTTTACAGTCAGGAGTAAGGTTATTGACATCATTTGTTTTTCACATATAAACCATCATTTAATATTTCATAATTTTAATTTTGTAGATTTTTGCTGTTTATAAATTTGAAGTGTATCTGAAGTAGAGACATATAAAACTTATTCTGTCTTACACACACACTTACTCTAGCAACTTGGTTGCTCTGCAAGATCTCTAGCCTTAACTCTTGCTACTATCACAAAGACTCCATTCAATATCCATGGTTCTATTATCATAAAACAGATTTTTTTCTTTTTTGTCCTTTATTTCAATCCTAATTTCCATAGTTGTTATTCTAGGATAAGCATGTTAAAGTTGTTTTTTTTCTGATTTCATCCAAATTTATTTATTGTCCCCCATAGTGTTTGCTTCCTATTTTGTGTACATATCTATTTTTTTCCTACAACATTCTCAAGAATCTGGAATTATGAAATATATGTCTTCCATTTTCCACTGCCCTTAGCATGGGGCCTTCCATTAAAGACAGACTGTTGAATGTAATGCATTCATGCATGGCTAACAGTGCCCTGTGTGTATCAACAAACTTCTTAGAAAAAGAAGAAATGCCATAGAAAAAGAACAATTGTAATGAAAACAAATTGGCACCCATTTCCTAAAACATTCTGTGTACTAAACTCATTTAAATCTCTAAAGAGGAAGATAGTGGGTGTTTATTTTTCCCACTTTCTCTTGAAAGAGTCAACCATAGAATTATTCCACTACATTCCTCAAGATTTTTGAGAATGCTGAAATGAAAGATTTTATTTATAAAAAATGTAAACAGACTAACTGGCTGCTTTTTAAGTAGAAGTAAACTTTACAACTTGATTTCCATCAAGATTTTCAAGCAGTAGGAATTAAAAGAAAACTGAGAATGTCTTTGTGCAAGTGTTTACACATGAAAAATATCAAATGAATCTTACATTATTATATGCTCTGTGCTGGCATAGTTAATAGACAATTTTTTAACCAGAAATGTTGGGTATCATAATGGAGTACTGTAGTGATAAGAGGAATGTCTTCAAGATTTTCTATATTGTTGAATTATAATATAGCTTAAAATTAATTTTAAACAGTGGTCCCATCTGATGTGCAGGATACCAAAGAGCAGGGGTGGTGTGTCTTCTCTTAAAAATAAAAATAAGTGATAGCTCAGAATGTTGAGAACATATTTTGTATTAAATATATATTGTTTATAAAGTAGATACTATTTTACAAATAGAGTTAAAGATTTAAATTTTATTATGTTTGTGTGTATGTATCCATTCTGTGTATCCATTTCACTTGATACCTGATTTTTTCCCTGTGGAGGTCAGATGAGAACATCAAATCCCTGAAGCTAGAGTTGTAGACATCTGTAAGCATCTAGATTTGTGTGCTGGGAATGTAGCCTGAGGCCAAATTCTTAGCCATCTCTCGAACTCTCAGAAACGTAATATAATATTAAATAAGAAAATGTAGTGCTTTTAGAAAACCGTCTTAAAATTATTGGTGATTTTGTGTGGCAGCTGAGTCGCATTCGGTTCAATGAAACAGAAGGTCCCTGCTATAGAGGTTTAAGCCCCAAACAATATGTATTTTTACTACTAAGTAGTGCAAAATATATAGTCCAGGGTTGGTATGATTTATTTATTTATTTTTATTTTGCTTTTATTTTTCAGACTAGAAATTTTCCTTTTACTATTTCTCTTCACTGACTTTCCCCTTGGATAGGGGAAGCAGGCTTGTTGTGCATTCAATCTGATGTTCATGTTGATAGAATGACGATTCAGGAAGGATGGAAGGATTTGATGGCTATGCAGCCAATTCTCTGCCATTTTATCAGGGAAATGGAACGAAAAACAGCTTTCTCAGAAGCTATGAAACATCTTAATGGCCGTAGGAGTGACAATGGGCTGATTTCTTGGAGCAGTCACTCTTTGTCCTGTGGGGCACATGAAAAGATTTACCCTCCCTGCCAACCTCAGGGCTTTTCATTATCTTCAGGCCCAAGATGAGGTGAAGTAAATGACACATTTATCACTGAGATAGAATTTATGGTGGTGCCAAAAATGAAGTCATAAAAATAAATACAGTTTATTGCAAAGTGTTTAAAAATGACATTGATAATTTTTAAGCCCATGATTGACAAAATATTAACGTTTTAAATAAAGAAAAAATAGCCTTCAATTAACATGATTCATTTGACTTTTCTCTTTCTTGTAGCTGATCAAGTAAAAATTCATTGATTAGTGACATAAGGAAGAAAAACTGAATGAAGAATAAAAGCAATGACAAGAGAGACAGATGGGGAGTAGTGGATATAATCCATAATTCATCTGACCTGCCATAGCTCCTCAGCAACACTTTAGGGTGCTCCTGATATTTCCTTTGGGTTCTGGATCCACTGAAAATGTGGACTCAGACAAAATCTCCAAACAGTCAAGCTAGTTAGTACTTAAGGGCAACACTTTCTTAAAAGTAGATCCAAGAGATGTTTATAGAATTTAAAGTACTCAGTCACAAACAAATTGAATGCAGATTGTATAAATTATTGTAAATGATCAAGTTATTTATAAATTACTAAATATTGTAACTACAAGAGATTTTTAATGAATAGAAAACCTGCTTTGTAACCAGTTTTCCAGTTGTCCAACATGGTAGAAACGGTGGTTATACATATTTCAAATGAGCAAGAAACCTCCATGCCACAGCTACTTGGAAGATAGAAACTCAAAAGCAGGAGCTACAAGAAATAAGAAACAATGCTAACAAGTCAAGAAACAATGCTAAAAAATGTCCTAAAATATGGATAAATATGTATGTTAGCCAAGCTTTTTGACATTTTGTGAGTTATATTTTATTGTATTATACTTCTTCCCTCTTTTTTTCTGGTTTTACAATATATCAATGCTAATGAATCAGTATATGTAAATTTAATGTAATGTTTGTCAAATATAAGATCTTTACACTCGCAATTTAAATACATAGATGAGCCATACTAATTTAAAATGTTTGGTTATTTCAGTGAAAAATTAATTGTGCAATATACTGTCACTTAATATACATAAAATATGAAAAGTGAAATGTATTTGTATGTATTCTTCTATATACTTCATCAGGTTTATGTATTAGAATAAACCTGTAGTAAAGTATAGACTTAGCGGAATATAGCAACTCAACTATACAGATGCTAAATTCACACATGGCTAGTGGCTAATTATATTGAACAGAAAACCTCTCCACGTCAGTCCAGATTTTACTCCTGGGAAATATCTGATATTTATTGTATATCCAGCTATTTTATATAATAATATCCAGTTTGTGATGTAATAAAGGCGCTTGACTGAAAGCATGATCTTCATGCAGGGTTGCAGAGCTACAAACCGTAGGAAAGCAACAACGCATGGCGGTGTTACAGCTTCCAGAAGAGAGCCCAGGGCCCACAGGCTGGGTGCTGAATACGGCGCTGTTTTCATGTGCCTCCTCACTTTAAACTTAGAGTCTTCATTTCTTTATGGTTCATGCACTGGGCATTGGAACCTTCCGAAACAGAACTTGATCCCTGTGTCTGAGAGTGCAGTTGAAGCAGTGTTTGAATACTAACAAAGGGCTTTAGGCTTCATAGCAGTGAAGAATTGTCTAAATGGAAAACAGTGCTAGGCTTTTCCCTCCTTTTCATGTGTCTTTCTTTTATGTCACTGATCCTTTTGATTTTAATATTTTATGAAAAGAAAGAAACCTGTGAAATGCAGTCCTGGGATTGTTGGGGGAGTGAAGGGAAAGAAGGCTAATGTGAATGATGGGTGCATGCACCGTATTTTGAGCTACCTGCTTGTCTTAAAACACTGGAGTTAAATGTGGTGACGGGGAAAGAGACAAATGCATGCTTGAAAGTTGATCTTAGTACTTTTCTTTTTATAAAGGATTCTCTAGCTTTCAGATTCCTACAGAGTGAGACAAGCAGAATTGTTGCCTAGTTTGTAAGTTTGCAGAATGCTGATGGAAGTGAATGTTTGGCCTCCCCGCCCTCACATGCCACAAAGAAACAAAAGAGAAACCTTTTGAGAAGCTGGTAAAACCAGCAAAGAGCTACTGTCTGCTTGTTACTATAAAACCTTTGTGTTTGAATTTCAAAGTAATTAAATGCACCATTCACCCAAATCCAAAAGTAAACTGCAGTTTTATTTACTCTACCACAGAAATGTGGAACTTAAAAATGGGACAAATGGAAATACGTATCTACCATCTGCATTTTGCATTAACATTTTTTGTCAAAGTGGCATTATATTTCTGTTGCATAGTGTACTCTCAATATTAATGTGAGGTTCAAAGGAAACTTCAATTCCACAAACTCACAAAGGCAGTCCATGTATCCACAAATGAGCTCAACCTGGGGTATAGGCAGACTTCTTGTGGTTAGATAAAAGCCAGTATTCCTCAGGAACTTATGAAAATGGTTCCCAGCAACTTCCAGCTCTGGCAAAAGGAACATAGAGCTACCTGTAGTATTATATTAGCATGTCAAAGTTTGTGTTGGCTTCCAGGCTCCCTCGGTATCACAGGTGCTCCTCACATATTCCGAAGTCCAAGCCCACATCTCTCACCTCTTCCCCACCCTAAACTCTCTCCAGCTCATGGGCTTCCCTCCCCATGCTACTCCTTCTCCTCATAACCCGGCTATTCTCTCTATGTTCTCTCCTTATCTCTCTCTCTCTCCCTCTGTGTCTGTGTCTGTCTGCCTTTCCATCTCAGCTCTGCGCCTGCTTCTCTCACTATGTTTGCTCTCTGCTCTATCCCCTGGCCTTCTCCTCTCTTACACAGATAGCACTGCGCATACACAAACTGCTGTGCATGTTTTTCTTTCATGTTCCTCTTCCTCTCTCTGCTCTCAACTGTACCACATTCTTCTGGCCATTCTCTCTCCTATCAACAATAAAAAAAATAATCTTCCACTTAAGCATACCACAGGGTGGTTATGCTGTCAGCTTCTATATGTAGTATGTACATTTTTTAATTTTTAATAACTATCTGTAAAAATAATTAGCGTGCTTTTTTGTATATAACAACTATCTGTAAAAACAGTTGAATTTCCCCACAAATATTTGCAAAATCCTACTTTTAGGTTCTAACGAAATCTGTATCCAAGTATGGTCTCTCACATATGTAGTCCTACCACTTGGCAGGCTGGGGAAGCAGGACTATCATAAATTTGTGACCAACCAGGTTATGTAGACAGTCTAGGACACACAGTAAGATCCTGCCTTGAACAAATAAAATATCACTATTATGGCACACGATATAACTTTTGCTTTTCCACAGATTTCTCAGGTTATTTTCCAAATACATAATACAATTTTGTATTTTATTAGGTATAAGAATTCTTATGTTAACAGCTGGCATAAGAGTTGTGAATAATTTATAGTTTTTACGTCAGTATTGTTGGTACTGGGCTTAATTGATACAACAATTGACTGGTGTTTACCTTTGCCTTTGATAACATGTAGAATAACTTCCTGTCTAATGACACTGTTAGCATATAGGGTTGAAGGATCTGTGTAGGTACCAGGTCAGCTTTTCATGTTAAATGAGTTGAGTAGGTCTTGTCCTCAACAACAAGGATTTGCCATCAGTTTATGGACAGAAACCTATAGTCTTAACAACAGACTGTGTTGTTTGGGAGTTCCCATGAGATCCCTTTAGAAATAAAACACATTTAAATTCGACATAAGATCATACTGGAAGCTGTATTTGGTGAAAAGAGATGACTGCCTGGGCTCTATCTTCCCCATTATTTGGTTATGTTATTTAGATCACTTTCCTATATGTATATATTTTGGGAAGCTTCCATGTATTAGTTTTTCATAATACCCATAAATGGAGCTTAAATTTAGGTGTCTCTGCCTGTATTCCCTCCATCGTTCTCCTCTTCCTGCTTCTGCTCTATCTTAGCCCACCCATCCATATCTACTTATTCTATTTTACTTTCCTAGGAAGCTCCGTATGACCCCAGTCACTTACTCCATACATAACCTCTGTAGTTCTACTGAACATAGCTTGATTATTGTCAGAGATTTTCTTGACTCCTTTTTTTAAGTCCAAATAATATACTATTGTGTAAATTTGCCACATTTTATTTATATATCTCCACTTTCTGTTGAGAGGCATCTAGGTTGTTCCAAGTTTCTGGTTATTGTGAATAGAGAGCAATGAACATGGTTGAGCAAGTGTCCCAATGGTAGGATGAAGGATCCTTTGAATACAAACTCAAAGTGGTGTAGCTGAATCCTAAGGAAGATTGATTCCCATCTTCCTGGGAGCTCCACACTGATTTACAAAGTGGCTGTAAAAGTTTACACTCTCACTGGAAACAAAGTGTTCCCTTCATGCCACACGCTCATCAGCATGAGCTGCCGCTTGTTTTGTTGATTTCATCATTAGACAAACATACGATCAAATCTCAAAGTAGTTTTGATTTGCATTTACCTTATAGATATTGAACATTTCTTTAAGTGTTTCTCAGCTCATTTGAGTTTCTTTTTAAGAATTCTGTGTTTATATCTGTACTCCATTTTTAAACTTATGCCTAGTTTTTCTAAGTTCTTTATGTATTTTGGATAATAGTTCTCTATCAGATGTGTAATTGATAAAAATCTGTTCTCATTCTGTAGGCTGTTGCTTTGTCTGAATCACAGTGTCCTTTGCTATACAGATATATATTAGTTTCATGGCGTTCCATTTATTCTTGATCTCAGTGACCATGCTGATGGTTTTCTCATCAGACAGTCTTTTCTTGCTTCTGAGTTCAGTGCTATACCCCACTTTCTCTTCTGTCAGGTTCAGTGTATCTGGTTTTATCTTGAGGTCTTTGATCCATTTGAAGTTGAGTTTTCTGTATGTGGATGAGTATGGATCTGTTCAGATTCTTCCACTTTCAGTCCCACAGTTTGACCACCGATATATATTGAAGATGCTGTCTTTTTGCCAGTATATATTTATGGTATGTTTATAAAAAGTCAGATTTCCATAGGCATGTGGTTTATGTCTGCATACCTAGTTTTTTTAATGTGAATCCAAGGCATTTAATCTAGATCCTCTTGGTAGCCCAACTAGTGTTTTACTGACAAAGCTACCTGATTTTTCTACATTTTGTATTACTATAAACGTTGAATCTTAACGGTGAAGAAGAGTATAATGAGTACTGATAAATAATCCTGGTAATTTCATTTCCTCAGGTGTCTATTTCTGTCTAAATGCAAAGCTAATTGAAAGTGTAGGCAGATGGGTGTGCCAACGATTTCTAGTAAAGATAATTATGATATGTTAAAACCATATGTGTAATAGTATCCATAAATGAAATCAGACAATGAACGCTTTCTTTGTACATGGCGAATATGAACATAAATGATGAAGGGTATTAGATATGCCTTGATCTGATCTTAATTGCACAGCCAATAAAGATGAAAGAATTTTGAGTTGTTGTTATTGTTATTTTCGTTCATGTTTTAAACAGTTTTCAATCTTTAAATGTTAAGCCTCTAGGATTACAAGCTTCTGGATATAAGAAATCATTAATATCATTGGATAGTGAACATATTACTGCTCTTTCCATAATGTACATATTTCCTATTTTTAATTTTGTTTTTGCTCCATTTCATTAATATTTGTAGTACCTCTCAAAAATTGTGGCACTACTTTCGAGTTTAAATTTTCAAATTCAAAACACAGAAATGCTACTTTCAAAGTCAGCTATTTCTCCTCCCGATTTACTTTAGCTGGAGTTCATCTCTTACTGGTATCTAATAGGTGTTCACTTAAGTAGAGGTCTTTGGGTATCAGGAAGTCTTAAGCAGCCATTGGAAAAAGGTGAGAATCTTTATTAGAGATTCTGTGACCAGGGTCTCCTGCTATCTAAGGGACGGGAATGCTTCATCTCCACTTCCAGGCGTGGGATTCAGAACTCAGCTCTGTACACCCCCCTCACCTCAAGATGAAAATGTAGAATGCTAAAATGTAAGCACTACATGGTACAATGTAATAAAAGTATGGGTATAGCTTGCCAGAGAGAAAAGAAAATTGTTGTCTTACATACATTCACACATTTTAAAAGCTTTATTATGTTGACAAATACTGTTTTGTTTTGTTTTTTTTTTCTTTTCTTAAAGAAAGTTTTATTTGGCTATGTAGGATTAAGTGCATAGAATCTACTGCTTTACCCAGAGGTAAGTCACTAAAAGAGTGGTATGGTAGTCCACCCACTGATTACAGGTTGGCATTTAGTGCCCGTCTGTGTGCATGTGCATCTGAGTGTGTGTGTGTGTGTGTGTGTGTGTGCATGCCCACATGTGTGCATATTCATGTGGATTAACTTCTTTCTTAGAGAGTGCCTCTCATCATACAAAACTGTGAAACAAGGACTTAGCACAAGTAGGATCCTTAAACTCATAAAAGGCTCCTTATGTTTGACATGATGTTGACTGTTCTTTGGATCATATGAATTAGAAGTTATCACCCATCTGGAGCAAAAGATGGTTAGAGGTTAGGGAAGAAATGAGCAGGAGAACATCGTCTTTGGATTTGTCTTAGAGAACCCTGGGTAGGGGGTGTCTGAAACAAGGAACTTTCTCACTGGTTAGCAAACTTTCCATTTTCACAGTTAATAGGGTAATTTTACAAAGCCAAGGGTCATTTGTTACAATTGGAGGGGTAAATTTGCCTGTGTACAGTATTCTTGCATATGGACATAAGCAGTGTTTGAGAGCAGCTTCATCAATTGCTAGATTGGAAATTACTGCTAATAAAATGATTTTAATTTCATCTCCTTATTTAAACTGTTGTTTTTCCTTCTTCAAGCAATTGTGGTCCTTTCTTTAATCATGCGACTTTATTAATGCACCAGGGAGGATGATAGAAAACAATTCATTTATGTAATTGTAGCTAGCCTGTCATACACAAATTGGAAAAGCAGCAAATTCCACAGCATGGGGTCTGCATTATACAACTCTGGATGCCATTTCTGTGAGTTCCATTCATTGATAAAATATTAACTATAATCCTTTTAAATATATGAGCAAAACATTTGTAAGTCTACATTGCACAAATGTAAAGCCTGTTTCTAACCTTCATATTTTTAGTTAAAGAGTAAATGAATAGAAACAATTAATTTTCCAGCTTATCACCAGAGGAAAATATCATCATCAAGAACACAGATATAAAAACTTAAGATGCCACAGAATTTTAAAATATATAGCATGTATGTCTGCATTTTCCAGTTTTGCATAAAAATTATACAAAGGTTTAGTGTGTTAATATAGCAAACATTATCCAACAGATATGTGGGTCAGAGTCTAAAAGTGACTTGGCAAAGTGAGTGTTTTGTGTTTTCTCAGTAAACACATTGGCTGGGTTTTTATCATAGCAAGTTGTGACCAGGGCTGGAAAATGCACTTACACACTGACTGGCATTGGTTAATAGGCCTCCCCTTCTTTTGGCCTCACTATTTGGACATCTATAAGGCTACTGGAATTCTTATGAATTAGATGCTAACTTTATTCAGAGTAGAATTAAAGTGTGGTGAAGAGGGAACCCAGAATGGGAGCCTTATTCCTCAGGCTGTTTTATACTATAACTCATAATTAAGGTCTTATTGTGTCTCTTATATCGTATGCTAAATGGCAGTCACTAATTCAAATGTAGAATTAAGCCATATCCCCTATAGGGAGAAGTTTCTAAGAACATGATAGATATGTTTTAAGCTGTCATCCTGAGTGAGGGACTGTGAAGATAGACGTTTATTTCCTCACTTCATTCCTTGATGAGCAATGCAAGGCCTAAAAGGTGACCTGTACAAAGAAACAGCCACTTGAGTCAGTAACATTATTTCTTACCTGTCTGACTGTGGAATGTGTGTCTGTGTATGAGGTTGCAAACAGATCTCATTTACCTAAGAGAGTCACCAGAGACTAGATACTTCATTTTGTGAAATAAAAAAAAGAAGAAATGAAAAACAATAACAAATGAGGCTAAATATATTAGATTGCAAACTTTCCATCATGAGGTCTTCTTTCCTGCTCCTTAACATGTTATGTCTTCCTCACAATTCAGATAATCACTCAATATTAATCAATATTAGGTATATTATTCATATCATTATTGGGTCAAACGGAGATTGTTGTCTTGGCCTCTTTTACACCCCTGATATCGATCCCAGCTCACTCTTCATAGTCTATTGTGTCTTCTCTATGTCATTCTTGCATTATCAGTTTTATGCCAATCATTTCTTATTCTTACCATTATATAATTGCTAAGCTAAGGTCTTTCTCCCCACTTCATTCAATATTACAATTATTTATTGACCTGTGGATCTGATTGACCCAATGAATTACCTTCCCCATCACAGATCCTACTGTATGTCTTACTAACGACAACAGTGGTCAAGGTAGGATTATTTGATGAAGTAAAGAGTAACACTGGATGAAATGTAAGGAGGTCCACGAGCTGACTCTTTCTGTGAGTCCGTGTAGTCTGTGCAGAGGATGGATGCTAGAGCCAGAACTTCAGTCAGTGCTGGTGTTTATGACTGGAAAGAAGAGACTGTGATGTCTGGCCAAGAATGTAATAAGAACATTTCATACAGATCTCAAAGACATGGTGTTGATGAAATAGTTCATGATTGGTGTGCCCATTATATTCTGTCTACACTCTCTGGATCAGATCGTTAACATCCATTGTCATCGCTGTCATTAGCTACCCACGCAATTTTGGATAGTTTACTTCATCTTGGCCTTTTTTGTTTTACGAGTAGAGGAAAGGTTATCAGGTTGCCCATGAGTTAAGAGGGATTAATGAGACAAATAGAAAGCAGAACGATTTCATTCAGGGCCACCAATTACTAATTCTCATAGCCACAACCATTGCTCAATCCCATGGAGTAAACCTCTGTCTGACAGTTTGGCGGAATGTATCAGGTATACAAAGAACAGGGTGATGTAGTCCCACTGGTGTAGTTCAAGGCCCAGAAAGCCAGGAAAAAGGCAACAGATTTGAAGTCTATGGTATGAAGTGGAAATACTGAGGTTAGGCATTGAAATGTTAAGGAATTAAGATTATGATAGACTGTTACGACACATGGGCTAAGAGTATTCAGGTTTCAGAGATTTTCGGGGTGGGCAATGGTTAGGGAATAACATCGAGACTTGTGTTTAAATTTTTATTCTTATAAATGGTAGAAAATGTGGGATTAAAGTGCAGAAGCCCTATTAGGAGTCGTCTCCTGTTGTACTGACTGCTGTATATTGTGATAGTAGCAATGGGCTTAGAGGAAGTGGGTTATTTCTTACATTAGGGTGAGACACATAAAACTTAGTGATCTATCTGACTATGGATGTAAGAGAAGTCTCTGGTTCTCTATCTTGAGCAGTGATGGGCTAAGTCACCCAAGTAGAAGACAGAAGGTAGAGTGAGGAAAGAACCCTATTAACAAAAGCCTGGCACTTCCCCAGTTTCACCCACAAAAGACAGTCGAAGATACACAATTTCTGTTTTTGCAATTAGATAAGCTACACAATCAACACTAATATTTTTCCTTTGGTCTGGTGTTGAGAGTAATATTCTGCACCCTGAAATATTTGAGTACTGAATACAATTATAGGCTTGGTTGGTGATGTGTACATTTGCCTCAGGCTGACTGATTCTGATGTCCATGCTGACTGAGACAATTTGGAGGGATGGGCTAAACTATTTTCCTATTCACCACTTCTATTTAGACAGAAATTACACTTGACTGTGGTGACACTAATCAGGGCAGAGCTGATCAAATTCAGCTCCCCTGCTGACAAACGCGTCCAATGAGTCACGCATGACTGGCAGGTGCTTCTTTCCATCGCTTGCATATTTTTCCTCGTCTGGCCAGCATACCTACATTTTAAAATCCTTTCCTTTCTACTCCCATATCCATGTGCATTCAAAGGAGACACTAAGTGTTGTTTGATTCCTAGACACAGCCTGTCTTTAGCTCTCTCCATCCTTTTATTCTTCTTTTGCTAAAATCAGGGCCAGGAGACACAGACTAAATGTGCCATTAAAAACACTTTATCATTTAATGTATGTGACTTCAGGAACACACATGCCATGGTGCATCTGTAGCAGTCAGAGGAAAGATATTGGAGGTTGCTTGTCTTCTTCCAGTGTGGGTTCTGGAAAACTGCTTTTACCAACTAAGTCGTCTCAGTGGACTTAGAACAAGGGTTCTTGACATTTATGTGTGTGTGTGTGTGTGTGTGTGTTTGTGTTGGACTCTTACACTAGACTAGTAAAGCCTGTGGGCTTCATTTAGAAGCATTTCTAAAATGCATTAGATAAAATGCATATGATTAGGAAGGAATCCAATTATACTGAAATAAATCAGTCAAAATATTATTTTTTCTGTTGTGACTATATATGATCATTTTCTAATTTGTTAAATTAAAAACTGTAACATAGAGTTTAATGAGTATCCTTTTCAAATAATAGGAAATTATTAATAATATTTTGAGACCCACACGCGTAATATAATGGGAAACTATCTGCAGTTTTGATGGAAATTGACTCATTGAAATATTAAATCTATGGTGAGTTAAAATACATCCAGAATTAAATGGATAGGTAAATTTTGATTAGCATATAGAAAAGGTTCATTTTGCTTTCATTCATAGCTTCATGGATCCCTGAATTCTTTGTCTTTCAGCTTAAGAACCACTGGTATAGGGAAAGGCATCTCAAGTTTTGGTGTGAAAAAATTATCTGGAGGGTTTATTAAATGTGGATTTATGGGCACTGTCCTAGAAGATACTGACTCAGGAGTTCCAAGGTGGGGCCAAAAACACATGGTTTAAACATAAATCCAATATGATTCTTATAAATCATGTTCCAGAATCGATTTTTCGAAATAATTCCTGAGATATAGAACAAGATTTGTAAAGATATTTGGGGTAGATGTATCTTTGAGTGGGTCACTACTCCCATGTGAGCGTTCCAACGTCTATATATTTTCTATTAATATAAGAATAAATACTACTATATTGCCAAGTAAATTGTATCTGCATTATAGATAGGATGTTTTAAATGTGTTTAGAATTTATTACATGGAATAATTATAATAGATACCATGAACTGTTTGTTGCATCGACAACTTCTCTGAAGAATGGAATGTTTTTAAGACAAATTTTTAGATGCTTTACAAAATATTACCAAGGCATAACTTGGGGGTAATAATCATAAATGCAATGCAATATAGTCCTCTGGCATTGAAATCATTTCAGTAATTTTACAGTACATTTGAATTGCGGCACCGTTCATCCGCCGAGTTTCCATTAGCTTTGCTGAAAATCTCTCTGTCCACAAAGAGGCACAAGTGTCAAGTTTCTCCTTCATGCTCACAGACCTTGCTTGAATCATGATACTGCAGAAGATAATTGTTATTAATTAATGCATTCCTATCAGTCTGGGTTTTGTTTAAATGCATACTGAATATGTTCATAGCTCTGCTGTCCTCATGATTAGGAAAGAAAACTAAGCGAATCCTGGTCTCTGACTCTGCACGGTTCTCCTGGGAATCCCTGGTTTCATTGAGCAGCCTTTTTTGATTTGACTGCTACCTTTTTTAAAAGAGCTGGGGCCTCAGTATTATAACTCATTGCAGTGTAAGCTCATTATTGTCAAATTAGATTCACTGACCTTCACTGCGTGGAGCAGGAGGACACAGGCAGCATGGAAGGACCCTTTGCCAGGCGTAAATGCACACTAAGTGCCACTCAAAGGCAACTCTCCTCGACGCAGCTCTGTGATGTTTTACCACATCAGCTTTTAAATTCATA